>NC_090318.1:8397500-8997500 GCF_039906515.1 Pseudorca crassidens
AGCTGTGTGTGTGTGTGTTTGCTGGTGTAGGCTGTGCAGTGATTCAAGGTGACCTGTGATTGTGTGTGTTGAACAGGAACGGACTGTGCACTGAGTCACAGTGAGCCATGTGTGAGTGTGTGCATGTGTGTGAGCCAGTTTAGGATGTGCACTGAGTCACGGTGAGCTGTGTGTGTTTGTGTGTGTGTTCTGGTAAAATATGAGCATTGAGTCACACTGAGGGGTGTCCTGTGTGTCTGTATGTACTGGCATGGACTGTGAATGGAATCACAGTGAGCGCTGTGTGTGTGTATTTTGTTGTATAGAGTCTTTATTGAGTCACACTAAGCTGTGTGTGTGTATGTGTGTGTGTGTGATGGTATAGGTGGTTCATTGAGTCAGAGTGAGCCAAGTATGAGTGTGTGTGTGTGTTTTTGGGTAAAAGCTGAGCATTGCATCACAGGGTGTCATGTGTGTGTCTGTTGTTGTGTGTCTGTGTAGTACAGTCTGAGCATTGAGTTACAGTGAGATGTGTTGCATGTGTATGTGCTAGTATGAACTGCACTTTGAGTCACAATGAGCCATGTGTGTTTGTGTGTGTGTGCTGGTGGAGGCTGATCATTGAATCACAGTTATGTGTTTGTGTGTGTGTGCTGGTATGGGTTTTTCATTGAGTCACGGACTTGTATGTGTGTGTGTGTGCATGTGTGTGTGTTGCTAAGATTTACTTCAGTCACAGTGAGCCTTGTGAGTGTATAGGCTGTGAATTGAGTCACAGTGTGTTATGTGTGAGTGTGTCTGTGTGTGTGCTGGTAAAGACAGTGCATTGAGTCACAATAAGTTGTGTGTGTGTTAATATTCTCATATAGACTGTGCATTGAGTAACAGTGAGCAAGTGTGTGTGAGTTTGTGGGAGTGTATGAGCACTGGTATGGGTGGAGCCTTGAATCAGTAAGGGGTGTGTGTGTGTATTCGTTTGGTCTTTGCATTGAGTCACTAAGGTGTATATGTGTGTGTGTGTGGTGTTATAGACTGTGCATTGAGTCAGAGTGAGCCGTGAGTGTGTGTGTACGAGAGTGTGTGTGCTGGTGGGCTTTTGTTGATGCACTGGTGTGTGTGCATGTGTGTCTGTTGTGCTACAGACTGCATTGAGTCACAGTGAGACATGTTTGTGGGTGCTGGTATAGGCGATTGATTGAGTCACAGTGATCCATTTGTGTGTGCGTGTTAGTATGCGTGTGTTCTTGTTTAGGTTGTGCATTGAGTCACACTGAGGTGTGTGTGTACCCTTGAGTGTGTTGGTATAGATTGTGCATAGAATCACAGTAACATATGTGTGTGTGTGTGCTGGTAAAATCTGAGCATTGAGTCACACTGTCGTGTGTGGTGTGTGTCTGTATGTACTTGTATGGACTGTACATTGAGTCACAGTGAGCATGTGTGTGTGTGTGTGTGTGTGTGCACTGGTATGCCTTGAACACTGAATCAGCTAGGTGTGTGTGTGTGCTCATACTGGCTTTGAGTTGAGTCACTGAGTTCTATGTGTGTCTGTGTAGGAGGGGGGCTACAGACTATGCATTTAGTCACACTGACACGTTTGTGTACGTGAGTGTGTGTTGTGGCATGTGATTTCATTGAGTCACTGGAGTTTGTGTGTGTGTGTGTGTGGTGTTACAGACTGCATTGAGTCACAGTGAGGCGTGTGTGCGTATGATGGCATAGGCAATTGATTGAGTCACAGTGACGCATGTGTGTGTGTTCTCATATAGGCTGTGCATTGAATCACAGTGAGACATGTATCTGTGAGTGTGTGTTTGTGTGTGCCAGTATATGGTGTGTATTGAGTCACACTGAGGTGTGTGCGTGTGTGTATGTGTTGTTATAGATTGTGCATTGAGTCAGAGTGCCGTGTCAGTGTGTGCATGCTGGTATAGACTATGCACTGAATCAGGGTGAGGGGTGTGTGTGTCTGTGTGTTCTGGTATAGGCGGACCATTGAGTCACACTGAGGTGTGTGTGTGTGTCTGTGTGTGTGTGTGTGTGCTGGTACAGCCTGTGCATTAATCACAGTCAGTTGTGTGTGTATGTTCACCTACAAGTTGCACTTTGTGTCACAGTGTGTCTGTGTGTGATATTATACGGTATACACTGAGTCAAAGGGAGCTGTGGGGGGGGCTGATGTGCTCTTATAGACTTTGCATTGAGTCACACTGAGTTGTGTGTTTGAAAGTCTGTCTGTGTGTGTGTGTGTGTGTGTGTAGAGGTAAACGCTGTGTACTGACTCACAGTGAGCATTGTGTGCTTCTGTGTGTGTGTATGTCTGCTAGCTTAGACTGTACACAGAGTCCTAGGGAGCCTTGTGTGTGTGTGTGTGTGTGTGTGTTGGTAAAGACTGTGCATTGGGTCGCAGTGAGCTGTCTTTGTCTGTGTGTGTGACTGCTGGTGTAGGCTGTGCATTGATTCAAGTTGAGCTGTGAGGGTGTGTGTGGTGTTGATATGGACGGTGCACTGTGTCACACTGAGTTGCGTGTGTGTGCTTGTATAATCTGAGCGTTGAGTCACACTGAGGTTTGTGCTTCGTGTCTGAAGGTAGTTGTATGGAATGTGCCTTGGGTCACAATGAATTGTGTATGTGTACGTTTTTGTGTGTACTTGGTGGTGTAGAGTCTGTATTGAGTCACACTAAGTTGTGAGTGTGTGTGTGTGATGGTATAGGATGTGCATTGAGTCACAAAGCCGTGTGTGTGTGTCTGTGCTGGGATAGGCTGTGCATTGATTCACAGTGAGCCTTGTGTATGAGCTAGTACGGATTGTGCATTAGTCAGTGAACCACGTGTGTGCTTTTCTGTGTTTGTCTGCTGATATAGGCTGTGAACTGAGTCACAGTGGGCCATGTGTGTTTGTGTCTGATGGTATAGGTGATTCATTGAGTCACAGTGAGCCATGTATGAGTGCGTGTTTGTGTGTGTGTGTGTTGTGCTATAGGGTGAGCATTGAGTCACAGTGTGCTGTGTGTGTGTTGTTGTCTGTGTGTGTAGTATAGTCTGAGCATTCAGTTACAGTGTGATGTGTTGCATGTGTTTCTGCTATTATGAAGTGTACATTGAGTCACAATGAGCCCTCTGTAATTGTGTGTGTGTTTGTGTGTGTTGGTAGAGGCTGTGCATTGAATCAGAATTAGGTGTTTATGTGTGTGCGGTGGTATGAGCTTTGCATTGTGTCATGGAGGTGTGTGTGTGTGTCTGTGTGTGTCTGCTGCTACAGATTTCATTGAGTCACAGTGAGCCTGGTGAGTGTCTGTGTGCTGATAGAGGCTGTGAATTGAGTCACATTTTCTTATATGTGTGTGATTGTGTGCTGGTATACACTGTGCATGGAGTCATAGTGAGCAGGTCTGTGTGTGTCTGTGTGTTTGTGCAGTAGTACAGAAGGAGCATTTAATCAGTTATGTGTGTGTGTGTATGTTCGTTTGGTCTTTGCATTGAGTCACTGAGGTGTACGTGTGTGTGTGTGTGGTGCGATAGATTGTGCATTGAGTCAGAATGAGCCGTGAGTGTGTGTGTATGAGAGTGTGTGTGCTGGTGGGATTTTGTTGCACTGGGGTGTGTGTGTGTGTGTACTGCTACAGACTGCATTGAGTCACAGTGAGACGTGTTTGTGTGTGCTGGTATAGGCGATTGATTCACAGTGATCCATTTGTGTGTGTGTGTTAGTATGCGTGTGTTCTTGTTTGGGCTGTGCATTGAGTCACACTGCGATGTGTGTGTATGCTTGTGTGTTTTGGTATAGATTGTGCATAGAATCACAATACCATATGTGTGTGTGTGTGCTGGTAAAATCTGAGCATTGAGTCACACTGTCCTGTGTGCTGTGTGTCTATGTACTTGTATGGACTGTGCATTGAGTCACAGTGAGCATGTGTGTGTGTTTGTGTGTGTGTGTGTGCACTGGTATGCTTTGAACCCTGAATCAGCGAGGGGTGTGTGTGTGTGTGCTCATATTGGCTTTGAGTTGAGTCACTGAAGTGTATGTGTGTCTGTTTAGGTGGGGGGCTACAGACTGTGAATTGAGTCACACTGAGTTGTTTGTGTACATGAGTGAGTGTTGTGTATGGGTTTTCATTGAGTCACTGGGTTTTGTGTGTGTGTGTGTGTGTGTTTGTAGTGCTACGGACTGCATTGGGTCACAGTGAGCTGTGTGTGTGTGTGCTTGCTGCTGTAGGCTGTGCATTGATTCAAGGTTAGCTGTCAGTGTGTGTGGTGCTGGAATGGAATGTGCACTGAGACACAGTCATCTGTGTGTGTGTGTGCATACATGTGTGCTGGAATCAGCTGTGCACTGCATCACTGTGAGCCATGTGTGTGTTTGTGTGTGTGTGCTGGAAAATCTGAGCATTGAGTTACACTGAGTTCTGTGCTGTGTGTCTGTATGTAGTGGTATGGCCTGTGCAAGGAATCAGTGAGCTGTGTGTGTGTGTGTTTGTGTATTTGGTGGTGTAGAGTCTGTATTGAGTCTCATGAAGCTGTGTGTGTGTGTGTGTGTGTGTGTGATGGTATAGGATGTGCATTGGGTCACAGAGCCGTATATATGTGTCTGAGCTGGTATAGGCAGTGCATTGACTCACAGTGAGTGTTGTGTATGTGCTACTACAGACTGTGCATTGAGTCAGTGATCAATTTTGTGTGTTTGTGTGATTGTCTGCTCATATAGGCTGTGCACTGTGTCACAGTAACCCATGTGTGTTTGTGGGAGTGTGTTTTTGAGTGATGGTATAAGTGGTTCATTGTGTCACAGTGAGCCATGTATGAGTGCATGTTTGTGTGTGTGTGTGTGTTCTGGTAGAGGCTAAGCATTGTGTCACAGTGTGCCATGTGTGTGTGTGGTTGTGTGTGTGTGTAGTACAGTCTGAACATTGATTTACAGTGAGATGTCTTGTATGTGTTTGTGCTTGTATGAACTATACGTTGAGTCAAAATGAGCCATGCGTGTGTGTGTGTGCTGGTAGAGGCTGAGCATTGAATCACAGTTAGGAGTTTGTTTGTGTGTACTGGTATGGGCTTTGCATTGAGTCACAGAGGTATGTGTGTGTTTGTGTGTGTCTATGTGTGTATGTCTGTGTTGCCACAGACTTCATTGTGTCAGAGTGAGCTTTATGAGTGTCTGTGTGCAGATACAGGCTGTGAATTGAGTCCCAGTGTGTTATGTGTGTGTGTGTGTGTGTGTGTGCTGGTATAGCCTGTGCATTGAGTCACAGTGAGCTGTGTGTGTGTGTGTTTGCTGGTGTAGGCTGTGCAGTGATTCAAGGTGACCTGTGATTGTGTGTGTTGAACAGGAACGGACTGTGCACTGAGTCACAGTGAGCCATGTGTGAGTGTGTGCATGTGTGTGAGCCAGTTTAGGATGTGCACTGAGTCACGGTGAGCTGTGTGTGTTTGTGTGTGTGTTCTGGTAAAATATGAGCATTGAGTCACACTGAGGGGTGTCCTGTGTGTCTGTATGTACTGGCATGGACTGTGAATGGAATCACAGTGAGCGCTGTGTGTGTGTATTTTGTTGTATAGAGTCTTTATTGAGTCACACTAAGCTGTGTGTGTGTATGTGTGTGTGTGTGATGGTATAGGTGGTTCATTGAGTCAGAGTGAGCCAAGTATGAGTGTGTGTGTGTGTTTTTGGGTAAAAGCTGAGCATTGCATCACAGGGTGTCATGTGTGTGTCTGTTGTTGTGTGTCTGTGTAGTACAGTCTGAGCATTGAGTTACAGTGAGATGTGTTGCATGTGTTTGTGCTAGTATGAACTGCACATTGAGTCACAATGAGCTATGTGTGTTTGTGTGTGTGTGCTGGTGGAGGCTGATCATTGAATCACAGTTATGTGTTTGTGTGTGTGTGCTGGTATGGGTTTTTCATTGAGTCACGGACTTGTATGTGTGTGTGTGTGCATGTGTGTGTGTTGCTAAGATTTACTTCAGTCACAGTGAGCCTTGTGAGTGTATAGGCTGTGAATTGAGTCACAGTGTGTTATGTGTGAGTGTGTCTGTGTGTGTGCTGGTAAAGACAGTGCATTGAGTCACAATAAGTTGTGTGTGTGTTAATATTCTCATATAGACTGTGCATTGAGTAACAGTGAGCAAGTGTGTGTGAGTTTGTGGGAGTGTATGAGCACTGGTATGGGTGGAGCCTTGAATCAGTAAGGGGTGTGTGTGTGTATTCGTTTGGTCTTTGCATTGAGTCACTAAGGTGTATATGTGTGTGTGTGTGGTGTTATAGACTGTGCATTGAGTCAGAGTGAGCCGTGAGTGTGTGTGTACGAGAGTGTGTGTGCTGGTGGGCTTTTGTTGATGCACTGGTGTGTGTGCATGTGTGTCTGTTGTGCTACAGACTGCATTGAGTCACAGTGAGACATGTTTGTGGGTGCTGGTATAGGCGATTGATTGAGTCACAGTGATCCATTTGTGTGTGCGTGTTAGTATGCGTGTGTTCTTGTTTAGGTTGTGCATTGAGTCACACTGAGGTGTGTGTGTATCCTTGAGTGTGTTGGTATAGATTGTGCATAGAATCACAGTAACATATGTGTGTGTGTGTGCTGGTAAAATCTGAGCATTGAGTCACACTGTCGTGTGTGGTGTGTGTCTGTATGTACTTGTATGGACTGTACATTGAGTCACAGTGAGCATGTGTGTGTGTGTGTGTGTGTGTGCACTGGTATGCCTTGAACACTGAATCAGCTAGGTGTGTGTGTGTGCTCATACTGGCTTTGAGTTGAGTCACTGAGTTCTATGTGTGTCTGTGTAGGAGGGGGGCTACAGACTATGCATTTAGTCACACTGACACGTTTGTGTACGTGAGTGTGTGTTGTGGCATGTGATTTCATTGAGTCACTGGAGTTTGTGTGTGTGTGTGTGTGGTGTTACAGACTGCATTGAGTCACAGTGAGGCGTGTGTGTGTATGATGGCATAGGCAATTGATTGAGTCACAGTGACGCATGTGTGTGTGTTCTCATATAGGCTGTGCATTGAATCACAGTGAGACATGTATCTGTGAGTTTGTGTTTGTGTGTGCTAGTATATGGTGTGTATTGAGTCACACTGAGGTGTGTGCATGTGCGTATGTGTTGTTATAGATTGTGCATTGAGTCAGAGTGCCGTGTCAGTGTGTGCATGCTGGTGTAGACTATGCACTGAATCAGGGTGAGGGGTGTGTGTGTCTGTGTGTTCTGGTATAGGCGGGCCATTGAGTCACACTGAGGTGTGTGTGTGTGTCTGTGTGAATGTGTGTGTGCTGGTACAGCCTGTGCATTAATCACAGTCAGTTGTGTGTGTATGTTCACCTACAAGTTGCACTTTGTGTCACAGTGTGTCTGTGTGTGATATTATACGGTATACACTGAGTCAAAGGGAGCTGTGTGGGGGGGCTGATGTGCTCTTATAGACTTTGCATTGAGTCACACTGAGTTGTGTGTTTGAAAGTCTGTCTGTGTGTATGTGTGTGTGTAGAGGTATACGCTGTGTACTGACTCACAGTGAGCATTGTGTGCTTCTGTGTGTGTGTATGTCTTCTAGCTTAGACTGTGCACAGAGTCCCAGGGAGCCTTGTGTGTGTGTGTGTGTGTGTGTGTGTGTGTTGGTAAAGACTGTGCATTGGGTCGCAGTGAGCTGTCTTTGTCTGTGTGTGTGACTGCTGGTGTAGGCTGTGCATTGATTCAAGTTGAGCTGTGAGGGTGTGTGTGGTGTTGATATGGACGGTGCACTGTGTCACACTGAGTTGCGTGTGTGTGCTTGTATAATCTGAGCGTTGAGTCACACTGAGGTTTGTGCTTCGTGTCTGAAGGTAGTTGTATGGAATGTGCCTTGGGTCACAATGAATTGTGTATGTGTACGTTTTTGTGTGTACTTGGTGGTGTAGAGTCTGTATTGAGTCACACTAAGTTGTGAGTGTGTGTGTGTGATGGTATAGGATGTGCATTGAGTCACAAAGCCGTGTGTGTGTGTCTGTGCTGGGATAGGCTGTGCATTGATTCACAGTGAGCCTTGTGTATGAGCTAGTATGGATTGTGCATTAGTCAGTGAACCACGTGTGTGCTTTTCTGTGTTTGTCTGCTGATATAGGCTGTGAACTGAGTCACAGTGGGCCATGTGTGTTTGTGTCTGATGGTATAGGTGATTCATTGAGTCACAGTGAGCCATGTATGAGTGCGTGTTTGTGTGTGTGTGTGTTGTGCTATAGGGTGAGCATTGAGTCACAGTGTGCTGTGTGTGTTGTTGTCTGTGTGTGTAGTATAGTCTGAGCATTCAGTTACAGTGTGATGTGTTGCATGTGTTTCTGCTATTATGAAGTGTACATTGAGTCACAATGAGCCGTCTGTAATTGTGTGTGTGTTTGTGTGTGTTGGTAGAGGCTGTGCATTGAATCAGAATTAGGTGTTTATGTGTGTGCGGTGGTATGAGCTTTGCATTGTGTCATGGAGGTGTGTGTGTGTGTCTGTGTGTGTCTGCTGCTACAGATTTCATTGAGTCACAGTGAGCCTGGTGAGTGTCTGTGTGCTGATAGAGGCTGTGAATTGAGTCACATTTTCTTATATGTGTGTGATTGTGTGCTGGTATACACTGTGCATGGAGTCATAGTGAGCAGGTCTGTGTGTGTCTGTGTGTTTGTGCAGTAGTACAGAAGGAGCATTTAATCAGTTATGTGTGTGTGTGTATGTTCGTTTGGTCTTTGCATTGAGTCACTGAGGTGTACGTGTGTGTGTGTGGTGCGATAGATTGTGCATTGAGTCAGAATGAGCCGTGAGTGTGTGTGTATGAGAGTGTGTGTGCTGGTGGGATTTTGTTGCACTGGGGTGTGTGTGTGTGTGTACTGCTACAGACTGCATTGAGTCACAGTGAGACGTGTTTGTGTGTGCTGGTATAGGCGATTGATTCACAGTGATCCATTTGTGTGTGTGTGTTAGTATGCGTGTGTTCTTGTTTGGGCTGTGCATTGAGTCACACTGCGATGTGTGTGTATGCTTGTGTGTTTTGGTATAGATTGTGCATAGAATCACAATACCATATGTGTGTGTGTGTGCTGGTAAAATCTGAGCATTGAGTCACACTGTCCTGTGTGCTGTGTGTCTATGTACTTGAATGGACTGTGCATTGAGTCACAGTGAGCATGTGTGTGTGTTTGTGTGTGTGTGTGTGCTCATATTGGCTTTGAGTTGAGTCACTGAAGTGTATGTGTGTCTGTTTAGGTGGGGGGCTACAGACTGTGAATTGAGTCACACTGAGTTGTTTGTGTACATGAGTGAGTGTTGTGTATGGGTTTTCATTGAGTCACTGGGTTTTGTGTGTGTGTGTGTGTGTGTGTTTGTAGTGCTACGGACTGCATTGGGTCACAGTGAGCTGTGTGTGTGTGTGCTTGCTGCTGTAGGCTGTGCATTGATTCAAGGTTAGCTGTCAGTGTGTGTGGTGCTGGAATGGAATGTGCACTGAGACACAGTCATCTGTGTGTGTGTGTGCATACATGTGTGCTGGAATCAGCTGTGCACTGCATCACTGTGAGCCATGTGTGTGTTTGTGTGTGTGTGCTGGAAAATCTGAGCATTGAGTTACACTGAGTTCTGTGCTGTGTGTCTGTATGTAGTGGTATGGCCTGTGCAAGGAATCAGTGAGCTGTGTGTGTGTGTGTTTGTGTATTTGGTGGTGTAGAGTCTGTATTGAGTCTCATGAAGCTGTGTGTGTGTGTGTGTGTGTGTGTGTGATGGTATAGGATGTGCATTGGGTCACAGAGCCGTATATATGTGTCTGAGCTGGTATAGGCAGTGCATTGACTCACAGTGAGTGTTGTGTATGTGCTACTACAGACTGTGCATTGAGTCAGTGATCAATTTTGTGTGTTTGTGTGATTGTCTGCTCATATAGGCTGTGCACTGTGTCACAGTAACCCATGTGTGTTTGTGGGAGTGTGTTTTTGAGTGATGGTATAAGTGGTTCATTGTGTCACAGTGAGCCATGTATGAGTGCATGTTTGTGTGTGTGTGTGTGTTCTGGTAGAGGCTAAGCATTGTGTCACAGTGTGCCATGTGTGTGTGTGGTTGTGTGTGTGTGTAGTACAGTCTGAACATTGATTTACAGTGAGATGTCTTGTATGTGTTTGTGCTTGTATGAACTATACGTTGAGTCACAATGAGCCATGCGTGTGTGTGTGTGCTGGTAGAGGCTGAGCATTGAATCACAGTTAGGAGTTTGTTTGTGTGTACTGGTATGGGCTTTGCATTGAGTCACAGAGGTATGTGTGTGTTTGTGTGTGTCTATGTGTGTATGTCTGTGTTGCCACAGACTTCAATGTGTCAGAGTGAGCTTTATGAGTGTCTGTGTGCAGATACAGGCTGTGAATTGAGTCCCAGTGTGTTATGTGTGTGTGTGTGTGTGTGTGCTGGTATAGCCTGTGCATTGAGTCACAGTGAGCTGTGTGTGTGTGTGTTTGCTGGTGTAGGCTGTGCAGTGATTCAAGGTGACCTGTGATTGTGTGTGTTGAACAGGAACGGACTGTGCACTGAGTCACAGTGAGCCATGTGTGAGTGTGTGCATGTGTGTGAGCCAGTTTAGGATGTGCACTGAGTCACGGTGAGCTGTGTGTGTTTGTGTGTGTGTTCTGGTAAAATATGAGCATTGAGTCACACTGAGGGGTGTCCTGTGTGTCTGTATGTACTGGCATGGACTGTGAATGGAATCACAGTGAGCGCTGTGTGTGTGTATTTTGTTGTATAGAGTCTTTATTGAGTCACACTAAGCTGTGTGTGTGTATGTGTGTGTGTGATGGTATAGGTGGTTCATTGAGTCAGAGTGAGCCAAGTATGAGTGTGTGTGTGTGTTTTTGGGTAAAAGCTGAGCATTGCATCACAGGGTGTCATGTGTGTGTCTGTTGTTGTGTGTCTGTGTAGTACAGTCTGAGCATTGAGTTACAGTGAGATGTGTTGCATGTGTTTGTGCTAGTATGAACTGCACTTTGAGTCACAATGAGCCATGTGTGTTTGTGTGTGTGTGCTGGTGGAGGCTGATCATTGAATCACAGTTATGTGTTTGTGTGTGTGTGCTGGTATGGGCTTTTCATTGAGTCACGGACTTGTATGTGTGTGTGTGTGCATGTGTGTGTGTTGCTAAGATTTACTTCAGTCACAGTGAGCCTTGTGAGTGTATAGGCTGTGAATTGAGTCACAGTGTGTTATGTGTGAGTGTGTCTGTGTGTGTGCTGGTAAAGACAGTGCATTGAGTCACAATAAGTTGTGTGTGTGTTAATATTCTCATATAGACTGTGCATTGAGTCACAGTGAGCAAGTGTGTGTGAGTTTGTGGGAGTGTATGAGCACTGGTATGGGTGGAGCCTTGAATCAGTAAGGTGTGTGTGTGTGTATTCGTTTGGTCTTTGCATTGAGTCACTAAGGTGTATATGTGTGTGTGTGTGTGGTGTTATAGACTGTGCATTGAGTCAGAGTGAGCCGTGAGTGTGTGTGTACGAGAGTGTGTGTGCTGGTGGGCTTTTGTTGATGCACTGGTGTGTGTGCATGTGTGTCTGTTGTGCTACAGACTGCATTGAGTCACAGTGAGACATGTTTGTGGGTGCTGGTATAGGCAATTGATTGAGTCACAGTGATCCATTTGTGTGTGCGTGTTAGTATGCATGTGTTCTTGTTTAGGCTGTGCATTGAGTCACACTGAGGTGTGTGTGTATCCTTGAGTGTGTTGGTATAGATTGTGCATAGAATCACAGTACCATATGTGTGTGTGTGTGCTGCTAAAATCTGAGCATTGAGTCACACTGTCGTGTGTGGTGTGTGTCTGTATGTACTTGTATGGACTGTACATTGAGTCACAGTGAGCATGTGTGTGTGTGTGTGTGTGCGCACTGGTATGCCTTGAACACTGAATCAGCTAGGTGTGTGTGTGTGCTCATATTGGCTTTGAGTTGAGTCACTGAGTTCTATGTGTGTCTGTGTAGGAGGGGGGCTACAGACTATGCATTTAGTCACACTGACACGTTTGTGTACGTGAGTGTGTGTTGTGGTATGTGATTTCATTGAGTCACTGGAGTTTGTGTGTGTGTGTGTGGTGTTACAGACTGCATTGAGTCACAGTGAGGCGTGTGTGTGTATGATGGCATAGGCAATTGATTGAGTCACAGTGACGCATGTGTGTGTGTTCTCATATAGGCTGTGCATTGAATCACAGTGAGACATGTATCTGTGAGTGTGTGTTTGTGTGTGCTAGTATATGGTGTGTATTGAGTCACACTGAGGTGTGTGTGTGTGTGTATGTGTTGTTATAGATTGTGCATTGAGTCAGAGTGCCGTGTCAGTGTGTGCATGCTGGTATAGACTATGCACTGAATCAGGGTGAGGGGTGTGTGTGTCTGTGTGTTCTGGTATAGGCGGACCATTGAGTCACACTGAGGTGTGTGTGTGTGTCTGTGTGTGTGTGTGTGTGCTGGTACAGCCTGTGCATTAATCACAGTCAGTTGTGTGTGTATGTTCACCTACAAGTTGCACTTTGTGTCACAGTGTGTCTGTGTGTGATATTATACGGTATACACTGAGTCAAAGGGAGCTGTGTGGGGGGGCTGATGTGCTCTTATAGACTTTGCATTGAGTCACACTGAGTTGTGTGTTTGAAAGTCTGTCTGTGTGTGTGTGTGTGTGTGTGTAGAGGTAAACGCTGTGTACTGACTCACAGTGAGCATTGTGTGCTTCTGTGTGTGTGTATGTCTGCTAGCTTAGACTGTGCACAGAGTCCTAGGGAGCCTTGTGTGTGTGTGTGTGTGTGTGTGTTGGTAAAGACTGTGCATTGGGTCGCAGTGAGCTGTCTTTGTCTGTGTGTGTGACTGCTGGTGTAGCCTGTGCATTGATTCAAGTTGAGCTGTGAGGGTGTGTGTGGTGTTGATATGGATGGTGCACTGTGTCACACTGAGTTGCGTGTGTGTGCTTGTATAATCTGAGCGTTGAGTCACACTGAGGTTTGTGCTTCGTGTCTGAAGGTAGTTGTATGGAATGTGCCTTGGGTCACAATGAATTGTGTATGTGTACGTTTTTGTGTGTACTTGGTGGTGTAGAGTCTGTATTGAGTCACACTAAGTTGTGAGTGTGTGTGTGTGATGGTATAGGATGTGCATTGAGTCACAAAGCCGTGTGTGTGTGTCTGTGCTGGGATAGGCTGTGCATTGATTCACAGTGAGCCTTGTGTATGAGCTAGTACGGATTGTGCATTAGTCAGTGAACCACGTGTGTGCTTTTCTGTGTTTGTCTGCTGATATAGGCTGTGAACTGAGTCACAGTGGGCCATGTGTGTTTGTGTCTGATGGTATAGGTGATTCATTGAGTCACAGTGAGCCATGTATGAGTGCGTGTTTGTGTGTGTGTGTGTTGTGCTATAGGGTGAGCATTGAGTCACAGTGTGCTGTGTGTGTGTTGTTGTCTGTGTGTGTAGTATAGTCTGAGCATTCAGTTACAGTGTGATGTGTTGCATGTGTTTCTGCTATTATGAAGTGTACATTGAGTCACAATGAGCCCTCTGTAATTGTGTGTGTGTTTGTGTGTGTTGGTAGAGGCTGTGCATTGAATCAGAATTAGGTGTTTATGTGTGTGCGGTGGTATGAGCTTTGCATTGTGTCATGGAGGTGTGTGTGTGTGTCTGTGTGTGTCTGCTGCTACAGATTTCATTGAGTCACAGTGAGCCTGGTGAGTGTCTGTGTGCTGATAGAGGCTGTGAATTGAGTCACATTTTCTTATATGTGTGTGATTGTGTGCTGGTATACACTGTGCATGGAGTCATAGTGAGCAGGTCTGTGTGTGTCTGTGTGTTTGTGCAGTAGTACAGAAGGAGCATTTAATCAGTTATGTGTGTGTGTGTATGTTCGTTTGGTCTTTGCATTGAGTCACTGAGGTGTACGTGTGTGTGTGTGTGGTGCGATAGATTGTGCATTGAGTCAGAATGAGCCGTGAGTGTGTGTGTATGAGAGTGTGTGTGCTGGTGGGATTTTGTTGCACTGGGGTGTGTGTGTGTGTGTACTGCTACAGACTGCATTGAGTCACAGTGAGACGTGTTTGTGTGTGCTGGTATAGGCGATTGATTCACAGTGATCCATTTGTGTGTGTGTGTTAGTATGCGTGTGTTCTTGTTTGGGCTGTGCATTGAGTCACACTGCGATGTGTGTGTATGCTTGTGTGTTTTGGTATAGATTGTGCATAGAATCACAATACCATATGTGTGTGTGTGTGCTGGTAAAATCTGAGCATTGAGTCACACTGTCCTGTGTGCTGTGTGTCTATGTACTTGAATGGACTGTGCATTGAGTCACAGTGAGCATGTGTGTGTGTTTGTGTGTGTGTGTGTGCACTGGTATGCTTTGAACCCTGAATCAGCGAGGGGTGTGTGTGTGTGTGCTCATATTGGCTTTGAGTTGAGTCACTGAAGTGTATGTGTGTCTGTTTAGGTGGGGGGCTACAGACTGTGAATTGAGTCACACTGAGTTGTTTGTGTACATGAGTGAGTGTTGTGTATGGGTTTTCATTGAGTCACTGGGTTTTGTGTGTGTGTGTGTGTGTTTGTAGTGCTACGGACTGCATTGGGTCACAGTGAGCTGTGTGTGTGTGTGCTTGCTGCTGTAGGCTGTGCATTGATTCAAGGTTAGCTGTCAGTGTGTGTGGTGCTGGAATGGAATGTGCACTGAGACAGTCATCTGTGTGTGTGTGTGCATACATGTGTGCTGGAATCAGCTGTGCACTGCATCACTGTGAGCCATGTGTGTGTTTGTGTGTGTGTGCTGGAAAATCTGAGCATTGAGTTACACTGAGTTCTGTGCTGTGTGTCTGTATGTAGTGGTATGGCCTGTGCAAGGAATCAGTGAGCTGTGTGTGTGTGTTTGTGTATTTGGTGGTGTAGAGTCTGTATTGAGTCTCATTAACCTGTGTGTGTGTGTGTGTGTGTGTGTGATGGTATAGGATGTGCATTGGGTCACAGAGCCGTATATATGTGTCTGAGCTGGTATAGGCAGTGCATTGACTCACAGTGAGTGTTGTGTATGTGCTACTACAGACTGTGCATTGAGTCAGTGATCAATTTTGTGTGTTTGTGTGATTGTCTGCTCATATAGGCTGTGCACTGTGTCACAGTAACCCATGTGTGTTTGTGGGAGTGTGTTTTTGAGTGATGGTATAAGTGGTTCATTGTGTCACAGTGAGCCATGTATGAGTGCATGTTTGTGTGTGTGTGTGTGTTCTGGTAGAGGCTAAGCATTGTGTCACAGTGTGCCATGTGTGTGTGTGGTTGTGTGTGTGTGTAGTACAGTCTGAACATTGATTTACAGTGAGATGTCTTGTATGTGTTTGTGCTTGTATCAACTATACGTTGAGTCACAATGAGCCATGCGTGTGTGTGTGTGCTGGTAGAGGCTGAGCATTGAATCACAGTTAGGAGTTTGTTTGTGTGTACTGGTATGGGCTTTGCATTGAGTCACAGAGGTATGTGTGTGTTTGTGTGTGTCTATGTGTGTATGTCTGTGTTGCCACAGACTTCATTGTGTCAGAGTGAGCTTTATGAGTGTCTGTGTGCAGATACAGGCTGTGAATTGAGTCCCAGTGTGTTATGTGTGTGTGTGTGTGTGTGTGTGCTGGTATAGCCTGTGCATTGAGTCACAGTGAGCTGTGTGTGTGTGTGTTTGCTGGTGTAGGCTGTGCAGTGATTCAAGGTGACCTGTGATTGTGTGTGTTGAACAGGAACGGACTGTGCACTGAGTCACAGTGAGCCATGTGTGAGTGTGTGCATGTGTGTGAGCCAGTTTAGGATGTGCACTGAGTCACGGTGAGCTGTGTGTGTTTGTGTGTGTGTTCTGGTAAAATATGAGCATTGAGTCACACTGAGGGGTGTCCTGTGTGTCTGTATGTACTGGCATGGACTGTGAATGGAATCACAGTGAGCGCTGTGTGTGTGTATTTTGTTGTATAGAGTCTTTATTGAGTCACACTAAGCTGTGTGTGTGTATGTGTGTGTGTGTGATGGTATAGGTGGTTCATTGAGTCAGAGTGAGCCAAGTATGAGTGTGTGTGTGTGTTTTTGGGTAAAAGCTGAGCATTGCATCACAGGGTGTCATGTGTGTGTCTGTTGTTGTGTGTCTGTGTAGTACAGTCTGAGCATTGAGTTACAGTGAGATGTGTTGCATGTGTTTGTGCTAGTATGAACTGCACATTGAGTCACAACGAGCCATGTGTGTTTGTGTGTGTGTGCTGGTGGAGGCTGATCATTGAATCACAGTTACGTGTTTGTGTGTGTGTGCTGGTATGGGATTTTCATTGAGTCACGGACTTGTATGTGTGTGTGTGTGCATGTGTGTGTGTTGCTAAGATTTACTTCAGTCACAGTGAGCCTTGTGAGTGTATAGGCTGTGAATTGAGTCACAGTGTGTTATGTGTGAGTGTGTCTGTGTGTGTGCTGGTAAAGACAGTGCATTGAGTCACAATAAGTTGTGTGTGTGTTAATATTCTCATATAGACTGTGCATTGAGTAACAGTGAGCAAGTGTGTGTGAGTTTGTGGGAGTGTATGAGCACTGGTATGGGTGGAGCCTTGAATCAGTAAGGTGTGTGTGTGTGTATTCGTTTGGTCTTTGCATTGAGTCACTAAGGTGTATATGTGTGTGTGTGTGGTGTTATAGACTGTGCATTGAGTCAGAGTGAGCCGTGAGTGTGTGTGTACGAGAGTGTGTGTGCTGGTGGGCTTTTGTTGATGCACTGGTGTGTGTGCATGTGTGTCTGTTGTGCTACAGACTGCATTGAGTCACAGTGAGACATGTTTGTGGGTGCTGGTATAGGCAATTGATTGAGTCACAGTGATCCATTTGTGTGTGCGTGTTAGTATGCGTGTGTTCTTGTTTAGGCTGTGCATTGAGTCACACTGAGGTGTGTGTGTATCCTTGAGTGTGTTGGTATAGATTGTGCATAGAATCACAGTACCATATGTGTGTGTGTGTGCTGCTAAAATCTGAGCATTGAGTCACACTGTTGTGTGTGGTGTGTGTCTGTATGTACTTGTATGGACTGTACATTGAGTCACAGTGAGCATGTGTGTGTGTGTGTGTGTGTGCGCACTGGTATGCCTTGAACACTGAATCAGCTAGGTGTGTGTGTGTGCTCATATTGGCTTTGAGTTGAGTCACTGAGTTCTATGTGTGTCTGTGTAGGAGGGGGGCTACAGACTATGCATTTAGTCACACTGACACGTTTGTGTACGTGAGTGTGTGTTGTGGTATGTGATTTCATTGAGTCACTGGAGTTTGTGTGTGTGTGTGTGGTGTTACAGACTGCATTGAGTCACAGTGAGGCGTGTGTGTGTATGATGGCATAGGCAATTGATTGAGTCACAGTGACGCATGTGTGTGTGTTCTCATATAGGTTGTGCATTGAATCACAGTGAGACATGTATCTGTGAGTGTGTGTTTGTGTGTGCTAGTATATGGTGTGTATTGAGTCACACTGAGGTGTGTGTGTGTGTGTATGTGTTGTTATAGATTGTGCATTGAGTCAGAGTGCCGTGTCAGTGTGTGCATGCTGGTATAGACTATGCACTGAATCAGGGTGAGGGGTGTGTGTGTCTGTGTGTTCTGGTATAGGCGGACCATTGAGTCACACTGAGGTGTGTGTGTGTGTCTGTGTGTGTGTGTGTGTGCTGGTACAGCCTGTGCATTAATCACAGTCAGTTGTGTGTGTATGTTCACCTACAAGTTGCACTTTGTGTCACAGTGTGTCTGTGTGTGATATTATACGGTATACACTGAGTCAAAGGGAGCTGTGTGGGGGGGCTGATGTGCTCTTATAGACTTTGCATTGAGTCACACTGAGTTGTGTGTTTGAAAGTCTGTCTGTGTGTGTGTGTGTGTGTGTGTAGAGGTAAACGCTGTGTACTGACTCACAGTGAGCATTGTGTGCTTCTGTGTGTGTGTATGTCTGCTAGCTTAGACTGTGCACAGAGTCCTAGGGAGCCTTGTGTGTGTGTGTGTGTGTTGGTAAAGACTGTGCATTGCGTTGCAGTGAGCTGTCTTTGTCTGTGTGTGTGACTGCTGGTGTAGGCTGTGCGTTGATTCAAGTTGAGCTGTGAGGGTGTGTGTGGTGTTGATATGGATGGTACACTGTGTCACACTGAGTTGCGTGTGTGTGCTTGTATAATCTGAGCGTTGAGTCACACTGAGGTTTGTGCTTCGTGTCTGAAGGTAGTTGTATGGAATGTGCCTTGGGTCACAATGAATTGTGTATGTGTACGTTTTTGTGTGTACTTGGTGGTGTAGAGTCTGTATTGAGTCACACTAAGTTGTGAGTGTGTGTGTGTGATGGTATAGGATGTGCATTGAGTCACAAAGCCGTGTGTGTGTGTCTGTGCTGGGATAGGCTGTGCATTGATTCACAGTGAGCCTTGTGTATGAGCTAGTACGGATTGTGCATTAGTCAGTGAACCACGTGTGTGCTTTTCTGTGTTTGTCTGCTGATATAGGCTGTGAACTGAGTCACAGTGGGCCATGTGTGTTTGTGTCTGATGGTATAGGTGATTCATTGAGTCACAGTGAGCCATGTATGAGTGCGTGTTTGTGTGTGTGTGTGTTGTGCTATAGGGTGAGCATTGAGTCACAGTGTGCTGTGTGTGTGTTGTTGTCTGTGTGTGTAGTATAGTCTGAGCATTCAGTTACAGTGTGATGTGTTGCATGTGTTTCTGCTATTATGAAGTGTACATTGAGTCACAATGAGCCCTCTGTAATTGTGTGTGTGTTTGTGTGTGTTGGTAGAGGCTGTGCATTGAATCAGAATTAGGTGTTTATGTGTGTGCGGTGGTATGAGCTTTGCATTGTGTCATGGAGGTGTGTGTGTGTGTCTGTGTGTGTCTGCTGCTACAGATTTCATTGAGTCACAGTGAGCCTGGTGAGTGTCTGTGTGCTGATAGAGGCTGTGAATTGAGTCACATTTTCTTATATGTGTGTGATTGTGTGCTGGTATACACTGTGCATGGAGTCATAGTGAGCAGGTCTGTGTGTGTCTGTGTGTTTGTGCAGTAGTACAGAAGGAGCATTTAATCAGTTATGTGTGTGTGTGTATGTTCGTTTGGTCTTTGCATTGAGTCACTGAGGTGTACGTGTGTGTGTGTGTGGTGCGATAGATTGTGCATTGAGTCAGAATGAGCCGTGAGTGTGTGTGTATGAGAGTGTGTGTGCTGGTGGGATTTTGTTGCACTGGGGTGTGTGTGTGTGTGTACTGCTACAGACTGCATTGAGTCACAGTGAGACGTGTTTGTGTGTGCTGGTATAGGCGATTGATTCACAGTGATCCATTTGTGTGTGTGTGTTAGTATGCGTGTGTTCTTGTTTGGGCTGTGCATTGAGTCACACTGCGATGTGTGTGTATGCTTGTGTGTTTTGGTATAGATTGTGCATAGAATCACAATACCATATGTGTGTGTGTGTGCTGGTAAAATCTGAGCATTGAGTCACACTGTCCTGTGTGCTGTGTGTCTATGTACTTGAATGGACTGTGCATTGAGTCACAGTGAGCATGTGTGTGTGTTTGTGTGTGTGTGTGTGCACTGGTATGCTTTGAACCCTGAATCAGCGAGGGGTGTGTGTGTGTGTGCTCATATTGGCTTTGAGTTGAGTCACTGAAGTGTATGTGTGTCTGTTTAGGTGGGGGGCTACAGACTGTGAATTGAGTCACACTGAGTTGTTTGTGTACATGAGTGAGTGTTGTGTATGGGTTTTCATTGAGTCACTGGGTTTTGTGTGTGTGTGTGTGTGTTTGTAGTGCTACGGACTGCATTGGGTCACAGTGAGCTGTGTGTGTGTGTGCTTGCTGCTGTAGGCTGTGCATTGATTCAAGGTTAGCTGTCAGTGTGTGTGGTGCTGGAATGGAATGTGCACTGAGACAGTCATCTGTGTGTGTGTGTGCATACATGTGTGCTGGAATCAGCTGTGCACTGCATCACTGTGAGCCATGTGTGTGTTTGTGTGTGTGTGCTGGAAAATCTGAGCATTGAGTTACACTGAGTTCTGTGCTGTGTGTCTGTATGTAGTGGTATGGCCTGTGCAAGGAATCAGTGAGCTGTGTGTGTGTGTTTGTGTATTTGGTGGTGTAGAGTCTGTATTGAGTCTCATTAACCTGTGTGTGTGTGTGTGTGTGTGTGTGATGGTATAGGATGTGCATTGGGTCACAGAGCCGTATATATGTGTCTGAGCTGGTATAGGCAGTGCATTGACTCACAGTGAGTGTTGTGTATGTGCTACTACAGACTGTGCATTGAGTCAGTGATCAATTTTGTGTGTTTGTGTGATTGTCTGCTCATATAGGCTGTGCACTGTGTCACAGTAACCCATGTGTGTTTGTGGGAGTGTGTTTTTGAGTGATGGTATAAGTGGTTCATTGTGTCACAGTGAGCCATGTATGAGTGCATGTTTGTGTGTGTGTGTGTGTTCTGGTAGAGGCTAAGCATTGTGTCACAGTGTGCCATGTGTGTGTGTGGTTGTGTGTGTGTGTAGTACAGTCTGAACATTGATTTACAGTGAGATGTCTTGTATGTGTTTGTGCTTGTATCAACTATACGTTGAGTCACAATGAGCCATGCGTGTGTGTGTGTGCTGGTAGAGGCTGAGCATTGAATCACAGTTAGGAGTTTGTTTGTGTGTACTGGTATGGGCTTTGCATTGAGTCACAGAGGTATGTGTGTGTTTGTGTGTGTCTATGTGTGTATGTCTGTGTTGCCACAGACTTCATTGTGTCAGAGTGAGCTTTATGAGTGTCTGTGTGCAGATACAGGCTGTGAATTGAGTCCCAGTGTGTTATGTGTGTGTGTGTGTGTGTGTGTGCTGGTATAGCCTGTGCATTGAGTCACAGTGAGCTGTGTGTGTGTGTGTTTGCTGGTGTAGGCTGTGCAGTGATTCAAGGTGACCTGTGATTGTGTGTGTTGAACAGGAACGGACTGTGCACTGAGTCACAGTGAGCCATGTGTGAGTGTGTGCATGTGTGTGAGCCAGTTTAGGATGTGCACTGAGTCACGGTGAGCTGTGTGTGTTTGTGTGTGTGTTCTGGTAAAATATGAGCATTGAGTCACACTGAGGGGTGTCCTGTGTGTCTGTATGTACTGGCATGGACTGTGAATGGAATCACAGTGAGCGCTGTGTGTGTGTATTTTGTTGTATAGAGTCTTTATTGAGTCACACTAAGCTGTGTGTGTGTATGTGTGTGTGTGTGATGGTATAGGTGGTTCATTGAGTCAGAGTGAGCCAAGTATGAGTGTGTGTGTGTGTTTTTGGGTAAAAGCTGAGCATTGCATCACAGGGTGTCATGTGTGTGTCTGTTGTTGTGTGTCTGTGTAGTACAGTCTGAGCATTGAGTTACAGTGAGATGTGTTGCATGTGTTTGTGCTAGTATGAACTGCACATTGAGTCACAACGAGCCATGTGTGTTTGTGTGTGTGTGCTGGTGTAGGCTGATCATTGAATCACAGTTACGTGTTTGTGTGTGTGTGCTGGTATGGGATTTTCATTGAGTCACGGACTTGTATGTGTGTGTGTGTGCATGTGTGTGTGTTGCTAAGATTTACTTCAGTCACAGTGAGCCTTGTGAGTGTATAGGCTGTGAATTGAGTCACAGTGTGTTATGTGTGAGTGTGTCTGTGTGTGTGCTGGTAAAGACAGTGCATTGAGTCACAATAAGTTGTGTGTGTGTTAATATTCTCATATAGACTGTGCATTGAGTAACAGTGAGCAAGTGTGTGTGAGTTTGTGGGAGTGTATGAGCACTGGTATGGGTGGAGCCTTGAATCAGTAAGGTGTGTGTGTGTGTATTCGTTTGGTCTTTGCATTGAGTCACTAAGGTGTATATGTGTGTGTGTGTGGTGTTATAGACTGTGCATTGAGTCAGAGTGAGCCATGAGTGTGTGTGTACGAGAGTGTGTGTGCTGGTGGGCTTTTGTTGATGCACTGGTGTGTGTGCATGTGTGTCTGTTGTGCTACAGACTGCATTGAGTCACAGTGAGACATGTTTGTGGGTGCTGGTATAGGCAATTGATTGAGTCACAGTGATCCATTTGTGTGTGCGTGTTAGTATGCGTGTGTTCTTGTTTAGGCTGTGCATTGAGTCACACTGAGGTGTGTGTGTATCCTTGAGTGTGTTGGTATAGATTGTGCATAGAATCACAGTACCATATGTGTGTGTGTGTGCTGCTAAAATCTGAGCATTGAGTCACACTGTCGTGTGTGGTGTGTGTCTGTATGTACTTGTATGGACTGTACATTGAGTCACAGTGAGCATGTGTGTGTGTGTGTGTGTGTGCGCACTGGTATGCCTTGAACACTGAATCAGCTAGGTGTGTGTGTGTGCTCATATTGGCTTTGAGTTGAGTCACTGAGTTCTATGTGTGTCTGTGTAGGAGGGGGGCTACAGACTATGCATTTAGTCACACTGACACGTTTGTGTACGTGAGTGTGTGTTGTGGTATGTGATTTCATTGAGTCACTGGAGTTTGTGTGTGTGTGTGTGGTGTTACAGACTGCATTGAGTCACAGTGAGGCGTGTGTGTGTATGATGGCATAGGCAATTGATTGAGTCACAGTGACGCATGTGTGTGTGTTCTCATATAGGCTGTGCATTGAATCACAGTGAGACATGTATCTGTGAGTGTGTGTTTGTGTGTGCTAGTATATGGTGTGTATTGAGTCACACTGAGGTGTGTGTGTGTGTGTATGTGTTGTTATAGATTGTGCATTGAGTCAGAGTGCCGTGTCAGTGTGTGCATGCTGGTATAGACTATGCACTGAATCAGGGTGAGGGGTGTGTGTGTCTGTGTGTTCTGGTACAGGCGGACCATTGAGTCACACTGAGGTGTGTGTGTGTGTCTGTGTGTGTGTGTGTGTGCTGGTACAGCCTGTGCATTAATCACAGTCAGTTGTGTGTGTATGTTCACCTACAAGTTGCACTTTGTGTCACAGTGTGTCTGTGTGTGATATTATACGGTATACACTGAGTCAAAGGGAGCTGTGTGGGGGGGCTGATGTGCTCTTATAGACTTTGCATTGAGTCACACTGAGTTGTGTGTTTGAAAGTCTGTCTGTGTGTGTGTGTGTGTGTGTAGAGGTAAACGCTGTGTACTGACTCACAGTGAGCATTGTGTGCTTCTGTGTGTGTGTATGTCTGCTAGCTTAGACTGTGCACAGAGTCCTAGGGAGCCTTGTGTGTGTGTGTGTGTGTTGGTAAAGACTGTGCATTGCGTTGCAGTGAGCTGTCTTTGTCTGTGTGTGTGACTGCTGGTGTAGGCTGTGCGTTGATTCAAGTTGAGCTGTGAGGGTGTGTGTGGTGTTGATATGGATGGTACACTGTGTCACACTGAGTTGCGTGTGTGTGCTTGTATAATCTGAGCGTTGAGTCACACTGAGGTTTGTGCTTCGTGTCTGAAGGTAGTTGTATGGAATGTGCCTTGGGTCACAATGAATTGTGTATGTGTACGTTTTTGTGTGTACTTGGTGGTGTAGAGTCTGTATTGAGTCACACTAAGTTGTGAGTGTGTGTGTGTGATGGTATAGGATGTGCATTGAGTCACAAAGCCGTGTGTGTGTGTCTGTGCTGGGATAGGCTGTGCATTGATTCACAGTGAGCCTTGTGTATGAGCTAGTACGGATTGTGCATTAGTCAGTGAACCACGTGTGTGCTTTTCTGTGTTTGTCTGCTGATATAGGCTGTGAACTGAGTCACAGTGGGCCATGTGTGTTTGTGTCTGATGGTATAGGTGATTCATTGAGTCACAGTGAGCCATGTATGAGTGCGTGTTTGTGTGTGTGTGTGTTGTGCTATAGGGTGAGCATTGAGTCACAGTGTGCTGTGTGTGTGTTGTTGTCTGTGTGTGTAGTATAGTCTGAGCATTCAGTTACAGTGTGATGTGTTGCATGTGTTTCTGCTATTATGAAGTGTACATTGAGTCACAATGAGCCCTCTGTAATTGTGTGTGTGTTTGTGTGTGTTGGTAGAGGCTGTGCATTGAATCAGAATTAGGTGTTTATGTGTGTGCGGTGGTATGAGCTTTGCATTGTGTCATGGAGGTGTGTGTGTGTGTCTGTGTGTGTCTGCTGCTACAGATTTCATTGAGTCACAGTGAGCCTGGTGAGTGTCTGTGTGCTGATAGAGGCTGTGAATTGAGTCACATTTTCTTATATGTGTGTGATTGTGTGCTGGTATACACTGTGCATGGAGTCATAGTGAGCAGGTCTGTGTGTGTCTGTGTGTTTGTGCAGTAGTACAGAAGGAGCATTTAATCAGTTATGTGTGTGTGTGTATGTTCGTTTGGTCTTTGCATTGAGTCACTGAGGTGTACGTGTGTGTGTGTGGTGCGATAGATTGTGCATTGAGTCAGAATGAGCCGTGAGTGTGTGTGTATGAGAGTGTGTGTGCTGGTGGGATTTTGTTGCACTGGGGTGTGTGTGTGTGTGTACTGCTACAGACTGCATTGAGTCACAGTGAGACGTGTTTGTGTGTGCTGGTATAGGCGATTGATTCACAGTGATCCATTTGTGTGTGTGTGTTAGTATGCGTGTGTTCTTGTTTGGGCTGTGCATTGAGTCACACTGCGATGTGTGTGTATGCTTGTGTGTTTTGGTATAGATTGTGCATAGAATCACAATACCATATGTGTGTGTGTGTGCTGGTAAAATCTGAGCATTGAGTCACACTGTCCTGTGTGCTGTGTGTCTATGTACTTGAATGGACTGCGCATTGAGTCACAGTGAGCATGTGTGTGTGTTTGTGTGTGTGCTCATATTGGCTTTGAGTTGAGTCACTGAAGTGTATGTGTGTCTGTTTAGGTGGGGGGCTACAGACTGTGAATTGAGTCACACTGAGTTGTTTGTGTACATGAGTGAGTGTTGTGTATGGGTTTTCATTGAGTCACTGGGTTTTGTGTGTGTGTGTGTGTGTGTTTGTAGTGCTACGGACTGCATTGGGTCACAGTGAGCTGTGTGTGTGTGTGCTTGCTGCTGTAGGCTGTGCATTGATTCAAGGTTAGCTGTCAGTGTGTGTGGTGCTGGAATGGAATGTGCACTGAGACAGTCATCTGTGTGTGTGTGTGCATACATGTGTGCTGGAATCAGCTGTGCACTGCATCACTGTGAGCCATGTGTGTGTTTGTGTGTGTGTGCTGGAAAATCTGAGCATTGAGTTACACTGAGTTCTGTGCTGTGTGTCTGTATGTAGTGGTATGGCCTGTGCAAGGAATCAGTGAGCTGTGTGTGTGTGTGTTTGTGTATTTGGTGGTGTAGAGTCTGTATTGAGTCTCATTAACCTGTGTGTGTGTGTGTGTGTGTGTGATGGTATAGGATGTGCATTGGGTCACAGAGCCGTATATATGTGTCTGAGCTGGTATAGGCAGTGCATTGACTCACAGTGAGTGTTGTGTATGTGCTACTACAGACTGTGCATTGAGTCAGTGATCAATTTTGTGTGTTTGTGTGATTGTCTGCTCATATAGGCTGTGCACTGTGTCACAGTAACCCATGTGTGTTTGTGGGAGTGTGTTTTTGAGTGATGGTATAAGTGGTTCATTGTGTCACAGTGAGCCATGTATGAGTGCATGTTTGTGTGTGTGTGTGTGTTCTGGTAGAGGCTAAGCATTGTGTCACAGTGTGCCATGTGTGTGTGTGGTTGTGTGTGTGTGTAGTACAGTCTGAACATTGATTTACAGTGAGATGTCTTGTATGTGTTTGTGCTTGTATCAACTATACGTTGAGTCACAATGAGCCATGCGTGTGTGTGTGTGCTGGTAGAGGCTGAGCATTGAATCACAGTTAGGAGTTTGTTTGTGTGTACTGGTATGGGCTTTGCATTGAGTCACAGAGGTATGTGTGTGTTTGTGTGTGTCTATGTGTGTATGTCTGTGTTGCCACAGACTTCATTGTGTCAGAGTGAGCTTTATGAGTGTCTGTGTGCAGATACAGGCTGTGAATTGAGTCCCAGTGTGTTATGTGTGTGTGTGTGTGTGTGTGCTGGTATAGCCTGTGCATTGAGTCACAGTGAGCTGTGTGTGTGTGTGTTTGCTGGTGTAGGCTGTGCAGTGATTCAAGGTGACCTGTGATTGTGTGTGTTGAACAGGAACGGACTGTGCACTGAGTCACAGTGAGCCATGTGTGAGTGTGTGCATGTGTGTGAGCCAGTTTAGGATGTGCACTGAGTCACGGTGAGCTGTGTTTGTGTGTGTGTTCTGGTAAAATATGAGCATTGAGTCACACTGAGGGGTGTCCTGTGTGTCTGTATGTACTGGCATGGACTGTGAATGGAATCACAGTGAGCGCTGTGTGTGTGTATTTTGTTGTATAGAGTCTTTATTGAGTCACACTAAGCTGTGTGTGTGTATGTGTGTGTGTGTGATGGTATAGGTGGTTCATTGAGTCAGAGTGAGCCAAGTATGAGTGTGTGTGTGTGTTTTTGGGTAAAAGCTGAGCATTGCATCACAGGGTGTCATGTGTGTGTCTGTTGTTGTGTGTCTGTGTAGTACAGTCTGAGCATTGAGTTACAGTGAGATGTGTTGCATGTGTTTGTGCTAGTATGAACTGCACATTGAGTCACAATGAGCCATGTGTGTTTGTGTGTGTGTGCTGGTGGAGGCTGATCATTGAATCACAGTTACGTGTTTGTGTGTGTGTGCTGGTATGGGTTTTTCATTGAGTCACGGACTTGTATGTGTTTGTGTGTGCATGTGTGTGTGTTGCTAAGATTTACTTCAGTCACAGTGAGCCTTGTGAGTGTATAGGCTGTGAATTGAGTCACAGTGTGTTATGTGTGAGTGTGTCTGTGTGTGTGCTGGTAAAGACAGTGCATTGAGTCACAATAAGTTGTGTGTGTGTTAATATTCTCATATAGACTGTGCATTGAGTAACAGTGAGCAAGTGTGTGTGAGTTTGTGGGAGTGTATGAGCACTGGTATGGGTGGAGCCTTGAATCAGTAAGGGGTGTGTGTGTGTATTCGTTTGGTCTTTGCATTGAGTCACTAAGGTGTATATGTGTGTGTGTGGTGTTATAGACTGTGCATTGAGTCAGAGTGAGCCGTGAGTGTGTGTGTACGAGAGTGTGTGTGCTGGTGGGCTTTTGTTGATGCACTGGTGTGTGTGCATGTGTGTCTGTTGTGCTACAGACTGCATTGAGTCACAGTGAGACATGTTTGTGGGTGCTGGTATAGGCGATTGATTGAGTCACAGTGATCCATTTGTGTGTGCGTGTTAGTATGCGTGTGTTCTTGTTTAGGTTGTGCATTGAGTCACACTGAGGTGTGTGTGTATCCTTGAGTGTGTTGGTATAGATTGTGCATAGAATCACAGTAACATATGTGTGTGTGTGTGCTGGTAAAATCTGAGCATTGAGTCACACTGTCGTGTGTGGTGTGTGTCTGTATGTACTTGTATGGACTGTACATTGAGTCACAGTGAGCATGTGTGTGTGTGTGTGTGTGTGCACTGGTATGCCTTGAACACTGAATCAGCTAGGTGTGTGTGTGTGCTCATACTGGCTTTGAGTTGAGTCACTGAGTTCTATGTGTGTCTGTGTAGGAGGGGGGCTACAGACTATGCATTTAGTCACACTGACACGTTTGTGTACGTGAGTGTGTGTTGTGGCATGTGATTTCATTGAGTCACTGGAGTTTGTGTGTGTGTGTGTGTGGTGTTACAGACTGCATTGAGTCACAGTGAGGCGTGTGTGTGTATGATGGCATAGGCAATTGATTGAGTCACAGTGAGGCATGTGTGTGTGTTCTCATATAGGCTGTGCATTGAATCACAGTGAGACATGTATCTGTGAGTTTGTGTTTGTGTGTGCTAGTATATGGTGTGTATTGAGTCACACTGAGGTGTGTGCATGTGCGTATGTGTTGTTATAGATTGTGCATTGAGTCAGAGTGCCGTGTCAGTGTGTGCATGCTGGTATAGACTATGCAAGGAATCAGAGTGAGGGGTGTGTGTGTCTGTGTGTTCTGGTATAGGCGGGCCATTGAGTCACACTGAGGTGTGTGTGTGTGTCTGTGTGTGTGTGTGTGTGCTGGTACAGCCTGTGCATTAATCACAGTCAGTTGTGTGTGTATGTTCACCTACAAGTTGCACTTTGTGTCACAGTGTGTCTGTGTGTGATATTATATGGTATACACTGAGTCAAAGGGAGCTGTGTGGGGGGGCTGATGTGCTCTTATAGACTTTGCATTGAGTCACACTGAGTTGTGTGTTTGAAAGTCTGTCTGTGTGTGTGTGTGTGTGTAGAGGTATACGCTGTGTACTGACTCACAGTGAGCATTGTGTGCTTCTGTGTGTGTGTATGTCTTCTAGCTTAGACTGTGCACAGAGTCCCAGGGAGCCTTGTGTGTGTGTGTGTGTGTGTGTGTGTTGGTAAAGACTGTGCATTGGGTCGCAGTGAGCTGTCTTTGTCTGTGTGTGTGACTGCTGGTGTAGGCTGTGCATTGATTCAAGTTGAGCTGTGAGGGTGTGTGTGGTGTTGATATGGACGGTGCACTGTGTCACACTGAGTTGCGTGTGTGTGCTTGTATAATCTGAGCGTTGAGTCACACTGAGGTTTGTGCTTCGTGTCTGAAGGTAGTTGTATGGAATGTGCCTTGGGTCACAATGAATTGTGTATGTGTACGTTTTTGTGTGTACTTGGTGGTGTAGAGTCTGTATTGAGTCACACTAAGTTGTGAGTGTGTGTGTGTGATGGTATAGGATGTGCATTGAGTCACAAAGCCGTGTGTGTGTGTCTGTGCTGGGATAGGCTGTGCATTGATTCACAGTGAGCCTTGTGTATGAGCTAGTATGGATTGTGCATTAGTCAGTGAACCACGTGTGTGCTTTTCTGTGTTTGTCTGCTGATATAGGCTGTGAACTGAGTCACAGTGGGCCATGTGTGTTTGTGTCTGATGGTATAGGTGATTCATTGAGTCACAGTGAGCCATGTATAAGTGCGTGTTTGTGTGTGTGTGTGTTGTGCTATAGGGTGAGCATTGAGTCACAGTGTGCTGTGTGTGTGTTGTTGTCTGTGTGTGTAGTATAGTCTGAGCATTCAGTTACAGTGTGATGTGTTGCATGTGTTTCTGCTATTATGAAGTGTACATTGAGTCACAATGAGCCCTCTGTAATTGTGTGTGTGTTTGTGTGTGTTGGTAGAGGCTGTGCATTGAATCAGAATTAGGTGTTTATGTGTGTGCGGTGGTATGAGCTTTGCATTGTGTCATGGAGGTGTGTGTGTGTGTCTGTGTGTGTCTGCTGCTACAGATTTCATTGAGTCACAGTGAGCCTGGTGAGTGTCTGTGTGCTGATAGAGGCTGTGAATTGAGTCACATTTTCTTATATGTGTGTGATTGTGTGCTGGTATACACTGTGCATGGAGTCATAGTGAGCAGGTCTGTGTGTGTCTGTGTGTTTGTGCAGTAGTACAGAAGGAGCATTTAATCAGTTATGTGTGTGTGTGTATGTTCGTTTGGTCTTTGCATTGAGTCACTGAGGTGTACGTGTGTGTGTGTGTGGTGCGATAGATTGTGCATTGAGTCAGAATGAGCCGTGAGTGTGTGTGTATGAGAGTGTGTGTGCTGGTGGGATTTTGTTGCACTGGGGGGGTGTGTGTGTGTACTGCTACAGACTGCATTGAGTCACAGTGAGACGTGTTTGTGTGTGCTGGTATAGGCGATTGATTCACAATGATCCATTTGTGTGTGTGTGTTAGTATGTGTGTGTTCTTGTTTGTGCTGTGCATTGAGTCACACTGCGATGTGTGTGTATGCTTGTGTGTTTTGGTATAGATTGTGCATAGAATCACAGTACCATATGTGTGTGTGTGTGCTGGTAAAATCTGAGCATTGAGTCACACTGTCCTGTGTGCTGTGTGTCTATGTACTTGAATGGACTGTGCATTGAGTCACAGTGAGCATGTGTGTGTGTTTGTGTGTGTGTGTGTGCTCATATTGGCTTTGAGTTGAGTCACTGAAGTGTATGTGTGTCTGTTTAGGTGGGGGGCTACAGACTGTGAATTGAGTCACACTGAGTTGTTTGTGTACATGAGTGAGTGTTGTGTATGGGTTTTCATTGAGTCACTGGGTTTTGTGTGTGTGTGTGTGTGTGTGTTTGTAGTGCTACGGACTGCATTGGGTCACAGTGAGCTGTGTGTGTGTGTGCTTGCTGCTGTAGGCTGTGCATTGATTCAAGGTTAGCTGTCAGTGTGTGTGGTGCTGGAATGGAATGTGCACTGAGACACAGTCATCTGTGTGTGTGTGTGCATACATGTGTGCTGGAATCAGCTGTGCACTGCATCACTGTGAGCCATGTGTGTGTTTGTGTGTGTGTGCTGGAAAATCTGAGCATTGAGTTACACTGAGTTCTGTGCTGTGTGTCTGTATGTAGTGGTATGGCCTGTGCAAGGAATCAGTGAGCTGTGTGTGTGTGTGTTTGTGTATTTGGTGGTGTAGAGTCTGTATTGAGTCTCATGAAGCTGTGTGTGTGTGTGTGTGTGTGTGTGTGATGGTATAGGATGTGCATTGGGTCACAGAGCCGTATATATGTGTCTGAGCTGGTATAGGCAGTGCATTGACTCACAGTGAGTGTTGTGTATGTGCTACTACAGACTGTGCATTGAGTCAGTGATCAATTTTGTGTGTTTGTGTGATTGTCTGCTCATATAGGCTGTGCACTGTGTCACAGTAACCCATGTGTGTTTGTGGGAGTGTGTTTTTGAGTGATGGTATAAGTGGTTCATTGTGTCACAGTGAGCCATGTATGAGTGCATGTTTGTGTGTGTGTGTGTGTTCTGGTAGAGGCTAAGCATTGTGTCACAGTGTGCCATGTGTGTGTGTGGTTGTGTGTGTGTGTAGTACAGTCTGAACATTGATTTACAGTGAGATGTCTTGTATGTGTTTGTGCTTGTATGAACTATACGTTGAGTCACAATGAGCCATGCGTGTGTGTGTGTGCTGGTAGAGGCTGAGCATTGAATCACAGTTAGGAGTTTGTTTGTGTGTACTGGTATGGGCTTTGCATTGAGTCACAGAGGTATGTGTGTGTTTGTGTGTGTCTATGTGTGTATGTCTGTGTTGCCACAGACTTCATTGTGTCAGAGTGAGCTTTATGAGTGTCTGTGTGCAGATACAGGCTGTGAATTGAGTCCCAGTGTGTTATGTGTGTGTGTGTGTGTGTGTGTGCTGGTATAGCCTGTGCATTGAGTCACAGTGAGCTGTGTGTGTGTGTGTTTGCTGGTGTAGGCTGTGCAGTGATTCAAGGTGACCTGTGATTGTGTGTGTTGAACAGGAACGGACTGTGCACTGAGTCACAGTGAGCCATGTGTGAGTGTGTGCATGTGTGTGAGCCAGTTTAGGATGTGCACTGAGTCACGGTGAGCTGTGTGTGTTTGTGTGTGTGTTCTGGTAAAATATGAGCATTGAGTCACACTGAGGGGTGTCCTGTGTGTCTGTATGTACTGGCATGGACTGTGAATGGAATCACAGTGAGCGCTGTGTGTGTGTATTTTGTTGTATAGAGTCTTTATTGAGTCACACTAAGCTGTGTGTGTGTATGTGTGTGTGTGTGATGGTATAGGTGGTTCATTGAGTCAGAGTGAGCCAAGTATGAGTGTGTGTGTGTGTTTTTGGGTAAAAGCTGAGCATTGCATCACAGGGTGTCATGTGTGTGTCTGTTGTTGTGTGTCTGTGTAGTACAGTCTGAGCATTGAGTTACAGTGAGATGTGTTGCATGTGTTTGTGCTAGTATGAACTGCACATTGAGTCACAACGAGCCATGTGTGTTTGTGTGTGTGTGCTGGTGGAGGCTGATCATTGAATCACAGTTACGTGTTTGTGTGTGTGTGCTGGTATGGGCTTTTCATTGAGTCACGGACTTGTATGTGTGTGTGTGTGCATGTGTGTGTGTTGCTAAGATTTACTTCAGTCACAGTGAGCCTTGTGAGTGTATAGGCTGTGAATTGAGTCACAGTGTGTTATGTGTGAGTGTGTCTGTGTGTGTGCTGGTAAAGACAGTGCATTGAGTCACAATAAGTTGTGTGTGTGTTAATATTCTCATATAGACTGTGCATTGAGTAACAGTGAGCAAGTGTGTGTGAGTTTGTGGGAGTGTATGAGCACTGGTATGGGTGGAGCCTTGAATCAGTAAGGTGTGTGTGTGTGTATTCGTTTGGTCTTTGCATTGAGTCACTAAGGTGTATATGTGTGTGTGTGTGGTGTTATAGACTGTGCATTGAGTCAGAGTGAGCCGTGAGTGTGTGTGTACGAGAGTGTGTGTGCTGGTGGGCTTTTGTTGATGCACTGGTGTGTGTGCATGTGTGTCTGTTGTGCTACAGACTGCATTTAGTCACAGTGAGACATGTTTGTGGGTGCTGGTATAGGCAATTGATTGAGTCACAGTGATCCATTTGTGTGTGCGTGTTAGTATGCGTGTGTTCTTGTTTAGGCTGTGCATTGAGTCACACTGAGGTGTGTGTGTATCCTTGAGTGTGTTGGTATAGATTGTGCATAGAATCACAGTACCATATGTGTGTGTGTGTGCTGCTAAAATCTGAGCATTGAGTCACACTGTCGTGTGTGGTGTGTGTCTGTATGTACTTGTATGGACTGTACATTGAGTCACAGTGAGCATGTGTGTGTGTGTGTGTGTGTGTGCACTGGTATGCCTTGAACACTGAATCAGCTAGGTGTGTGTGTGTGCTCATATTGGCTTTGAGTTGAGTCACTGAGTTCTATGTGTGTCTGTGTAGGAGGGGGGCTACAGACTATGCATTTAGTCACACTGACACGTTTGTGTACGTGAGTGTGTGTTGTGGTATGTGATTTCATTGAGTCACTGGAGTTTGTGTGTGTGTGTGTGGTGTTACAGACTGCATTGAGTCACAGTGAGGCGTGTGTGTGTATGATGGCATAGGCAATTGATTGAGTCACAGTGACGCATGTGTGTGTGTTCTCATATAGGCTGTGCATTGAATCACAGTGACACATGTATCTGTGAGTGTGTGTTTGTGTGTGCCAGTATATGGTGTGTATTGAGTCACACTGAGGTGTGTGTGTGTGTGTGTGTATGTGTTGTTATAGATTGTGCATTGAGTCAGAGTGCCGTGTCAGTGTGTGCATGCTGGTATAGACTATGCACTGAATCAGGGTGAGGGGTGTGTGTGTCTGTGTGTTCTGGTATAGGCGGACCATTGAGTCACACTGAGGTGTGTGTGTGTGTCTGTGTGTGTGTGTGTGTGCTGGTACAGCCTGTGCATTAATCACAGTCAGTTGTGTGTGTATGTTCACCTACAAGTTGCACTTTGTGTCACAGTGTGTCTGTGTGTGATATTATACGGTATACACTGAGTCAAAGGGAGCTGTGTGGGGGGGCTGATGTGCTCTTATAGACTTTGCATTGAGTCACACTGAGTTGTGTGTTTGAAAGTCTGTCTGTGTGTGTGTGTGTGTAGAGGTAAACGCTGTGTACTGACTCACAGTGAGCATTGTGTGCTTCTGTGTGTGTGTATGTCTGCTAGCTTAGACTGTGCACAGAGTCCTAGGGAGCCTTGTGTGTGTGTGTGTGTGTGTGTGTGTTGGTAAAGACTGTGCATTGGGTCGCAGTGAGCTGTCTTTGTCTGTGTGTGTGACTGCTGGTGTAGGCTGTGCATTGATTCAAGTTGAGCTGTGAGGGTGTGTGTGGTGTTGATATGGATGGTGCACTGTGTCACACTGAGTTGCGTGTGTGTGCTTGTATAATCTGAGCGTTGAGTCACACTGAGGTTTGTGCTTCGTGTCTGAAGGTAGTTGTATGGAATGTGCCTTGGGTCACAATGAATTGTGTATGTGTACGTTTTTGTGTGTACTTGGTGGTGTAGAGTCTGTATTGAGTCACACTAAGTTGTGAGTGTGTGTGTGTGATGGTATAGGATGTGCATTGAGTCACAAAGCCGTGTGTGTGTGTCTGTGCTGGGATAGGCTGTGCATTGATTCACAGTGAGCCTTGTGTATGAGCTAGTACGGATTGTGCATTAGTCAGTGAACCACGTGTGTGCTTTTCTGTGTTTGTCTGCTGATATAGGCTGTGAACTGAGTCACAGTGGGCCATGTGTGTTTGTGTCTGATGGTATAGGTGATTCATTGAGTCACAGTGAGCCATGTATGAGTGCGTGTTTGTGTGTGTGTGTGTTGTGCTATAGGGTGAGCATTGAGTCACAGTGTGCTGTGTGTGTGTTGTTGTCTGTGTGTGTAGTATAGTCTGAGCATTCAGTTACAGTGTGATGTGTTGCATGTGTTTCTGCTATTATGAAGTGTACATTGAGTCACAATGAGCCCTCTGTAATTGTGTGTGTGTTTGTGTGTGTTGGTAGAGGCTGTGCATTGAATCAGAATTAGGTGTTTATGTGTGTGCGGTGGTATGAGCTTTGCATTGTGTCATGGAGGTGTGTGTGTGTGTCTGTGTGTGTCTGCTGCTACAGATTTCATTGAGTCACAGTGAGCCTGGTGAGTGTCTGTGTGCTGATAGAGGCTGTGAATTGAGTCACATTTTCTTATATGTGTGTGATTGTGTGCTGGTATACACTGTGCATGGAGTCATAGTGAGCAGGTCTGTGTGTGTCTGTGTGTTTGTGCAGTAGTACAGAAGGAGCATTTAATCAGTTATGTGTGTGTGTGTATGTTCGTTTGGTCTTTGCATTGAGTCACTGAGGTGTACGTGTGTGTGTGTGTGGTGCGATAGATTGTGCATTGAGTCAGAATGAGCCGTGAGTGTGTGTGTATGAGAGTGTGTGTGCTGGTGGGATTTTGTTGCACTGGGGTGTGTGTGTGTGTGTACTGCTACAGACTGCATTGAGTCACAGTGAGACGTGTTTGTGTGTGCTGGTATAGGCGATTGATTCACAGTGATCCATTTGTGTGTGTGTGTTAGTATGCGTGTGTTCTTGTTTGGGCTGTGCATTGAGTCACACTGCGATGTGTGTGTATGCTTGTGTGTTTTGGTATAGATTGTGCATAGAATCACAATACCATATGTGTGTGTGTGTGCTGGTAAAATCTGAGCATTGAGTCACACTGTCCTGTGTGCTGTGTGTCTATGTACTTGAATGGACTGTGCATTGAGTCACAGTGAGCATGTGTGTGTGTTTGTGTGTGTGCTCATATTGGCTTTGAGTTGAGTCACTGAAGTGTATGTGTGTCTGTTTAGGTGGGGGGCTACAGACTGTGAATTGAGTCACACTGAGTTGTTTGTGTACATGAGTGAGTGTTGTGTATGGGTTTTCATTGAGTCACTGGGTTTTGTGTGTGTGTGTGTGTGTGTTTGTAGTGCTACGGACTGCATTGGGTCACAGTGAGCTGTGTGTGTGTGTGCTTGCTGCTGTAGGCTGTGCATTGATTCAAGGTTAGCTGTCAGTGTGTGTGGTGCTGGAATGGAATGTGCACTGAGACAGTCATCTGTGTGTGTGTGTGCATACATGTGTGCTGGAATCAGCTGTGCACTGCATCACTGTGAGCCATGTGTGTGTTTGTGTGTGTGTGCTGGAAAATCTGAGCATTGAGTTACACTGAGTTCTGTGCTGTGTGTCTGTATGTAGTGGTATGGCCTGTGCAAGTAATCAGTGAGCTGTGTGTGTGTGTTTGTGTATTTGGTGGTGTAGAGTCTGTATTGAGTCTCATTAACCTGTGTGTGTGTGTGTGTGTGTGTGTGATGGTATAGGATGTGCATTGGGTCACAGAGCCGTATATATGTGTCTGAGCTGGTATAGGCAGTGCATTGACTCACAGTGAGTGTTGTGTATGTGCTACTACAGACTGTGCATTGAGTCAGTGATCAATTTTGTGTGTTTGTGTGATTGTCTGCTCATATAGGCTGTGCACTGTGTCACAGTAACCCATGTGTGTTTGTGGGAGTGTGTTTTTGAGTGATGGTATAAGTGGTTCATTGTGTCACAGTGAGCCATGTATGAGTGCATGTTTGTGTGTGTGTGTGTGTTCTGGTAGAGGCTAAGCATTGTGTCACAGTGTGCCATGTGTGTGTGTGGTTGTGTGTGTGTGTAGTACAGTCTGAACATTGATTTACAGTGAGATGTCTTGTATGTGTTTGTGCTTGTATGAACTATACGTTGAGTCAAAATGAGCCATGCGTGTGTGTGTGTGCTGGTAGAGGCTGAGCATTGAATCACAGTTAGGAGTTTGTTTGTGTGTACTGGTATGGGCTTTGCATTGAGTCACAGAGGTATGTGTGTGTTTGTGTGTGTCTATGTGTGTATGTCTGTGTTGCCACAGACTTCATTGTGTCAGAGTGAGCTTTATGAGTGTCTGTGTGCAGATACAGGCTGTGAATTGAGTCCCAGTGTGTTATGTGTGTGTGTGTGTGTGTGTGCTGGTATAGCCTGTGCATTGAGTCACAGTGAGCTGTGTGTGTGTGTGTTTGCTGGTGTAGGCTGTGCAGTGATTCAAGGTGACCTGTGATTGTGTGTGTTGAACAGGAACGGACTGTGCACTGAGTCACAGTGAGCCATGTGTGAGTGTGTGCATGTGTGTGAGCCAGTTTAGGATGTGCACTGAGTCATGGTGAGCTGTGTGTGTTTGTCTGTGTGTTCTGGTAAAATATGAGCATTGAGTCACACTGAGGGGTGTCCTGTGTGTCTGTATGTACTGGCATGGACTGTGAATGGAATCACAGTGAGCGCTGTGTGTGTGTATTTTGTTGTATAGAGTCTTTATTGAGTCACACTAAGCTGTGTGTGTGTATGTGTGTGTGTGTGATGGTATAGGTGGTTCATTGAGTCAGAGTGAGCCAAGTATGAGTGTGTGTGTGTGTTTGGGTAAAAGCTGAGCATTGCATCACAGGGTGTCATGTGTGTGTCTGTTGTTGTGTGTCTTTGTAGTACAGTCTGAGCATTGAGTTACAGTGAGATGTGTTGCATGTGTTTGTGCTAGTATGAATTGCACATTGAGTCACAACGAGCCATGTGTGTTTGTGTGTGTGTGTGTGTGCTGGTGGAGGCTGATCATTGAATCACAGTTACGTGTTTGTGTGTGTGTGCTGGTATGGGCTTTTCATTGAGTCACGGACTTGTATGTGTGTGTGTGCATGTGTGTGTGTTGCTAAGATTTATTTCAGTCACAGTGAGCCTTGTGAGTGTATAGGCTGTGAATTGAGTCACAGTGTGTTATGTGTGAGTGTGTCTGTGTGTGTGCTGGTAAAGACAGTGCATTGAGTCACAATAAGTTGTGTGTGTGTTAATATTCTCATATAGACTGTGCATTGAGTAACAGTGAGCAAGTGTGTGTGAGTTTGTGGGAGTGTATGAACACTGGTATGGGTGGAGCCTTGAATCAGTAAGGTGTGTGTGTGTGTATTCGTTTGGTCTTTGCATTGATTCACTAAGGTGTATATGTGTGTGTGTGTGGTGTTATAGACTGTGCATTGAGTCAGAGTGAGCCGTGAGTGTGTGTGTACGAGAGTGTGTGTGCTGGTGGGCTTTTGTTGATGCACTGGTGTGTGTGCATGTGTGTCTGTTGTGCTACAGACTGCATTGAGTCACAGTGAGACATGTTTGTGGGTGCTGGTATAGGCAATTGATTGAGTCACAGTGATCCATTTGTGTGTGCGTGTTAGTATGCGTGTGTTCTTGTTTAGGCTGTGCATTGAGTCCCACTGAGGTGTGTGTGTATCCTTGAGTGTGTTGGTATAGATTGTACATAGAATAACAGTACCATATGTGTGTGTGTGTGCTGCTAAAATCTGAGCATTGAGTCACACTGTCGTGTGTGGTGTGTGTCTGTATGTACTTGTATGGACTGTACATTGAGTCACAGTGAGCATGTGTGTGTGTGTGTGTGTGTGTGCACTGGTATGCCTTGAACACTGAATCAGCTAGGTGTGTGTGTGTGCTCATATTGGCTTTGAGTTGAGTCACTGAGTTCTATGTGTGTCTGTGTAGGAGGGGGGCTACAGACTATGCATTTAGTCACACTGACACGTTTGTGTACGTGAGTGTGTGTTGTGGTATGTGATTTCATTGAGTCACTGGAGTTTGTGTGTGTGTGTGTGGTGTTACAGACTGCATTGAGTCACAGTGAGGCGTGTGTGTGTATGATGGCATAGGCAATTGATTGAGTCACAGTGACGCATGTGTGTGTGTTCTCATATAGGCTGTGCATTGAATCACAGTGAGACATGTATCTGTGAGTGTGTGTTTGTGTGTGCTAGTATATGGTGTGTATTGAGTCACACTGAGGTGTGTGTGTGTGTGTATGTGTTGTTATAGATTGTGCATTGAGTCAGAGTGCCGTGTCAGTGTGTGCATGCTGGTATAGACTATGCACTGAATCAGGGTGAGGGGTGTGTGTGTCTGTGTGTTCTGGTATAGGCGGACCATTGAGTCACACTGAGGTGTGTGTGTGTGTCTGTGTGTGTGTGTGTGCTGGTACAGCCTGTGCATTAATCACAGTCAGTTGTGTGTGTATGTTCACCTACAAGTTGCACTTTTTGTCACAGTGTGTCTGTGTGTGATATTATACGGTATACACTGAGTCAAAGGGAGCTGTGTGGGGGGGCTGATGTGCTCTTATAGACTTTGCATTGAGTCACACTCAGTTGTGTGTTTGAAAGTCTGTGTGTGTGTGTGTGTCTGTGTAGAGGTAAACGCTGTGTACTGACTCACAGTGAGCATTGTGTGCTTCTGTGTGTGTGTATGTCTGCTAGCTTAGACTGTGCACAGAGTCCTAGGGAGCCTTGTGTGTGTGTGTGTGTGTGTGTGTTGGTAAAGACTGTGCATTGGGTCGCAGTGAGCTGTCTTTGTCTGTGTGTGTGACTGCTGGTGTAGGCTGTGCATTGATTCAAGTTGAGCTGTGAGGGTGTGTGTGGTGTTGATATGGATGGTGCACTGTGTCACACTGAGTTGCGTGTGTGTGCTTGTATAATCTGAGCGTTGAGTCACACTGAGGTTTGTGCTTCGTGTCTGAAGGTAGTTGTATGGAATGTGCCTTGGGTCACAATGAATTGTGTATGTGTACGTTTTTGTGTGTACTTGGTGGTGTAGAGTCTGTATTGAGTCACACTAAGTTGTGAGTGTGTGTGTGTGATGGTATAGGATGTGCATTGAGTCACAAAGCCGTGTGTGTGTGTCTGTGCTGGGATAGGCTGTGCATTGATTCACAGTGAGCCTTGTGTATGAGCTAGTACGGATTGTGCATTAGTCAGTGAACCACGTGTGTGCTTTTCTGTGTTTGTCTGCTGATATAGGCTGTGAACTGAGTCACAGTGGGCCATGTGTGTTTGTGTCTGATGGTATAGGTGATTCATTGAGTCACAGTGAGCCATGTATGAGTGCGTGTTTGTGTGTGTGTGTGTTGTGCTATAGGGTGAGCATTGAGTCACAGTGTGCTGTGTGTGTGTTGTTGTCTGTGTGTGTAGTATAGTCTGAGCATTCAGTTACAGTGTGATGTGTTGCATGTGTTTCTGCTATTATGAAGTGTACATTGAGTCACAATGAGCCCTCTGTAATTGTGTGTGTGTTTGTGTGTGTTGGTAGAGGCTGTGCATTGAATCAGAATTAGGTGTTTATGTGTGTGCGGTGGTAGGAGCTTTGCATTGTGTCATGGAGGTGTGTGTGTGTGTCTGTGTGTGTCTGCTGCTACAGATTTCATTGAGTCACAGTGAGCCTGGTGAGTGTCTGTGTGCTGATAGAGGCTGTGAATTGAGTCACATTTTCTTATATGTGTGTGATTGTGTGCTGGTATACACTGTGCATGGAGTCATAGTGAGCAGGTCTGTGTGTGTCTGTGTGTTTGTGCAGTAGTACAGAAGGAGCATTTAATCAGTTATGTGTGTGTGTGTATGTTCGTTTGGTCTTTGCATTGAGTCACTGAGGTGTACGTGTGTGTGTGTGTGGTGCGATAGATTGTGCATTGAGTCAGAATGAGCCGTGAGTGTGTGTGTATGAGAGTGTGTGTGCTGGTGGGATTTTGTTGCACTGGGGTGTGTGTGTGTGTGTACTGCTACAGACTGCATTGAGTCACAGTGAGACGTGTTTGTGTGTGCTGGTATAGGCGATTGATTCACAGTGATCCATTTGTGTGTGTGTGTTAGTATGCGTGTGTTCTTGTTTGGGCTGTGCATTGAGTCACACTGCGATGTGTGTGTATGCTTGTGTGTTTTGGTATAGATTGTGCATAGAATCACAGTACCATATGTGTGTGTGTGTGCTGGTAAAATCTGAGCATTGAGTCACACTGTCCTGTGTGCTGTGTGTCTATGTACTTGAATGGACTGTGCATTGAGTCACAGTGAGCATGTGTGTGTGTTTGTGTGTGTGCTCATATTGGCTTTGAGTTGAGTCACTGAAGTGTATGTGTGTCTGTTTAGGTGGGGGGCTACAGACTGTGAATTGAGTCACACTGAGTTGTTTGTGTACATGAGTGAGTGTTGTGTATGGGTTTTCATTGAGTCACTGGGTTTTGTGTGTGTGTGTGTTTGTAGTGCTACGGACTGCATTGGGTCACAGTGAGCTGTGTGTGTGTGTGCTTGCTGCTGTAGGCTGTGCATTGATTCAAGGTTAGCTGTCAGTGTGTGTGGTGCTGGAATGGAATGTGCACTGAGACACAGTCATCTGTGTGTGTGTGTGCATACATGTGTGCTGGAATCAGCTGTGCACTGCATCACTGTGAGCCGTGTGTGTTTGTGTGTGTGTGCTGGAAAATCTGAGCATTGAGTTACACTGAGTTCTGTGCTGTGTGTCTGTATGTAGTGGTATGGCCTGTGCAAGGAATCAGTGAGCTGTGTGTGTGTGTTTGTGTATTTGGTGGTGTAGAGTCTGTATTGAGTCTCATGAAGCTGTGTGTGTGTGTGTGTGTGTGTGTGTGTGTGATGGTATAGGATGTGCATTGGGTCACAGAGCCGTATATATGTGTCTGAGCTGGTATAGGCAGTGCATTGACTCACAGTGAGTGTTGTGTATGTGCTACTACAGACTGTGCATTGAGTCAGTGATCAATTTTGTGTGTTTGTGTGATTGTCTGCTCATATAGGCTGTGCACTGTGTCACAGTAACCCATGTGTGTTTGTGGGAGTGTGTTTTTGAGTGATGGTATAAGTGGTTCATTGTGTCACAGTGAGCCATGTATGAGTGCATGTTTGTGTGTGTGTGTGTGTTCTGGTAGAGGCTAAGCATTGTGTCACAGTGTGCCATGTGTGTGTGTGGTTGTGTGTGTGTGTAGTACAGTCTGAACATTGATTTACAGTGAGATGTCTTGTATGTGTTTGTGCTTGTATGAACTATACGTTGAGTCAAAATGAGCCATGCGTGTGTGTGTGTGCTGGTAGAGGCTGAGCATTGAATCACAGTTAGGAGTTTGTTTGTGTGTACTGGTATGGGCTTTGCATTGAGTCACAGAGGTATGTGTGTGTTTGTGTGTGTCTATGTGTGTATGTCTGTGTTGCCACAGACTTCATTGTGTCAGAGTGAGCTTTATGAGTGTCTGTGTGCAGATACAGGCTGTGAATTGAGTCCCAGTGTGTTATGTGTGTGTGTGTGTGTGTGTGCTGGTATAGCCTGTGCATTGAGTCACAGTGAGCTGTGTGTGTGTGTGTTTGCTGGTGTAGGCTGTGCAGTGATTCAAGGTGACCTGTGATTGTGTGTGTTGAACAGGAACGGACTGTGCACTGAGTCACAGTGAGCCATGTGTGAGTGTGTGCATGTGTGTGAGCCAGTTTAGGATGTGCACTGAGTCACGGTGAGCTGTGTGTGTTTGTGTGTGTGTTCTGGTAAAATATGAGCATTGAGTCACACTGAGGGGTGTCCTGTGTGTCTGTATGTACTGGCATGGACTGTGAATGGAATCACAGTGAGCGCTGTGTGTGTGTATTTTGTTGTATAGAGTCTTTATTGAGTCACACTAAGCTGTGTGTGTGTATGTGTGTGTGTGTGATGGTATAGGTGGTTCATTGAGTCAGAGTGAGCCAAGTATGAGTGTGTGTGTGTGTTTTTGGGTAAAAGCTGAGCATTGCATCACAGGATGTCATGTGTGTGTCTGTTGTTGTGTGTCTGTGTAGTACAGTCTGAGCATTGAGTTACAGTGAGATGTGTTGCATGTGTTTGTGCTAGTATGAACTGCACATTGAGTCACAACGAGCCATGTGTGTTTGTGTGTGTGTGCTGGTGGAGGCTGATCATTGAATCACAGTTATGTGTTTGTGTGTGTGTGCTGGTATGGGTTTTTCATTGAGTCACGGACTTGTATGTGTGTGTGTGTGCATGTGTGTGTGTTGCTAAGATTGACTTCAGTCACAGTGAGCCTTGTGAGTGTATAGGCTGTGAATTGAGTCACAGTGTGTTATGTGTGAGTGTGTCTGTGTGTGTGCTGGTAAAGACAGTGTATTGAGTCACAATAAGTTGTGTGTGTGTTAATATTCTCATATAGACTGTGCATTGAGTAACAGTGAGCAAGTGTGTGTGAGTTTGTGGGAGTGTATGAGCACTGGTATGGGTGGAGCCTTCAATCAGTAAGGGGTGTGTGTGTGTATTCGTTTGGTCTTTGCATTGAGTCACTAAGGTGTATATGTGTGTGTGTGTGGTGTTATAGACTGTGCATTGAGTCAGAGTGAGCCGTGAGTGTGTGTGTATGAGAGTGTGTGTGCCGGTGGGCTTTTGTTGATGCACTGGTGTGTGTGCATGTGTGTCTGTTGTGCTACAGACTGCATTGAGTCACAGTGAGACATGTTTGTGGGTGCTGGTATAGGCGATTGATTGAGTCACAGTGATCCATTTGTGTGTGCGTGTTAGTATGCGTGTGTTCTTGTTTAGGCTGTGCATTGAGTCACACTGAGGTGTGTGTGTATCCTTGAGTGTGTTGGTATAGATTGTGCATAGAATCACAGTAACATATGTGTGTGTGTGTGCTGGTAAAATCTGAGCATTGAGTCACACTGTCGTGTGTGGTGTGTGTCTGTATGTACTTGTATGGACTGTACATTGAGTCACAGTGAGCATGTGTGTGTGTGTGTGTGTGTGTGCACTGGTATGCCTTGAACACTGAATCAGCTAGGTGTGTGTGTGTGCTCATATTGGCTTTGAGTTGAGTCACTGAGTTCTATGTGTGTCTGTGTAGGAGGGGGGCTACAGACTATGCATTTAGTCACACTGACACGTTTGTGTACGTGAGTGTGTGTTGTGGCATGTGATTTCATTGAGTCACTGGAGTTTGTGTGTGTGTGTGTGTGGTGTTACAGACTGCATTGAGTCACAGTGAGGCGTGTGTGTGTATGATGGCATAGGCAATTGATTGAGTCACAGTGACGCATGTGTGTGTGTTCTCATATAGGCTGTGCATTGAATCACAGTGAGACATGTATCTGTGAGTTTGTGTTTGTGTGTGCTAGTATATGGTGTGTATTGAGTCACACTGAGGTGTGTGCATGTGCGTATGTGTTGTTATAGATTGTGCATTGAGTCAGAGTGCCGTGTCAGTGTGTGCATGCTGGTATAGACTATGCACTGAATCAGGGTGAGGGGTGTGTGTGTCTGTGTGTTCTGGTATAGGCGGACCATTGAGTCACACTGAGGTGTGTGTGTGTGTCTGTGTGTGTGTGTGTGTGCTGGTACAGCCTGTGCATTAATCACAGTCAGTTGTGTGTGTATGTTCACCTACAAGTTGCACTTTTTGTCACAGTGTGTCTGTGTGTGATATTATACGGTATACACTGAGTCAAAGGGAGCTGTGTGGGGGGGCTGATGTGCTCTTATAGACTTTGCATTGAGTCACACTGAGTTGTGTGTTTGAAAGTCTGTCTGTGTGTGTGTGTGTGTGTGTAGAGGTATACGCTGTGTACTGACTCACAGTGAGCATTGTGTGCTTCTGTGTGTGTGTATGTCTTCTAGCTTAGACTGTGCACAGAGTCCCAGGGAGCCTTGTGTGTGTGTGTGTGTGTGTGTTGGTAAAGACTGTGCATTGGGTCGCAGTGAGCTGTCTTTGTCTGTGTGTGTGACTGCTGGTGTAGGCTGTGCATTGATTCAAGTTGAGCTGTGAGGGTGTGTGTGGTGTTGATATGGACGGTGCACTGTGTCACACTGAGTTGCGTGTGTGTGCTTGTATAATCTGAGCGTTGAGTCACACTGAGGTTTGTGCTTCGTGTCTGAAGGTAGTTGTATGGAATGTGCCTTGGGTCACAATGAATTGTGTATGTGTACGTTTTTGTGTGTACTTGGTGGTGTAGAGTCTGTATTGAGTCACACTAAGTTGTGAGTGTGTGTGTGTGATGGTATAGGATGTGCATTGAGTCACAAAGCCGTGTGTGTGTGTCTGTGCTGGGATAGGCTGTGCATTGATTCACAGTGAGCCTTGTGTATGAGCTAGTATGGATTGTGCATTAGTCAGTGAACCACGTGTGTGCTTTTCTGTGTTTGTCTGGCTGTGAACTGAGTCACAGTGGGCCATGTGTGTTTGTGTCTGATGGTATAGGTGATTCATTGAGTCACAGTGAGCCATGTATGAGTGCGTGTTTGTGTGTGTGTGTGTTGTGCTATAGGGTGAGCATTGAGTCACAGTGTGCTGTGTGTGTGTTGTTGTCTGTGTGTGTAGTATAGTCTGAGCATTCAGTTACAGTGTGATGTGTTGCATGTGTTTCTGCTATTATGAAGTGTACATTGAGTCACAATGAGCCCTCTGTAATTGTGTGTGTGTTTGTGTGTGTTGGTAGAGGCTGTGCATTGAATCAGAATTAGGTGTTTATGTGTGTGCGGTGGTATGAGCTTTGCATTGTGTCATGGAGGTGTGTGTGTGTGTCTGTGTGTGTCTGCTGCTACAGATTTCATTGAGTCACAGTGAGCCTGGTGAGTGTCTGTGTGCTGATAGAGGCTGTGAATTGAGTCACATTTTCTTATATGTGTGTGATTGTGTGCTGGTATACACTGTGCATGGAGTCATAGTGAGCAGGTCTGTGTGTGTCTGTGTGTTTGTGCAGTAGTACAGAAGGAGCATTTAATCAGTTATGTGTGTGTGTGTATGTTCGTTTGGTCTTTGCATTGAGTCACTGAGGTGTACGTGTGTGTGTGTGTGGTGCGATAGATTGTGCATTGAGTCAGAATGAGCCGTGAGTGTGTGTGTATGAGAGTGTGTGTGCTGGTGGGATTTTGTTGCACTGGGGTGTGTGTGTGTGTGTACTGCTACAGACTGCACTGTGTCACAGTGAGACGTGTTTGTGTGTGCTGGTATAGGCGATTGATTCACAATGATCCATTTGTGTGTGTGTGTTAGTATGCGTGTGTTCTTGTTTGGGCTGTGCATTGAGTCACACTGCGATGTGTGTGTATGCTTGTGTGTTTTGGTATAGATTGTGCATAGAATCACAGTACCATATGTGTGTGTGTGTGCTGGTAAAATCTGAGCATTGAGTCACACTGTCCTGTGTGCTGTGTGTCTATGTACTTGTATGGACTGTGCATTGAGTCACAGTGAGCATGTGTGTGTGTTTGTGTGTGTGTGTGTGCTCATATTGGCTTTGAGTTGAGTCACTGAAGTGTATGTGTGTCTGTTTAGGTGGGGGGCTACAGACTGTGAATTGAGTCACACTGAGTTGTTTGTGTACATGAGTGAGTGTTGTGTATGGGTTTTCATTGAGTCACTGGGTTTTGTGTGTGTGTGTGTGTGTGTTTGTAGTGCTACGGACTGCATGGGGTCACAGTGAACTGTGTGTGTGTGTGCTTGCTGCTGTAGGCTGTGCATTGATTCAAGGTTAGCTGTCAGTGTGTGTGGTGCTGGAATGGAATGTGCACTGAGACACAGTCATCTGTGTGTGTGTGTGCATACATGTGTGCTGGAATCAGCTGTGCACTGCATCACTGTGAGCCATGTGTGTGTTTGTGTGTGTGTGCTGGAAAATCTGAGCATTGAGTTACACTGAGTTCTGTGCTGTGTGTCTGTATGTAGTGGTATGGCCTGTGCAAGGAATCAGTGAGCTGTGTGTGTGTGTGTTTGTGTATTTGGTGGTGTAGAGTCTGTATTGAGTCTCATGAAGCTGTGTGTGTGTGTGTGTGTGTGTGATGGTATAGGATGTGCATTGGGTCACAGAGCCGTATATATGTGTCTGAGCTGGTATAGGCAGTGCATTGACTCACAGTGAGTGTTGTGTATGTGCTACTACAGACTGTGCATTGAGTAAGTGATCAATTTTGTGTGTTTGTGTGATTGTCTGCTCATATAGGCTGTGCACTGTGTCACAGTAACCTATGTGTGTTTGTGGGAGTGTGTTTTTGAGTGATGGTATAAGTGGTTCATTGTGTCACAGTGAGCCATGTATGAGTGCATGTTTGTGTGTGTGTGTGTGTTCTGGTAGAGGCTAAGCATTGTGTCACAGTGTGCCATGTGTGTGTGTGGTTGTGTGTGTGTGTAGTACAGTCTGAACATTGATTTACAGTGAGATGTCTTGTATGTGTTTGTGCTTGTATGAACTATACGTTGAGTCACAATGAGCCATGCGTGTGTGTGTGTGCTGGTAGAGGCTGAGCATTGAATCACAGTTAGGAGTTTGTTTGTGTGTACTGGTATGGGCTTTGCATTGAGTCACAGAGGTATGTGTGTGTTTGTGTGTGTCTATGTGTGTATGTCTGTGTTGCCACAGACTTCATTGTGTCAGAGTGAGCTTTATGAGTGTCTGTGTGCAGATACAGGCTGTGAATTGAGTCCCAGTGTGTTATGTGTGTGTGTGTGTGTGTGTGTGCTGGTATAGCCTGTGCATTGAGTCACAGTGAGCTGTGTGTGTGTGTGTTTGCTGGTGTAGGCTGTGCAGTGATTCAAGGTGACCTGTGATTGTGTGTGTTGAACAGGAACGGACTGTGCACTGAGTCACAGTGAGCCATGTGTGAGTGTGTGCATGTGTGTGAGCCAGTTTAGGATGTGCACTGAGTCACGGTGAGCTGTGTGTGTTTGTGTGTGTGTTCTGGTAAAATATGAGCATTGAGTCACACTGAGGGGTGTCCTGTGTGTCTGTATGTACTGGCATGGACTGTGAATGGAATCACAGTGAGCGCTGTGTGTGTGTATTTTGTTGTATAGAGTCTTTATTGAGTCACACTAAGCTGTGTGTGTGTATGTGTGTGTGTGTGATGGTATAGGTGGTTCATTGAGTCAGAGTGAGCCAAGTATGAGTGTGTGTGTGTGTTTTTGGGTAAAAGCTGAGCATTGCATCACAGGGTGTCATGTGTGTGTCTGTTGTTGTGTGTCTGTGTAGTACAGTCTGAGCATTGAGTTACAGTGAGATGTGTTGCATGTGTTTGTGCTAGTATGAACTGCACATTGAGTCACAACGAGCCATGTGTGTTTGTGTGTGTGTGTGTGTGCTGCTGGAGGCTGATCATTGAATCACAGTTACGTGTTTGTGTGTGTGTGCTGGTATGGGCTTTTCATTGAGTCACGGACTTGTATGTGTGTGTGTGTGCATGTGTGTGTGTTGCTAAGATTTACTTCAGTCACAGTGAGCCTTGTGAGTGTATAGGCTGTGAATTGAGTCACAGTGTGTTATGTGTGAGTGTGTCTGTGTGTGTGCTGGTAAAGACAGTGCATTGAGTCACAATAAGTTGTGTGTGTGTTAATATTCTCATATAGACTGTGCATTGAGTCACAGTGAGCAAGTGTGTGTGAGTTTGTGGGAGTGTATGAGCACTGGTATGGGTGGAGCCTTGAATCAGTAAGGTGTGTGTGTGTGTATTCGTTTGGTCTTTGCATTGAGTCACTAAGGTGTATATGTGTGTGTGTGTGTGTGGTGTTATAGACTGTGCATTGAGTCAGAGTGAGCCGTGAGTGTGTGTGTACGAGAGTGTGTGTGCTGGTGGGCTTTTGTTGATGCACTGGTGTGTGTGCATGTGTGTCTGTTGTGCTACAGACTGCATTGAGTCACAGTGAGACATGTTTGTGGGTGCTGGTATAGGCGATTGATTGAGTCACAGTGATCCATTTGTGTGTGCGTGTTAGTATGCGTGTGTTCTTGTTTAGGCTGTGCATTGAGTCACACTGAGGTGTGTGTGTATCCTTGAGTGTGTTGGTATAGATTGTGCATAGAATCACAGTACCATATGTGTGTGTGTGTGCTGCTAAAATCTGAGCATTGAGTCACACTGTCGTGTGTGGTGTGTGTCTGTATGTACTTGTATGGACTGTACATTGAGTCACAGTGAGCATGTGTGTGTGTGTGTGTGTGCGCACTGGTATGCCTTGAACACTGAATCAGCTAGGTGTGTGTGTGTGTGCTCATATTGGCTTTGAGTTGAGTCACTGAGTTCTATGTGTGTCTGTGTAGGAGGGGGGCTACAGACTATGCATTTAGTCACACTGACACGTTTGTGTACGTGAGTGTGTGTTGTGGTATGTGATTTCATTGAGTCACTGGAGTTTGTGTGTGTGTGTGTGGTGTTACAGACTGCATTGAGTCACAGTGAGGCGTGTGTGTGTATGATGGCATAGGCAATTGATTGAGTCACAGTGACGCATGTGTGTGTGTTCTCATATAGGCTGTGCATTGAATCACAGTGAGACATGTATCTGTGAGTGTGTGTTTGTGTGTGCTAGTATATGGTGTGTATTGAGTCACACTGAGGTGTGTGTGTGTGTGTATGTGTTGTTATAGATTGTGCATTGAGTCAGAGTGCCGTGTCAGTGTGTGCATGCTGGTATAGACTATGCACTGAATCAGGGTGAGGGGTGTGTGTGTCTGTGTGTTCTGGTATAGGCGGACCATTGAGTCACACTGAGGTGTGTGTGTGTGTCTGTGTGTGTGTGTGTGTGCTGGTACAGCCTGTGCATTAATCACAGTCAGTTGTGTGTGTATGTTCACCTACAAGTTGCACTTTGTGTCACAGTGTGTCTGTGTGTGATATTATATGGTATACACTGAGTCAAAGGGAGCTGTGTGGGGGGGCTGATGTGCTCTTATAGACTTTGCATTGAGTCACACTGAGTTGTGTGTTTGAAAGTCTGTGTGTGTGTGTGTGTGAGTGTGTAGAGGTAAACGCTGTGTACTGACTCACAGTGAGCATTGTGTGCTTCTGTGTGTGTGTATGTCTGCTAGCTTAGACTGTGCACAGAGTCCCAGGGAGCCTTGTGTGTCTGTGTGTGTGTGTGTGTGTTGGTAAAGACTGTGCATTGGGTCGCAGTGAGCTGTCTTTGTCTGTGTGTGTGACTGCTGGTGTAGGCTGTGCATTGATTCAAGTTGAGCTGTGAGGGTGTGTGTGGTGTTGATATGGATGGTGCACTGTGTCACACTGAGTTGCGTGTGTGTGTTTGTATAATCTGAGCGTTGAGTCACACTGAGGTTTGTGCTTCGTGTCTGAAGGTAGTTGTATGGAATGTGCCTTGGGTCACAATGAATTGTGTATGTGTACGTTTTTGTGTGTACTTGGTGGTGTAGAGTCTGTATTGAGTCACACTAAGTTGTGAGTGTGTGTGTGTGATGGTATAGGATGTGCATTGAGTCACAAAGCCGTGTGTGTGTGTCTGTGCTGGGATAGGCTGTGCATTGATTCACAGTGAGCCTTGTGTATGAGCTAGTACGGATTGTGCATTAGTCAGTGAACCACGTGTGTGCTTTTCTGTGTTTGTCTGGCTGTGAACTGAGTCACAGTGGGCCATGTGTGTTTGTGTCTGATGGTATAGGTGATTCATTGAGTCACAGTGAGCCATGTATGAGTGCGTGTTTGTGTGTGTGTGTGTTGTGCTATAGGGTGAGCATTGAGTCACAGTGTGCTGTGTGTGTGTTGTTGTCTGTGTGTGTAGTATAGTCTGAGCATTCAGTTACAGTGTGATGTGTTGCATGTGTTTCTGCTATTATGAAGTGTACATTGAGTCACAATGAGCCCTCTGTAATTGTGTGTGTGTTTGTGTGTGTTGGTAGAGGCTGTGCATTGAATCAGAATTAGGTGTTTATGTGTGTGCGGTGGTATGAGCTTTGCATTGTGTCATGGAGGTGTGTGTGTGTGTCTGTGTGTGTCTGCTGCTACAGATTTCATTGAGTCACAGTGAGCCTGGTGAGTGTCTGTGTGCTGATAGAGGCTGTGAATTGAGTCACATTTTCTTATATGTGTGTGATTGTGTGCTGGTATACACTGTGCATGGAGTCATAGTGAGCAGGTCTGTGTGTGTCTGTGTGTTTGTGCAGTAGTACAGAAGGAGCATTTAATCAGTTATGTGTGTGTGTGTATGTTCGTTTGGTCTTTGCATTGAGTCACTGAGGTGTACGTGTGTGTGTGTGGTGCGATAGATTGTGCATTGAGTCAGAATGAGCCGTGAGTGTGTGTGTATGAGAGTGTGTGTGCTGGTGGGATTTTGTTGCACTGGGGTGTGTGTGTGTGTGTACTGCTACAGACTGCATTGAGTCACAGTGAGAGGTGTTTGTGTGTGCTGGTATAGGCGATTAATTCACAATGATCCATTTGTGTGTGTGTGTTAGTATGCGTGTGTTCTTGTTTGGGCTGTGCATTGAGTCACACTGCGATGTGTGTGTATGCTTGTGTGTTTTGGTATAGATTGTGCATAGAATCACAGTACCATATGTGTGTGTGTGTGCTGGTAAAATCTGAGCATTGAGTCACACTGTCCTGTGTGCTGTGTGTCTATGTACTTGTATGGACTGTGCATTGAGTCACAGTGAGCATGTGTGTGTGTTTGTGTGTGTGTGTGTGCTCATATTGGCTTTGAGTTGAGTCACTGAAGTGTATGTGTGTCTGTTTAGGTGGGGGGCTACAGACTGTGAATTGAGTCACACTGAGTTGTTTGTGTACATGAGTGAGTGTTGTGTATGGGTTTTCATTGAGTCACTGGGTTTTGTGTGTGTGTGTGTGTGTGTTTGTAGTGCTACGGACTGCATGGGGTCACAGTGAACTGTGTGTGTGTGTGCTTGCTGCTGTAGGCTGTGCATTGATTCAAGGTTAGCTGTCAGTGTGTGTGGTGCTGGAATGGAATGTGCACTGAGACACAGTCATCTGTGTGTGTGTGTGCATACATGTGTGCTGGAATCAGCTGTGCACTGCATCACTGTGAGCCATGTGTGTGTTTGTGTGTGTGTGCTGGAAAATCTGAGCATTGAGTTACACTGAGTTCTGTGCTGTGTGTCTGTATGTAGTGGTATGGCCTGTGCAAGGAATCAGTGAGCTGTGTGTGTGTGTGTTTGTGTATTTGGTGGTGTAGAGTCTGTATTGAGTCTCATGAAGCTGTGTGTGTGTGTGTGTGTGTGTGATGGTATAGGATGTGCATTGGGTCACAGAGCCGTATATATGTGTCTGAGCTGGTATAGGCAGTGCATTGACTCACAGTGAGTGTTGTGTATGTGCTACTACAGACTGTGCATTGAGTAAGTGATCAATTTTGTGTGTTTGTGTGATTGTCTGCTCATATAGGCTGTGCACTGTGTCACAGTAACCTATGTGTGTTTGTGGGAGTGTGTTTTTGAGTGATGGTATAAGTGGTTCATTGTGTCACAGTGAGCCATGTATGAGTGCATGTTTGTGTGTGTGTGTGTGTTCTGGTAGAGGCTAAGCATTGTGTCACAGTGTGCCATGTGTGTGTGTGGTTGTGTGTGTGTGTAGTACAGTCTGAACATTGATTTACAGTGAGATGTCTTGTATGTGTTTGTGCTTGTATGAACTATACGTTGAGTCACAATGAGCCATGCGTGTGTGTGTGTGCTGGTAGAGGCTGAGCATTGAATCACAGTTAGGAGTTTGTTTGTGTGTACTGGTATGGGCTTTGCATTGAGTCACAGAGGTATGTGTGTGTTTGTGTGTGTCTATGTGTGTATGTCTGTGTTGCCACAGACTTCATTGTGTCAGAGTGAGCTTTATGAGTGTCTGTGTGCAGATACAGGCTGTGAATTGAGTCCCAGTGTGTTATGTGTGTGTGTGTGTGTGTGTGCTGGTATAGCCTGTGCATTGAGTCACAGTGAGCTGTGTGTGTGTGTGTTTGCTGGTGTAGGCTGTGCAGTGATTCAAGGTGACCTGTGATTGTGTGTGTTGAACAGGAACGGACTGTGCACTGAGTCACAGTGAGCCATGTGTGAGTGTGTGCATGTGTGTGAGCCAGTTTAGGATGTGCACTGAGTCACGGTGAGCTGTGTGTGTTTGTGTGTGTGTTCTGGTAAAATATGAGCATTGAGTCACACTGAGGGGTGTCCTGTGTGTCTGTATGTACTGGCATGGACTGTGAATGGAATCACAGTGAGCGCTGTGTGTGTGTATTTTGTTGTATAGAGTCTTTATTGAGTCACACTAAGCTGTGTGTGTGTATGTGTGTGTGTGTGATGGTATAGGTGGTTCATTGAGTCAGAGTGAGCCAAGTATGAGTGTGTGTGTGTCACATGTCACCCTGTGACATCACAGGGTGTCATGTGTGTGTCTGTTGTTGTGTGTCTGTGTAGTACAGTCTGAGCATTGAGTTACAGTGAGATGTGTTGCATGTGTTTGTGCTAGTATGAACTGCACATTGAGTCACAACGAGCCATGTGTGTTTGTGTGTGTGTGTGTGTGCTGCTGGAGGCTGATCATTGAATCACAGTTACGTGTTTGTGTGTGTGTGCTGGTATGGGCTTTTCATTGAGTCACGGACTTGTATGTGTGTGTGTGTGCATGTGTGTGTGTTGCTAAGATTTACTTCAGTCACAGTGAGCCTTGTGAGTGTATAGGCTGTGAATTGAGTCACAGTGTGTTATGTGTGAGTGTGTCTGTGTGTGTGCTGGTAAAGACAGTGCATTGAGTCACAATAAGTTGTGTGTGTGTTAATATTCTCATATAGACTGTGCATTGAGTCACAGTGAGCAAGTGTGTGTGAGTTTGTGGGAGTGTATGAGCACTGGTATGGGTGGAGCCTTGAATCAGTAAGGTGTGTGTGTGTGTATTCGTTTGGTCTTTGCATTGAGTCACTAAGGTGTATATGTGTGTGTGTGTGTGGTGTTATAGACTGTGCATTGAGTCAGAGTGAGCCGTGAGTGTGTGTGTACGAGAGTGTGTGTGCTGGTGGGCTTTTGTTGATGCACTGGTGTGTGTGCATGTGTGTCTGTTGTGCTACAGACTGCATTGAGTCACAGTGAGACATGTTTGTGGGTGCTGGTATAGGCGATTGATTGAGTCACAGTGATCCATTTGTGTGTGCGTGTTAGTATGCGTGTGTTCTTGTTTAGGCTGTGCATTGAGTCACACTGAGGTGTGTGTGTATCCTTGAGTGTGTTGGTATAGATTGTGCATAGAATCACAGTACCATATGTGTGTGTGTGTGCTGCTAAAATCTGAGCATTGAGTCACACTGTCGTGTGTGGTGTGTGTCTGTATGTACTTGTATGGACTGTACATTGAGTCACAGTGAGCATGTGTGTGTGTGTGTGTGTGTGTGCACTGGTATGCCTTGAACACTGAATCAGCTAGGTGTGTGTGTGTGCTCATATTGGCTTTGAGTTGAGTCACTGAGTTCTATGTGTGTCTGTGTAGGAGGGGGGCTACAGACTATGCATTTAGTCACACTGACACGTTTGTGTACGTGAGTGTGTGTTGTGGTATGTGATTTCATTGAGTCACTGGAGTTTGTGTGTGTGTGTGTGGTGTTACAGACTGCATTGAGTCACAGTGAGGCGTGTGTGTGTATGATGGCATAGGCAATTGATTGAGTCACAGTGACGCATGTGTGTGTGTTCTCATATAGGCTGTGCATTGAATCACAGTGAGACATGTATCTGTGAGTGTGTGCTAGTATATGGTGTGTATTGAGTCACACTGAGTTGTGTGCGTGTGCGTATGTGTTGTTATAGATTGTGCATTGAGTCAGAGTGCCGTGTCAGTGTGTGCATGCTGGTATAGACTATGCACTGAATCAGGGTGAGGGGGGTGTGTGTCTGTGTGTTCTGGTATAGGCAGACCATTGAGTCACACTGAGGTGTGTGTGTGTGTCTGTGTGTGTGTGTGTGTGCTGGTACAGCCTGTGCATTAATCACAGTCAGTTGTGTGTGTATGTTCACCTACAAGTTGCACTTTGTGTCACAGTGTGTCTGTGTGTGATATTATACGGTATACACTGAGTCAAAGGGAGCTGTGTGGGGGGGCTGATGTGCTCTTATAGACTTTGCATTGAGTCACACTGAGTTGTGTGTTTGAAAGTCTGTGTGTGTGTGTGTGTGTGTGTGTGTAGAGGTAAACGCTGTGTACTGACTCACAGTGAGCATTGTGTGCTTCTGTGTGTGTGTATGTCTGCTAGCTTAGACTGTGCACAGAGTCCCAGGGAGCCTTGTGTGTGTGTGTGTGTGTGTGTGTGTGTGTTGGTAAAGACTGTGCATTGGGTCGCAGTGAGCTGTCTTTGTCTGTGTGTGTGACTGCTGGTGTAGGCTGTGCATTGATTCAAGTTGAGCTGTGAGGGTGTGTGTGGTGTTGATATGGACGGTGCACTGTGTCACACTGAGTTGCGTGTGTGTGTTTGTATAATCTGAGCGTTGAGTCACACTGAGGTTTGTGCTTCGTGTCTGAAGGTAGTTGTATGGAATGTGCCTTGGGTCACAATGAATTGTGTATGTGTACGTTTTTGTGTGTACTTGGTGGTGTAGAGTCTGTATTGAGTCACACTAAGTTGTGAGTGTGTGTGTGTGATGGTATAGGATGTGCATTGAGTCACAAAGCCGTGTGTGTGTGTCTGTGCTGGTATAGGCTGTGCATTGATTCACAGTGAGCCTTGTGTATGAGCTAGTACGGATTGTGCATTAGTCAGTGAACCACGTGTGTGCTTTTCTGTGTTTGTCTGGCTGTGAACTGAGTCACAGTGGGCCATGTGTGTTTGTGTCTGATGGTATAGGTGATTCATTGAGTCACAGTGAGCCATGTATGAGTGCGTGTTTGTGTGTGTGTGTGTTGTGCTATAGGGTGAGCATTGAGTCACAGTGTGCTGTGTGTGTGTTGTTGTCTGTCTGTGTAGTATAGTCTGAGCATTCAGTTACAGTGTGATGTGTTGCATTTGTTTCTGCTATTATGAAGTGTACATTGAGTCACAATGAGCCCTCTGTAATTGTGTGTGTGTTTGTGTGTGTTGGTAGAGGCTGTGCATTGAATCAGAATTAGGTGTTTATGTGTGTGCGGTGGTATGAGCTTTGCATTGTGTCATGGAGGTGTGTGTGTGTGTCTGTGTGTGTCTGCTGCTACAGATTTCATTGAGTCACAGTGAGCCTGGTGAGTGTCTGTGTGCTGATAGAGGCTGTGAATTGAGTCACATTTTCTTATATGTGTGTGATTGTGTGCTGGTATACACTGTGCATGGAGTCATAGTGAGCAGGTCTGTGTGTGTCTGTGTGTTTGTGCAGTAGTACAGAAGGAGCATTTAATCAGTTATGTGTGTGTGTGTATGTTCGTTTGGTCTTTGCATTGAGTCACTGAGGTGTACGTGTGTGTGTGTGTGGTGCGATAGATTGTGCATTGAGTCAGAATGAGCCATGAGTGTGTGTGTATGAGAGTGTGTGTGCTGGTGGGATTTTGTTGCACTGGGGTGTGTGTGTGTGTGTACTGCTACAGACTGCATTGAGTCACAGTGAGACGTGTTTGTGTGTGCTGGTATAGGCGATTGATTCACAGTGATCCATTTGTGTGTGTGTGTTAGTATGCGTGTGTTCTTGTTTAGGCTGTGCATTGATTCACACTGCGATGTGTGTGTATGCTTGTGTGTTTTGGTATAGATTGTGCATAGAATCACAGTACCATATGTGTGTGTGTGTGCTGGTAAAATCTGAGCATTGAGTCACACTTTTCTGTGTGCTTTGTGTCTATGTACTTGTATGGACTGTGCATTGAGTCACAGTGAGCATGTGTGTGTGTTTGTGTGTGTGTGTGTGCTCATATTGGCTTTGAGTTGAGTCACTGAAGTGTATATGTGTCTGTTTAGGTGGGGGGCTACAGACTGTGAATTGAGTCACACTGAGTTGTTTGTGTACATGAGTGAGTGTTGTGTATGGGTTTTCATTGAGTCACTGGGTTTTGTGTGTGTGTGTGTTTGTTTGTAGTGCTACGGAATGCATGGGCTCACAGTGAGCTGTGTGTGTGTGTGTTTGCTGGTGTAGGCTGTGCATTGATTCAAGGTTAGCTGTCAGTGTGTGTGGTGCTGGAATGGAATGTGCACTGAGACTCAGTCATCTGTGTGTGTGTGTGCATACATGTGTGCTGGAATCAGCTGTGCACTGCATCATTCTGAGGTGTGTGTGTTTGTGTGTGTGTGCTGAAAAATCTGAGCATTGAGTCACACTGAGGTCTGTGCTGTGTGTCTGTATGTAGTGGTATGGCCTGTGCAAGGAATCAGTGAGCTGTGTGTGTGTGTGTTTGTGTATTTGGTGGTGTAGAGTCTGTATTGAGTCTCATGAAGCTGTGTGTGTGTGTGATGGTATAGGATGTGCATTGGGTCACAGAACCATATATATGTGTCTGAGCTGGTATAGGCAGTGCATTGACTCACAGTGAGTGTTGTGTATGTGCTACTACAGACTGTGCATTGAGTCAGTGATCAATTTTGTGTGTTTGTGTGATTGTCTGCTCATATAGGCTGTGCACTGTGTCACAGTAACCCATGTGTGTTTGTGGGAGTGTGTTTTTGAGTGATGGTATAAGTGGTTCATTGTGTCACAGTGAGCCATGTATGAGTGCATGTTTGTGTGTGTGTGTGTTCTGATAGAGGCTAAGCATTGTGTCACAGTGTGTCGTGTGTGTGTGGTTGTGTGTGTGTTTAGTACAGTCTGCACATTGATTTACAGTGAGATGTTTTACATGTGTTTGTGCTTGTATGAGCTATACGTTGAGTCACAATGAGCCATGCGTGTGTGTGTGTGCTGGTAGAGGCTGAGCATTGAATCACAGTTAGGAGTTTGTTTGTGTGTACTGGTATGGGTTTTGCATTGAGTCACAGAGGTATGTGTGTGTTTGTGTGTGTCTATGTGTGTATGTCTGTGTTGCCACAGACTTCATTGTGTCACAGTGAGCTTTATGAGTGTCTGTGTGCAGATACAGGCTGTGAATTGAGTCCCAGTGTGTTATGTGTGTGTGTGTGTGTGTGTGCTGGTATAGCCTGTGCATTGAGTCACAGTGAGCTGTGTGTGTGTGTGTTTGTTGGTGTAGGCTGTGCAGTGATTCAAGGTGACCTGTGATTGTGTGTGTTGAACAGGAACGGACTGTGCACTGAGTCACAGTGAGCCATGTGTGAGTGTGTGCATGTGTGTGAGCCAGTTTAGGATGTGCACTGAGTCACGGTGAGCTGTGTGTGTTTGTGTGTGTGTTCTGGTAAAATATGAGCATTGAGTCACACTGAGGGGTGTCCTGTGTGCCTGTATGTACTGGCATGGACTGTGAATGGAATCACAGTGAGCGCTGTGTGTGTGTATTTTGTTGTATAGAGTCTTTATTGAGTCACACTAAGCTGTGTGTGTGTGTGTGTGTGTGTGATGGTATAGGTGGTTCATTGAGTCAGAGTGAGCCAAGTATGAGTGTGTGTGTGTGTGTTTTGGAGTAAAAGCTGAGCATTGCATCACAGGGTGTCATGTGTGTGTCTGTTGTTGTGTGTCTGTGTAGTACAGTCTGAGCATTGAGTTACAGTGAGATGTGTTGCATGTGTTTGTGCTAGTATGAACTGCACATTGAGTCACAACGAGCCATGTGTGTTTGTGTGTGTGTGTGTGTGCTGCTGGAGGCTGATCATTGAATCACAGTTACGTGTTTGTGTGTGTGTGCTGGTACGGGCTTTTCATTGAGTCACGGACTTGTATGTGTGTGTGTGTGCATGTGTGTGTGTTGCTAAGATTTACTTCAGTCACAGTGAGCCTTGTGAGTGTATAGGCTGTGAATTGAGTCACAGTGTGTTATGTGTGAGTGTGTCTGTGTGTGTGCTGGTAAAGACAGTGCATTGAGTCACAATAAGTTGTGTGTGTGTTAATATTCTCATATAGACTCTGCATTGAGTAACAGTGAGCAAGTGTGTGTGAGTTTGTGGGAGTGTATGAGCACTGGTATGGGTGGAGCCTTGAATCAGTAAGGTGTGTGTGTGTGTATTCGTTTGGTCTTTGCATTGAGTCACTAAGGTGTATATGTGTGTGTGTGTGTGTGGTGTTATAGACTGTGCATTGAGTCAGAGTGAGCCGTGAGTGTGTGTGTACGAGAGTGTGTGTGCTGGTGGGCTTTTGTTGATGCACTGGTGTGTGTGCATGTGTGTCTGTTGTGCTACAGACTGCATTGAGTCACAGTGAGACATGTTTGTGGGTGCTGGTATAGGCGATTGATTGAGTCACAGTGATCCATTTGTGTGTGCGTGTTAGTATGCGTGTGTTCTTGTTTAGGCTGTGCATTGAGTCACACTGAGGTGTGTGTGTATCCTTGAGTGTGTTGGTATAGATTGTGCATAGAATCACAGTACCATATGTGTGTGTGTGTGCTGCTAAAATCTGAGCATTGAGTCACACTGTCGTGTGTGGTGTGTGTCTGTATGTACTTGTATGGACTGTACATTGAGTCACAGTGAGCATGTGTGTGTGTGTGTGTGTGTGTGTGCACTGGTATGCCTTGAACACTGAATCAGCTAGGTGTGTGTGTGTGCTCATATTGGCTTTGAGTTGAGTCACTGAGTTCTATGTGTGTCTGTGTAGGAGGGGGGCTACAGACTATGCATTTAGTCACACTGACACGTTTGTGTACATGAGTGTGTGTTGTGGTATGTGATTTCATTGAGTCACTGGAGTTTGTGTGTGTGTGTGTGGTGTTACAGACTGCATTGAGTCACAGTGAGGCGTGTGTGTGTATGATGGCATAGGCAATTGATTGAGTCACAGTGACGCATGTGTGTGTGTTCTCATATAGGCTGTGCATTGAATCACAGTGAGACATGTATCTGTGAGTGTGTGCTAGTATATGGTGTGTATTGAGTCACACTGAGGTGTGTGCGTGTGCGTATGTGTTGTTATAGATTGTGCATTGAGTCAGAGTGCCGTGTCAGTGTGTGCATGCTGGTATAGACTATGCACTGAATCAGGGTGAGGGGGGTGTGTGTCTGTGTGTTCTGGTATAGGCAGACCATTGAGTCACACTGAGGTGTGTGTGTGTGTCTGTGTGTGTGTGTGTGTGCTGGTACAGCCTGTGCATTAATCACAGTCAGTTGTGTGTGTATGTTCACCTACAAGTTGCACTTTGTGTCACAGTGTGTCTGTGTGTGATATTATACGGTATACACTGAGTCAAAGGGAGCTGTGTGGGGGGGCTGATGTGCTCTTATAGACTTTGCATTGAGTCACACTGAGTTGTGTGTTTGAAAGTCTGTGTGTGTGTGTGTGTGTGTGTGTAGAGGTAAACGCTGTGTACTGACTCACAGTGAGCATTGTGTGCTTCTGTGTGTGTGTATGTCTGCTAGCTTAGACTGTGCACAGAGTCCCAGGGAGCCTTGTGTGTGTGTGTGTGTGTGTGTGTTGGTAAAGACTGTGCATTGGGTCGCAGTGAGCTGTCTTTGTCTGTGTGTGTGACTGCTGGTGTAGGCTGTGCATTGATTCAAGTTGAGCTGTGAGGGTGTGTGTGGTGTTGATATGGACAGTGCACTGTGTCACACTGAGTTGCGTGTGTGTGTTTGTATAATCTGAGCGTTGAGTCACACTGAGGTTTGTGCTTCGTGTCTGAAGGTAGTTGTATGGAATGTGCCTTGGGTCACAATGAATTGTGTATGTGTACGTTTTTGTGTGTACTTGGTGGTGTAGAGTCTGTATTGAGTCACACTAAGTTGTGAGTGTGTGTGTGTGATGGTATAGGATGTGCATTGAGTCACAAAGCCGTGTGTGTGTGTCTGTGCTGGTATAGGCTGTGCATTGATTCACAGTGAGCCTTGTGTATGAGCTAGTACGGATTGTGCATTAGTCAGTGAACCACGTGTGTGCTTTTCTGTGTTTGTCTGGCTGTGAACTGAGTCACAGTGGGCCATGTGTGTTTGTGTCTGATGGTATAGGTGATTCATTGAGTCACAGTGAGCCATGTATGAGTGCGTGTTTGTGTGTGTGTGTGTTGTGCTATAGGGTGAGCATTGAGTCACAGTGTGCTGTGTGTGTGTTGTTGTCTGTCTGTGTAGTATAGTCTGAGCATTCAGTTACAGTGTGATGTGTTGCATTTGTTTCTGCTATTATGAAGTGTACATTGAGTCACAATGAGCCCTCTGTAATTGTGTGTGTGTTTGTGTGTGTTGGTAGAGGCTGTGCATTGAATCAGAATTAGGTGTTTATGTGTGTGCGGTGGTATGAGCTTTGCATTGTGTCATGGAGGTGTGTGTGTGTGTCTGTGTGTGTCTGCTGCTACAGATTTCATTGAGTCACAGTGAGCCTGGTGAGTGTCTGTGTGCTGATAGAGGCTGTGAATTGAGTCACATTTTCTTATATGTGTGTGATTGTGTGCTGGTATACACTGTGCATGGAGTCATAGTGAGCAGGTCTGTGTGTGTCTGTGTGTTTGTGCAGTAGTACAGAAGGAGCATTTAATCAGTTATGTGTGTGTGTGTATGTTCGTTTGGTCTTTGCATTGAGTCACTGAGGTGTACGTGTGTGTGTGTGTGGTGCGATAGATTGTGCATTGAGTCAGAATGAGCCATGAGTGTGTGTGTATGAGAGTGTGTGTGCTGGTGGGATTTTGTTGCACTGGGGTGTGTGTGTGTGTGTACTGCTACAGACTGCATTGAGTCACAGTGAGACGTGTTTGTGTGTGCTGGTATAGGCGATTGATTCACAGTGATCCATTTGTGTGTGTGTGTTAGTATGCGTGTGTTCTTGTTTAGGCTGTGCATTGATTCACACTGCGATGTGTGTGTATGCTTGTGTGTTTTGGTATAGATTGTGCATAGAATCACAGTACCATATGTGTGTGTGTGTGCTGGTAAAATCTGAGCATTGAGTCACACTTTTCTGTGTGCTTTGTGTCTATGTACTTGTATGGACTGTGCATTGAGTCACAGTGAGCATGTGTGTGTGTTTGTGTGTGTGTGTGTGCTCATATTGGCTTTGAGTTGAGTCACTGAAGTGTATGTGTGTCTGTTTAGGTGGGGGGCTACAGACTGTGAATTGAGTCACACTGAGTTGTTTGTGTACATGAGTGAGTGTTGTGTATGGGTTTTCATTGAGTCACTGGGTTTTGTGTGTGTGTGTGTTTGTTTGTAGTGCTACGGAATGCATGGGCTCACAGTGAGCTGTGTGTGTGTGTGCTTGCTGGTGTAGGCTGTGCATTGATTCAAGGTTAGCTGTCAGTGTGTGTGGTGCTGGAATGGAATGTGCACTGAGACTCAGTCATCTGTGTGTGTGTGTGCATACATGTGTGCTGGAATCAGCTGTGCACTGCATCATTCTGAGGTGTGTGTGTTTGTGTGTGTGTGCTGAAAAATCTGAGCATTGAGTCACACTGAGGTCTGTGCTGTGTGTCTGTATGTAGTGGTATGGCCTGTGCAAGGAATCAGTGAGCTGTGTGTGTGTGTGTTTGTGTATTTGGTGGTGTAGAGTCTGTATTGAGTATCATGAAGCTGTGTGTGTGTGTGATGGTATAGGATGTGCATTGGGTCACAGAACCATATATATGTGTCTGAGCTGGTATAGGCAGTGCATTGACTCACAGTGAGTGTTGTGTATGTGCTACTACAGACTGTGCATTGAGTCAGTGATCAATTTTGTGTGTTTGTGTGATTGTCTGCTCATATAGGCTGTGCACTGTGTCACAGTAACCCATGTGTGTTTGTGGGAGTGTGTTTTTGAGTGATGGTATCAGTGGTTCATTGTGTCACAGTGAGCCATGTATGAGTGCATGTTTGTGTGTGTGTGTGTTCTGGTAGAGGCTAAGCATTGTGTCACAGTGTGTCGTGTGTGTGTGGTTGTGTGTGTGTTTAGTACAGTCTGCACATTGATTTACAGTGAGATGTTTTACATGTGTTTGTGCTTGTATGAGCTATACGTTGAGTCAGAATGAGCCATGCGTGTGTGTGTGTGCTGGTAGAGGCTGAGCATTGAATCACAGTTAGGAGTTTGTTTGTGTGTACTGGTATGGGTTTTGCATTGAGTCACAGAGGTATGTGTGTGTTTGTGTGTGTCTATGTGTGTATGTCTGTGTTGCCACAGACTTCATTGTGTCAGAGTGAGCTTTATGAGTGTCTGTGTGCAGATACAGGCTGTGAATTGAGTCCCAGTGTGTTACGTGTGTGTGTGTGTGTGTGCTGGTATAGCCTGTGCATTGAGTCACAGTGAGCTGTGTGTGTGTGTGTTTGTTGGTGTAGGCTGTGCAGTGATTCAAGGTGACCTGTGATTGTGTGTGTTGAACAGGAACGGACTGTGCACTGAGTCACAGTGAGCCATGTGTGAGTGTGTGCATGTGTGTGAGCCAGTTTAGGATGTGCACTGAGTCACGGTGAGCTGTGTGTGTTTGTGTGTGTGTTCTGGTAAAATATGAGCATTGAGTCACACTGAGGGGTGTCCTGTGTGCCTGTATGTACTGGCATGGACTGTGAATAGAATCACAGTGAGCGCTGTGTGTGTGTATTTTGTTGTATAGAGTCTTTATTGAGTCACACTAAGCTGTGTGTGTGTGTGTGTGTGTGATGGTATAGGTGGTTCATTGAGTCAGAGTGAGCCAAGTATGAGTGTGTGTGTGTGTGTTTTGGAGTAAAAGCTGAGCATTGCATCACAGGGTGTCATGTGTGTGTCTGTTGTTGTGTGTCTGTGTAGTACAGTCTGAGCATTGAGTTACAGTGAGATGTGTTGCATGTGTTTGTGCTAGTATGAACTGTACATTGAGTCACAACGAGCCATGTGTGTTTGTGTGTGTGTGTGTGTGCTGCTGGAGGCTGATCATTGAATCACAGTTACGTGTTTGGGTGTGTGTGCTGGTATGGGCTTTTCATTGAGTCACGGACTTGTATGTGTGTGTGTGTGCATGTGTGTGTGTTGCTAAGATTTACTTCAGTCACAGTGAGCCTTGTGAGTGTATATGTGCTGATATAGGCTGTGAATTGAGTCACAGTGTGTTATGTGTGAGTGTGTCTGTGTGTGTGCTGGTAAAGACAGTGCATTGAGTCACAATAAGTTGTGTGTGTGTTAATATTCTCATATAGACTGTGCATTGAGTAACAGTGAGCAAGTGTGTGTGAGTTTGTGGGAGTGTATGAGCACTGGTATGGGTGGAGCATTGAATCAGTTAGGTGTGTGTGTGTCTGTGCTCCTATGGGCTATCTATTGAGCTACTGAGGTGTACATGTGTTTCTGTAGTTTTACCACAGACTGCATTTAATCACAGTGAGCAGGGTGTGTGTGTGTATGTGAGTGTGTGTGCTGGTAGGCTTTCATTGAGTCCCTGGTGTGTGTGTGTGTGTGTGGTGCTACAGACTGCATTGAGTCACAGTGAGACGTGTGTGTGTATGATGGTATAGGCAATTGATTGAGTCACAGTGAGGCATGTGTGTGTGTTCTCATATAGGCTGTGCATTGAATCACAGTGAGCCCTGTATCTGTGAGTGTGTGTTTGTGTGTGCTAGTATAGGGTGTGTATTGAGTCACACTGAGGTGTGTGTGTGTGCGTGTGTGTTGTTATAGCTTGTGCATTGAGTCAGAGTGCCATGTCAGTGTGTGCATTCTGGTATAGACTATGCACTGAATCAGAGTGAGGGGGGTGTGTGTCTGTGTGTTCTGGTATAGGCGGACCATTGGGTCACACTGAGGTGTGTGTGTGTGTGTTTGTGTGTGTGTGTGCTGATACAGCCTGTGCATTAATCGCAGCCAGTTGTGTGTGTATGTGCACCTACAGGTTGCACTTTGTGTCACAGTGTTTTGTGAGTGTGTGTGATATTATATGGTATACAATGAGTCAAAGGGAGGTGGTGTGTGGGGGGGTTCATGTGTCTTATAGGCTATGCATTGAGTCACACTGAGCTGTGTGTTTGAATGTCTGTATGTGTTTGTGTGTGTGTAGAGGTATAGGCTGTGTATTGACTCACAGTGAGCATTGTGTGCTTCTGTGTGTGTTTATGTCTGCTAGCTTAGCCTGTGCACTGAGTCACAGGGAGCCTTGTGTGTGTGTGTGTGTGTGTGTGTGTTGGTAAAGACTGTGCATTGGGTCACAGTGAGCTGTCTTTGTCTTTGTGTGATTGCTGGTGTAGACTGTGCATTGATTCAAGTTGAGCTGTGAGTGTGTGTGTGGTGTTGGTATGGACGGTGCACTGAGTCACACTGAGCTGTGAGTGTGTGTGTACATGCTGGTATAATCTGAGCGTTGAGTCACACTGAGGTGTGTGCTTTGTGTCTGTATGTAGTTGTATGGAATGTGCCTTGGGTCAGAATGAATTGTGTATGTGTACGTTTTTGTGTGTACTTGGTGGTGTAGAGTCTGTATTGAGTCACACTAAGCTGTGAGTGTGTGTGTGATAGGATGATAGGTATCCTATACCTGATAGGTATAGGATGTGCATTGAGTCACAAAGCCGTGTGTGTGTGTCTGTGCTGGGATAGGTTGTGCATTGATTCACAGTGAGTCTTGTTTATGTGCTAGTACAGACCGTGCATTGATTCAGTAAACCATGTGTGTGCTTTTCTGTGTTTGTCTGCTGATATAGGCTGTGAACTGAGTCACAGTGGGCCATGTGTGTTTGTGTCTGATGGTATAGGTGATTCATTGAATCACAGTGAGCCATATATGAGTGCGTGTTTGTGTGTGTGTTGTGCTGTAGGGTGAGCATTGAGTCACAGTGAGCCGTGTGTGTGTTGTTGTGTGTGTGTGTACTACAGTCTGAGCATTCAGTTACAGTGCGATGTGTTGCTTGTGTTTCTGCTATTATGAAGTGTACATTGAGTCACAATGAGCCGTCTGTAATTGTGTGTGTGTGTGTGTGTGTGTTGGTAGAGGCTGTGAATTGAATCAGAATTAGGTGATTATGTGTGTGTGGTGGTATGAGCTTTGCATTGTGTCATGGAGGTATGTGTGTGTGTGTTGCTACAGACTTCATTGAGTAACAGTGAGCCTGGTGAGTGTCTCTGTGCTGATAGAGGCTGTGAATTGAGTCACAGTTTCTTATGTGTGTGTGATTGTGTGCTGGTGTACACGGTGCATTGAGTCATAGTGAGCAGGTCTGTGTGTGTCTTTGTTTTTCTGCAGTAGTACGGGTGGAGCCTTTAATCAGTTATGTGTGTGTGTGTGTGTGTTCGTTTGGTCTTTACATTGAGTCACTAAGGTGTATATGTGTGTGTGTGTGGTGTTATAGACTGTGCATTGAGTCAGAGTGAGCCGTGAGTGTGTGTGTATGAGAGTGTGTGTGCTGGTGGGCTTTTGTTGATGCACTGGTGTGTGTGCATGTGCGTCTGTTGTACTACAGACTGCATTGAGTCACATTGAGACATGTTTGTGTGTGCTGGTATAGGCGATTGATTGAGTCACAGTGATCCATTTGTGTGTGCATGTTAGTATGCTTGTGTTCTTGTTTAGGCTGTGCATTGAGTCACACTGAGGTGTGTGTGTATCCTTGTGTGTGTTGGTATAGATTGTGCATAGAATCACAGTACCATATGTGTGTGTGTGTGCTGGTAAAATCTGAGCATTGAGTCACACTGTCGTGTGTGGTGTATGTCTGAATGTACTTGTATGGACTGTACATTGAGTCACAGTGAGCATGTGTGTGTGTGTGTGTGTGCACTGGTATGTCTTGAACACTGAATCAGCTAGGTGTGTGTGAATGCTCATATTGGCTTTGAGTTGAGTCACTGATGTCTATGTGTGTCTGTGTAGGAGGGGGGCTACAGACTATGCATTTAGTCACACTGACACGTTTGTGTACGTGAGTGTGTGTTGTGATTTCATTGAGTCACTGGAGTTTGTGTGTGTGTGTGTGTGGTGTTACAGACTGCATTGAGTCACAGTGAGGCGTGTGTGTGTATGATGGCATAGGCAATTGATTGAGTCACAGTGAGACATGTGTGTGTGTTCTCATATAGGCTGTGCATTGAATCACAGTGAGACATGTATCTGTGAGTGTGTGTTTGTGTGTGCTAGTATATGGTGTGTACTGAGTCACACTGAGGTGTGTGTGTGTGCGTATGTGTTGTTATAGATTGTGCATTGAGTCAGAGTGCCGTGTCAGTGTGTGCATGCTGGTATAGACTATGCACTGAATCAGGGTGAGGGGTGTGTGTGTCTGTGTGTTCTGGTATAGGCGGACCATTGAGTCACACTGAGGTGTGTGTGTGTGTCTGTGTGTGTGTGTGTGTGCTGGTACAGCCTGTGCATTAATCACAGTCAGTTGTGTGTGTATGTTCATCTACAAGTTGCACTTTGTGTCACAGTGTGTCTGTGTGTGATATTATACGGTATACACTGAGTCAAAGGGAGCTGTGTGTGTGTGGGGGTGCATGTGCTCTTATACACTTTGCATTGAGTCACACTGAGCTGTGTGTTTGAAAGTCTGTCTGGGTGTGTGTGTGTGTAGAGGTATAGGCTGTGTACTGACTCACAGTGAGCATTGTGTGCTTCTGTGTGTGTGTATGTCTGCTAGCTTAGACTGTGCACAGAGTCCCAGGGAGCCGTGTGTGTCTGTGTGTGTGTGTGTGTGTTGGTAAAGACTGTGCATTGGGTCACAGTGAGCTGTCTTTGTCTGTGTGTGTGACTGCTGGTGTAGGCTGTGCATTGATTCAAGTTGAGCTGTGAGGGTGTGTGTGGTGTTGATATGGACAGTGCACTGTGTCACACTGAGTTGCGTGTGCGTGCTGGTATAATCTGAGCGTTGAGTCACACTGAGGTTTGTGCTTCGTGTCTGAAGGTAGTTGTATGGAATGTGCCTTGGATCACAATGAATTGTGTATGTGTACGTTTTTGTGTGTACTTGGTGGTGTAGAGTCTGTATTGAGTCACACTAAGTTGTGAGTGTGTGTGTGTGATGGTATAGGATGTGCATTGAGTCACAAAGCCGTGTGTGTGTGTCTGTGCTGGTATAGGCTGTGCATTGATTCACAGTGAGCCTTGTGTATGAGCTAGTACGGATTGTGCATTAGTCAGTGAACCACGTGTGTGCTTTTCTGTGTTTGTCTGCTGATATAGGCCGTGAACTGAGTCACAGTGGGCCATGTGTGTTTGTGTCTGATGGTATAGGTGATTCATTGAGTCACAGTGAGCCATGTATGAGTGCGTGTTTGTGTGTGTGTGTGTTGTGCTATAGGGTGAGCATTGAGTCACAGTGTGCTGTGTGTGTGTTGTCTGTGTATGTTGTACAGTCTGAGCATTCAGTTACAGTGTGATGTGTTGCATGTGTTTCTGCTATTATGAAGTGTACATTGAGTCACAATGAGCCCTCTGTAATTGTGTGTGTGTTTGTGTGTGTTGGTAGAGGCTGTGCATTGAATCAGAATTAGGTGTTTATGTGTGTGCGGTGGTATGAGCTTTGCATTGTGTCATGGAGGTGTGTGTGTGTGTCTGTGTGTGTCTGCTGCTACAGATTTCATTGAGTCACAGTGAGCCTGGTGAGTGTCTGTGTGCTGATAGAGGCTGTGAATTGAGTCACATTTTCTTATATGTGTGTGATTGTGTGCTGGTATACACTGTGCATGGAGTCATAGTGAGCAGGTCTGTGTGTGTCTGTGTGTTTGTGCAGTAGTACAGAAGGAGCATTTAATCAGTTATGTGTGTGTGTGTATGTTCGTTTGGTCTTTGCATTGAGTCACTGAGGTGTACGTGTGTGTGTGTGTGGTGCGATAGATTGTGCATTGAGTCAGAATGAGCCGTGAGTGTGTGTGTATGAGAGTGTGTGTGCTGGTGGGATTTTGTTGCACTGGGGTGTGTGTGTGTGTGTACTGCTACAGACTGCATTGAGTCACAGTGAGACGTGTTTGTGTGTGCTGGTATAGGCGATTGATTCACAGTGATCCATTTGTGTGTGTGTGTTAGTATGCGTGTGTTCTTGTTTGGGCTGTGCATTGAGTCACACTGCGATGTGTGTGTATGCTTGTGTGTTTTGGTATAGATTGTGCATAGAATCACAGTACCATATGTGTGTGTGTGTGCTGGTAAAATCTGAGCATTGAGTCACACTGTCCTGTGTGCTGTGTGTCTATGTACTTGTATGGACTGTGCATTGAGTCACAGTGAGCATGTGTGTGTGTTTGTGTGTGTGTGTGTGCTCATATTGGCTTTGAGTTGAGTCACTGAAGTGTATGTGTGTCTGTTTAGGTGGGGGGCTACAGACTGTGAATTGAGTCACACTGAGTTGTTTGTGTACATGAGTGAGTGTTGTGTATGGGTTTTCATTGAGTCACTGGGTTTTGTGTGTGTGTGTGTGTGTGTCTTTGTAGTGTTGCGGACTGCATTGGGTCACAGTGAGCTGTGTGTGTGTGTGTTTGCTGGTGTAGGCTGTGCATTGATTCAAGGTTAGCTGTCAGTGTGTGTGGTGCTGGAATGGAATGTGCACTGAGACACAGTCATCTGTGTGTGTGTGTGCATACATGTGTGCTGGAATCAGCTGTGCACTGCATCACTGTGAGCCATGTGTGTGTTTGTGTGTGTGTGCTGGAAAATCTGAGCATTGAGTTACACTGAGTTCTGTGCTGTGTGTCTGTATGTAGTGGTATGGCCTGTGCAAGGAATCAGTGAGCTGTGTGTGTGTGTGTTTGTGTATTTGGTGGTGTAGAGTCTGTATTGAGTCTCATGAAGCTGTGTGTGTGTGTGTGTGTGTGTGTGTGTGATGGTATAGGATGTGCATTGGGTCACAGAGCCGTATATATGTGTCTGAGCTGGTATAGGCAGTGCATTGACTCACAGTGAGTGTTGTGTATGTGCTACTACAGACTGTGCATTGAGTCAGTGATCAATTTTGTGTGTTTGTGTGATTGTCTGCTCATATAGGCTGTGCACTGTGTCACAGTAACCCATGTGTGTTTGTGGGAGTGTGTTTTTGAGTGATGGTATAAGTGGTTCATTGTGTCACAGTGAGCCATGTATGAGTGCATGTTTGTGTGTGTGTGTGTGTTCTGGTAGAGGCTAAGCATTGTGTCACAGTGTGCCATGTGTGTGTGTGGTTGTGTGTGTGTGTAGTACAGTCTGAACATTGATTTACAGTGAGATGTCTTGTATGTGTTTGTGCTTGTATGAACTATACGTTGAGTCACAATGAGCCATGCGTGTGTGTGTGTGCTGGTAGAGGCTGAGCATTGAATCACAGTTAGGAGTTTGTTTGTGTGTACTGGTATGGGCTTTGCATTGAGTCACAGAGGTGTGTGTGTGTTTGTGTGTGTCTATGTGTGTATGTCTGTGTTGCCACAGACTTCATTGTGTCAGAGTGAGCTTTATGAGTGTCTGTGTGCAGATACAGGCTGTGAATTGAGTCCCAGTGTGTTATGTGTGTGTGTGTGTGTGTTGGTATAGCCTGTGCATTGAGTCACAGTGAGCTGTGTGTGTGTGTGTTTGCTGGTGTAGGCTGTGCAGTGATTCAAGGTGACCTGTGATTGTGTGTGTTGAACAGGAACGGACTGTGCACTGAGTCACAGTGAGCCATGTGTGAGTGTGTGCATGTGTGTGAGCCAGTTTAGGATGTGCACTGAGTCACGGTGAGCTGTGTGTGTTTGTGTGTGTGTTCTGGTAAAATATGAGCATTGAGTCACACTGAGGGGTGTCCTGTGTGTCTGTATGTACTGGCATGGACTGTGAATGGAATCACAGTGAGCGCTGTGTGTGTGTATTTTGTTGTATAGAGTCTTTATTGAGTCACACTAAGCTGTGTGTGTGTATGTGTGTGTGTGTGATGGTATAGGTGGTTCATTGAGTCAGAGTGAGCCAAGTATGAGTGTGTGTGTGTGTTTTTGGGTAAAAGCTGAGCATTGCATCACAGGGTGTCATGTGTGTGTCTGTTGTTGTGTGTCTGTGTAGTACAGTCTGAGCATTGAGTTACAGTGAGATGTGTTGCATGTGTTTGTGCTAGTATGAACTGCACATTGAGTCACAACGAGCCATGTGTGTTTGTGTGTGTGTGTGTGTGCTGCTGGAGGCTGATCATTGAATCACAGTTACGTGTTTGTGTGTGTGTGCTGGTATGGGCTTTTCATTGAGTCACGGACTTGTATGTGTGTGTGTGTGCATGTGTGTGTGTTGCTAAGATTTACTTCAGTCACAGTGAGCCTTGTGAGTGTATAGGCTGTGAATTGAGTCACAGTGTGTTATGTGTGAGTGTGTCTGTGTGTGTGCTGGTAAAGACAGTGCATTGAGTCACAATAAGTTGTGTGTGTGTTAATATTCTCATATAGACTGTGCATTGAGTAACAGTGAGCAAGTGTGTGTGAGTTTGTGGGAGTGTATGAGCACTGGTATGGGTGGAGCCTTGAATCAGTAAGGTGTGTGTGTGTGTATTCGTTTGGTCTTTGCATTGAGTCACTAAGGTGTATATGTGTGTGTGTGTGGTGTTATAGACTGTGCATTGAGTCAGAGTGAGCCGTGAGTGTGTGTGTACGAGAGTGTGTGTGCTGGTGGGCTTTTGTTGATGCACTGGTGTGTGTGCATGTGTGTCTGTTGTGCTACAGACTGCATTGAGTCACAGTGAGACATGTTTGTGGGTGCTGGTATAGGCGATTGATTGAGTCACAGTGATCCATTTGTGTGTGCGTGTTAGTATGCGTGTGTTCTTGTTTAGGCTGTGCATTGAGTCACACTGAGGTGTGTGTGTATCCTTGAGTGTGTTGGTATAGATTGTGCATAGAATCACAGTACCATATGTGTGTGTGTGTGCTGCTAAAATCTGAGCATTGAGTCACACTGTCGTGTGTGGTGTGTGTCTGTATGTACTTGTATGGACTGTACATTGAGTCACAGTGAGCATGTGTGTGTGTGTGTGTGTGTGTGTGCACTGGTATGCCTTGAACACTGAATCAGCTAGGTGTATGTGTGTGCTCATATTGGCTTTGAGTTGAGTCACTGAGATCTATGTGTGTCTGTGTAGGAGGGGGGCTACAGACTATGCATTTAGTCACACTGACACGTTTGTGTACGTGAGTGTGTGTTGTGGTATGTGATTTCATTGAGTCACTGGAGTTTGTGGGTGTGTGTGTGTGGTGTTACAGACTGCATTGAGTCACAGTGAGGCGTGTGTGTGTATGATGGCATAGGCAATTGATTGAGTCACAGTGACGCATGTGTGTGTGTTCTCATATAGGCTGTGCATTGAATCACAGTGAGACATGTATCTGTGTGTGTTTGTGTGTGCTAGTATATGGTGTGTATTGAGTCACACTGAGGTGTGTGTGTGTGTGTATGTGTTGTTATAGATTGTGCATTGAGTCAGAGTGCCGTGTCAGTGTGTGCATGCTGGTATAGACTATGCACTGAATCAGGGTGAGGGGTGTGTGTGTCTGTGTGTTCTGGTATAGGCGGACCATTGAGTCACACTGAGGTGTGTGTGTATGTCTGTGTGTGTGTGTGTGTGCTGGTACAGCCTGTGCATTAATCACAGTCAGTTGTGTGTGTATGTTCACCTACAAGTTGCACTTTGTGTCACAGTGTGTCTGTGTGTGATATTATACGGTATACACTGAGTCAAAGGGAGCTGTGTGGGGAGGCTGATGTGCTCTTATAGACTTTGCATTGAGTCACACTGAGTTGTGTGTTTGAAAGTCTGTCTGTGTGTGTGTGTGTGTGTGTAGAGGTAAACGCTGTGTACTGACTCACAGTGAGCATTGTGTGCTTCTGTGTGTGTGTATGTCTGCTAGCTTAGACTGTGCACAGAGTCCCAGGGAGCCTTGTGTGTGTGTGTGTGTGTGTGTGTGTGTTGGTAAAGACTGTGCATTGGGTCGCAGTGAGCTGTCTTTGTCTGTGTGTGTGACTGCTGGTGTAGGCTGTGCATTGATTCAAGTTGAGCTGTGAGGGTGTGTGTGGTGTTGATATGGACGGTGCACTGTGTCACACTGAGTTGCGTGTGTGTGTTTGTATAATCTGAGCGTTGAGTCACACTGAGGTTTGTGCTTCGTGTCTGAAGGTAGTTGTATGGAATGTGCCTTGGGTCACAATGAATTGTGTATGTGTACGTTTTTGTGTGTACTTGGTGGTGTAGAGTCTGTATTGAGTCACACTAAGTTGTGAGTGTGTGTGTGTGATGGTATAGGATGTGCATTGAGTCACAAAGCCGTGTGTGTGTGTCTGTGCTGGTATAGGCTGTGCATTGATTCACAGTGAGCCTTGTGTATGAGCTAGTACGGATTGTGCATTAGTCAGTGAACCACGTGTGCTTTTCTGTGTTTGTCTGGCTGTGAACTGAGTCACAGTGGGCCATGTGTGTTTGTGTCTGATGGTATAGGTGATTCATTGAGTCACAGTGAGCCATGTATGAGTGCGTGTTTGTGTGTGTGTGTGTTGTGCTATAGGGTGAGCATTGAGTCACAGTGTGCTGTGTGTGTGTTGTTGTCTGTGTGTGTAGTATAGTCTGAGCATTCAGTTACAGTGTGATGTGTTGCATGTGTTTCTGCTATTATGAAGTGTACATTGAGTCACAATGAGCCCTCTGTAATTGTGTGTGTGTTTGTGTGTGTTGGTAGAGGCTGTGCATTGAATCAGAATTAGGTGTTTATGTGTGTGCGGTGGTATGAGCTTTGCATTGTGTCATGGAGGTGTGTGTGTGTGTCTGTGTGTGTCTGCTGCTACAGATTTCATTGAGTCACAGTGAGCCTGGTGAGTGTCTGTGTGCTGATAGAGGCTGTGAATTGAGTCACATTTTCTTATATGTGTGTGACTGTGTGCTGGTATACACTGTGCATGGAGTCATAGTGAGCAGGTCTGTGTGTGTCTGTGTGTTTGTGCAGTAGTACAGAAGGAGCATTTAATCAGTTATGTGTGTGTGTGTATGTTCGTTTGGTCTTTGCATTGAGTCACTGAGGTGTACGTGTGTGTGTGTGGTGCGATAGATTGTGCATTGAGTCAGAATGAGCCGTGAGTGTGTGTGTATGAGAGTGTGTGTGCTGGTGGGATTTTGTTGCACTGGGGTGTGTGTGTGTGTACTGCTACAGACTGCATTGAGTCACAGTGAGACGTGTTTGTGTGTGCTGGTATAGGCGATTGATTCACAGTGATCCATTTGTGTGTGTGTGTTAGTATACGTGTGTTCTTGTTTGGGCTGTGCATTGAGTCACACTGCGATGTGTGTGTATGCTTGTGTGTTTTGGTATAGATTGTGCATAGAATCACAGTACCATATGTGTGTGTGTGTGCTGGTAAAATCTGAGCATTGAGTCACACTGTCCTGTGTGCTGTGTGTCTATGTACTTGTATGGACTGTGCATTGAGTCACAGTGAACATGTGTGTGTGTTTGTGTGTGTGTGTGTGCTCATATTGGCTTTGAGTTGAGTCACTGAAGTGTATGTGTGTCTGTTTAGGTGGGGGGCTACAGACTGTGAATTGAGTCACACTGAGTTGTTTGTGTACATGAGTGAGTGTTGTGTATGGGCTTTCATTGAGTCACTGGGTTTTGTGTGTGTGTGTGTGTGTGTTTGTAGTGCTACGGACTGCATTGGGTCACAGTGAGCTGTGTGTGTGTGTGCTTGCTGCTGTAGGCTGTGCATTGATTCAAGGTTAGCTGTCAGTGTGTGTGGTGCTGGAATGGAATGTGCACTGAGACACAGTCATCTGTGTGTGTGTGTGCATACATGTGTGCTGGAATCAGCTGTGCACTGCATCACTGTGAGCCATGTGTGTGTTTGTGTGTGTGTGCTGGAAAATCTGAGCATTGAGTTACACTGAGTTCTGTGCTGTGTGTCTGTATGTAGTGGTATGGCCTGTGCAAGGAATCAGTGAGCTGTGTGTGTGTGTGTTTGTGTATTTGGTGGTGTAGAGTCTGTATTGAGTCTCATGAAGCTCTGTGTGTGTGTGTGTGTGTGTGATGGTATAGGATGTGCATTGGGTCACAGAGCCGTATATATGTGTCTGAGCTGGTATAGGCAGTGCATTGACTCACAGTGAGTGTTGTGTATGTGCTACTACAGACTGTGCATTGAGTCAGTGATCAATTTTGTGTGTTTGTGTGATTGTCTGCTCATATAGGCTGTGCACTGTGTCACAGTAACCCATGTGTGTTTGTGGGAGTGTGTTTTTGAGTGATGGTATAAGTGGTTCATTGTGTCACAGTGAGCCATGTATGAGTGCATGTTTGTGTGTGTGTGTGTGTTCTGGTAGAGGCTAAGCATTGTGTCACAGTGTGCCATGTGTGTGTGTGGTTGTGTGTGTGTGTAGTACAGTCTGAACATTGATTTACAGTGAGATGTCTTGTATGTGTTTGTGCTTGTATGAACTATACTTTGAGTCTCAATGAGCCATGCGTGTGTGTGTGTGCTAGTAGAGGCTGAGCATTGAATCACAGTTAGGAGTTTGTTTGTGTGTACTGGTATGGGCTTTGCATTGAGTCACAGAGGTATGTGTGTGTTTGTGTGTGTCTATGTGTGTATGTCTGTGTTGCCACAGACTTCATTGTGTCAGAGTGAGCTTTATGAGTGTCTGTGTGCAGATACAGGCTGTGAATTGAGTCCCAGTGTGTTATGTGTGTGTGTGTGTGTGTTGGTATAGCCTGTGCATTGAGTCACAGTGAGCTGTGTGTGTGTGTGTTTGCTGGTGTAGGCTGTGCAGTGATTCAAGGTGACCTGTGATTGTGTGTGTTGAACAGGAACGGACTGTGCACTGAGTCACAGTGAGCCATGTGTGAGTGTGTGCATGTGTGTGAGCCAGTTTAGGATGTGCACTGAGTCACGGTGAGCTGTGTGTGTTTGTGTGTGTGTTCTGGTAAAATATGAGCATTGAGTCACACTGAGGGGTGTCCTGTGTGTCTGTATGTACTGGCATGGACTGTGAATGGAATCACAGTGAGCGCTGTGTGTGTGTATTTTGTTGTATAGAGTCTTTATTGAGTCACACTAAGCTGTGTGTGTGTATGTGTGTGTGTGTGATGGTATAGGTGGTTCATTGAGTCAGAGTGAGCCAAGTATGAGTGTGTGTGTGTGTTTTTGGGTAAAAGCTGAGCATTGCATCACAGGGTGTCATGTGTGTGTCTGTTGTTGTGTGTCTGTGTAGTACAGTCTGAACATTGAGTTACAGTGAGATGTGTTGCATGTGTTTGTGCTAGTATGAACTGCACATTGAGTCACAACGAGCCATGTGTGTTTGTGTGTGTGTGTGTGTGCTGCTGGAGGCTGATCATTGAATCACAGTTACGTGTTTGTGTGTGTGTGCTGGTATGGGCTTTTCATTGAGTCACGGACTTGTATGTGTGTGTGTGTGCATGTGTGTGTGTTGCTAAGATTTACTTCAGTCACAGTGAGCCTTGTGAGTGTATAGGCTGTGAATTGAGTCACAGTGTGTTATGTGTGAGTGTGTCTGTGTGTGTGCTGGTAAAGACAGTGCATTGAGTCACAATAAGTTGTGTGTGTGTTAATATTCTCATATAGACTCTGCATTGAGTAACAGTGAGCAAGTGTGTGTGAGTTTGTGGGAGTGTATGAGCACTGGTATGGGTGGAGCCTTGAATCAGTAAGGTGTGTGTGTGTGTATTCGTTTGGCCTTTGTGTGTGTGTGTGCTCATATTGGCTTTGAGTTGAGTCACTGAGGTCTATGTGTGTCTGTGTAGGAGGGGGGCTACAGACTATGCATTTAGTCACACTGACACGTTTGTGTACGTGAGTGTGTGTTGTGGTATGTGATTTCATTGAGTCACTGGAGTTTGTGTGTGTGTGTGTGTGGTGTTACAGACTGCATTGAGTCACAGTGAGGCGTGTGTGTGTATGATGGCATAGGCAATTGATTGAGTCACAGTGACGCATGTGTGTGTGTTCTCATATAGGCTGTGCATTGAATCACAGTGAGACATATATCTGTGAGTGTGTGTTTGTGTGTGCTAGTATATGGTGTGTATTGAGTCACACTGAGGTGTGTGTGTGTGTGTATGTGTTGTTATAGATTGTGCATTGAGTCAGAGTGCCGTGTCAGTGTGTGCATGCTGGTATAGACTATGCACTGAATCAGGGTGAGGGGTGTGTGTGTCTGTGTGTTCTGGTATAGGCGGACCATTGAGTCACACTGAGGTGTGTGTGTGTGTCTGTGTGTGTGTGTGTGTGCTGGTACAGCCTGTGCATTAATCACAGTCAGTTGTGTGTGTATGTTCACCTACAAGTTGCACTTTGTGTCACAGTGTGTCTGTGTGTGATATTATACGGTATACACTGAGTCAAAGAGAGCTGTGTGGGGGGGCTGATGTGCTCTTATAGACTTTGCATTGAGTCACACTGAGTTGTGTGTTTGAAAGTCTGTCTGTGTGTGTGTGTGTGTGTGTAGAGGTAAACGCTGTGTACTGACTCACAGTGAGCATTGTGTGCTTCTGTGTGTGTGTATGTCTGCTAGCTTAGACTGTGCACAGAGTCCCAGGGAGCCTTGTGTGTGTGTGTGTGTGTGTATGTGTTGGTAAAGACTGTGCATTGGGTCGCAGTGAGCTGTCTTTGTCTGTGTGTGTGACTGCTGGTGTAGGCTGTGCATTGATTCAAGTTGAGCTGTGAGGGTGTGTGTGGTGTTGATATGGACGGTGCACTCTGTCACACTGAGTTGCGTGTGTGTGTTTGTATAATCTGAGCGTTGAGTCACACTGAGGTTTGTGCTTCGTGTCTGAAGGTAGTTGTATGGAATGTGCCTTGGGTCACAATGAATTGTGTATGTGTACGGTTTTGTGTGTACTTGGTGGTGTAGAGTCTGTATTGAGTCACACTAAGTTGTGAGTGTGTGTGTGTGATGGTATAGGATGTGCATTGAGTCACAAAGCCGTGTGTGTGTGTCTGTGCTGGTATAGGCTGTGCATTGATTCACAGTGAGCCTTGTGTATGAGCTAGTACGGATTGTGCATTAGTCAGTGAACCACGTGTGTGCTTTTCTGTGTTTGTCTGGTTGTGAACTGAGTCACAGTGGGCCATGTGTGTTTGTGTCTGATGGTATAGGTGATTCATTGAGTCACAGTGAGCCATGTATGAGTGCGTGTTTGTGTGTGTGTGTGTTGTGCTATAGGGTGAGCATTGAGTCACAGTGTGCTGTGTGTGTGTTGTTGTCTGTGTGTGTAGTATAGTCTGAGCATTCAGTTACAGTGTGATGTGTTGCATGTGTTTCTGCTATTATGAAGTGTACATTGAGTCACAATGAGCCCTCTGTAATTGTGTGTGTGTTTGTGTGTGTTGGTAGAGGCTGTGCATTGAATCAGAATTAGGTGTTTATGTGTGTGCGGTGGTATGAGCTTTGCATTGTGTCATGGAGGTGTGTGTGTGTGTCTGTGTGTGTCTGCTGCTACAGATTTCATTGAGTCACAGTGAGCCTGGTGAGTGTCTGTGTGCTGATAGAGGCTGTGAATTGAGTCACATTTTCTTATATGTGTGTGATTGTGTGCTGGTATACACTGTGCATGGAGTCATAGTGAGCAGGTCTGTGTGTGTCTGTGTGTTTGTGCAGTAGTACAGAAGGAGCATTTAATCAGTTATGTGTGTGTGTGTATGTTCGTTTGGTCTTTGCATTGAGTCACTGAGGTGTACGTGTGTGTGTGTGGTGCGATAGATTGTGCATTGAGTCAGAATGAGCCGTGAGTGTGTGTGTATGAGAGTGTGTGTGCTGGTGGGATTTTGTTGCACTGGGGTGTGTGTGTGTGTGTACTGCTACAGACTGCATTGAGTCACAGTGAGACGTGTTTGTGTGTGCTGGTATAGACGATTGATTCACAGTGATCCATTTGTGTGTGTGTGTTAGTATGCGTGTGTTCTTGTTTGGGCTGTGCATTGAGTCACACTGCGATGTGTGTGTATGCTTGTGTGTTTTGGTATAGATTGTGCATAGAATCACAGTACCATATGTGTGTGTGTGTGCTGGTAAAATCTGAGCATTGAGTCACACTGTCCTGTGTGCTGTGTGTCTATGTACTTGTATGGACTGTGCATTGAGTCACAGTGAGCATGTGTGTGTGTTTGTGTGTGTGTGTGTGCTCATATTGGCTTTGAGTTGAGTCACTGAAGTGTATGTGTGTCTGTTTAGGTGGGGGGCTACAGACTGTGAATTGAGTCACACTGAGTTGTTTGTGTACATGAGTGAGTGTTGTGTATGGGTTTTCATTGAGTCACTGGGTTTTGTGTGTGTGTGTGTGTGTTTGTAGTGCTACGGACTGCATTGGGTCACAGTGAGCTGTGTGTGTGTGTGCTTGCTGCTGTAGGCTGTGCATTGATTCAAGGTTAGCTGTCAGTGTGTGTGGTGCTGGAATGGAATGTGCACTGAGACACAGTCATCTGTGTGTGTGTGTGCATACATGTGTGCTGGAATCAGCTGTGCACTGCATCACTGTGAGCCATGTGTGTGTTTGTGTGTGTGTGCTGGAAAATCTGAGCATTGAGTTACACTGAGTTCTGTGCTGTGTGTCTGTATGTAGTGGTATGGCCTGTGCAAGGAATCAGTGAGCTGTGTGTGTGTGTGTTTGTGTATTTGGTGGTGTAGAGTCTGTATTGAGTCTCATGAAGCTGTGTGTGTGTGTGTGTGTGTGTGTGATGGTATAGGATGTGCATTGGGTCACAGAGCCGTATATATGTGTCTGAGCTGGTATAGGCAGTGCATTGACTCACAGTGAGTGTTGTGTATGTGCTACTACAGACTGTGCATTGAGTCAGTGATCAATTTTGTGTGTTTGTGTGATTGTCTGCTCATATAGGCTGTGCACTGTGTCACAGTAACCCATGTGTGTTTGTGGGAGTGTGTTTTTGAGTGATGGTATAAGTGGTTCATTGTGTCACAGTGAGCCATGTATGAGTGCATGTTTGTGTGTGTGTGTGTGTTCTGGTAGAGGCTAAGCATTGTGTCACAGTGTGCCATGTGTGTGTGTGGTTGTGTGTGTGTGTAGTACAGTCTGAATATTGATTTACAGTGAGATGTCTTGTATGTGTTTGTGCTTGTATGAACTATACGTTGAGTCTCAATGAGCCATGCGTGTGTGTGTGTGCTAGTAGAGGCTGAGCATTGAATCACAGTTAGGAGTTTGTTTGTGTGTACTGGTATGGGCTTTGCATTGAGTCACAGAGGTATGTGTGTGTTTGTGTGTGTCTATGTGTGTATGTCTGTGTTGCCACAGACTTCATTGTGTCAGAGTGAGCTTTATGAGTGTCTGTGTGCAGATACAGGCTGTGAATTGAGTCCCAGTGTGTTATGTGTGTGTGTGTGTGTGTGTGTGTTGGTATAGCCTGTGCATTGAGTCACAGTGAGCTGTGTGTGTGTGTGTTTGCTGGTGTAGGCTGTGCAGTGATTCAAGGTGACCTGTGATTGTGTGTGTTGAACAGGAACGGACTGTGCACTGAGTCACAGTGAGCCATGTGTGAGTGTGTGCATGTGTGTGAGCCAGTTTAGGATGTGCACTGAGTCACGGTGAGCTGTGTGTGTTTGTGTGTGTGTTCTGGTAAAATATGAGCATTGAGTCACACTGAGGGGTGTCCTGTGTGTCTGTATGTACTGGCATGGACTGTGAATGGAATCACAGTGAGCGCTGTGTGTGTGTATTTTGTTGTATAGAGTCTTTATTGAGTCACACTAAGCTGTGTGTGTGTATGTGTGTGTGTGTGATGGTATAGGTGGTTCATTGAGTCAGAGTGAGCCAAGTATGAGTGTGTGTGTGTGTTTTTGGGTAAAAGCTGAGCATTGCATCACAGGGTGTCATGTGTGTGTCTGTTGTTGTGTGTCTGTGTAGTACAGTCTGAGCATTGAGTTACAGTGAGATGTGTTGCATGTGTTTGTGCTAGTATGAACTGCACATTGAGTCACAACGAGCCATGTGTGTTTGTGTGTGTGTGTGTGTGCTGGTGTAGGCTGATCATTGAATCACAGTTACGTGTTTGTGTGTGTGTGCTGGTATGGGCTTTTCATTGAGTCACGGACTTGTATGTGTGTGTGTGTGCATGTGTGTGTGTTGCTAAGATTTACTTCAGTCACAGTGAGCCTTGTGAGTGTATAGGCTGTGAATTGAGTCACAGTGTGTTATGTGTGAGTGTGTCTGTGTGTGTGCTGGTAAAGACAGTGCATTGAGTCACAATAAGTTGTGTGTGTGTTAATATTCTCATATAGACTGTGCATTGAGTAACAGTGAGCAAGTGTGTGTGAGTTTGTGGGAGTGTATGAGCACTGGTATGGGTGGAGCCTTGAATCAGTAAGGTGTGTGTGTGTGTATTCGTTTGGTCTTTGTGTGTGTGTGTGCTCATATTGGCTTTGAGTTGAGTCACTGAGGTCTATGTGTGTCTGTGTAGGAGGGGGGCTACAGACTATGCATTTAGTCACACTGACACGTTTGTGTACGTGTGTGTGTGTTGTGGTATGTGATTTCATTGAGTCACTGGAGTTTGTGTCTGTGTGTGTGTGGTGTTACAGACTGCATTGAGTCACAGTGAGGCGTGTGTGTGTATGATGGCATAGGCAATTGATTGAGTCACAGTGACGCATGTGTGTGTGTTCTCATATAGGCTGTGCATTGAATCACAGTGAGACATATATCTGTGAGTGTGTGTTTGTGTGTGCTAGTATATGGTGTGTATTGAGTCACACTGAGGTGTGTGTGTGTGTGTATGTGTTGTTATAGATTGTGCATTGAGTCAGAGTGCCGTGTCAGTGTGTGCATGCTGGTATAGACTATGCACTGAATCAGGGTGAGGGGTGTGTGTGTCTGTGTGTTCTGGTATAGGCGGACCATTGAGTCACACTGAGGTGTGTGTGTGTGTCTGTGTGTGTGTGTGTGTGCTGGTACAGCCTGTGCATTAATCACAGTCAGTTGTGTGTGTATGTTCACCTACAAGTTGCACTTTGTGTCACAGTGTGTCTGTGTGTGATATTATACGGTATACACTGAGTCAAAGAGAGCTGTGGGGGGGGGGCTGATGTGCTCTTATAGACTTTGCATTGAGTCACACTGAGTTGTGTGTTTGAAAGTCTGTCTGTGTGTGTGTGTGTGTGTGTAGAGGTAAACGCTGTGTACTGACTCACAGTGAGCATTGTGTGCTTCTGTGTGTGTGTATGTCTGCTAGCTTAGACTGTGCACAGAGTCCCAGGGAGCCTTGTGTGTGTGTGTGTGTGTGTGTGTGTTGGTAAAGACTGTGCATTGGGTCGCAGTGAGCTGTCTTTGTCTGTGTGTGTGACTGCTGGTGTAGGCTGTGCATTGATTCAAGTTGAGCTGTGAGGGTGTGTGTGGTGTTGATATGGACGGTGCACTGTGTCACACTGAGTTGCGTGTGTGTGTTTGTATAATCTGAGCGTTGAGTCACACTGAGGTTTGTGCTTCGTGTCTGAAGGTAGTTGTATGGAATGTGCCTTGGGTCACAATGAATTGTGTATGTGTACGTTTTTGTGTGTACTTGGTGGTGTAGAGTCTGTATTGAGTCACACTAAGTTGTGAGTGTGTGTGTGTGATGGTATAGGATGTGCATTGAGTCACAAAGCCGTGTGTGTGTGTCTGTGCTGGTATAGGCTGTGCATTGATTCACAGTGAGCCTTGTGTATGAGCTAGTACGGATTGTGCATTAGTCAGTGAACCACGTGTGTGCTTTTCTGTGTTTGTCTGCTGATATAGGCTGTGAACTGAGTCACAGTGGGCCATGTGTGTTTGTGTCTGATGGTATAGGTGATTCATTGAGTCACAGTGAGCCATGTATGAGTGCGTGTTTGTGTGTGTGTGTGTTGTGCTATAGGGTGAGCATTGAGTCACAGTGTGCTGTGTGTGTGTTGTTGTCTGTGTGTGTAGTATAGTCTGAGCATTCAGTTACAGTGTGATGTGTTGCATGTGTTTCTGCTATTATGAAGTGTACATTGAGTCACAATGAGCCCTCTGTAATTGTGTGTGTGTTTGTGTGTGTTGGTAGAGGCTGTGCATTGAATCAGAATTAGGTGTTTATGTGTGTGCGGTGGTATGAGCTTTGCATTGTGTCATGGAGGTGTGTGTGTGTGTCTGTGTGTGTCTGCTGCTACAGATTTCATTGAGTCACAGTGAGCCTGGTGAGTGTCTGTGTGCTGATAGAGGCTGTGAATTGAGTCACATTTTCTTATATGTGTGTGATTGTGTGCTGGTATACACTGTGCATGGAGTCATAGTGAGCAGGTCTGTGTGTGTCTGTGTGTTTGTGCAGTAGTACAGAAGGAGCATTTAATCAGTTATGTGTGTGTGTGTATGTTCGTTTGGTCTTTGCATTGAGTCACTGAGGTGTACGTGTGTGTGTGTGTGGTGCGATAGATTGTGCATTGAGTCAGAATGAGCTGTGAGTGTGTGTGTATGAGAGTGTGTGTGCTGGTGGGATTTTGTTGCACTGGGGTGTGTGTGTGTGTGTACTGCTACAGACTGCATTGAGTCACAGTGAGACGTGTTTGTGTGTGCTGGTATAGGCGATTGATTCACAGTGATCCATTTGTGTGTGTGTGTTAGTATGCGTGTGTTCTTGTTTGGGCTGTGCATTGAGTCACACTGCGATGTGTGTGTATGCTTGTGTGTTTTGGTATAGATTGTGCATAGAATCACAGTACCATATGTGTGTGTGTGTGCTGGTAAAATCTGAGCATTGAGTCACACTGTCCTGTGTGCTGTGTGTCTATGTACTTGTATGGACTGTGCATTGAGTCACAGTGAGCATGTGTGTGTGTTTGTGTGTGTGTGTGTGCTCATATTGGCTTTGAGTTGAGTCACTGAAGTGTATGTGTGTCTGTTTAGGTGGGGGGCTACAGACTGTGAATTGAGTCACACTGAGTTGTTTGTGTACATGAGTGAGTGTTGTGTATGGGTTTTCATTGAGTCACTGGGTTTTGTGTGTGTGTGTGTGTGTGTGTGTTTGTAGTGTTACGGACTGCATTGGGTCACAGTGAGCTGTGTGTGTGTGTGTTTGCTGGTGTAGGCTGTGCATTGATTCAAGGTTAGCTGTCAGTGTGTGTGGTGCTGGAATGGAATGTGCACTGAGACTCAGTCATCTGTGTGTGTGTGTGCATACATGTGTGCTGGAATCAGCTGTGCACTGCATCACTGTGAGCCATGTGTGTGTTTGTGTGTGTGTGCTGGAAAATCTGAGCATTGAGTTACACTGAGTTCTGTGCTGTGTGTCTGTATGTAGTGGTATGGCCTGTGCAAGGAATCAGTGAGCTGTGTGTGTGTGTGTTTGTGTATTTGGTGGTGTAGAGTCTGTATTGAGTCTCATGAAGCTGTGTGTGTGTGTGTGTGTGTGATGGTATAGGATGTGCATTGGGTCACAGAGCCGTATATATGTGTCTGAGCTGGTATAGGCAGTGCATTGACTCACAGTGAGTGTTGTGTATGTGCTACTACAGACTGTGCATTGAGTCAGTGATCAATTTTGTGTGTTTGTGTGATTGTCTGCTCATATAGGCTGTGCACTGTGTCACAGTAACCCATGTGTGTTTGTGGGAGTGTGTTTTTGAGTGATGGTATAAGTGGTTCATTGTGTCACAGTGAGCCATGTATGAGTGCATGTTTGTGTGTGTGTGTGTGTTCTGGTAGAGGCTAAGCATTGTGTCACAGTGTGCCATGTGTGTGTGTGGTTGTGTGTGTGTGTAGTACAGTCTGAACATTGATTTACAGTGAGATGTCTTGTATGTGTTTGTGCTTGTATGAACTATACGTTGAGTCACAATGAGCCATGCGTGTGTGTGTGTGCTGGTAGAGGCTGAGCATTGAATCACAGTTAGGAGTTTGTTTGTGTGTACTGGTATGGGCTTTGCATTGAGTCACAGAGGTATGTGTGTGTTTGTGTGTGTCTATGTGTGTATGTCTGTGTTGCCACAGACTTCATTGTGTCAGAGTGAGCTTTATGAGTGTCTGTGTGCAGATACAGGCTGTGAATTGAGTCCCAGTGTGTTATGTGTGTGTGTGTGTGTGTGTGTGTGCTGGTATAGCCTGTGCATTGAGTCACAGTGAGCTGTGTGTGTGTGTGTTTGCTGGTGTAGGCTGTGCAGTGATTCAAGGTGACCTGTGATTGTGTGTGTTGAACAGGAACGGACTGTGCACTGAGTCACAGTGAGCCATGTGTGAGTGTGTGCATGTGTGTGAGCCAGTTTAGGATGTGCACTGAGTCACGGTGAGCTGTGTGTGTTTGTGTGTGTGTTCTGGTAAAATATGAGCATTGAGTCACACTGAGGGGTGTCCTGTGTGTCTGTATGTACTGGCATGGACTGTGAATGGAATCACAGTGAGCGCTGTGTGTGTGTATTTTGTTGTATAGAGTCTTTATTGAGTCACACTAAGCTGTGTGTGTGTATGTGTGTGTGTGTGATGGTATAGGTGGTTCATTGAGTCAGAGTGAGTCAAGTATGAGTGTGTGTGTGTTTTTGGGTAAAAGCTGAGCATTGCATCACAGGGTGTCATGTGTGTGTCTGTTGTTGTGTGTCTGTGTAGTACAGTCTGAGCATTGAGTTACAGTGAGATGTGTTGCATGTGTTTGTGCTAGTATGAACTGCACATTGAGTCACAACGAGCCATGTGTGTTTGTGTGTGTGTGTGTGTGCTGGTGGAGGCTGATCATTGAATCACAGTTACGTGTTTGTGTGTGTGTGCTGGTATGGGCTTTTCATTGAGTCACGGACTTGTATGTGTGTGTGTGTGCATGTGTGTGTGTTGCTAAGATTTACTTCAGTCACAGTGAGCCTTGTGAGTGTATAGGCTGTGAATTGAGTCACAGTGTGTTATGTGTGAGTGTGTCTGTGTGTGTGCTGGTAAAGACAGTGCATTGAGTCACAATAAGTTGTGTGTGTGTTAATATTCTCATATAGACTGTGCATTGAGTAACAGTGAGCAAGTGTGTGTGAGTTTGTGGGAGTGTATGAGCACTGGTATGGGTGGAGCCTTGAATCAGTAAGGTGTGTGTGTGTGTATTCGTTTGGTCTTTGCATTGAGTCACTAAGGTGTATATGTGTGTGTGTGGTGTTATAGACTGTGCATTGAGTCAGAGTGAGCCGTGAGTGTGTGTGTACGAGAGTGTGTGTGCTGGTGGGCTTTTGTTGATGCACTGGTGTGTGTGCATGTGTGTCTGTTGTGCTACAGACTGCATTGAGTCACAGTGAGACATGTTTGTGGGTGCTGGTATAGGCGATTGATTGAGTCACAGTGATCCATTTGTGTGTGCGTGTTAGTATGCGTGTGTTCTTGTTTAGGCTGTGCATTGAGTCACACTGAGGTGTGTGTGTATCCTTGAGTGTGTTGGTATAGATTGTGCATAGAATCACAGTACCATATGTGTGTGTGTGTGCTGCTAAAATCTGAGCATTGAGTCACACTGTCGTGTGCGGTGTGTGTCTGTATGTACTTGTATGGACTGTACATTGAGTCACAGTGAGCATGTGTGTGTGTGTGTGTGTGTGTGCGCACTGGTATGCCTTGAACACTGAATCAGCTAGGTGTGTGTGTGTGCTCATATTGGCTTTGAGTTGAGTCACTGAGTTCTATGTGTGTCTGTGTAGGAGGGGGGCTACAGACTATGCATTTAGTCACACTGACACGTTTGTGTACGTGAGTGTGTGTTGTGGTATGTGATTTCATTGAGTCACTGGAGTTTGTGTGTGTGTGTGTGGTGTTACAGACTGCATTGAGTCACAGTGAGGCGTGTGTGTGTATGATGGCATAGGCAATTGATTGAGTCACAGTGACGCATGTGTGTGTGTTCTCATATAGGCTGTGCATTGAATCACAGTGAGACATGTATCTGTGAGTGTGTGTTTGTGTGTGCTAGTATATGGTGTGTATTGAGTCACACTGAGGTGTGTGTGTGTGTGTATGTGTTGTTATAGATTGTGCATTGAGTCAGAGTGCCGTGTCAGTGTGTGCATGCTGGTATAGACTATGCACTGAATCAGGGTGAGGGGTGTGTGTGTCTGTGTGTTCTGGTATAGGCGGACCATTGAGTCACACTGAGGTGTGTGTGTGTGTCTGTGTGTGTGTGTGTGTGCTGGTACAGCCTGTGCATTAATCACAGTCAGTTGTGTGTGTATGTTCACCTACAAGTTGCACTTTGTGTCACAGTGTGTCTGTGTGTGATATTATACGGTATACACTGAGTCAAAGGGAGCTGTGTTGGGGGGCTGATGTGCTCTTATAGACTTTGCATTGAGTCACACTGAGTTGTGTGTTTGAAAGTCTGTCTGTGTGTGTGTGTGTGTGTGTGTAGAGGTAAACGCTGTGTACTGACTCACAGTGAGCATTGTGTGCTTCTGTGTGTGTGTATGTCTGCTAGCTTAGACTGTGCACAGAGTCCCAGGGAGCCTTGTGTGTGTGTGTGTGTGTGTGTGTGTGTTGGTAAAGACTGTGCATTGGGTCGCGGTGAGCTGTCTTTGTCTGTGTGTGTGACTGCTGGTGTAGGCTGTGCATTTATTCAAGTTGAGCTGTGAGGGTGTGTGTGGTGTTGATATGGACGGTGCACTGTGTCACACTGAGTTGCGTGTGTGTGTTTGTATAATCTGAGCGTTGAGTCACACTGAGGTTTGTGCTTCGTGTCTGAAGGTAGTTGTATGGAATGTGCCTTGGGTCACAATGAATTGTGTATGTGTACGTTTTTGTGTGTACTTGGTGGTGTAGAGTCTGTATTGAGTCACACTAAGTTGTGAGTGTGTGTGTGTGATGGTATAGGATGTGCATTGAGTCACAAAGCCGTGTGTGTGTGTCTGTGCTGGTATAGGCTGTGCATTGATTCACAGTGAGCCTTGTGTATGAGCTAGTACGGATTGTGCATTAGTCAGTGAACCACGTGTGTGCTTTTCTGTGTTTGTCTGGTTGTGAACTGAGTCACAGTGGGCCATGTGTGTTTGTGTCTGATGGTATAGGTGATTCATTGAGTCACAGTGAGCCATGTATGAGTGCATGTTTGTGTGTGTGTGTTGTGCTATAGGGTGAGCATTGAGTCACAGTGTGCTGTGTGTGTGTTGTTGTCTGTGTGTGTAGTATAGTCTGAGCATTCAGTTACAGTGTGATGTGTTGCATGTGTTTCTGCTATTATGAAGTGTACATTGAGTCACAATGAGCCCTCTGTAATTGTGTGTGTGTTTGTGTGTGTTGGTAGAGGCTGTGCATTGAATCAGAATTAGGTGTTTATGTGTGTGCGGTGGTATGAGCTTTGCATTGTGTCATGGAGGTGTGTGTGTGTGTCTGTGTGTGTCTGCTGCTACAGATTTCATTGAGTCACAGTGAGCCTGGTGAGTGTCTGTGTGCTGATAGAGGCTGTGAATTGAGTCACATTTTCTTATATGTGTGTGATTGTGTGCTGGTATACACTGTGCATGGAGTCATAGTGAGCAGGTCTGTGTGTGTCTGTGTGTTTGTGCAGTAGTACAGAAGGAGCATTTAATCAGTTATGTGTGTGTGTGTATGTTCGTTTGGTCTTTGCATTGAGTCACTGAGGTGTACGTGTGTGTGTGTGTGGTGCGATAGATTGTGCATTGAGTCAGAATGAGCCGTGAGTGTGTGTGTATGAGAGTGTGTGTGCTGGTGGGATTTTGTTGCACTGGGGTGTGTGTGTGTGTGTACTGCTACAGACTGCATTGAGTCACAGTGAGACGTGTTTGTGTGTGCTGGTATAGGCGATTGATTCACAGTGATCCATTTGTGTGTGTGTGTTAGTATGCGTGTGTTCTTGTTTGGGCTGTGCATTGAGTCACACTGCGATGTGTGTGTATGCTTGTGTGTTTTGGTATAGATTGTGCATAGAATCACAGTACCATATGTGTGTGTGTGTGCTGGTAAAATCTGAGCATTGAGTCACACTGTCCTGTGTGCTGTGTGTCTATGTACTTGTATGGACTGTGCATTGAGTCACAGTGAGCATGTGTGTGTGTTTGTGTGTGTGTGTGTGCTCATATTGGCTTTGAGTTGAGTCACTGAAGTGTATGTGTGTCTGTTTAGGTGGGGGGCTACAGACTGTGAATTGAGTCACACTGAGTTGTTTGTGTACATGAGTGAGTGTTGTGTATGGGTTTTCATTGAGTCACTGGGTTTTGTGTGTGTGTGTGTGTGTTTGTAGTGCTACGGACTGCATTGGGTCACAGTGAGCTGTGTGTGTGTGTGCTTGCTGCTGTAGGCTGTGCATTGATTCAAGGTTAGCTGTCAGTGTGTGTGGTGCTGGAATGGAATGTGCACTGAGACACAGTCATCTGTGTGTGTGTGTGCATACATGTGTGCTGGAATCAGCTGTGCACTGCATCACTGTGAGCCATGTGTGTGTTTGTGTGTGTGTGCTGGAAAATCTGAGCATTGAGTTACACTGAGTTCTGTGCTGTGTGTCTGTATGTAGTGGTATGGCCTGTGCAAGGAATCAGTGAGCTGTGTGTGTGTGTGTTTGTGTATTTGGTGGTGTAGAGTCTGTATTGAGTCTCATGAAGCTGTGTGTGTGTGTGTGTGTGTGTGATGGTATAGGATGTGCATTGGGTCACAGAGCCGTATATATGTGTCTGAGCTGGTATAGGCAGTGCATTGACTCACAGTGAGTGTTGTGTATGTGCTACTACAGACTGTGCATTGAGTCAGTGATCAATTTTGTGTGTTTGTGTGATTGTCTGCTCATATAGGCTGTGCACTGTGTCACAGTAACCCATGTGTGTTTGTGGGAGTGTGTTTTTGAGTGATGGTATAAGTGGTTCATTGTGTCACAGTGAGCCATGTATGAGTGCATGTTTGTGTGTGTGTGTGTGTTCTGGTAGAGGCTAAGCATTGTGTCACAGTGTGCCATGTGTGTGTGTGGTTGTGTGTGTGTGTAGTACAGTCTGAACATTGATTTACAGTGAGATGTCTTGTATGTGTTTGTGCTTGTATGAACTATACGTTGAGTCACAATGAGCCATGCGTGTGTGTGTGTGCTGGTAGAGGCTGAGCATTGAATCACAGTTAGGAGTTTGTTTGTGTGTACTGGTATGGGCTTTGCATTGAGTCACAGAGGTATGTGTGTGTTTGTGTGTGTCTATGTGTGTATGTCTGTGTTGCCACAGACTTCATTGTGTCAGAGTGAGCTTTATGAGTGTCTGTGTGCAGATACAGGCTGTGAATTGAGTCCCAGTGTGTTATGTGTGTGTGTGTGTGTGTGTGTGTGCTGGTATAGCCTGTGCATTGAGTCACAGTGAGCTGTGTGTGTGTGTGTTTGCTGGTGTAGGCTGTGCAGTGATTCAAGGTGACCTGTGATTGTGTGTGTTGAACAGGAACGGACTGTGCACTGAGTCACAGTGAGCCATGTGTGAGTGTGTGCATGTGTGTGAGCCAGTTTAGGATGTGCACTGAGTCACGGTGAGCTGTGTGTGTTTGTGTGTGTGTTCTGGTAAAATATGAGCATTGAGTCACACTGAGGGGTGTCCTGTGTGTCTGTATGTACTGGCATGGACTGTGAATGGAATCACAGTGAGCGCTGTGTGTGTGTATTTTGTTGTATAGAGTCTTTATTGAGTCACACTAAGCTGTGTGTGTGTATGTGTGTGTGTGTGATGGTATAGGTGGTTCATTGAGTCAGAGTGAGCCAAGTATGAGTGTGTGTGTGTGTTTTTGGGTAAAAGCTGAGCATTGCATCACAGGGTGTCATGTGTGTGTCTGTTGTTGTGTGTCTGTGTAGTACAGTCTGAGCATTGAGTTACAGTGAGATGTGTTGCATGTGTTTGTGCTAGTATGAACTGCACATTGAGTCACAACGAGCCATGTGTGTTTCTGTGTGTGTGTGTGTGCTGCTGGAGGCTGATCATTGAATCACAGTTACGTGTTTGTGTGTGTGTGCTGGTATGGGCTTTTCATTGAGTCACGGACTTGTATGTGTGTGTGTGTGCATGTGTGTGTGTTGCTAAGATTTACTTCAGTCACAGTGAGCCTTGTGAGTGTATAGGCTGTGAATTGAGTCACAGTGTGTTATGTGTGAGTGTGTCTGTGTGTGTGCTGGTAAAGACAGTGCATTGAGTCACAATAAGTTGTGTGTGTGTTAATATTCTCATATAGACTGTGCATTGAGTAACAGTGAGCAAGTGTGTGTGAGTTTGTGGGAGTGTATGAGCACTGGTATGGGTGGAGCCTTGAATCAGTAAGGTGTGTGTGTGTGTATTCGTTTGGTCTTTGCATTGAGTCACTAAGGTGTATATGTGTGTGTGTGTGGTGTTATAGACTGTGCATTGAGTCAGAGTGAGCCGTGAGTGTGTGTGTACGAGAGTGTGTGTGCTGGTGGGCTTTTGTTGATGCACTGGTGTGTGTGCATGTGTGTCTGTTGTGCTACAGACTGCATTGAGTCACAGTGAGACATGTTTGTGGGTGCTGGTATAGGCGATTGATTGAGTCACAGTGATCCATTTGTGTGTGCGTGTTAGTATGCGTGTGTTCTTGTTTAGGCTGTGCATTGAGTCACACTGAGGTGTGTGTGTATCCTTGAGTGTGTTGGTATAGATTGTGCATAGAATCACAGTACCATATGTGTGTGTGTGTGCTGCTAAAATCTGAGCATTGAGTCACACTGTCGTGTGTGGTGTGTTTCTGTATGTACTTGTATGGACTGTACATTGAGTCACAGTGAGCATGTGTGTGTGTGTGTGTGTGTGTGTGCACTGGTATGCCTTGAACACTGAATCAGCTAGGTGTATGTGTGTGCTCATATTGGCTTTGAGTTGAGTCACTGAGTTCTATGTGTGTCTGTGTAGGAGGGGGGCTACAGACTATGCATTTAGTCACACTGACACGTTTGTGTACGTGAGTGTGTGTTGTGGTATGTGATTTCATTGAGTCACTGGAGTTTGTGGGTGTGTGTGTGTGGTGTTACAGACTGCATTGAGTCACAGTGAGGCGTGTGTGTGTATGATGGCATAGGCAATTGATTGAGTCACAGTGACGCATGTGTGTGTGTTCTCATATAGGCTGTGCATTGAATCACAGTGAGACATGTATCTGTGTGTGTTTGTGTGTGCTAGTATATGGTGTGTATTGAGTCACACTGAGGTGTGTGTGTGTGTGTATGTGTTGTTATAGATTGTGCATTGAGTCAGAGTGCCGTGTCAGTGTGTGCATGCTGGTATAGACTATGCACTGAATCAGGGTGAGGGGTGTGTGTGTCTGTGTGTTCTGGTATAGGCGGACCATTGAGTCACACTGAGGTGTGTGTGTGTGTCTGTGTGTGTGTGTGTGCTGGTACAGCCTGTGCATTAATCACAGTCAGTTGTGTGTGTATGTTCACCTACAAGTTGCACTTTGTGTCACAGTGTGTCTGTGTGTGATATTATACGGTATACACTGAGTCAAAGGGAGCTGTGTGGGGAGGCTGATGTGCTCTTATAGACTTTGCATTGAGTCACACTGAGTTGTGTGTTTGAAAGTCTGTCTGTGTGTGTGTGTGTGTAGAGGTAAACGCTGTGTACTGACTCACAGTGAGCATTGTGTGCTTCTGTGTGTGTGTATGTCTGCTAGCTTAGACTGTGCACAGAGTCCCAGGGAGCCTTGTGTGTGTGTGTGTGTGTGTGTGTTGGTAAAGACTGTGCATTGGGTCGCAGTGAGCTGTCTTTGTCTGTGTGTGTGACTGCTGGTGTAGGCTGTGCATTGATTCAAGTTGAGCTGTGAGGGTGTGTGTGGTGTTGATATGGACGGTGCACTGTGTCACACTGAGTTGCGTGTGTGTGTTTGTATAATCTGAGCGTTGAGTCACACTGAGGTTTGTGCTTCGTGTCTGAAGGTAGTTGTATGGAATGTGCCTTGGGTCACAATGAATTGTGTATGTGTACGGTTTTGTGTGTACTTGGTGGTGTAGAGTCTGTATTGAGTCACACTAAGTTGTGAGTGTGTGTGTGTGATGGTATAGGATGTGCATTGAGTCACAAAGCCGTGTGTGTGTGTCTGTGCTGGTATAGGCTGTGCATTGATTCACAGTGAGCCTTGTGTATGAGCTAGTACGGATTGTGCATTAGTCAGTGAACCACGTGTGCTTTTCTGTGTTTGTCTGGCTGTGAACTGAGTCACAGTGGGCCATGTGTGTTTGTGTCTGATGGTATAGGTGATTCATTGAGTCACAGTGAGCCATGTATGAGTGCGTGTTTGTGTGTGTGTGTGTTGTGCTATAGGGTGAGCATTGAGTCACAGTGTGCTGTGTGTGTGTTGTTGTCTGTCTGTGTAGTATAGTCTGAGCATTCAGTTACAGTGTGATGTGTTGCATGTGTTTCTGCTATTATGAAGTGTACATTGAGTCACAATGAGCCCTCTGTAATTGTGTGTGTGTTTGTGTGTGTTGGTAGAGGCTGTGCATTGAATCAGAATTAGGTGTTTATGTGTGTGCGGTGGTATGAGCTTTGCATTGTGTCATGGAGGTGTGTGTGTGTGTCTGTGTGTGTCTGCTGCTACAGATTTCATTGAGTCACAGTGAGCCTGGTGAGTGTCTGTGTGCTGATAGAGGCTGTGAATTGAGTCACATTTTCTTATATGTGTGTGATTGTGTGCTGGTATACACTGTGCATGGAGTCATAGTGAGCAGGTCTGTGTGTGTCTGTGTGTTTGTGCAGTAGTACAGAAGGAGCATTTAATCAGTTATGTGTGTGTGTGTATGTTCGTTTGGTCTTTGCATTGAGTCACTGAGGTGTACGTGTGTGTGTGTGTGGTGCGATAGATTGTGCATTGAGTCAGAATGAGCCGTGAGTGTGTGTGTATGAGAGTGTGTGTGCTGGTGGGATTTTGTTGCACTGGGGTGTGTGTGTGTGTGTACTGCTACAGACTGCATTGAGTCACAGTGAGACGTGTTTGTGTGTGCTGGTATAGGCGATTGATTCACAGTGATCCATTTGTGTGTGTGTGTTAGTATGCGTGTGTTCTTGTTTGGGCTGTGCATTGAGTCACACTGCGATGTGTGTGTATGCTTGTGTGTTTTGGTATAGATTGTGCATAGAATCACAGTACCATATGTGTGTGTGTGTGCTGGTAAAATCTGAGCATTGAGTCACACTGTCCTGTGTGCTGTGTGTCTATGTACTTGTATGGACTGTGCATTGAGTCACAGTGAGCATGTGTGTGTGTTTTTGTGTGTGTGCTCATATTGGCTTTGAGTTGAGTCACTGAAGTGTATGTGTGTCTGTTTAGGTGGGGGGCTACAGACTGTGAATTGAGTCACACTGAGTTGTTTGTGTACATGAGTGAGTGTTGTGTATGGGTTTTCATTGAGTCACTGGGTTTTGTGTGTGTGTGTGTGTGTGTTTGTAGTGCTACGGACTGCATTGGGTCACAGTGAGCTGTGTGTGTGTGTGCTTGCTGCTGTAGGCTGTGCATTGATTCAAGGTTAGCTGTCAGTGTGTGTGGTGCTGGAATGGAATGTGCACTGAGACACAGTCATCTGTGTGTGTGTGCATACATGTGTGCTGGAATCAGCTGTGCACTGCATCACTGTGAGCCATGTGTGTGTTTGTGTGTGTGTGCTGGAAAATCTGAGCATTGAGTTACACTGAGTTCTGTGCTGTGTGTCTGTATGTAGTGGTATGGCCTGTGCAAGGAATCAGTGAGCTGTGTGTGTGTGTGTTTGTGTATTTGGTGGTGTAGAGTCTGTATTGAGTCTCATGAAGCTGTGTGTGTGTGTGTGTGTGTGTGTGATGGTATAGGATGTGCATTGGGTCACAGAGCCGTATATATGTGTCTGAGCTGGTATAGGCAGTGCATTGACTCACAGTGAGTGTTGTGTATGTGCTACTACAGACTGTGCATTGAGTCAGTGATCAATTTTGTGTGTTTGTGTGATTGTCTGCTCATATAGGCTGTGCACTGTGTCACAGTAACCCATGTGTGTTTGTGGGAGTGTGTTTTTGAGTGATGGTATAAGTGGTTCATTGTGTCACAGTGAGCCATGTATGAGTGCATGTTTGTGTGTGTGTGTGTGTTCTGGTAGAGGCTAAGCATTGTGTCACAGTGTGCCATGTGTGTGTGTGGTTGTGTGTGTGTGTAGTACAGTCTGAACATTGATTTACAGTGAGATGTCTTGTATGTGTTTGTGCTTGTATGAACTATACGTTGAGTCACAATGAGCCATGCGTGTGTGTGTGTGCTGGTAGAGGCTGAGCATTGAATCACAGTTAGGAGTTTGTTTGTGTGTACTGGTATGGGCTTTGCATTGAGTCACAGAGGTATGTGTGTGTTTGTGTGTGTCTATGTGTGTATGTCTGTGTTGCCACAGACTTCATTGTGTCAGAGTGAGCTTTATGAGTGTCTGTGTGCAGATACAGGCTGTGAATTGAGTCCCAGTGTGTTATGTGTGTGTGTGTGTGTGTGTGCTGGTATAGCCTGTGCATTGAGTCACAGTGAGCTGTGTGTGTGTGTGTTTGCTGGTGTAGGCTGTGCAGTGATTCAAGGTGACCTGTGATTGTGTGTGTTGAACAGGAACGGACTGTGCACTGAGTCACAGTGAGCCATGTGTGTGTGCATGTGTGTGAGCCAGTTTAGGATGTGCACTGAGTCACGGTGAGCTGTGTGTGTTTGTGTGTGTGTTCTGGTAAAATATGAGCATTGAGTCACACTGAGGGGTGTCCTGTGTGTCTGTATGTACTGGCATGGACTGTGAATGGAATCACAGTGAGCGCTGTGTGTGTGTATTTTGTTGTATAGAGTCTTTATTGAGTCACACTAAGCTGTGTGTGTGTATGTGTGTGTGTGTGATGGTATAGGTGGTTCATTGAGTCAGAGTGAGCCAAGTATGAGTGTGTGTGTGTGTGTTTTTGGGTAAAAGCTGAGCATTGCATCACAGGGTGTCATGTGTGTGTCTGTTGTTGTGTGTCTGTGTAGTACAGTCTGAGCATTGAGTTACAGTGAGATGTGTTGCATGTGTTTGTGCTAGTATGAATTGCACATTGAGTCACAACGAGCCATGTGTGTTTGTGTGTGTGTGTGTGTGCTGGTGGAGGCTGATCATTGAATCACAGTTACGTGTTTGTGTGTGTGTGCTGGTATGGGCTTTTCATTGAGTCACGGACTTGTATGTGTGTGTGTGCATGTGTGTGTGTTGCTAAGATTTATTTCAGTCACAGTGAGCCTTGTGAGTGTATAGGCTGTGAATTGAGTCACAGTGTGTTATGTGTGAGTGTGTCTGTGTGTGTGCTGGTAAAGACAGTGCATTGAGTCACAATAAGTTGTGTGTGTGTTAATATTCTCATATAGACTGTGCATTGAGTAACAGTGAGCAAGTGTGTGTGAGTTTGTGGGAGTGTATGAGCACTGGTATGGGTGGAGCCTTGAATCAGTAAGGTGTGTGTGTGTGTATTCGTTTGGTCTTTGCATTGAGTCACTAAGGTGTATATGTGTGTGTGTGTGGTGTTATAGACTGTGCATTGAGTCAGAGTGAGCCGTGAGTGTGTGTGTATGAGAGTGTGTGTGCTGGTGGGCTTTTGTTGATGCACTGGTGTGTGTGCATGTGTGTCTGTTGTGCTACAGACTGCGTTGAGTCACAGTGAGACATGTTAGTGGGTGCTGGTATAGGCGATTGATTGAGTCACAGTGATCCATTTGTGTGTGCGTGTTAGTATGCGTGTGTTCTTGTTTAGGCTGTGCATTGAGTCACACTGAGGTGTGTGTGTATCCTTGAGTGTGTTGGTATAGATTGTGCATAGAATCACAGTACCATATGTGTGTGTGTGTGCTGCTAAAATCTGAGCATTGAGTCACACTGTCGTGTGTGGTGTGTGTCTGTATGTACTTGTATGGACTGTACATTGAGTCACAGTGAGCATGTGTGTGTGTGTGTGTGTGCACTGGTATGCCTTGAACACTGAATCAGCTAGGTGTGTGTGTGTGCTCATATTGGCTTTGAGTTGAGTCACTGAGGTCTATGTGTGTCTGTGTAGGATGGGGGCTACAGACTATGAATTTAGTCACACTGACACGTTTGTGTACGTGAGTGTGTGTTGTGGTATGTGATTTCATTGAGTCACTGGAGTTTGTGTGTGTGTGTGTGTGTGTGTGTGGTGTTACAGACTGCATTGAGTCACAGTGAGGCGTGTGTGTGTATGATGGCATAGGCAATTGATTGAGTCACAGTGACGCATGTGTGTGTGTTCTCATATAGGCTGTGCATTGAATCACAGTGAGACATGTATCTGTGAGTGTGTGTTTGTGTGTGCTAGTATATGGTGTGTATTGAGTCACACTGAGGTGTGTGTGTGTGTATGTGTTGTTATAGATTGTGCATTGAGTCAGAGTGCCGTGTCAGTGTGTGCATGCTGGTATAGACTATGCACTGAATCAGGGTGAGGGGTGTGTGTGTCTGTGTGTTCTGGTATAGGCGGACCATTGAGTCACACTGAGGTGTGTGTGTGTGTCTGTGTGTGTGTGTGTGTGCTGGTACAGCCTGTGCATTAATCACAGTCAGTTGTGTGTGTATGTTCACCTACAAGTTGCACTTTGTGTCACAGTGTGTCTGTGTGTGATATTATACGGTATACACTGAGTCAAAGGGAGCTGTGTGGGGGGGCTGATGTGCTCTTATAGACTTTGCATTGAGTCACACTGAGTTATGTGTTTGAAAGTCTATCTGTGTGTGTGTGTGTGTGTGTGTAGAGGTAAACGCTGTGTACTGACTCACAGTGAGCATTGTGTGCTTCTGTGTGTGTGTATGTCTGCTAGCTTAGACTGTGCACAGAGTCCCAGGGAGCCTTGTGTGTGTGTGTGTGTGTGTGTGTTGGTAAAGAGTGTGCATTGGGTCGCAGTGAGCTGTCTTTGTCTGTGTGTGTGACTGCTGGTGTAGGCTGTGCATTGATTCAAGTTGAGCTGTGAGGGTGTGTGTGGTGTTGATATGGACGGTGCACTGTGTCACACTGAGTTGCGTGTGTGTGTTTGTATAATCTGAGCGTTGAGTCACACTGAGGTTTGTGCTTCGTGTCTGAAGGTAGTTGTATGGAATGTGCCTTGGGTCACAATGAATTGTGTATGTGTACGGTTTTGTGTGTACTTGGTGGTGTAGAGTCTGTATTGAGTCACACTAAGTTGTGAGTGTGTGTGTGTGATGGTATAGGATGTGCATTGAGTCACAAAGCCGTGTGTGTGTGTCTGTGTTGGTATAGGCTGTGCATTAATTCACAGTGAGCCTTGTGTATGAGCTAGGACGGATTGTGCATTAGTCAGTGAACCACGTGTGTGCTTTTCTGTGTTTGTCTGGCTGTGAACTGAGTCACAGTGGGCCATGTGTGTTTGTGTCTGATGGTATAGGTGATTCATTGAGTCACAGTGAGCCATGTATGAGTGCGTGTTTGTGTGTGTGTGTGTTGTGCTATAGGGTGAGCATTGAGTCACAGTGTGCTGTGTGTGTGTTGTTGTCTGTGTGTGTAGTATAGTCTGAGCATTCAGTTACAGTGTGATGTGTTGCATGTGTTTCTGCTATTATGAAGTGTACATTGAGTCACAATGAGCCCTCTGTAATTGTGTGTGTGTTTGTGTGTGTTGGTAGAGGCTGTGCATTGAATCAGAATTAGGTGTTTATGTGTGTGCGGTGGTAGGAGCTTTGCATTGTGTCATGGAGGTGTGTGTGTGTGTCTGTGTGTGTCTGCTGCTACAGATTTCATTGAGTCACAGTGAGCCTGGTGAGTGTCTGTGTGCTGATAGAGGCTGTGAATTGAGTCACATTTTCTTATATGTGTGTGATTGTGTGCTGGTATACACTGTGCATGGAGTCATAGTGAGCAGGTCTGTGTGTGTCTGTGTGTTTGTGCAGTAGTACAGAAGGAGCATTTAATCAGTTATGTGTGTGTGTGTATGTTCGTTTGGTCTTTGCATTGAGTCACTGAGGTGTACGTGTGTGTGTGTGTGGTGCGATAGATTGTGCATTGAGTCAGAATGAGCCGTGAGTGTGTGTGTATGAGAGTGTGTGTGCTGGTGGGATTTTGTTGCACTGGGGGGTGTGTGTGTGTGTACTGCTACAGACTGCATTGAGTCACAGTGAGACGTGTTTGTGTGTGCTGGTATAGGCGATTGATTCACAGTGATCCATTTGTGTGTGTGTGTTAGTATGCGTGTGTTCTTGTTTAGGCTGTGCATTGAGTCACACTGCGATGTGTGTGTATGCTTGTGTGTTTTGGTATAGATTGTGCATAGAATCACAGTACCATATGTGTGTGTGTGTGCTGGTAAAATCTGAGCATTGAGTCACACTGTCCTGTGTGCTTTGTGTCTATGTACTTGTATGGACTGTGCATTGAGTCACAGTGAGCATGTGTGTGTGTTTGTGTGTGTGTGTGTGCTCATATTGGCTTTGAGTTGAGTCACTGAAGTGTATGTGTGTCTGTTTAGGTGGGGGGCTACAGACTGTGAATTGAGTCACACTGAGTTGTTTGTGTACATGAGTGAGTGTTGTGTATGGGTTTTCATTGAGTCACTGGGTTTTGTGTGTGTGTGTGTGTTTGTAGTGCTACGGACTGCATGGGGTCACAGTGAGCTGTGTGTGTGTGTGCTTGCTGGTGTAGGCTGTGCATTGATTCAAGGTTAGCTGTCAGTGTGTGTGGTGCTGGAATGGAATGTGCACTGAGACACAGTCATCTGTGTGTGTGTGTGCATACATGTGTGCTGGAATCAGCTGTGCACTACATCACTGTGAGCCGTGTGTGTGTTTGTGTGTGTGTGCTGAAAAATCTGAGCATTGCGTCACACTGAGGTCTGTGCTGTGTGTCTGTATGTAGTGGTATGGCCTGTGCAAGGAATCAGTGAGCTGTGTGTGTGTGTGTTTGTGTATTTGGTGGTGTAGAGTCTGTATTGAGTCTCATGAAGCTGTGTGTGTGTGTGTGATTGTATAGGATGTGCATTGGGTCACAGAACCATATATATGTGTCTGAGCTGGTATAGGCAGTGCATTGACTCACAGTGAGTGTTGTGTATGTGCTACTACAGACTGTGCATTGAGTCAGTGATCAATTTTGTGTGTTTGTGTGATTGTCTGCTCATATAGGCTGTGCACTGTGTCACAGTAACCCATGTGTGTTTGTGGGAGTGTGTTTTTGAGTGATGGTATCAGTGGTTCATTGTGTCACAGTGAGCCATGTATGAGTGCATGTTTGTGTGTGTGTGTGTTCTGGTAGAGGCTAAGCATTGTGTCACAGTGTGTCGTGTGTGTGTGGTTGTGTGTGTGTTTAGTACAGTCTGCACATTGATTTACAGTGAGATGTTTTACATGTGTTTGTGCTTGTATGAGCTATACGTTGAGTCACAATGAGCCATGCGTGTGTGTGTGTGCTGGTAGAGGCTGAGCATTGAATCACAGTTAGGAGTTTGTTTGTGTGTACTGGTATGGGTTTTGCATTGAGTCACAGAGGTATGTGTGTGTTTGTGTGTGTCTATGTGTGTATGTCTGTGTTGCCACAGACTTCATTGTGTCAGAGTGAGCTTTATGAGTGTCTGTGTGCAGATACAGGCTGTGAATTGAGTCCCAGTGTGTTACGTGTGTGTGTGTGTGTGTGCTGGTATAGCCTGTGCATTGAGTCACAGTGAGCTGTGTGTGTGTGTGTTTGTTGGTGTAGGCTGTGCAGTGATTCAAGGTGACCTGTGATTGTGTGTGTTGAACAGGAACGGACTGTGCACTGAGTCACAGTGAGCCATGTGTGAGTGTGTGCATGTGTGTGAGCCAGTTTAGGATGTGCACTGAGTCACGGTGAGCTGTGTGTGTTTGTGTGTGTGTTCTGGTAAAATATGAGCATTGAGTCACACTGAGGGGTGTCCTGTGTGTCTGTATGTACTGGCATGGACTGTGAATGGAATCACAGTGAGCGCTGTGTGTGTGTATTTTGTTGTATAGAGTCTTTATTGAGTCACACTAAGCTGTGTGTGTGTGTGTGTGTGTGTGTGATGGTATAGGTGGTTCATTGAGTCAGAGTGAGCCAAGTATGAGTGTGTGTGTGTGTGTGTTTTTGGGTAAAAGCTGAGCATTGCATCACAGGGTGTCATGTGTGTGTCTGTTGTTGTGTGTCTGTGTAGTACAGTCTGAGCATTGAGTTACAGTGAGATGTGTTGCATGTGTTTGTGCTAGTATGAACTGTACATTGAGTCACAACGAGCCATGTGTGTTTGTGTGTGTGTGTGTGTGCTGCTGGAGGCTGATCATTGAATCACAGTTACGTGTTTGTGTGTGTGTGCTGGTATGGGCTTTTCATTGAGTCACGGACTTGTATGTGTGTGTGTGTGCATGTGTGTGTGTTGCTAAGATTTACTTCAGTCACAGTGAGCCTTGTGAGTGTATAGGCTGTGAATTGAGTCACAGTGTGTTATGTGTGAGTGTGTCTGTGTGTGTGCTGGTAAAGACAGTGCATTGAGTCACAATAAGTTGTGTGTGTGTTAATATTCTCATATAGACTGTGCATTGAGTAACAGTGAGCAAGTGTGTGTGAGTTTGTGGGAGTGTATGAGCACTGGTATGGGTGGAGCCTTGAATCAGTAAGGTGTGTGTGTGTGTATTCGTTTGGTCTTTGCATTGAGTCACTAAGGTGTATATGTGTGTGTGTGTGGTGTTATAGACTGTGCATTGAGTCAGAGTGAGCCGTGAGTGTGTGTGTACGAGAGTGTGTGTGCTGGTGGGCTTTTGTTGATGCACTGGTGTGTGTGCATGTGTGTCTGTTGTGCTACAGACTGCATTGAGTCACAGTGAGACATGTTTGTGGGTGCTGGTATAGGCGATTGATTGAGTCACAGTGATCCATTTGTGTGTGCGTGTTAGTATGCGTGTGTTCTTGTTTAGGCTGTGCATTGAGTCACACTGAGGTGTGTGTGTATCCTTGAGTGTGTTGGTATAGATTGTGCATAGAATCACAGTACCATATGTGTGTGTGTGTGCTGCTAAAATCTGAGCATTGAGTCACACTGTCGTGTGTGGTGTGTGTCTGTATGTACTTGTATGGACTGTACATTGAGTCACAGTGAGCATGTGTGTGTGTGAGTGTGTGTGTGCGCACTGGTATGCCTTGAACACTGAATCAGCTAGGTGTGTGTGTGTGCTCATATTGGCTTTGAGTTGAGTCACTGAGTTCTATGTGTGTCTGTGTAGGAGGGGGGCTACAGACTATGCATTTAGTCACACTGACACGTTTGTGTACGTGAGTGTGTGTTGTGGTATGTGATTTCATTGAGTCACTGGAGTTTGTGTGTGTGTGTGTGGTGTTACAGACTGCATTGAGTCACAGTGAGGCGTGTGTGTGTATGATGGCATAGGCAATTGATTGAGTCACAGTGACGCATGTGTGTGTGTTCTCATATAGGCTGTGCATTGAATCACAGTGAGACATGTATCTGTGAGTGTGTGTTTGTGTGTGCTAGTATATGGTGTGTATTGAGTCACACTGAGGTGTGTGTGTGTGTGTATGTGTTGTTATAGATTGTGCATTGAGTCAGAGTGCCGTGTCAGTGTGTGCATGCTGGTATAGACTATGCACTGAATCAGGGTGAGGGGTGTGTGTGTCTGTGTGTTCTGGTATAGGCGGACCATTGAGTCACACTGAGGTGTGTGTGTGTGTCTGTGTGTGTGTGTGTGTGCTGGTACAGCCTGTGCATTAATCACAGTCAGTTGTGTGTGTATGTTCACCTACAAGTTGCACTTTGTGTCACAGTGTGTCTGTGTGTGATATTATACGGTATACACTGAGTCAAAGGGAGCTGTGTTGGGGGGCTGATGTGCTCTTATAGACTTTGCATTGAGTCACACTGAGTTGTGTGTTTGAAAGTCTGTCTCTGTGTGTGTGTGTGTGTGTGTGTAGAGGTAAACGCTGTGTACTGACTCACAGTGAGCATTGTGTGCTTCTGTGTGTGTGTATGTCTGCTAGCTTAGACTGTGCACAGAGTCCCAGGGAGCCTTGTGTGTGTGTGTGTGTGTGTGTGTGTTGGTAAAGACTGTGCATTGGGTCGCGGTGAGCTGTCTTTGTCTGTGTGTGTGACTGCTGGTGTAGGCTGTGCATTTATTCAAGTTGAGCTGTGAGGGTGTGTGTGGTGTTGATATGGACGGTGCACTGTGTCACACTGAGTTGCGTGTGTGTGTTTGTATAATCTGAGCGTTGAGTCACACTGAGGTTTGTGCTTCGTGTCTGAAGGTAGTTGTATGGAATGTGCCTTGGGTCACAATGAATTGTGTATGTGTACGTTTTTGTGTGTACTTGGTGGTGTAGAGTCTGTATTGAGTCACACTAAGTTGTGAGTGTGTGTGTGTGATGGTATAGGATGTGCATTGAGTCACAAAGCCGTGTGTGTGTGTCTGTGCTGGGATAGGCTGTGCATTGATTCACAGTGAGCCTTGTGTATGAGCTAGTACGGATTGTGCATTAGTCAGTGAACCACGTGTGTGCTTTTCTGTGTTTGTCTGCTGATATAGGCTGTGAACTGAGTCACAGTGGGCCATGTGTGTTTGTGTCTGATGGTATAGGTGATTCATTGAGTCACAGTGAGCCATGTATGAGTGCGTGTTTGTGTGTGTGTGTGTTGTGCTATAGGGTGAGCATTGAGTCACAGTGTGCTGTGTGTGTGTTGTTGTCTGTGTGTGTAGTATAGTCTGAGCATTCAGTTACAGTGTGATGTGTTGCATGTGTTTCTGCTATTATGAAGTGTACATTGAGTCACAATGAGCCCTCTGTAATTGTGTGTGTGTTTGTGTGTGTTGGTAGAGGCTGTGCATTGAATCAGAATTAGGTGTTTATGTGTGTGCGGTGGTATGAGCTTTGCATTGTGTCATGGAGGTGTGTGTGTGTGTCTGTGTGTGTCTGCTGCTACAGATTTCATTGAGTCACAGTGAGCCTGGTGAGTGTCTGTGTGCTGATAGAGGCTGTGAATTGAGTCACATTTTCTTATATGTGTGTGATTGTGTGCTGGTATACACTGTGCATGGAGTCATAGTGAGCAGGTCTGTGTGTGTCTGTGTGTTTGTGCAGTAGTACAGAAGGAGCATTTAATCAGTTATGTGTGTGTGTGTATGTTCGTTTGGTCTTTGCATTGAGTCACTGAGGTGTACGTGTGTGTGTGTGTGGTGCGATAGATTGTGCATTGAGTCAGAATGAGCCGTGAGTGTGTGTGTATGAGAGTGTGTGTGCTGGTGGGATTTTGTTGCACTGGGGTGTGTGTGTGTGTGTACTGCTACAGACTGCATTGAGTCACAGTGAGACGTGTTTGTGTGTGCTGGTATAGGCGATTGATTCACAGTGATCCATTTGTGTGTGTGTGTTAGTATGCGTGTGTTCTTGTTTGGGCTGTGCATTGAGTCACACTGCGATGTGTGTGTATGCTTGTGTGTTTTGGTATAGATTGTGCATAGAATCACAGTACCATATGTGTGTGTGTGTGCTGGTAAAATCTGAGCATTGAGTCACACTGTCCTGTGTGCTGTGTGTCTATGTACTTGTATGGACTGTGCATTGAGTCACAGTGAGCATGTGTGTGTGTTTGTGTGTGTGTGTGTGCTCATATTGGCTTTGAGTTGAGTCACTGAAGTGTATGTGTGTCTGTTTAGGTGGGGGGCTACAGACTGTGAATTGAGTCACACTGAGTTGTTTGTGTACATGAGTGAGTGTTGTGTATGGGTTTTCATTGAGTCACTGGGTTTTGTGTGTGTGTGTGTGTGTGTTTGTAGTGCTACGGACTGCATTGGGTCACAGTGAGCTGTGTGTGTGTGTGCTTGCTGCTGTAGGCTGTGCATTGATTCAAGGTTAGCTGTCAGTGTGTGTGGTGCTGGAATGGAATGTGCACTGAGACACAGTCATCTGTGTGTGTGTGTGCATACATGTGTGCTGGAATCAGCTGTGCACTGCATCACTGTGAGCCATGTGTGTGTTTGTGTGTGTGTGCTGGAAAATCTGAGCATTGAGTTACACTGAGTTCTGTGCTGTGTGTCTGTATGTAGTGGTATGGCCTGTGCAAGGAATCAGTGAGCTGTGTGTGTGTGTGTTTGTGTATTTGGTGGTGTAGAGTCTGTATTGAGTCTCATGAAGCTGTGTGTGTGTGTGTGTGTGTGATGGTATAGGATGTGCATTGGGTCACAGAGCCGTATATATGTGTCTGAGCTGGTATAGGCAGTGCATTGACTCACAGTGAGTGTTGTGTATGTGCTACTACAGACTGTGCATTGAGTCAGTGATCAATTTTGTGTGTTTGTGTGATTGTCTGCTCATATAGGCTGTGCACTGTGTCACAGTAACCCATGTGTGTTTGTGGGAGTGTGTTTTTGAGTGATGGTATAAGTGGTTCATTGTGTCACAGTGAGCCATGTATGAGTGCATGTTTGTGTGTGTGTGTGTGTTCTGGTAGAGGCTAAGCATTGTGTCACAGTGTGCCATGTGTGTGTGTGGTTGTGTGTGTGTGTAGTACAGTCTGAACATTGATTTACAGTGAGATGTCTTGTATGTGTTTGTGCTTGTATGAACTATACGTTGAGTCACAATGAGCCATGCGTGTGTGTGTGTGCTGGTAGAGGCTGAGCATTGAATCACAGTTAGGAGTTTGTTTGTGTGTACTGGTATGGGCTTTGCATTGAGTCACAGAGGTATGTGTGTGTTTGTGTGTGTCTATGTGTGTATGTCTGTGTTGCCACAGACTTCATTGTGTCAGAGTGAGCTTTATGAGTGTCTGTGTGCAGATACAGGCTGTGAATTGAGTCCCAGTGTGTTATGTGTGTGTGTGTGTGTGTGTGTGTGCTGGTATAGCCTGTGCATTGAGTCACAGTGAGCTGTGTGTGTGTGTGTTTGCTGGTGTAGGCTGTGCAGTGATTCAAGGTGACCTGTGATTGTGTGTGTTGAACAGGAACGGACTGTGCACTGAGTCACAGTGAGCCATGTGTGAGTGTGTGCATGTGTGTGAGCCAGTTTAGGATGTGCACTGAGTCACGGTGAGCTGTGTGTGTTTGTGTGTGTGTTCTGGTAAAATATGAGCATTGAGTCACACTGAGGGGTGTCCTGTGTGTCTGTATGTACTGGCATGGACTGTGAATGGAATCACAGTGAGCGCTGTGTGTGTGTATTTTGTTGTATAGAGTCTTTATTGAGTCACACTAAGCTGTGTGTGTGTATGTGTGTGTGTGTGATGGTATAGGTGGTTCATTGAGTCAGAGTGAGCCAAGTATGAGTGTGTGTGTGTGTTTTTGGGTAAAAGCTGAGCATTGCATCACAGGGTGTCATGTGTGTGTCTGTTGTTGTGTGTCTGTGTAGTACAGTCTGAGCATTGAGTTACAGTGAGATGTGTTGCATGTGTTTGTGCTAGTATGAACTGCACATTGAGTCACAACGAGCCATGTGTGTTTGTGTGTGTGTGTGTGTGCTGGTGGAGGCTGATCATTGAATCACAGTTACGTGTTTGTGTGTGTGTGCTGGTATGGGCTTTTCATTGAGTCACGGACTTGTATGTGTGTGTGTGTGCATGTGTGTGTGTTGCTAAGATTTACTTCAGTCACAGTGAGCCTTGTGAGTGTATAGGCTGTGAATTGAGTCACAGTGTGTTATGTGTGAGTGTGTCTGTGTGTGTGCTGGTAAAGACAGTGCATTGAGTCACAATAAGTTGTGTGTGTGTTAATATTCTCATATAGACTGTGCATTGAGTAACAGTGAGCAAGTGTGTGTGAGTTTGTGGGAGTGTATGAGCACTGGTATGGGTGGAGCCTTGAATCAGTAAGGTGTGTGTGTGTGTATTCGTTTGGTCTTTGCATTGAGTCACTAAGGTGTATATGTGTGTGTGTGTGGTGTTATAGACTGTGCATTGAGTCAGAGTGAGCCGTGAGTGTGTGTGTACGAGAGTGTGTGTGCTGGTGGGCTTTTGTTGATGCACTGGTGTGTGTGCATGTGTGTCTGTTGTGCTACAGACTGCATTGAGTCACAGTGAGACATGTTTGTGGGTGCTGGTATAGGCGATTGATTGAGTCACAGTGATCCATTTGTGTGTGCGTGTTAGTATGCGTGTGTTCTTGTTTAGGCTGTGCATTGAGTCACACTGAGGTGTGTGTGTATCCTTGAGTGTGTTGGTATAGATTGTGCATAGAATCACAGTACCATATGTGTGTGTGTGTGCTGCTAAAATCTGAGCATTGAGTCACACTGTCGTGTGTGGTGTGTTTCTGTATGTACTTGTATGGACTGTACATTGAGTCACAGTGAGCATGTGTGTGTGTGTGTGTGTGTGTGTGCACTGGTATGCCTTGAACACTGAATCAGCTAGGTGTATGTGTGTGCTCATATTGGCTTTGAGTTGAGTCACTGAGTTCTATGTGTGTCTGTGTAGGAGGGGGGCTACAGACTATGCATTTAGTCACACTGACACGTTTGTGTACGTGAGTGTGTGTTGTGGTATGTGATTTCATTGAGTCACTGGAGTTTGTGGGTGTGTGTGTGTGGTGTTACAGACTGCATTGAGTCACAGTGAGGCGTGTGTGTGTATGATGGCATAGGCAATTGATTGAGTCACAGTGACGCATGTGTGTGTGTTCTCATATAGGCTGTGCATTGAATCACAGTGAGACATGTATCTGTGTGTGTTTGTGTGTGCTAGTATATGGTGTGTATTGAGTCACACTGAGGTGTGTGTGTGTGTGTATGTGTTGTTATAGATTGTGCATTGAGTCAGAGTGCCGTGTCAGTGTGTGCATGCTGGTATAGACTATGCACTGAATCAGGGTGAGGGGTGTGTGTGTCTGTGTGTTCTGGTATAGGCGGACCATTGAGTCACACTGAGGTGTGTGTGTGTGTCTGTGTGTGTGTGTGTGTGCTGGTACAGCCTGTGCATTAATCACAGTCAGTTGTGTGTGTATGTTCACCTACAAGTTGCACTTTGTGTCACAGTGTGTCTGTGTGTGATATTATACGGTATACACTGAGTCAAAGGGAGCTGTGTGGGGAGGCTGATGTGCTCTTATAGACTTTGCATTGAGTCACACTGAGTTGTGTGTTTGAAAGTCTGTCTGTGTGTGTGTGTGTGTAGAGGTAAACGCTGTGTACTGACTCACAGTGAGCATTGTGTGCTTCTGTGTGTGTGTATGTCTGCTAGCTTAGACTGTGCACAGAGTCCCAGGGAGCCTTGTGTGTGTGTGTGTGTGTGTGTGTGTGTTGGTAAAGACTGTGCATTGGGTCGCAGTGAGCTGTCTTTGTCTGTGTGTGTGACTGCTGGTGTAGGCTGTGCATTGATTCAAGTTGAGCTGTGAGGGTGTGTGTGGTGTTGATATGGACGGTGCACTGTGTCACACTGAGTTGCGTGTGTGTGTTTGTATAATCTGAGCGTTGAGTCACACTGAGGTTTGTGCTTCGTTTCTGAAGGTAGTTGTATGGAATGTGCCTTGGGTCACAATGAATTGTGTATGTGTACGGTTTTGTGTGTACTTGGTGGTGTAGAGTCTGTATTGAGTCACACTAAGTTGTGAGTGTGTGTGTGTGATGGTATAGGATGTGCATTGAGTCACAAAGCCGTGTGTGTGTGTCTGTGCTGGTATAGGCTGTGCATTGATTCACAGTGAGCCTTGTGTATGAGCTAGTACGGATTGTGCATTAGTCAGTGAACCACGTGTGCTTTTCTGTGTTTGTCTGGCTGTGAACTGAGTCACAGTGGGCCATGTGTGTTTGTGTCTGATGGTATAGGTGATTCATTGAGTCACAGTGAGCCATGTATGAGTGCGTGTTTGTGTGTGTGTGTGTTGTGCTATAGGGTGAGCATTGAGTCACAGTGTGCTGTGTGTGTGTTGTTGTCTGTCTGTGTAGTATAGTCTGAGCATTCAGTTACAGTGTGATGTGTTGCATGTGTTTCTGCTATTATGAAGTGTACATTGAGTCACAATGAGCCCTCTGTAATTGTGTGTGTGTTTGTGTGTGTTGGTAGAGGCTGTGCATTGAATCAGAATTAGGTGTTTATGTGTGTGCGGTGGTATGAGCTTTGCATTGTGTCATGGAGGTGTGTGTGTGTGTCTGTGTGTGTCTGCTGCTACAGATTTCATTGAGTCACAGTGAGCCTGGTGAGTGTCTGTGTGCTGATAGAGGCTGTGAATTGAGTCACATTTTCTTATATGTGTGTGATTGTGTGCTGGTATACACTGTGCATGGAGTCATAGTGAGCAGGTCTGTGTGTGTCTGTGTGTTTGTGCAGTAGTACAGAAGGAGCATTTAATCAGTTATGTGTGTGTGTGTATGTTCGTTTGGTCTTTGCATTGAGTCACTGAGGTGTACGTGTGTGTGTGTGTGGTGCGATAGATTGTGCATTGAGTCAGAATGAGCCGTGAGTGTGTGTGTATGAGAGTGTGTGTGCTGGTGGGATTTTGTTGCACTGGGGTGTGTGTGTGTGTGTACTGCTACAGACTGCATTGAGTCACAGTGAGACGTGTTTGTGTGTGCTGGTATAGGCGATTGATTCACAGTGATCCATTTGTGTGTGTGTGTTAGTATGCGTGTGTTCTTGTTTGGGCTGTGCATTGAGTCACACTGCGATGTGTGTGTATGCTTGTGTGTTTTGGTATAGATTGTGCATAGAATCACAGTACCATATGTGTGTGTGTGTGCTGGTAAAATCTGAGCATTGAGTCACACTGTCCTGTGTGCTGTGTGTCTATGTACTTGTATGGACTGTGCATTGAGTCACAGTGAGCATGTGTGTGTGTTTTTGTGTGTGTGCTCATATTGGCTTTGAGTTGAGTCACTGAAGTGTATGTGTGTCTGTTTAGGTGGGGGGCTACAGACTGTGAATTGAGTCACACTGAGTTGTTTGTGTACATGAGTGAGTGTTGTGTATGGGTTTTCATTGAGTCACTGGGTTTTGTGTGTGTGTGTGTGTGTGTTTGTAGTGCTACGGACTGCATTGGGTCACAGTGAGCTGTGTGTGTGTGTGCTTGCTGCTGTAGGCTGTGCATTGATTCAAGGTTAGCTGTCAGTGTGTGTGGTGCTGGAATGGAATGTGCACTGAGACACAGTCATCTGTGTGTGTGTGTGCATACATGTGTGCTGGAATCAGCTGTGCACTGCATCACTGTGAGCCATGTGTGTGTTTGTGTGTGTGTGCTGGAAAATCTGAGCATTGAGTTACACTGAGTTCTGTGCTGTGTGTCTGTATGTAGTGGTATGGCCTGTGCAAGGAATCAGTGAGCTGTGTGTGTGTGTGTTTGTGTATTTGGTGGTGTAGAGTCTGTATTGAGTCTCATGAAGCTGTGTGTGTGTGTGTGTGTGTGTGTGATGGTATAGGATGTGCATTGGGTCACAGAGCCGTATATATGTGTCTGAGCTGGTATAGGCAGTGCATTGACTCACAGTGAGTGTTGTGTATGTGCTACTACAGACTGTGCATTGAGTCAGTGATCAATTTTGTGTGTTTGTGTGATTGTCTGCTCATATAGGCTGTGCACTGTGTCACAGTAACCCATGTGTGTTTGTGGGAGTGTGTTTTTGAGTGATGGTATAAGTGGTTCATTGTGTCACAGTGAGCCATGTATGAGTGCATGTTTGTGTGTGTGTGTGTGTTCTGGTAGAGGCTAAGCATTGTGTCACAGTGTGCCATGTGTGTGTGTGGTTGTGTGTGTGTGTAGTACAGTCTGAACATTGATTTACAGTGAGATGTCTTGTATGTGTTTGTGCTTGTATGAACTATACGTTGAGTCACAATGAGCCATGCGTGTGTGTGTGTGCTGGTAGAGGCTGAGCATTGAATCACAGTTAGGAGTTTGTTTGTGTGTACTGGTATGGGCTTTGCATTGAGTCACAGAGGTATGTGTGTGTTTGTGTGTGTCTATGTGTGTATGTCTGTGTTGCCACAGACTTCATTGTGTCAGAGTGAGCTTTATGAGTGTCTGTGTGCAGATACAGGCTGTGAATTGAGTCCCAGTGTGTTATGTGTGTGTGTGTGTGTGTGTGCTGGTATAGCCTGTGCATTGAGTCACAGTGAGCTGTGTGTGTGTGTGTTTGCTGGTGTAGGCTGTGCAGTGATTCAAGGTGACCTGTGATTGTGTGTGTTGAACAGGAACGGACTGTGCACTGAGTCACAGTGAGCCATGTGTGTGTGCATGTGTGTGAGCCAGTTTAGGATGTGCACTGAGTCACGGTGAGCTGTGTGTGTTTGTGTGTGTGTTCTGGTAAAATATGAGCATTGAGTCACACTGAGGGGTGTCCTGTGTGTCTGTATGTACTGGCATGGACTGTGAATGGAATCACAGTGAGCGCTGTGTGTGTGTATTTTGTTGTATAGAGTCTTTATTGAGTCACACTAAGCTGTGTGTGTGTATGTGTGTGTGTGTGATGGTATAGGTGGTTCATTGAGTCAGAGTGAGCCAAGTATGAGTGTGTGTGTGTGTGTTTTTGGGTAAAAGCTGAGCATTGCATCACAGGGTGTCATGTGTGTGTCTGTTGTTGTGTGTCTGTGTAGTACAGTCTGAGCATTGAGTTACAGTGAGATGTGTTGCATGTGTTTGTGCTAGTATGAATTGCACATTGAGTCACAACGAGCCATGTGTGTTTGTGTGTGTGTGTGTGTGCTGGTGGAGGCTGATCATTGAATCACAGTTACGTGTTTGTGTGTGTGTGCTGGTATGGGCTTTTCATTGAGTCACGGACTTGTATGTGTGTGTGTGTGCATGTGTGTGTGTTGCTAAGATTTACTTCAGTCACAGTGAGCCTTGTGAGTGTATAGGCTGTGAATTGAGTCACAGTGTGTTATGTGTGAGTGTGTCTGTGTGTGTGCTGGTAAAGACAGTGCATTGAGTCACAATAAGTTGTGTGTGTGTTAATATTCTCATATAGACTGTGCATTGAGTAACAGTGAGCAAGTGTGTGTGAGTTTGTGGGAGTGTATGAGCACTGGTATGGGTGGAGCCTTGAATCAGTAAGGTGTGTGTGTGTGTATTCGTTTGGTCTTTGCATTGAGTCACTAAGGTGTATATGTGTGTGTGTGTGGTGTTATAGACTGTGCATTGAGTCAGAGTGAGCCGTGAGTGTGTGTGTACGAGAGTGTGTGTGCTGGTGGGCTTTTGTTGATGCACTGGTGTGTGTGCATGTGTGTCTGTTGTGCTACAGACTGCATTGAGTCACAGTGAGACATGTTTGTGGGTGCTGGTATAGGCGATTGATTGAGTCACAGTGATCCATTTGTGTGTGCGTGTTAGTATGCGTGTGTTCTTGTTTAGGCTGTGCATTGAGTCACACTGAGGTGTGTGTGTATCCTTGAGTGTGTTGGTATAGATTGTGCATAGAATCACAGTACCATATGTGTGTGTGTGTGCTGCTAAAATCTGAGCATTGAGTCACACTGTCGTGTGTGGTGTGTTTCTGTATGTACTTGTATGGACTGTACATTGAGTCACAGTGAGCATGTGTGTGTGTGTGTGTGTGTGTGTGCACTGGTATGCCTTGAACACTGAATCAGCTAGGTGTATGTGTGTGCTCATATTGGCTTTGAGTTGAGTCACTGAGTTCTATGTGTGTCTGTGTAGGAGGGGGGCTACAGACTATGCATTTAGTCACACTGACACGTTTGTGTACGTGAGTGTGTGTTGTGGTATGTGATTTCATTGAGTCACTGGAGTTTGTGGGTGTGTGTGTGTGGTGTTACAGACTGCATTGAGTCACAGTGAGGCGTGTGTGTGTATGATGGCATAGGCAATTGATTGAGTCACAGTGACGCATGTGTGTGTGTTCTCATATAGGCTGTGCATTGAATCACAGTGAGACATGTATCTGTGTGTGTTTGTGTGTGCTAGTATATGGTGTGTATTGAGTCACACTGAGGTGTGTGTGTGTGTGTATGTGTTGTTATAGATTGTGCATTGAGTCAGAGTGCCGTGTCAGTGTGTGCATGCTGGTATAGACTATGCACTGAATCAGGGTGAGGGGTGTGTGTGTCTGTGTGTTCTGGTATAGGCGGACCATTGAGTCACACTGAGGTGTGTGTGTGTGTCTGTGTGTGTGTGTGTGTGCTGGTACAGCCTGTGCATTAATCACAGTCAGTTGTGTGTGTATGTTCACCTACAAGTTGCACTTTGTGTCACAGTGTGTCTGTGTGTGATATTATACGGTATACACTGAGTCAAAGGGAGCTGTGTGGGGAGGCTGATGTGCTCTTATAGACTTTGCATTGAGTCACACTGAGTTGTGTGTTTGAAAGTCTGTCTGTGTGTGTGTGTGTGTAGAGGTAAACGCTGTGTACTGACTCACAGTGAGCATTGTGTGCTTCTGTGTGTGTGTATGTCTGCTAGCTTAGACTGTGCACAGAGTCCCAGGGAGCCTTGTGTGTGTGTGTGTGTGTGTGTGTGTGTGTTGGTAAAGACTGTGCATTGGGTCGCAGTGAGCTGTCTTTGTCTGTGTGTGTGACTGCTGGTGTAGGCTGTGCATTGATTCAAGTTGAGCTGTGAGGGTGTGTGTGGTGTTGATATGGACGGTGCACTGTGTCACACTGAGTTGCGTGTGTGTGTTTGTATAATCTGAGCGTTGAGTCACACTGAGGTTTGTGCTTCGTGTCTGAAGGTAGTTGTATGGAATGTGCCTTGGGTCACAATGAATTGTGTATGTGTACGGTTTTGTGTGTACTTGGTGGTGTAGAGTCTGTATTGAGTCACACTAAGTTGTGAGTGTGTGTGTGTGATGGTATAGGATGTGCATTGAGTCACAAAGCCGTGTGTGTGTGTCTGTGCTGGTATAGGCTGTGCATTGATTCACAGTGAGCCTTGTGTATGAGCTAGTACGGATTGTGCATTAGTCAGTGAACCACGTGTGCTTTTCTGTGTTTGTCTGGCTGTGAACTGAGTCACAGTGGGCCATGTGTGTTTGTGTCTGATGGTATAGGTGATTCATTGAGTCACAGTGAGCCATGTATGAGTGCGTGTTTGTGTGTGTGTGTGTTGTGCTATAGGGTGAGCATTGAGTCACAGTGTGCTGTGTGTGTGTTGTTGTCTGTCTGTGTAGTATAGTCTGAGCATTCAGTTACAGTGTGATGTGTTGCATGTGTTTCTGCTATTATGAAGTGTACATTGAGTCACAATGAGCCCTCTGTAATTGTGTGTGTGTTTGTGTGTGTTGGTAGAGGCTGTGCATTGAATCAGAATTAGGTGTTTATGTGTGTGCGGTGGTATGAGCTTTGCATTGTGTCATGGAGGTGTGTGTGTGTGTCTGTGTGTGTCTGCTGCTACAGATTTCATTGAGTCACAGTGAGCCTGGTGAGTGTCTGTGTGCTGATAGAGGCTGTGAATTGAGTCACATTTTCTTATATGTGTGTGATTGTGTGCTGGTATACACTGTGCATGGAGTCATAGTGAGCAGGTCTGTGTGTGTCTGTGTGTTTGTGCAGTAGTACAGAAGGAGCATTTAATCAGTTATGTGTGTGTGTGTATGTTCGTTTGGTCTTTGCATTGAGTCACTGAGGTGTACGTGTGTGTGTGTGTGGTGCGATAGATTGTGCATTGAGTCAGAATGAGCCGTGAGTGTGTGTGTATGAGAGTGTGTGTGCTGGTGGGATTTTGTTGCACTGGGGTGTGTGTGTGTGTGTACTGCTACAGACTGCATTGAGTCACAGTGAGACGTGTTTGTGTGTGCTGGTATAGGCGATTGATTCACAGTGATCCATTTGTGTGTGTGTGTTAGTATGCGTGTGTTCTTGTTTGGGCTGTGCATTGAGTCACACTGCGATGTGTGTGTATGCTTGTGTGTTTTGGTATAGATTGTGCATAGAATCACAGTACCATATGTGTGTGTGTGTGCTGGTAAAATCTGAGCATTGAGTCACACTGTCCTGTGTGCTGTGTGTCTATGTACTTGTATGGACTGTGCATTGAGTCACAGTGAGCATGTGTGTGTGTTTTTGTGTGTGTGCTCATATTGGCTTTGAGTTGAGTCACTGAAGTGTATGTGTGTCTGTTTAGGTGGGGGGCTACAGACTGTGAATTGAGTCACACTGAGTTGTTTGTGTACATGAGTGAGTGTTGTGTATGGGTTTTCATTGAGTCACTGGGTTTTGTGTGTGTGTGTGTGTGTGTTTGTAGTGCTACGGACTGCATTGGGTCACAGTGAGCTGTGTGTGTGTGTGTGCTTGCTGCTGTAGGCTGTGCATTGATTCAAGGTTAGCTGTCAGTGTGTGTGGTGCTGGAATGGAATGTGCACTGAGACACAGTCATCTGTGTGTGTGTGTGCATACATGTGTGCTGGAATCAGCTGTGCACTGCATCACTGTGAGCCATGTGTGTGTTTGTGTGTGTGTGCTGGAAAATCTGAGCATTGAGTTACACTGAGTTCTGTGCTGTGTGTCTGTATGTAGTGGTATGGCCTGTGCAAGGAATCAGTGAGCTGTGTGTGTGTGTGTTTGTGTATTTGGTGGTGTAGAGTCTGTATTGAGTCTCATGAAGCTGTGTGTGTGTGTGTGTGTGTGTGATGGTATAGGATGTGCATTGGGTCACAGAGCCGTATATATGTGTCTGAGCTGGTATAGGCAGTGCATTGACTCACAGTGAGTGTTGTGTATGTGCTACTACAGACTGTGCATTGAGTCAGTGATCAATTTTGTGTGTTTGTGTGATTGTCTGCTCATATAGGCTGTGCACTGTGTCACAGTAACCCATGTGTGTTTGTGGGAGTGTGTTTTTGAGTGATGGTATAAGTGGTTCATTGTGTCACAGTGAGCCATGTATGAGTGCATGTTTGTGTGTGTGTGTGTGTTCTGGTAGAGGCTAAGCATTGTGTCACAGTGTGCCATGTGTGTGTGTGGTTGTGTGTGTGTGTAGTACAGTCTGAACATTGATTTACAGTGAGATGTCTTGTATGTGTTTGTGCTTGTATGAACTATACGTTGAGTCACAATGAGCCATGCGTGTGTGTGTGTGCTGGTAGAGGCTGAGCATTGAATCACAGTTAGGAGTTTGTTTGTGTGTACTGGTATGGGCTTTGCATTGAGTCACAGAGGTATGTGTGTGTTTGTGTGTGTCTATGTGTGTATGTCTGTGTTGCCACAGACTTCATTGTGTCAGAGTGAGCTTTATGAGTGTCTGTGTGCAGATACAGGCTGTGAATTGAGTCCCAGTGTGTTATGTGTGTGTGTGTGTGTGTGTGCTGGTATAGCCTGTGCATTGAGTCACAGTGAGCTGTGTGTGTGTGTGTTTGCTGGTGTAGGCTGTGCAGTGATTCAAGGTGACCTGTGATTGTGTGTGTTGAACAGGAACGGACTGTGCACTGAGTCACAGTGAGCCATGTGTGTGTGCATGTGTGTGAGCCAGTTTAGGATGTGCACTGAGTCACGGTGAGCTGTGTGTGTTTGTGTGTGTGTTCTGGTAAAATATGAGCATTGAGTCACACTGAGGGGTGTCCTGTGTGTCTGTATGTACTGGCATGGACTGTGAATGGAATCACAGTGAGCGCTGTGTGTGTGTATTTTGTTGTATAGAGTCTTTATTGAGTCACACTAAGCTGTGTGTGTGTATGTGTGTGTGTGTGATGGTATAGGTGGTTCATTGAGTCAGAGTGAGCCAAGTATGAGTGTGTGTGTGTGTGTTTTTGGGTAAAAGCTGAGCATTGCATCACAGGGTGTCATGTGTGTGTCTGTTGTTGTGTGTCTGTGTAGTACAGTCTGAGCATTGAGTTACAGTGAGATGTGTTGCATGTGTTTGTGCTAGTATGAATTGCACATTGAGTCACAACGAGCCATGTGTGTTTGTGTGTGTGTGTGTGTGCTGGTGGAGGCTGATCATTGAATCACAGTTACGTGTTTGTGTGTGTGTGCTGGTATGGGCTTTTCATTGAGTCACGGACTTGTATGTGTGTGTGTGCATGTGTGTGTGTTGCTAAGATTTATTTCAGTCACAGTGAGCCTTGTGAGTGTATAGGCTGTGAATTGAGTCACAGTGTGTTATGTGTGAGTGTGTCTGTGTGTGTGCTGGTAAAGACAGTGCATTGAGTCACAATAAGTTGTGTGTGTGTTAATATTCTCATATAGACTGTGCATTGAGTAACAGTGAGCAAGTGTGTGTGAGTTTGTGGGAGTGTATGAGCACTGGTATGGGTGGAGCCTTGAATCAGTAAGGTGTGTGTGTGTGTATTCGTTTGGTCTTTGCATTGAGTCACTAAGGTGTATATGTGTGTGTGTGTGGTGTTATAGACTGTGCATTGAGTCAGAGTGAGCCGTGAGTGTGTGTGTATGAGAGTGTGTGTGCTGGTGGGCTTTTGTTGATGCACTGGTGTGTGTGCATGTGTGTCTGTTGTGCTACAGACTGCGTTGAGTCACAGTGAGACATGTTAGTGGGTGCTGGTATAGGCGATTGATTGAGTCACAGTGATCCATTTGTGTGTGCGTGTTAGTATGCGTGTGTTCTTGTTTAGGCTGTGCATTGAGTCACACTGAGGTGTGTGTGTATCCTTGAGTGTGTTGGTATAGATTGTGCATAGAATCACAGTACCATATGTGTGTGTGTGTGCTGCTAAAATCTGAGCATTGAGTCACACTGTCGTGTGTGGTGTGTGTCTGTATGTACTTGTATGGACTGTACATTGAGTCACAGTGAGCATGTGTGTGTGTGTGTGTGTGCACTGGTATGCCTTGAACACTGAATCAGCTAGGTGTGTGTGTGTGCTCATATTGGCTTTGAGTTGAGTCACTGAGGTCTATGTGTGTCTGTGTAGGATGGGGGCTACAGACTATGCATTTAGTCACACTGACACGTTTGTGTACGTGAGTGTGTGTTGTGGTATGTGATTTCATTGAGTCACTGGAGTTTGTGTGTGTGTGTGTGTGTGTGTGTGGTGTTACAGACTGCATTGAGTCACAGTGAGGCGTGTGTGTGTATGATGGCATAGGCAATTGATTGAGTCACAGTGACGCATGTGTGTGTGTTCTCATATAGGCTGTGCATTGAATCACAGTGAGACATGTATCTGTGAGTGTGTGTTTGTGTGTGCTAGTATATGGTGTGTATTGAGTCACACTGAGGTGTGTGTGTGTGTATGTGTTGTTATAGATTGTGCATTGAGTCAGAGTGCCGTGTCAGTGTGTGCATGCTGGTATAGACTATGCACTGAATCAGGGTGAGGGGTGTGTGTGTCTGTGTGTTCTGGTATAGGCGGACCATTGAGTCACACTGAGGTGTGTGTGTGTGTCTGTGTGTGTGTGTGTGTGTGCTGGTACAGCCTGTGCATTAATCACAGTCAGTTGTGTGTGTATGTTCACCTACAAGTTGCACTTTGTGTCACAGTGTGTCTGTGTGTGATATTATACGGTATACACTGAGTCAAAGGGAGCTGTGTGGGGGGGCTGATGTGCTCTTATAGACTTTGCATTGAGTCACACTGAGTTATGTGTTTGAAAGTCTGTCTGTGTGTGTGTGTGTGTGTGTGTAGAGGTAAACGCTGTGTACTGACTCACAGTGAGCATTGTGTGCTTCTGTGTGTGTGTATGTCTGCTAGCTTAGACTGTGCACAGAGTCCCAGGGAGCCTTGTGTGTGTGTGTGTGTGTGTGTGTTGGTAAAGACTGTGCATTGGGTCGCAGTGAGCTGTCTTTGTCTGTGTGTGTGACTGCTGGTGTAGGCTGTGCATTGATTCAAGTTGAGCTGTGAGGGTGTGTGTGGTGTTGATATGGACGGTGCACTGTGTCACACTGAGTTGCGTGTGTGTGTTTGTATAATCTGAGCGTTGAGTCACACTGAGGTTTGTGCTTCGTGTCTGAAGGTAGTTGTATGGAATGTGCCTTGGGTCACAATGAATTGTGTATGTGTACGGTTTTGTGTGTACTTGGTGGTGTAGAGTCTGTATTGAGTCACACTAAGTTGTGAGTGTGTGTGTGTGATGGTATAGGATGTGCATTGAGTCACAAAGCCGTGTGTGTGTGTCTGTGTTGGTATAGGCTGTGCATTAATTCACAGTGAGCCTTGTGTATGAGCTAGGACGGATTGTGCATTAGTCAGTGAACCACGTGTGTGCTTTTCTGTGTTTGTCTGGCTGTGAACTGAGTCACAGTGGGCCATGTGTGTTTGTGTCTGATGGTATAGGTGATTCATTGAGTCACAGTGAGCCATGTATGAGTGCGTGTTTGTGTGTGTGTGTGTTGTGCTATAGGGTGAGCATTGAGTCACAGTGTGCTGTGTGTGTGTTGTTGTCTGTGTGTGTAGTATAGTCTGAGCATTCAGTTACAGTGTGATGTGTTGCATGTGTTTCTGCTATTATGAAGTGTACATTGAGTCACAATGAGCCCTCTGTAATTGTGTGTGTGTTTGTGTGTGTTGGTAGAGGCTGTGCATTGAATCAGAATTAGGTGTTTATGTGTGTGCGGTGGTAGGAGCTTTGCATTGTGTCATGGAGGTGTGTGTGTGTGTCTGTGTGTGTCTGCTGCTACAGATTTCATTGAGTCACAGTGAGCCTGGTGAGTGTCTGTGTGCTGATAGAGGCTGTGAATTGAGTCACATTTTCTTATATGTGTGTGATTGTGTGCTGGTATACACTGTGCATGGAGTCATAGTGAGCAGGTCTGTGTGTGTCTGTGTGTTTGTGCAGTAGTACAGAAGGAGCATTTAATCAGTTATGTGTGTGTGTGTATGTTCGTTTGGTCTTTGCATTGAGTCACTGAGGTGTACGTGTGTGTGTGTGTGGTGCGATAGATTGTGCATTGAGTCAGAATGAGCCGTGAGTGTGTGTGTATGAGAGTGTGTGTGCTGGTGGGATTTTGTTGCACTGGGGGGTGTGTGTGTGTGTACTGCTACAGACTGCATTGAGTCACAGTGAGACGTGTTTGTGTGTGCTGGTATAGGCGATTGATTCACAGTGATCCATTTGTGTGTGTGTGTTAGTATGCGTGTGTTCTTGTTTAGGCTGTGCATTGAGTCACACTGCGATGTGTGTGTATGCTTGTGTGTTTTGGTATAGATTGTGCATAGAATCACAGTACCATATGTGTGTGTGTGTGCTGGTAAAATCTGAGCATTGAGTCACACTGTCCTGTGTGCTTTGTGTCTATGTACTTGTATGGACTGTGCATTGAGTCACAGTGAGCATGTGTGTGTGTTTGTGTGTGTGTGTGTGCTCATATTGGCTTTGAGTTGAGTCACTGAAGTGTATGTGTGTCTGTTTAGGTGGGGGGCTACAGACTGTGAATTGAGTCACACTGAGTTGTTTGTGTACATGAGTGAGTGTTGTGTATGGGTTTTCATTGAGTCACTGGGTTTTGTGTGTGTGTGTGTGTGTGTTTGTAGTGCTACGGACTGCATTGGGTCACAGTGAGCTGTGTGTGTGTGTGTGCTTGCTGCTGTAGGCTGTGCATTGATTCAAGGTTAGCTGTCAGTGTGTGTGGTGCTGGAATGGAATGTGCACTGAGACACAGTCATCTGTGTGTGTGTGTGCATACATGTGTGCTGGAATCAGCTGTGCACTGCATCACTGTGAGCCATGTGTGTGTTTGTGTGTGTGTGCTGGAAAATCTGAGCATTGAGTTACACTGAGTTCTGTGCTGTGTGTCTGTATGTAGTGGTATGGCCTGTGCAAGGAATCAGTGAGCTGTGTGTGTGTGTGTTTGTGTATTTGGTGGTGTAGAGTCTGTATTGAGTCTCATGAAGCTGTGTGTGTGTGTGTGTGTGTGTGATGGTATAGGATGTGCATTGGGTCACAGAGCCGTATATATGTGTCTGAGCTGGTATAGGCAGTGCATTGACTCACAGTGAGTGTTGTGTATGTGCTACTACAGACTGTGCATTGAGTCAGTGATCAATTTTGTGTGTTTGTGTGATTGTCTGCTCATATAGGCTGTGCACTGTGTCACAGTAACCCATGTGTGTTTGTGGGAGTGTGTTTTTGAGTGATGGTATAAGTGGTTCATTGTGTCACAGTGAGCCATGTATGAGTGCATGTTTGTGTGTGTGTGTGTGTTCTGGTAGAGGCTAAGCATTGTGTCACAGTGTGCCATGTGTGTGTGTGGTTGTGTGTGTGTGTAGTACAGTCTGAACATTGATTTACAGTGAGATGTCTTGTATGTGTTTGTGCTTGTATGAACTATACGTTGAGTCACAATGAGCCATGCGTGTGTGTGTGTGCTGGTAGAGGCTGAGCATTGAATCACAGTTAGGAGTTTGTTTGTGTGTACTGGTATGGGCTTTGCATTGAGTCACAGAGGTATGTGTGTGTTTGTGTGTGTCTATGTGTGTATGTCTGTGTTGCCACAGACTTCATTGTGTCAGAGTGAGCTTTATGAGTGTCTGTGTGCAGATACAGGCTGTGAATTGAGTCCCAGTGTGTTATGTGTGTGTGTGTGTGTGTGCTGGTATAGCCTGTGCATTGAGTCACAGTGAGCTGTGTGTGTGTGTGTTTGCTGGTGTAGGCTGTGCAGTGATTCAAGGTGACCTGTGATTGTGTGTGTTGAACAGGAACGGACTGTGCACTGAGTCACAGTGAGCCATGTGTGTGTGCATGTGTGTGAGCCAGTTTAGGATGTGCACTGAGTCACGGTGAGCTGTGTGTGTTTGTGTGTGTGTTCTGGTAAAATATGAGCATTGAGTCACACTGAGGGGTGTCCTGTGTGTCTGTATGTACTGGCATGGACTGTGAATGGAATCACAGTGAGCGCTGTGTGTGTGTATTTTGTTGTATAGAGTCTTTATTGAGTCACACTAAGCTGTGTGTGTGTATGTGTGTGTGTGTGATGGTATAGGTGGTTCATTGAGTCAGAGTGAGCCAAGTATGAGTGTGTGTGTGTGTGTTTTTGGGTAAAAGCTGAGCATTGCATCACAGGGTGTCATGTGTGTGTCTGTTGTTGTGTGTCTGTGTAGTACAGTCTGAGCATTGAGTTACAGTGAGATGTGTTGCATGTGTTTGTGCTAGTATGAATTGCACATTGAGTCACAACGAGCCATGTGTGTTTGTGTGTGTGTGTGTGTGCTGGTGGAGGCTGATCATTGAATCACAGTTACGTGTTTGTGTGTGTGTGCTGGTATGGGCTTTTCATTGAGTCACGGACTTGTATGTGTGTGTGTGCATGTGTGTGTGTTGCTAAGATTTATTTCAGTCACAGTGAGCCTTGTGAGTGTATAGGCTGTGAATTGAGTCACAGTGTGTTATGTGTGAGTGTGTCTGTGTGTGTGCTGGTAAAGACAGTGCATTGAGTCACAATAAGTTGTGTGTGTGTTAATATTCTCATATAGACTGTGCATTGAGTAACAGTGAGCAAGTGTGTGTGAGTTTGTGGGAGTGTATGAGCACTGGTATGGGTGGAGCCTTGAATCAGTAAGGTGTGTGTGTGTGTATTCGTTTGGTCTTTGCATTGAGTCACTAAGGTGTATATGTGTGTGTGTGTGGTGTTATAGACTGTGCATTGAGTCAGAGTGAGCCGTGAGTGTGTGTGTATGAGAGTGTGTGTGCTGGTGGGCTTTTGTTGATGCACTGGTGTGTGTGCATGTGTGTCTGTTGTGCTACAGACTGCGTTGAGTCACAGTGAGACATGTTAGTGGGTGCTGGTATAGGCGATTGATTGAGTCACAGTGATCCATTTGTGTGTGCGTGTTAGTATGCGTGTGTTCTTGTTTAGGCTGTGCATTGAGTCACACTGAGGTGTGTGTGTATCCTTGAGTGTGTTGGTATAGATTGTGCATAGAATCACAGTACCATATGTGTGTGTGTGTGCTGCTAAAATCTGAGCATTGAGTCACACTGTCGTGTGTGGTGTGTGTCTGTATGTACTTGTATGGACTGTACATTGAGTCACAGTGAGCATGTGTGTGTGTGTGTGTGTGCACTGGTATGCCTTGAACACTGAATCAGCTAGGTGTGTGTGTGTGCTCATATTGGCTTTGAGTTGAGTCACTGAGGTCTATGTGTGTCTGTGTAGGATGGGGGCTACAGACTATGCATTTAGTCACACTGACACGTTTGTGTACGTGAGTGTGTGTTGTGGTATGTGATTTCATTGAGTCACTGGAGTTTGTGTGTGTGTGTGTGTGTGTGTGTGGTGTTACAGACTGCATTGAGTCACAGTGAGGCGTGTGTGTGTATGATGGCATAGGCAATTGATTGAGTCACAGTGACGCATGTGTGTGTGTTCTCATATAGGCTGTGCATTGAATCACAGTGAGACATGTATCTGTGAGTGTGTGTTTGTGTGTGCTAGTATATGGTGTGTATTGAGTCACACTGAGGTGTGTGTGTGTGTATGTGTTGTTATAGATTGTGCATTGAGTCAGAGTGCCGTGTCAGTGTGTGCATGCTGGTATAGACTATGCACTGAATCAGGGTGAGGGGTGTGTGTGTCTGTGTGTTCTGGTATAGGCGGACCATTGAGTCACACTGAGGTGTGTGTGTGTGTCTGTGTGTGTGTGTGTGTGTGCTGGTACAGCCTGTGCATTAATCACAGTCAGTTGTGTGTGTATGTTCACCTACAAGTTGCACTTTGTGTCACAGTGTGTCTGTGTGTGATATTATACGGTATACACTGAGTCAAAGGGAGCTGTGTGGGGGGGCTGATGTGCTCTTATAGACTTTGCATTGAGTCACACTGAGTTATGTGTTTGAAAGTCTGTCTGTGTGTGTGTGTGTGTGTGTGTAGAGGTAAACGCTGTGTACTGACTCACAGTGAGCATTGTGTGCTTCTGTGTGTGTGTATGTCTGCTAGCTTAGACTGTGCACAGAGTCCCAGGGAGCCTTGTGTGTGTGTGTGTGTGTGTGTGTTGGTAAAGACTGTGCATTGGGTCGCAGTGAGCTGTCTTTGTCTGTGTGTGTGACTGCTGGTGTAGGCTGTGCATTGATTCAAGTTGAGCTGTGAGGGTGTGTGTGGTGTTGATATGGACGGTGCACTGTGTCACACTGAGTTGCGTGTGTGTGTTTGTATAATCTGAGCGTTGAGTCACACTGAGGTTTGTGCTTCGTGTCTGAAGGTAGTTGTATGGAATGTGCCTTGGGTCACAATGAATTGTGTATGTGTACGGTTTTGTGTGTACTTGGTGGTGTAGAGTCTGTATTGAGTCACACTAAGTTGTGAGTGTGTGTGTGTGATGGTATAGGATGTGCATTGAGTCACAAAGCCGTGTGTGTGTGTCTGTGTTGGTATAGGCTGTGCATTAATTCACAGTGAGCCTTGTGTATGAGCTAGGACGGATTGTGCATTAGTCAGTGAACCACGTGTGTGCTTTTCTGTGTTTGTCTGGCTGTGAACTGAGTCACAGTGGGCCATGTGTGTTTGTGTCTGATGGTATAGGTGATTCATTGAGTCACAGTGAGCCATGTATGAGTGCGTGTTTGTGTGTGTGTGTGTTGTGCTATAGGGTGAGCATTGAGTCACAGTGTGCTGTGTGTGTGTTGTTGTCTGTGTGTGTAGTATAGTCTGAGCATTCAGTTACAGTGTGATGTGTTGCATGTGTTTCTGCTATTATGAAGTGTACATTGAGTCACAATGAGCCCTCTGTAATTGTGTGTGTGTTTGTGTGTGTTGGTAGAGGCTGTGCATTGAATCAGAATTAGGTGTTTATGTGTGTGCGGTGGTAGGAGCTTTGCATTGTGTCATGGAGGTGTGTGTGTGTGTCTGTGTGTGTCTGCTGCTACAGATTTCATTGAGTCACAGTGAGCCTGGTGAGTGTCTGTGTGCTGATAGAGGCTGTGAATTGAGTCACATTTTCTTATATGTGTGTGATTGTGTGCTGGTATACACTGTGCATGGAGTCATAGTGAGCAGGTCTGTGTGTGTCTGTGTGTTTGTGCAGTAGTACAGAAGGAGCATTTAATCAGTTATGTGTGTGTGTGTATGTTCGTTTGGTCTTTGCATTGAGTCACTGAGGTGTACGTGTGTGTGTGTGTGGTGCGATAGATTGTGCATTGAGTCAGAATGAGCCGTGAGTGTGTGTGTATGAGAGTGTGTGTGCTGGTGGGATTTTGTTGCACTGGGGGGTGTGTGTGTGTGTACTGCTACAGACTGCATTGAGTCACAGTGAGACGTGTTTGTGTGTGCTGGTATAGGCGATTGATTCACAGTGATCCATTTGTGTGTGTGTGTTAGTATGCGTGTGTTCTTGTTTAGGCTGTGCATTGAGTCACACTGCGATGTGTGTGTATGCTTGTGTGTTTTGGTATAGATTGTGCATAGAATCACAGTACCATATGTGTGTGTGTGTGCTGGTAAAATCTGAGCATTGAGTCACACTGTCCTGTGTGCTTTGTGTCTATGTACTTGTATGGACTGTGCATTGAGTCACAGTGAGCATGTGTGTGTGTTTGTGTGTGTGTGTGTGCTCATATTGGCTTTGAGTTGAGTCACTGAAGTGTATGTGTGTCTGTTTAGGTGGGGGGCTACAGACTGTGAATTGAGTCACACTGAGTTGTTTGTGTACATGAGTGAGTGTTGTGTATGGGTTTTCATTGAGTCACTGGGTTTTGTGTGTGTGTGTGTGTTTGTAGTGCTACGGACTGCATGGGGTCACAGTGAGCTGTGTGTGTGTGTGCTTGCTGGTGTAGGCTGTGCATTGATTCAAGGTTAGCTGTCAGTGTGTGTGGTGCTGGAATGGAATGTGCACTGAGACACAGTCATCTGTGTGTGTGTGTGCATACATGTGTGCTGGAATCAGCTGTGCACTACATCACTGTGAGCCGTGTGTGTGTTTGTGTGTGTGTGCTGAAAAATCTGAGCATTGCGTCACACTGAGGTCTGTGCTGTGTGTCTGTATGTAGTGGTATGGCCTGTGCAAGGAATCAGTGAGCTGTGTGTGTGTGTGTTTGTGTATTTGGTGGTGTAGAGTCTGTATTGAGTCTCATGAAGCTGTGTGTGTGTGTGTGATTGTATAGGATGTGCATTGGGTCACAGAACCATATATATGTGTCTGAGCTGGTATAGGCAGTGCATTGACTCACAGTGAGTGTTGTGTATGTGCTACTACAGACTGTGCATTGAGTCAGTGATCAATTTTGTGTGTTTGTGTGATTGTCTGCTCATATAGGCTGTGCACTGTGTCACAGTAACCCATGTGTGTTTGTGGGAGTGTGTTTTTGAGTGATGGTATCAGTGGTTCATTGTGTCACAGTGAGCCATGTATGAGTGCATGTTTGTGTGTGTGTGTGTTCTGGTAGAGGCTAAGCATTGTGTCACAGTGTGTCGTGTGTGTGTGGTTGTGTGTGTGTTTAGTACAGTCTGCACATTGATTTACAGTGAGATGTTTTACATGTGTTTGTGCTTGTATGAGCTATACGTTGAGTCAGAATGAGCCATGCGTGTGTGTGTGTGCTGGTAGAGGCTGAGCATTGAATCACAGTTAGGAGTTTGTTTGTGTGTACTGGTATGGGTTTTGCATTGAGTCACAGAGGTATGTGTGTGTTTGTGTGTGTCTATGTGTGTATGTCTGTGTTGCCACAGACTTCATTGTGTCAGAGTGAGCTTTATGAGTGTCTGTGTGCAGATACAGGCTGTGAATTGAGTCCCAGTGTGTTACGTGTGTGTGTGTGTGTGTGCTGGTATAGCCTGTGCATTGAGTCACAGTGAGCTGTGTGTGTGTGTGTTTGTTGGTGTAGGCTGTGCAGTGATTCAAGGTGACCTGTGATTGTGTGTGTTGAACAGGAACGGACTGTGCACTGAGTCACAGTGAGCCATGTGTGAGTGTGTGCATGTGTGTGAGCCAGTTTAGGATGTGCACTGAGTCACGGTGAGCTGTGTGTGTTTGTGTGTGTGTTCTGGTAAAATATGAGCATTGAGTCACACTGAGGGGTGTCCTGTGTGTCTGTATGTACTGGCATGGACTGTGAATGGAATCACAGTGAGCGCTGTGTGTGTGTATTTTGTTGTATAGAGTCTTTATTGAGTCACACTAAGCTGTGTGTGTGTGTGTGTGTGTGTGATGGTATAGGTGGTTCATTGAGTCAGAGTGAGCCAAGTATGAGTGTGTGTGTGTGTGTTTTTGGGTAAAAGCTGAGCATTGCATCACAGGGTGTCATGTGTGTGTCTGTTGTTGTGTGTCTGTGTAGTACAGTCTGAGCATTGAGTTACAGTGAGATGTGTTGCATGTGTTTGTGCTAGTATGAACTGTACATTGAGTCACAACGAGCCATGTGTGTTTGTGTGTGTGTGTGTGTGCTGCTGGAGGCTGATCATTGAATCACAGTTACGTGTTTGTGTGTGTGTGCTGGTATGGGCTTTTCATTGAGTCACGGACTTGTATGTGTGTGTGTGTGCATGTGTGTGTGTTGCTAAGATTTACTTCAGTCACAGTGAGCCTTGTGAGTGTATAGGCTGTGAATTGAGTCACAGTGTGTTATGTGTGAGTGTGTCTGTGTGTGTGCTGGTAAAGACAGTGCATTGAGTCACAATAAGTTGTGTGTGTGTTAATATTCTCATATAGACTGTGCATTGAGTAACAGTGAGCAAGTGTGTGTGAGTTTGTGGGAGTGTATGAGCACTGGTATGGGTGGAGCCTTGAATCAGTAAGGTGTGTGTGTGTGTATTCGTTTGGTCTTTGCATTGAGTCACTAAGGTGTATATGTGTGTGTGTGTGGTGTTATAGACTGTGCATTGAGTCAGAGTGAGCCGTGAGTGTGTGTGTACGAGAGTGTGTGTGCTGGTGGGCTTTTGTTGATGCACTGGTGTGTGTGCATGTGTGTCTGTTGTGCTACAGACTGCATTGAGTCACAGTGAGACATGTTTGTGGGTGCTGGTATAGGCGATTGATTGAGTCACAGTGATCCATTTGTGTGTGCGTGTTAGTATGCGTGTGTTCTTGTTTAGGCTGTGCATTGAGTCACACTGAGGTTTGTGTGTATCCTTGAGTGTGTTGGTATAGATTGTGCATAGAATCACAGTACCATATGTGTGTGTGTGTGCTGCTAAAATCTGAGCATTGAGTCACACTGTCGTGTGTGGTGTGTGTCTGTATGTACTTGTATGGACTGTACATTGAGTCACAGTGAGCATGTGTGTGTGTGAGTGTGTGTGTGCGCACTGGTATGCCTTGAACACTGAATCAGCTAGGTGTGTGTGTGTGCTCATATTGGCTTTGAGTTGAGTCACTGAGTTCTATGTGTGTCTGTGTAGGAGGGGGGCTACAGACTATGCATTTAGTCACACTGACACGTTTGTGTACGTGAGTGTGTGTTGTGGTATGTGATTTCATTGAGTCACTGGAGTTTGTGTGTGTGTGTGTGGTGTTACAGACTGCATTGAGTCACAGTGAGGCGTGTGTGTGTATGATGGCATAGGCAATTGATTGAGTCACAGTGACGCATGTGTGTGTGTTCTCATATAGGCTGTGCATTGAATCACAGTGAGACATGTATCTGTGAGTGTGTGTTTGTGTGTGCTAGTATATGGTGTGTATTGAGTCACACTGAGGTGTGTGTGTGTGTGTATGTGTTGTTATAGATTGTGCATTGAGTCAGAGTGCCGTGTCAGTGTGTGCATGCTGGTATAGACTATGCACTGAATCAGGGTGAGGGGTGTGTGTGTCTGTGTGTTCTGGTATAGGCGGACCATTGAGTCACACTGAGGTGTGTGTGTGTGTCTGTGTGTGTGTGTGTGTGCTGGTACAGCCTGTGCATTAATCACAGTCAGTTGTGTGTGTATGTTCACCTACAAGTTGCACTTTGTGTCACAGTGTGTCTGTGTGTGATATTATACGGTATACACTGAGTCAAAGGGAGCTGTGTTGGGGGGCTGATGTGCTCTTATAGACTTTGCATTGAGTCACACTGAGTTGTGTGTTTGAAAGTCTGTCTCTGTGTGTGTGTGTGTGTGTGTGTGTAGAGGTAAACGCTGTGTACTGACTCACAGTGAGCATTGTGTGCTTCTGTGTGTGTGTATGTCTGCTAGCTTAGACTGTGCACAGAGTCCCAGGGAGCCTTGTGTGTGTGTGTGTGTGTGTGTGTGTTGGTAAAGACTGTGCATTGGGTCGCGGTGAGCTGTCTTTGTCTGTGTGTGTGACTGCTGGTGTAGGCTGTGCATTTATTCAAGTTGAGCTGTGAGGGTGTGTGTGGTGTTGATATGGACGGTGCACTGTGTCACACTGAGTTGCGTGTGTGTGTTTGTATAATCTGAGCGTTGAGTCACACTGAGGTTTGTGCTTCGTGTCTGAAGGTAGTTGTATGGAATGTGCCTTGGGTCACAATGAATTGTGTATGTGTACGTTTTTGTGTGTACTTGGTGGTGTAGAGTCTGTATTGAGTCACACTAAGTTGTGAGTGTGTGTGTGTGATGGTATAGGATGTGCATTGAGTCACAAAGCCGTGTGTGTGTGTCTGTGCTGGTATAGGCTGTGCATTGATTCACAGTGAGCCTTGTGTATGAGCTAGTACGGATTGTGCATTAGTCAGTGAACCACGTGTGTGCTTTTCTGTGTTTGTCTGGCTGTGAACTGAGTCACAGTGGGCCATGTGTGTTTGTGTCTGATGGTATAGGTGATTCATTGAGTCACAGTGAGCCATGTATGAGTGCATGTTTGTGTGTGTGTGTTGTGCTATAGGGTGAGCATTGAGTCACAGTGTGCTGTGTGTGTGTTGTTGTCTGTGTGTGTAGTATAGTCTGAGCATTCAGTTACAGTGTGATGTGTTGCATGTGTTTCTGCTATTATGAAGTGTACATTGAGTCACAATGAGCCCTCTGTAATTGTGTGTGTGTTTGTGTGTGTTGGTAGAGGCTGTGCATTGAATCAGAATTAGGTGTTTATGTGTGTGCGGTGGTATGAGCTTTGCATTGTGTCATGGAGGTGTGTGTGTGTGTCTGTGTGTGTCTGCTGCTACAGATTTCATTGAGTCACAGTGAGCCTGGTGAGTGTCTGTGTGCTGATAGAGGCTGTGAATTGAGTCACATTTTCTTATATGTGTGTGATTGTGTGCTGGTATACACTGTGCATGGAGTCATAGTGAGCAGGTCTGTGTGTGTCTGTGTGTTTGTGCAGTAGTACAGAAGGAGCATTTAATCAGTTATGTGTGTGTGTGTATGTTCGTTTGGTCTTTGCATTGAGTCACTGAGGTGTACGTGTGTGTGTGTGTGGTGCGATAGATTGTGCATTGAGTCAGAATGAGCCGTGAGTGTGTGTGTATGAGAGTGTGTGTGCTGGTGGGATTTTGTTGCACTGGGGTGTGTGTGTGTGTGTACTGCTACAGACTGCATTGAGTCACAGTGAGACGTGTTTGTGTGTGCTGGTATAGGCGATTGATTCACAGTGATCCATTTGTGTGTGTGTGTTAGTATGCGTGTGTTCTTGTTTGGGCTGTGCATTGAGTCACACTGCGATGTGTGTGTATGCTTGTGTGTTTTGGTATAGATTGTGCATAGAATCACAGTACCATATGTGTGTGTGTGTGCTGGTAAAATCTGAGCATTGAGTCACACTGTCCTGTGTGCTGTGTGTCTATGTACTTGTATGGACTGTGCATTGAGTCACAGTGAGCATGTGTGTGTGTTTGTGTGTGTGTGTGTGCTCATATTGGCTTTGAGTTGAGTCACTGAAGTGTATGTGTGTCTGTTTAGGTGGGGGGCTACAGACTGTGAATTGAGTCACACTGAGTTGTTTGTGTACATGAGTGAGTGTTGTGTATGGGTTTTCATTGAGTCACTGGGTTTTGTGTGTGTGTGTGTGTGTGTTTGTAGTGCTACGGACTGCATTGGGTCACAGTGAGCTGTGTGTGTGTGTGCTTGCTGCTGTAGGCTGTGCATTGATTCAAGGTTAGCTGTCAGTGTGTGTGGTGCTGGAATGGAATGTGCACTGAGACACAGTCATCTGTGTGTGTGTGTGCATACATGTGTGCTGGAATCAGCTGTGCACTGCATCACTGTGAGCCATGTGTGTGTTTGTGTGTGTGTGCTGGAAAATCTGAGCATTGAGTTACACTGAGTTCTGTGCTGTGTGTCTGTATGTAGTGGTATGGCCTGTGCAAGGAATCAGTGAGCTGTGTGTGTGTGTGTTTGTGTATTTGGTGGTGTAGAGTCTGTATTGAGTCTCATGAAGCTGTGTGTGTGTGTGTGTGTGTGTGTGTGTGTGATGGTATAGGATGTGCATTGGGTCACAGAGCCGTATATATGTGTCTGAGCTGGTATAGGCAGTGCATTGACTCACAGTGAGTGTTGTGTATGTGCTACTACAGACTGTGCATTGAGTCAGTGATCAATTTTGTGTGTTTGTGTGATTGTCTGCTCATATAGGCTGTGCACTGTGTCACAGTAACCCATGTGTGTTTGTGGGAGTGTGTTTTTGAGTGATGGTATAAGTGGTTCATTGTGTCACAGTGAGCCATGTATGAGTGCATGTTTGTGTGTGTGTGTGTGTTCTGGTAGAGGCTAAGCATTGTGTCACAGTGTGCCATGTGTGTGTGTGGTTGTGTGTGTGTGTAGTACAGTCTGAACATTGATTTACAGTGAGATGTCTTGTATGTGTTTGTGCTTGTATGAACTATACGTTGAGTCACAATGAGCCATGCGTGTGTGTGTGTGCTGGTAGAGGCTGAGCATTGAATCACAGTTAGGAGTTTGTTTGTGTGTACTTGTATGGGCTTTGCATTGAGTCACAGAGGTATGTGTGTGTTTGTGTGTGTCTATGTGTGTATGTCTGTGTTGCCACAGACTTCATTGTGTCACAGTGAGCTTTATGAGTGTCTGTGTGCAGATACAGGCTGTGAATTGAGTCCCAGTGTGTTATGTGTGTGTGTGTGTGTGTGTGTGTGCTGGTATAGCCTGTGCATTGAGTCACAGTGAGCTGTGTGTGTGTGTGTTTGCTGGTGTAGGCTGTGCAGTGATTCAAGGTGACCTGTGATTGTGTGTGTTGAACAGGAACGGACTGTGCACTGAGTCACAGTGAGCCATGTGTGAGTGTGTGCATGTGTGTGAGCCAGTTTAGGATGTGCACTGAGTCACGGTGAGCTGTGTGTGTTTGTGTGTGTGTTCTGGTAAAATATGAGCATTGAGTCACACTGAGGGGTGTCCTGTGTGTCTGTATGTACTGGCATGGACTGTGAATGGAATCACAGTGAGCGCTGTGTGTGTGTATTTTGTTGTATAGAGTCTTTATTGAGTCACACTAAGCTGTGTGTGTGTATGTGTGTGTGTGTGATGGTATAGGTGGTTCATTGAGTCAGAGTGAGCCAAGTATGAGTGTGTGTGTGTGTTTTTGGGTAAAAGCTGAGCATTGCATCACAGGGTGTCATGTGTGTGTCTGTTGTTGTGTGTCTGTGTAGTACAGTCTGAGCATTGAGTTACAGTGAGATGTGTTGCATGTGTTTGTGCTAGTATGAACTGTACATTGAGTCACAACGAGTCATGTGTGTTTGTGTGTGTGTGTGTGTGCTGCTGGAGGCTGATCTTTGAATCACAGTTACATGTTTGGGTGTGTGTGCTGGTATGGGCTTTTCATTGAGTCACGGACTTGTATGTGTGTGTGTGTGCATGTGTGTGTGTTGCTAAGATTTACTTCAGTCACAGTGAGCCTTGTGAGTGTATATGTGCTGATATAGGCTGTGAATTGAGTCACAGTGTGTTATGTGTGAGTGTGTCTGTGTGTGTGCTGGTAAAGACAGTGCATTGAGTCACAATAAGTTGTGTGTGTGTTAATATTCTCATATAGACTGTGCATTGAGTAACTGAGCAAGTGTGTGTGAGTTTGTGGGAGTGTATGAGCACTGGTATGGGTGGAGCATTGAATCAGTTAGGTGTGTGTGTGTGTGTGCTCTTATGGGCTATCTATTGAGCTACTGAGGTGTATTTGTGTTTCTGTCGTTTTACCACAGACTGTGCATTTAATCACAGTGAGCGGGGTGTGTGTGTGTATGTGAGTGTGTGTGCTGGTAGGCTTTCATTGAGTCCCTGGTGTGTGTGTGTGTGTGTGTGTGGTGGTACAGACTGCATTGAGTCACAGTGAGGCGTGTGTGTGTATGATGGTATAGGCAATTGATTGAGTCACAGTGAGGCATGTGTGTGTGTTCTCATATAGGCTGTGCATTGAATCACAGTGAGCCCTGTATCTGTGAGTGTGTGTTTGTGTGTGCTAGTATAGGGTGTGTATTGAGTCACACTGAGGTGTGTGTGTGTGCGTGTGTGTTGTTATAGCTTGTGCATTGAGTCAGAGTGCCATGTCAGTGTGTGCATTCTGGTATAGACTATGCACTGAATCAGAGTGAGGGGGGTGTGTGTCTGTGTGTTCTGGTATAGGCGGACCATTGGGTCACACTGAGGTGTGTGTGTGTGTTTGTGTGTGTGTGTGCTGATACAGCCTGTGCATTAATCGCAGCCAGTTGTGTGTGTATGTGCACCTACAGGTTGCACTTTGTGTCACAGTGTTTTGTGAGTGTGTGTGATATTATATGGTATACAATGAGTCAAAGGGAGGTGTGTGTGGGGGGGTTCATGTGTCTTATAGGCTATGCATTGAGTCACACTGAGCTGTGTATTTGAATGTCTGTATGTGTTTGTGTGTGTGTAGAGGTATAGGCTGTGTATTGACTCACAGTGAGCATTGTGTGCTTCTGTGTGTGTTTATGTCTGCTAGCTTAGCCTGTGCACTGAGTCACAGGGAGCCTTGTGTGTGTGTGTGTGTGTGTGTGTGTGTTGGTAAAGACTGTGCATTGGGTCACAGTGAGCTGTCTTTGTCTTTGTGTGATTGCTGGTGTAGACTGTGCATTGATTCAAGTTGAGCTGTGAGTGTGTGTGTGGTGTTGGTATGGATGGTGCACTGAGTCACACTGAGCTGTGAGTGTGTGTGTACATGCTGGTATAATCTGAGCGTTGAGTCACACTGAGGTGTGTGCTTCGTGTCTGTATGTAGTTGTATGGAATGTGCCTTGGGTCAGAATGAATTGTGTATGTGTACGTTTTTGTGTGTACTTGGTGGTGTAGAGTCTGTATTGAGTCACACTAAGCTGTGAGTGTGTGCATGATAGGATGATACGTATCCTATACCTGATAGGTATAGGATGTGCATTGAGTCACAAAGCAGTGTGTGTGTCTGTGCTGGGATAGGCTGTGCATTGATTCACAGTGAGCCTTGTTTATGTGCTAGTACAGACCGTGCATTGATTCAGTAAACCATGTGTGTGCTTTTCTGTGTTTGTCTGCTGATATAGGCTGTGAACTGAGTCACAGTGGGCCATGTGTGTTTGTGTCTGATGGTATAGGTGATTCATTGAATCACAGTGAGCCATATATGAGTGCGTGTTTGTGTGTGTGTGTGTGTTGTGCTGTAGGGTGAGCATTGAGTCACAGTGTGCCGTGTGTCTGTTGTTGTGTGTGTGTGTAGTACAGTCTGAGCATTCAGTTACAGTGCGATGTGTTGCATGTGTTTCTGCTATTATGAAGTGTACATTGAGTCACAATGAGCCGTCTGTAATTGTGTGTGTGTGTGTGTGTGTTGGTAGAGGCTGTGAATTGAATCAGAATTAGGTGATTATGTGTGTGTGGTGGTATGAGCTTTGCATTGTGTCATGGAGGTATGTGTGTGTGTGTTGCTACAGACTTCATTGAGTCACAGTGAGCCTGGTGAGTGTCTCTGTGCTGATAGAGGCTGTGAATTGAGTCACAGTTTCTTATGTGTGTGTGATTGTGTGCTGGTATACACTGTGCATTGAGTCATAGTGAGCAGGTCTGTGTGTGTCTTTGTTTTTCTGCAGTAGTACGGGTGGAGCCTTTAATCAGTTATGTGTGTGTGTGTGTGTGTTCGTTTGGTCTTTACATTGAGTCACTAAGGTGTATATGTGTGTGTGTGGTGTTATAGACTGTGCATTGAGTCAGAGTGAGCCGTGAGTGTGTGTGTACGAGAGTGTGTGTGCTGGTGGGCTTTTGTTGATGCACTGGTGTGTGTGCATGTGTGTCTGTTGTGCTACAGACTGCATTGAGTCACAGTGAGACATGTTTGTGTGTGCTGGTATAGGCGATTGATTGAGTCACAGTGATCCATTTGTGTGCGCATATTAGTATGCGTGTGTTCTTGTTTAGGCTGTGCATTGAGTCACACTGAGGTGTGTGTGTATCCTTGTGTGTGTTGGTATAGATTGTGCATAGAATCACAGTACCATATGTGTGTGTGTGCTGGTAAAATCTGAGCATTGAGTCACACTGTCGTGTGTGGTGTGTGTCTGTATGTACTTGTATGGACTGTACATTGAGTCACAGTGAGCATGTGTGTGTGTGTGTGTGTGCACTGGTATGCCTTGAACACTGAATCAGCTAGGTGTGTGTGTGTGCTCATATTGGCTTTGAGTTGAGTCACTGAGGTCTATGTGTGTCTGTGTAGGAGGGGGGCTACAGACTATGCATTTAGTCACACTGACACGTTTGTGTACGTGAGTGTGTGTTGTGGTATGTGATTTCATTGAGTCACTGGAGTTTGTGTGTGTGTGTGTGTGTGGTGTTACAGACTGCATTGAGTCACAGTGAGGCATGTGTGTGTATGATGGCATAGGCAATTGATTGAGTCACAGTGACGCATGTGTGTGTGTTCTCATATAGGCTGTGCATTGAATCACAGTGAGACATGTATCTGTGAGTGTGTGTTTGTGTGTGCTAGTATATGGTGTGTATTGAGTCACACTGAGGTGTGTGTGTGTGTGTGTATGTGTTGTTATAGATTGTGCATTGAGTCAGAGTGCCGTGTCAGTGTGTGCATGCTGGTATAGACTATGCACTGAATCAGGGTGAGGGGTGTGTGTGTCTGTGTGTTCTGGTATAGGCGGACCATTGAGTCACACTGAGGTGTGTGTGTGTGTCTGTGTGTGTGTGTGTGTGTGCTGGTACAGCCTGTGCATTAATCACAGTCAGTTGTTTGTGTATGTTCATCTACAAGTTGCACTTTGTGTCACAGTGTGTCTGTGTGTGATATTATACGGTATACACTGAGTCAAAGGGAGCTGTGTGTGTGGGGGGTGCATGTGCTCTTATAGACTTTGCATTGAGTCACACTGAGCTCTGTGTTTGAAAGTCTGTCTGTGTGTGTGTGTGTGTAGAGGTATAGGCTGTGTACTGACTCACAGTGAGCATTGTGTGCTTCTGTGTGTGTGTATGTCTGCTAGCTTAGACTGTGCACAGAGTCCCAGGGAGCCGTGTGTGTCTGTGTGTGTGTGTGTGTTGGTAAAGACTGTGCATTGGGTCGCAATGGGCTGTCTTTGTCTGTGTGTGTGACTGCTGGTGTAGGCTGTGCATTGATTCAAGTTGAGCTGTGAGGGTGTGTGTGGTGTTGATATGGACGGTGCACTGTGTCACACTGAGTTGCGTGTGCGTGCTGGTATAATCTGAGCGTTGAGTCACACTGAGGTTTGTGCTTCGTGTCTGAAGGTAGTTGTATGGAATGTGCCTTGGGTCACAATGAATTGTGTATGTGTACGTTTTTGTGTGTACTTGGTGGTGTAGAGTCTGTATTGAGTCACACTAAGTTGTGAGTGTGTGTGTGTGTGATGGTATAGGATGTGCATTGAGTCACAAAGCCGTGTGTGTGTGTCTGTGCTGGTATAGGCTGTGCATTGATTCACAGTGAGCCTTGTGTATGAGCTAGTATGGATTGTGCATTAGTCAGTGAACCACGTGTGTGCTTTTCTGTGTTTGTCTGGCTGTGAACTGAGTCACAGTGGGCCATGTGTGTTTGTGTCTGATGGTATAGGTGATTCATTGAGTCACAGTGAGCCATGTATGAGTGCGTGTTTGTGTGTGTGTGTGTTGTGCTATAGGGTGAGCATTGAGTCACAGTGTGCTGTGTGTGTGTTGTTGTCTGTGTGTGTAGTATATTCTGAGCATTCAGTTACAGTGTGATGTGTTGCATGTGTTTCTGCTATTATGAAGTGTACATTGAGTCACAATGAGCCGTCTGTAATTGTGTGTGTGTTTGTGTGTGTTGGTAGAGGCTGTGCATTGAATCAGAATTAGGTGTTTATGTGTGTGCGGTGGTATGAGCTTTGCATTGTGTCATGGAGGTGTGAGTGTGTGACTGTGTGTGTCTGCTGCTACAGATTTCATTGAGTCACAGTGAGCCTGGTGAGTGTCTGTGTGCTGATAGAGGCTGTGAATTGAGTCACAGTTTCTTATATGTGTGTGATTGTGTGCTGGTATACACTGTGCATGGAGTCATAGTGAGCAGGTCTGTGTGTGTCTGTGTGTTTGTGCAGTAGTACAGGTGGAGCATTTAATCAGTTATGTGTGTGTGTGTTTGTTCGTTTGGTCTTTGCATTGAGTCACTGAGGTGTACGTGTGTGTGTGTGTGGTGCGATAGATTGTGCATTGAGTCAGAGTGAGCCGTGAGTGTGTGTGTATGAGAATGTGTGTGCTGGTGGGCTTTTGTTGCACTGGGGTGTGTGTGTGTGTGTGTGTGTAGTGCTACAGACTGCATTGAGTCACAGTGAGACGTGTTTGTGTGTGCTGGTATAGGCGATTGATTCACAGTGATCCATTTGTGTGTGCGTGTTAGTATGCGTGTGTTCTTGTTTAGGCTGTGCATTGAGTCACACTGAGATGTGTGTGTATGCTTGTGTGTTTTGGTATAGATTGTGCATAGAATCACAGTACCATATGTGTGTGTGTGTGCTGGTAAAATCTGAGCATTGAGTCACACTGTCCTGTGTGCTGTGTCTCTATGTACTTGTATGGACTGTGCATTGAGTCACAGTGAGCATGTGTGTGTGTTTGTGTGTGTGTGTGTGCACTGGTATGCTTTGAACCCTGAATCAGCTAGGTGTGTGTGTGTGTGTGCTCATATTGGCTTTGAGTTGAGTCACTGAAGTGTATGTGTCTGTTTAGGTGGGGGGCTACAGACTGTGAATTGAGTCACACTGTGTTGTTTGTGTACATGAGTGAGTGTTGTGTATGGGTTTTCATTGAGTCACTGCGTTTTGTGTGTGTGTGTGTGTTTGTAGTGCTACGGACTGCATGGGGTCACAGTGAGCTGTGTGTGTGTGTGCTTGCTTGTGTAGGCTGTGCATTGATTCAAGGTTAGCTGTCAGTGTGTGTGGTGTTGGAATGGAATGTGCACTGAGACACAGTCATCTGTGTGTGTGTGTGCATACATGTGTGCTGGAATCAGCTGTGCACTGCATCACTGTGAGCCGTGTGTGTGTTTGTGTGTGTGTGCTGGATAATCTGAGCATTGAGTCACACTGAGGTCTGTGCTGTGTGTCTGTATGTAGTGGTATGGCCTGTGCAAGGAATCAGTGAGCTGTGTGTGTGTGTGTTTGTGTATTTGGTGGTGTAGAGTCTGTATTGAGTCTCATGAAGCTGTGTGTGTGTGTGTGTGTGTGTGTGATGGTATAGGATGTGCATTGGGTCACAGAACCATATATATGTGTCTGAGCTGGTATAGGCAGTGCATTGACTCACAGTGAGTGTTGTGTATGTGCTACTACAGACTGTGCATTGAGTCAGTGATCAATTTTGTGTGTTTGTGTGATTGTCTGCTCATATAGGCTGTGCACTGTGTCACAGTAACCCATGTGTGTTTGTGGGAGTGTGTTTTTGAGTGATGGTATAAGTGGTTCATTGTGTCACAGTGAGCCATGTATGAGTGCATGTTTGTGTGTGTGTGTGTTCTGGTAGAGGCTAAGCATTGTGTCACAGTGTGTCATGTGTGTGTGTGGTTGTGTGTGTGTTTAGTACAGTCTGCACATTGATTTACAGTGAGATGTTTTACATGTGTTTGTGCTTGTATGAGCTATACGTTGAGTCACAATGAGCCATGCGTGTGTGTGTGTGCTGGTAGAGGCTGAGCATTGAATCACAGTTAGGAGTTTGTTTGTGTGTACTGGTATGGGTTTTGCATTGAGTCACAGAGGTATGTGTGTGTTTGTGTGTGTCTATGTGTGTATGTCTGTGTTGCCACAGACTTCATTGTGTCACAGTGAGCTTTATGAGTGTCTGTGTGCAGATACAGGCTGTGAATTGAGTCCCAGTGTGTTACGTGTGTGTGTGTGTGTGTGCTGGTATAGCCTGTGCATTGAGTCACAGTGAGCTGTGTGTGTGTGTGTTTGCTGGTGTAGGCTGTGCAGTGATTCAAGGTGACCTGTGATTGTGTGTGTTGAACAGGAACGGACTGTGCACTGAGTCACAGTGAGCCATGTGTGAGTGTGTGCATGTGTGTGAGCCAGTTTAGGATGTGCACTGAGTCACGGTGAGCTGTGTGTGTTTGTGTGTGTGTTCTGGTAAAATATGAGCATTGAGTCACACTGAGGGGTGTCCTGTGTGTCTGTATGTACTGGCATGGACTGTGAATGGAATCACAGTGAGCGCTGTGTGTGTGTATTTTGTTGTATAGAGTCTTTATTGAGTCACACTAAGCTGTGTGTGTGTGTGTGTGTGTGATGGTATAGGTGGTTCATTGAGTCAGAGTGAGCCAAGTATGAGTGTGTGTGTGTGTGTTTTGGGGTAAAAGCTGAGCATTGCATCACAGGGTGTCATGTGTGTGTCTGTTGTTGTGTGTCTGTGTAGTACAGTCTGAGCATTGAGTTACAGTGAGATGTGTTGCATGTGTTTGTGCTAGTATGAACTGTACATTGAGTCACAACGAGTCATGTGTGTTTGTGTGTGTGTGTGTGTGCTGCTGGAGGCTGATCATTGAATCACAGTTACGTGTTTGGGTGTGTGTGCTGGTATGGGCTTTTCATTGAGTCACGGACTTGTATGTGTGTGTGTGTGCATGTGTGTGTGTTGCTAAGATTTAATTCAGTCACAGTGAGACTTGTGAGTGTATATGTGCTGATATAGGCTGTGAATTGAGTCACAGTGTGTTATGTGTGAGTGTGTCTGTGTGTGTGCTGGTAAAGACAGTGCATTGAGTCACAATAAGTTGTGTGTGTGTTAATATTCTCATATAGACTGTGCATTGAGTAACTGAGCAAGTGTGTGTGAGTTTGTGGGAGTGTATGAGCACTGGTAAGGGTGGAGCATTGAATCAGTTAGGTGTGTGTGTGTGTGTGCTCTTATGGGCTATCTATTGAGCTACTGAGGTGTATTTGTGTTTCTGTCGTTTTACCACAGACTGTGCATTTAATCACAGTGAGCGGGGTGTGTGTGTGTATGTGAGTGTGTGTGCTGGTAGGCTTTCATTGAGTCCCTGGTGTGTGTGTGTGTGTGTGTGTGGTGGTACAGACTGCATTGAGTCACAGTGAGGCGTGTGTGTGTATGATGGTATAGGCAATTGATTGAGTCACAGTGAGGCATGTGTGTGTGTTCTCATATAGGCTGTGCATTGAATCACAGTGAGCCCTGTATCTGTGAGTGTGTGTTTGTGTGTGCTAGTATAGGGTGTGTATTGAGTCACACTGAGGTGTGTGTGTGTGCGTGTGTGTTGTTATAGCTTGTGCATTGAGTCAGAGTGCCATGTCAGTGTGTGCATTCTGGTATAGACTATGCACTGAATCAGAGTGAGGGGGGTGTGTGTCTGTGTGTTCTGGTATAGGCGGACCATTGGGTCACACTGAGGTGTGTGTGTGTGTTTGTGTGTGTGTGTGCTGATACAGCCTGTGCATTAATCGCAGCCAGTTGTGTGTGTATGTGCACCTACAGGTTGCACTTTGTGTCACAGTGTTTTGTGAGTGTGTGTGATATTATATGGTATACAATGAGTCAAAGGGAGGTGTGTGTGGGGGGGTTCATGTGTCTTATAGGCTATGCATTGAGTCACACTGAGCTGTGTATTTGAATGTCTGTATGTGTTTGTGTGTGTGTAGAGGTATAGGCTGTGTATTGACTCACAGTGAGCATTGTGTGCTTCTGTGTGTGTTTATGTCTGCTAGCTTAGCCTGTGCACTGAGTCACAGGGAGCCTTGTGTGTGTGTGTGTGTGTGTGTGTTGGTAAAGACTGTGCATTGGGTCACAGTGAGCTGTCTTTGTCTTTGTGTGATTGCTGGTGTAGACTGTGCATTGATTCAAGTTGAGCTGTGAGTGTGTGTGTGGTGTTGGTATGGATGGTGCACTGAGTCACACTGAGCTGTGAGTGTGTGTGTACATGCTGGTATAATCTGAGCGTTGAGTCACACTGAGGTGTGTGCTTCGTGTCTGTATGTAGTTGTATGGAATGTGCCTTGGGTCAGAATGAATTGTGTATGTGTACGTTTTTGTGTGTACTTGGTGGTGTAGAGTCTGTATTGAGTCACACTAAGCTGTGAGTGTGTGTGTGATAGGATGATAGGTATCCTATACCTGATAGGTATAGGATGTGCATTGAGTCACAAAGCCGTGTGTGTGTGTCTGTGCTGGGATAGGCTGTGCATTGATTCACAGTGAGTCTTGTTTATGTGCTAGTACAGACCGTGCATTGATTCAGTAAACCATGTGTGTGCTTTTCTGTGTTTGTCTGCTGATATAGGCTGTGAACTGAGTCACAGTGGGCCATGTGTGTTTGTGTCTGATGGTATAGGTGATTCATTGAATCACAGTGAGCCATATATGAGTGCGTGTTTGTGTGTGTGTGTGTGTTGTGCTGTAGGGTGAGCATTGAGTCACAGTGTGCCGTGTGTCTGTTGTTGTGTGTGTGTGTAGTACAGTCTGAGCATTCAGTTACAGTGCGATGTGTTGCATGTGTTTCTGCTATTATGAAGTGTACATTGAGTCACAATGAGCCGTCTGTAATTGTGTGTGTGTGTGTGTGTGTGTTGGTAGAGGCTGTGAATTGAATCAGAATTAGGTGATTATGTGTGTGTGGTGGTATGAGCTTTGCATTGTGTCATGGAGGTATGTGTGTGTGTGTTGCTACAGACTTCATTGAGTCACAGTGAGCCTGGTGAGTGTCTCTGTGCTGATAGAGGCTGTGAATTGAGTCACAGTTTCTTATGTGTGTGTGATTGTGTGCTGGTATACACTGTGCATTGAGTCATAGTGAGCAGGTCTGTGTGTGTCTTTGTTTTTCTGCAGTAGTACGGGTGGAGCCTTTAATCAGTTATGTGTGTGTGTGTGTGTTCGTTTGGTCTTTACATTGAGTCACTAAGGTGTATATGTGTGTGTGTGGTGTTATAGACTGTGCATTGAGTCAGAGTGAGCCATGAGTGTGTGTGTACAAGAGTGTGTGTGCTGGTGGGCTTTTGTTGATGCACTGGTGTGTGTGCATGTGTGTCTGTTGTGCTACAGACTGCATTGAGTCACAGTGAGACATGTTTGTGTGTGCTGGTATAGGCGATTGATTGAGTCACAGTGATCCATTTGTGTGCGCATGTTAGTATGCGTGTGTTCTTGTTTAGGCTGTGCATTGAGTCACACTGAGGTGTGTGTGTATCCTTGTGTGTGTTGGTATAGATTGTGCATAGAATCACAGTACCATATGTGTGTGTGTGTGCTGGTAAAATCTGAGCATTGAGTCACACTGTCGTGTGTGGTGTGTGTCTGTATGTACTTGTATGGACTGTACATTGAGTCACAGTGAGCATGTGTGTGTGTGTGTGTGTGCACTGGTATGCCTTGAACACTGAATCAGCTAGGTGTGTGTGTGTGCTCATATTGGCTTTGAGTTGAGTCACTGAGGTCTATGTGTGTCTGTGTAGGAGGGGGGCTACAGACTATGCATTTAGTCCCACTGACACGTTTGTGTACGTGAGTGTGTGTTGTGGTATGTGATTTCATTGAGTCACTGGAGTTTGTGTGTGTGTGTGTGTGGTGTTACAGACTGCATTGAGTCACAGTGAGGCGTGTGTGTGTATGATGGCATAGGCAATTGATTGAGTCACAGTGAGGCATGTGTGTGTGTTCTCATATAGGCTGTGCATTGAATCACAGTGAGACATGTATCTGTGAGTGTGTGTTTGTGTGTGCTAGTATATGGTGTGTATTGAGTCACACTGAGGTGTGTGTGTGTGTGTATGTGTTGTTATAGATTGTGCATTGAGTCAGAGTGCCGTGTCAGTGTGTGCATGCTGGTATAGACTATGCACTGAATCAGGGTGAGGGGTGTGTGTGTCTGTGTGTTCTGGTATAGGCGGACCATTGAGTCACACTGAGGTGTGTGTGTGTGTCTGTGTGTGTGTGTGTGTGTGCTGGTACAGCCTGTGCATTAATCACAGTCAGTTGTGTGTGTATGTTCAACTACAAGTTGCACTTTGTGTCACAGTGTGTCTGTGTGTGATATTATACGGTATACACTGAGTCAAAGGGAGCTGTGTGTGTGGGGGGTGCATGTGCTCTTATAGACTTTGCATTGAGTCACACTGAGCTGTTTGTTTGAAAGTCTGTCTGTGTGTGTGTGTGTGTAGAGGTATAGGCTGTGTACTGACTCACAGTGAGCATTGTGTGCTTCTGTGTGTGTGTATGTCTGCTAGCTTAGACTGTGCACAGAGTCCCAGGGAGCCGTGTGTGTCTGTGTGTGTGTGTGTGTTGGTAAAGACTGTGCATTGGGTCGCAGTGAGCTGTCTTTGTCTGTGTGTGTGACTGCTGGTGTAGGCTGTGCATTGATTCAAGTTGAGCTGTGAGGGTGTGTGTGGTGTTGATATGGACGGTGCACTGTGTCACACTGAGTTGCGTGTGCGTGCTGGTATAATCTGAGCGTTGAGTCACACTGAGGTTTGTGCTTCGTGTCTGAAGGTAGTTGTATGGAATGTGCCTTGGGTCACAATGAATTGTGTATGTGTACGTTTTTGTGTGTACTTGGTGGTGTAGAGTCTGTATTGAGTCACACTAAGTTGTGAGTGTGTGTGTGTGATGGTATAGGATGTGCATTGAGTCACAAAGCCGTGTGTGTGTGTCTGTGCTGGTATAGGCTGTGCATTGATTCACAGTGAGCCTTGTGTATGAGCTAGTACGGATTGTGCATTAGTCAGTGAACCACGTGTGTGCTTTTCTGTGTTTGTCTGCTGATATAGGCTGTGAACTGAGTCACAGTGGGCCATGTGTGTTTGTGTCTGATGGTATAGGTGATTCATTGAGTCACAGTGAGCCATGTATGAGTGCGTGTTTGTGTGTGTGTGTGTTGTGCTATAGGGTGAGCATTGAGTCACAGTGTGCTGTGTGTGTGTTGTTGTCTGTGTGTGTAGTATAGTCTGAGCATTCAGTTAGAGTGTGATGTGTTGCATGTGTTTCTGCTATTATGAAGTGTACATTGAGTCACAATGAGCCCTCTGTAATTGTGTGTGTGTTTGTGTGTGTTGGTAGAGGCTGTGCATTGAATCAGAATAAGGTGTTTATGTGTGTGCAGTGGTATGAGCTTTGCATTGTGTCATGGAGGTGTGTGTGTGTGTCTGTGTGTGTCTGCTGCTACAGATTTCATTGAGTCACAGTGAGCCTGGTGAGTGTCTGTGTGCTGATAGAGGCTGTGAATTGAGTCACATTTTCTTATATGTGTGTGATTGTGTGCTGGTATACACTGTGCATGGAGTCATAGTGAGCAGGTCTGTGTGTGTCTGTGTGTTTGTGCAGTAGTACAGAAGGAGCATTTAATCAGTTATGTGTGTGTGTGTATGTTCGTTTGGTCTTTGCATTGAGTCACTGAGGTGTACGTGTGTGTGTGTGTGGTGCGATAGATTGTGCATTGAGTCAGAATGAGCCGTGAGTGTGTGTGTATGAGAGTGTGTGTGCTGGTGGGATTTTGTTGCACTGGGGTGTGTGTGTGTGTGTACTGCTACAGACTGCATTGAGTCACAGTGAGACGTGTTTGTGTGTGCTGGTATAGGCGATTGATTCACAGTGATCCATTTGTGTGTGCGTGTTAGTATGCGTGTGTTCTTGTTTAGGCTGTGCATTGAGTCACACTGCGATGTGTGTGTATGCTTGTGTGTTTTGGTATAGATTGTGCATAGAATCACAGTACCATATGTGTGTGTGTGTGCTGGTAAAATCTGAGCATTGAGTCACACTGTCCTGTGTGCTGTGTCTCTATGAACTTGTATGGACTGTGCATTGAGTCACAGTGAGCATGTGTGTGTGTTTGTGTGTGTGTGTGTGCACTGGTATGCTTTGAACCCTGAATCAGCTAGGTGTGTGTGTGTGTGTGCTCATATTGGCTTTGAGTTGAGTCACTGAAGTGTATGTGTGTCTGTTTAGGTGGGGGGCTACAGACTGTGAATTGAGTCACACTGTGTTGTTTGTGTACATGAGTGAGTGTTGTGTATGGGTTTTCATTGAGTCACTGCGTTTTGTGTGTGTGTGTGTGTTTGTAGTGCTACGGACTGCATGGGGTCACAGTGAGCTGTGTGTCTGTGTGCTTGCTTGTGTAGGCTGTGCATTGATTCAAGGTTAGCTGTCAGTGTGTGTGGTGTTGGAATGGAATGTGCACTGAGACACAGTCATCTGTGTGTGTGTGTGCATACATGTGTGCTGGAATCAGCTGTGCACTGCATCACTGTGAGCCGTGTGTGTGTTTGTGTGTGTGTGCTGGAAAATCTGAGCATTGAGTCACACTGAGGTCTGTGCTGTGTGTCTGTATGTAGTGGTATGGCCTGTGCAAGGAATCAGTGAGCTGTGTGTGTGTGTGTTTGTGTATTTGGTGGTGTAGAGTCTGTATTGAGTCTCATGAAGCTGTGTGTGTGTGTGTGTGTGTGTGATGGTATAGGATGTGCATTGGGTCACAGAACCATATATATGTGTCTGAGCTGGTATAGGCAGTGCATTGACTCACAGTGAGTGTTGTGTATGTGCTACTACAGACTGTGCATTGAGTCAGTGATCAATTTTGTGTGTTTGTGTGATTGTCTGCTCATATAGGCTGTGCACTGTGTCACAGTAACCCATGTGTGTTTGTGGGAGTGTGTTTTTGAGTGATGGTATAAGTGGTTCATTGTGTCACAGTGAGCCATGTATGAGTGCATGTTTGTGTGTGTGTGTGTTCTGGTAGAGGCTAAGCATTGTGTCACAGTGTGTCGTGTGTGTGTGGCTGTGTGTGTGTTTACTACAGTCTGCACATTGATTTACAGTGAGATGTTTTACATGTGTTTGTGCTTGTATGAGCTATACGTTGAGTCACAATGAGCCATGCGTGTGTGTGTGTGCTGGTAGCGGCTGAGCATTGAATCACAGTTAGGAGTTTGTTTGTGTGTACTGGTATGGGTTTTGCATTGAGTCACAGAGGTATGTGTGTGTTTGTGTGTGTCTATGTGTGTATGTCTGTGTTGCCACAGACTTCATTGTGTCACAGTGAGCTTTATGAGTGTCTGTGTGCAGATACAGGCTGTGAATTGAGTCCCAGTGTGTTACGTGTGTGTGTGTGTGTGTGTGCTGGTATAGCCTGTGCATTGAGTCACAGTGAGCTGTGTGTGTGTGTGTTTGCTGGTGTAGGCTGTGCAGTGATTCAAGGTGACCTGTGATTGTGTGTGTTGAACAGGAACGGACTGTGCACTGAGTCACAGTGAGCCATGTGTGAGTGTGTGCATGTGTGTGAGACAGTTTAGGATGTGCACTGAGTCACGGTGAGCTGTGTGTGTTTGTGTGTGTGTTCTGGTAAAATATGAGCATTGAGTCACACTGAGGGGTGTCCTGTGTGTCTGTATGTACTGGCATGGACTGTGAATGGAATCACAGTGAGCGCTGTGTGTGTGTATTTTGTTGTATAGAGTCTTTATTGAGTCACACTAAGCTCTGTGTGTGTGTGTGTGTGTGATAGTATAGGTGGTTCATTGAGTCAGAGTGAGCCAAGTATGAGTGTGTGTGTGTGTGTTTTGGGGTAAAAGCTGAGCGTTGCATCACAGGGTGTCATGTGTGTGTCTGTTGTTGTGTGTCTGTGTAGTACAGTCTGAGCATTGAGTTACAGTGAGATGTGTTGCATGTGTTTGTGCTAGTATGAACTGTACATTGAGTCACAACGAGTCATGTGTGTTTGTGTGTGTGTGTGTGTGCTGCTGGAGGCTGATCATTGAATCACAGTTACGTGTTTGGTTGTGTGTGCTGGTATGGGCTTTTCATTGAGTCACGGACTTGTATGTGTGTGTGTGTGCATGTGTGTGTGTTGCTAAGATTTACTTCAGTCACAGTGAGCCTTGTGAGTGTATATGTGCTGATATAGGCTGTGAATTGAGTCACAGTGTGTTATGTGTGAGTGTGTCTGTGTGTGTGCTGGTAAAGACAGTGCATTGAGTCACAATAAGTTGTGTGTGTGTTAATATTCTCATATAGACTGTGCATTGAGTAACTGAGCAAGTGTGTGTGAGTTTGTGGGAGTGTATGAGCACTGGTATGGGTGGAGCATTGAATCAGTTAGGTGTGTGTGTGTGTGTGCTCTTATGGGCTATCTATTGAGCTACTGAGGTGTATTTGTGTTTCTGTCGTTTTACCACAGACTGTGCATTTAATCACAGTGAGCGGGGTGTGTGTGTGTATGTGAGTGTGTGTGCTGGTAGGCTTTCATTGAGTCCCTGGTGTGTGTGTGTGTGTGTGTGTGTGGTGGTACAGACTGCATTGAGTCACGGTGAGGCGTGTGTGTGTATGATGGTATAGGCAATTGATTGAGTCACAGTGAGGCATGTGTGTGTGTTCTCATATAGGCTGTGCATTGAATCACAGTGAGCCCTGTATCTGTGAGTGTGTGTTTGTGTGTGCTAGTATAGGGTGTGTATTGAGTCACACTGAGGTGTGTGTGTGTGCGTGTGTGTTGTTATAGCTTGTGCATTGAGTCAGAGTGCCATGTCAGTGTGTGCATTCTGGTATAGACTATGCACTGAATCAGAGTGAGGGGGGTGTGTGTCTGTGTGTTCTGGTATAGGCGGACCATTGGGTCACACTGAGGTGTGTGTGTGTGTTTGTGTGTGTGTGTGCTGATACAGCCTGTACATTAATCGCAGCCAGTTGTGTGTGTATGTGCACCTACAGGTTGCATTTTGTGTCACAGTGTGTTGTGAGTGTGTGTGATATTATATGGTATACAATGAGTCAAAGGGAGGTGTGTGTGGGGGGGTTCATGTGTCTTATAGGCTATGCATTGAGTCACACTGAGCTGTGTGTTTGAATGTCTGTATGTGTTTGTGTGTGTGTAGAGGTATAGGCTGTGTATTGACTCACAGTGAGCATTGTGTGCTTCTGTGTGTGTTTATGTCTGCTAGCTTAGCCTGTGCACTGAGTCACAGGGAGCCTTGTGTGTGTGTGTGTGTGTGTGTGTGTTGGTAAAGACTGTGCATTGGGTCACAGTGAGCTGTCTTTGTCTTTGTGTGATTGCTGGTGTAGACTGTGCATTGATTCAAGTTGAGCTGTGAGTGTGTGTGTGGTGTTGGTATGGACGGTGCACTGAGTCACACTGAGCTGTGAGTGTGTGTGTACATGCTGGTATAATCTGAGCGTTGAGTCACACTGAGGTGTGTGCTTCGTGTCTGTATGTAGTTGTATGGAATGTGCCTTGGGTCAGAATGAATTGTGTATGTGTACGTTTTTGTGTGTACTTGGTGGTGTAGAGTCTGTATTGAGTCACACTAAGCTGTGAGTGTGTGTGTGATAGGATGATAGGTATCCTATACCTGATAGGTATAGGATGTGCATTGAGTCACAAAGCCGTGTGTGTGTGTCTGTGCTGGGATAGGCTGTGCATTGATTCACAGTGAGCCTTGTTTATGTGCTAGTACAGACCGTGCATTGATTCAGTAAACCATGTGTGTGCTTTTCTGTGTTTGTCTGCTGATATAGGCTGTGAACTGAGTCACAGTGGGCCATGTGTGTTTGTGTCTGATGGTATAGGTGATTCATTGAATCACAGTGAGCCATATATGAGTGTGTGTTTGTGTGTGTGTGTGTGTTCTGCTTTAGGCTGAGCATTGAGTCACAGTGTGCCATGTGTGTGTTGTTGTCTGTGTGTGTAGTACAGTCTGAGCATTCAGTTACAGTGTGATGTGTTGCATGTGTTTCTGCTATTATGAAGTGTACATTGAGTCACAATGAGCCCTCTGTAATTGTGTGTGTGTGTGTGTGTGTGTTGGTAGAGGCTGTGAATTGAATCAGAATTAGGTGTTTATGTGTGTGTGGTGGTATGAGCTTTGCATTGTGTCATGGAGGTATGTGTGTGTGTGTTGCTACAGACTTCATTGAGTCACAGTGAGCCTGGTGAGTGTCTCTGTGCTGATAGAGGCTGTGAATTGAGTCACAGTTTCTTATGTGTGTGTGACTGTGTGCTGGTATACACTGTGCATTGAGTTATAGTGAGCAGGTCTGTGTGTGTCTTTGTTTTTCTGCAGTAGTACGGGTGGAGCCTTTAATCAGTTATGTGTGTGTGTGTGTTCGTTTGGTCTTTGCATTGAGTCACTAAGGTGTATATGTGTGTGTGTGTGGTGTTATAGACTGTGCATTGAGTTAGAGTGAGCCGTGAATGTGTGTGTACGAGAGTGTGTGTGCTGGTGTGTTTTTGTTGCACTGCGGTGTGTGCTTGTGTGTGTGTAGTGCTACAGATTGCATTGAGTCACAGTGAGATGTGTTTGTGTGTGCTGGTATAGGCGATTGAGTCACAGTGATCCATTTGTGTGTGCGTGTTAGTATGCGTGTGTTCTTGTTTAGGCTGTGCATTGAGTCACACTGAGGTGTGTGTGTATGCTTTTGTGTGTTGGAATAGATTGTGCACAGAATCACAGTACCATATGTGTGTGTGTGTGCTGGTAAAATCTGAGAATTGACTCACACTGTCGTGTGTGGTGTGTGTCTATGTACTTGTATGGACTGTGCATTGAGTCACAGTGAGAATGTGTGTGTGTTTGTGTGTGCGTGTGTGCACTGGTATGCTTTGAACCCTGAATCAGCTAGGTGTGTGTGTGTGTGCTCATATTGGCTTTGAGTTGAGTCACTGAAGTGTATGTGTGTCTGTGTAGGTGGGGGGCTACAGACTGTGAATTGAGTCACACTGAGATGTTTGTGTACATGAGTGAGTGTTGTGTATGGGCTTTCATTGAGTCACTGTGTTTTGTGTGTGTGTGTGTGTGTGTTTGTAGTGCTACGGACTGCATGGGGTCACAGTGAGCTGTGTGTGTGTGTGCTTGCTGGTGTAGGCTGTGCATTGATTCAAGGTTAGCTGTCAGTGTGTGTGGTGCTGGAATGGAATGTGCACTGAGACACAGTCATCTGTGTGTGTGTGCATACATGTGTGCTGGAATCAGCTGTGCACTGCATCACTGTGAGCCGTGTGTGTGTGCTGGAAAATCTGAGCATTGAGTCACACTGAGGTCTGTGCTGTGTGTCTGTATGTAGTGGTATGGCCTGTGCAAGGAATCAGTGAGCTGTGTGTGTGTGTTTGTGTATTTGGTGGTGTAGAGTCTGTATTGAGTCTCATTAAGCTGTGTGTGTGTGTGTGTGATGGTATAGGATGTGCATTGGGTCACAGAGCCGTATATATGTGTCTGAGCTGGTATAGGCAGTGCATTGACTCACAGTGAGTGTTGTGTATGTGCTACTACAGACTGTGCATTGAGTCAGTGATCAATTTTGTGTGTTTGTGTGATTGTCTGCTCATATAGGCTGTGCACTGTGTCACAGTAACCCATGTGTGTTTGTGGGAGTGTGTTTTTGAGTGATGGTATAAGTGGTTCATTGTGTCACAGTGAGCCATGTATGAGTGCATGTTTGTGTGTGTGTGTGTTCTGGTAGAGGCTAAGCATTGTGTCACAGTGTGTCATGTGTGTGTGTGGTTGTGTGGGTGTGTAGTACAGTCTGAACATTGATTTACAGTGAGATGTTTTGCATGTGTTTGTGCTTGTATGAGCTATACGTTGAGTCACAATGAGCCATGCGTGTGTGTGTGTGCTGGTAGAGGCTGAGCATTGAATCACAGTTAGGAGTTTGTTTGTGTGTACTGGTATGGGCTTTACATTGAGTCACAGAGGTATGTGTGTGTTTGTGTGTGTCTATGTGTGTATGTCTGTGTTGCCACAGACTTCATTGTGTCAGAGTGAGCTTTATGAGTGTCTGTGTGCAGATACAGGCTGTGAATTGAGTCCCAATGTGTTATGTGAGCGTGTGTGTGTGTGCTGGTATAGCCTGTGCATTGAGTCACAGTGAGCTGTGTGTGTATGTGTTTGCTGGTGTAAGCTGTGCAGTGATTCAAGGTGACCTGTGATTGTGTGTGTTGAACAGGAACGGACTGTGCACTGAGTCACAGTGAGCCATGTGTGAGTGTGTGCATGTGTGTGAGCCAGTTTAGGATGTGCACTGAGTCACAGTGAGCTGTGTGTGTTTGTGTGTGTGTTCTGGTAAAATATGAGCATTGAGTCACACTGAGGGGTGTCCTGTGTGTCTGTATGTACTGGCATGGACTGTGAATGGAATCACAGTGAGTGCTGTGTGTGTGTAATTTGTTGTATAGAGTCTTTATTGAGTCACACTAAGCTGTGTGTGTGTATGTGTGTGTGTGATGGTATAGGTGGTTCATTGAGTCAGAGTGAGCCAAGTATGTGTGTGTGTGTGTGTGATTTGGGGTAAAAGCTGAGCATTGCATCACAGGGTGTCATGTGTGTGTCTGTTGTGTGTCTGTGTAGTACAGTCTGAGCATTGAGTTACAGTGAGATGTGTTGCATGTGTTTGTGCTAGTATGAACTGTACATTGAGTCACAACAAGCCATGTATGTTTGTGTGTGTGTGTGTGTGCTGGTGGAGGCTGATCATTGAATCACAGTTACGTGTTTGTGTGTGTGTGCTGGTATGGGCTTTTCATTGAGTCACGGACTTGTATGTGTGTGTGTGTGTGCATGTGTGTGTGTTGCTAAGTTTAATTCAGTCACAGTGAGCCTTGTGAGTGTATATGTGCTGATATAGGCTGTGAATTGAGTCACAGTGTGTTATGTGTGAGTGTGTCTGTGTGTGTGCTGGTAAAGACAGTGCATTGAGTCACAATAAGTTGTGTGTGTGTTAATATTCTCATATAGACTGTGCATTGAGTCACAGTGAGCAAGTGTGTGTGAGATTGTGGGAGTGTATGAGCACTGGTATGGGTGGAGCATTGAATCAGTTAGGTGTGTGTGTGTGTGTGTGTGCTCCTATGGGCTATCTATTGAGCTACTGAGGTGTATTTGTGTTTCTGTCGTGGTACCACAGACTGTGCATTTAATCACAGTGAGCGGGGTGTGTGTGTGTATGTGAGTGTGTGTGCTGCTAGGATTTCATTGAGTCCCTGGTGTGTGTGTGTGTGTGTGTGTGTGTGGTGCTACAGACTGCATTGAGTCACAGTGAGGCGTGTGTGTGTATGATGGTATAGGCAATTGATTGAGTCACAGTGAGGCATGTGTGTGTGTTCTCATATAGGCTGTGCATTGAATCACAGTGAGCCCTGTATCTGTGAGTGTGTGTTTGTGTGTGCTAGTATAGGGTGTGTATTGAGTCACACTGAGGTGTGTGTGTGTGCGTGTGTGTTCTTATAGATTGTGCATTGAGTCAGAGTGCCATGTCAGTGTGTGCATTCTGGTATAGACTATGCACTGAATCAGAGTGAGGGGTGTGTGTGTCTGTGTGTTCTGGTATAAGCGGACCATTGAGTCACACTGAGGTGTGTGTGTGTGTTTGTGTGTGTGTGTGCTGATACAGCCTGTGCATTAATCGCAGTCAGTTGTGTGTGTATGTGCACCTACAGGTTGCAATTTGTGTCACAGTGTTTTGTGTGTGTGTGTGATATTATACGGAATACAATGAGTCAAAGGGAGGTGTGTGTGGGGGGGTGCATGTGTTCTTATAGGCTATGCATTGAGTCACTCTGAGCTGTGTGTTTGAATGTCTGTATGTGTTTGTGTGTGTGTAGAGGTATAGGCTGTGTATCGACTCACAGTGAGCATTGTGTGCTTCTGTGTGTTTATGTCTGCTAGCTTAGTCTGTGCACTGAGTCACAGGGAGCCTTGTGTGTGTGTGTGTTTGTGTGTGTTGGTAAAGACTGTGCATTGGGTCGCAGTGAGCTGTCTTTGTCTTTGTGTGATTGTTGGTGTAGACTGTGCATTGATTCAAGATGAGCTGTGAGTGTGTGTGTGGTGTTGGTATGGATGGTGCATTGAGTCACACTGAGCTGTGAGTGTGTGTGTACATGCTGGTATAATCTGAGCATTGAGTCACACTGAGGTGTGCGCTTCGTGTCTGTATGTAGTGGTATGGAATGTGCCTTGGGTCAGAATGAATTGTGTATGTGTACGTTTTTGTGTGTACTTGGTGGTGTAGAGACTGTATTGAGTCACACTAAGCTGTGAGTGTGTGTGTGATAGGATGATAGGTATCCTATACCTGATAGGTATAGGATGTGCATTGAGTCAGAAAGCAGTGTGTGTGTGTCTGTGTTGGGATAGGTTGTGCATTGATTCACAGTGAGCCTTGTTTATGTGCTAGTACAGACCGTGCATTGATTCAGTAAACCATGTGTGTGCTTTTCTGTGTTTGTCTGCTGATATAGGCTGTGAACTGAGTCACAGTGGGCCATGTGTGTTTGTGTCTGATGGTATAGGTGATTCATTGAATCACAGTGAGCCATATATGAGTGCGTGTTTGTGTGTGTGTGTGTTCTCCTATTGGCTGAGCATTGAGTCACAGTGTGCCATGTGTGCGTTGTTGTCTGTGTGTGTAGTACAGTCTGAGCATTCAGTTACAGTGCGATGTGTTGCATGTGTTTCTGCTATTATGAAGTGTACATTGACTCACAATGAGCCCTCTGTAATTGTGTGTGTGTGTGTTGGTAGAGGCTGTGATTTGAATCAGAATTAGGTGTTTATGTGTGTGTGGTGGTATAAGCTTTGCATTGTGTCATGGAGGTATGTGTGTGTGTTTCAACAGACTTCATTGAGTCACAGTGAGCCTGATGTGTATCTCTGTGTTGATAGAGGCTGTGAATTGAGTCACAGTTTCTTATGTGTGTGTGATTGTGTGCTGCTATACACTGTGCATTGAGTCATAGTGAGCAGGTCTGTGTGTGTCTTTGTTTTTCTGCAGTAGTATGGGTGGAGCCTTTAATCAGTTATGTGTGTGTGTGTGTGTTCGTTTGGTCTTTGCATTGAGTCATTAAGGTGTATATGTGTGTGTGTGTGTGTGTGTGGTGTTATAGACTGTGCATTGAGTCAGAGTGAGCCGTGAGTGTGTGTGTACGAGAGTGTGTGTGCTGGTGTGTTTTGTTGCACTGCGGTGTGTGCTTGTGTGTGTGTAGTGCTACAGATTGCATTGAGTCACAGTGAGACGTGTTTGTGTGTGCTGGTATAGACGATTGATTCACAGTGATCCATTTGTGTTTGCCTGTTAGTATGCGTGTGTTCTTGTTTAGGCTATGCATTGAGTCACACTGAGGTGTATGTGTATGCTTGTGTGTGTTGGTATAGTTTGTGCATAGAATCACAGTACCATATGTGTGTGTGTGTGCTGGTAAAATCTGAGCATTGAGTCACACTGTCGTGTGTGGTGTGTGTCTATGTACTTGTATGGACTGTGCATTGAGTCACAGTGAGCATGTGTGTGTGTTTGTGTGTGTGCACTGGTATGCTTTGAACCCTGAATCAGCTAGGTGTGTGTTTGTGTGTGCTCATATTGGCTTTGAGTTGAGTCACTGAAGTGTATGTGTGTCTGTGTAGGAGCGGGGCTACAGACTCTGAATTGAGTCACACTGAGATGTTTGTGTACATGAGTGAGTGTTGTGTATGGGCTTTCATTGAGTCACTGTGTTTTGTGTGTGTGTGTGTTTGTAGTGCTACGGACTGCATGGGGTCACAGTGAGCTGTGTGTGTGTGTGCTTGCTGGTGTAGGCTGTGCATTGATTCAAGGTTAGCTGTCAGTGTGTGTGGTGCTGGAATGGAATGTGCACTGAGACACAGGCATCTGTGTGTGTGTGCATACATGTGTGCTGGAATCAGCTGTGCACTGCATCACTGTGAGCCGTGTGTGTGTGCTGGAAAATCTGAGCATTGAGTCACACTGAGGTCTGTGCTGTGTGTCTGTATGTAGTGGTATGGCCTGTGCAAGGAATCAGTGAGCTGTGTGTGTGTGTTTGTGTATTTGGTGGTGTAGAGTCTGTATTGAGTCTCATTAAGCTGTGTGTGTGTGTGTGTGTGATGGTATAGGATGTGCATTGGGTCACAGAGCCGTATATATGTGTCTGAGCTGGTATAGGCAGTGCATTGACTCACAGTGAGTGTTGTGTATGTGCTACTACAGACTGTGCATTGAGTCAGTGATCAATTTTGTGTGTTTGTGTGATTGTCTGCTCATATAGGCTGTGCACTGTGTCACAGTAACCCATGTGTGTTTGTGGGAGTGTGTTTTTGAGTGATGGTATAAGTGGTTCATTGTGTCACAGTGAGCCATGTATGAGTGCATGTTTGTGTGTGTGTGTGTTCTGGTAGAGGCTAAGCATTGTGTCACAGTGTGTCGTGTGTGTGTGGTTGTGTGTGTGTGTAGTACAGTCTGAACATTGATTTACAGTGAGATGTTTTGCATGTGTTTGTGCTTGTATGAGCTATACGTTGAGTCACAATGAGCCATGCGTGTGTGTGTGTGCTGGTAGATGCTGAGAAAAGAATCACAGTTAGGAGTTTGTTAGTGTGTACTGGTATGGGCTTTGCATTGAGTCACAGAGGTATGTGTGTGTTTGTGTGTGTCTATGTGTGTATGTCTGTGTTGCCACAGACTTCATTGTGTCAGAGTGAGCTTTATGAGTGTCTGTGTGCAGATACAGGCTGTGAATTGAGTCCCAGTGTGTTACGTGTGTGTGTGTGTGGGTGTGCTGGTATAACCTGTGCATTGAGTCACAGTGAGCTGTGTGTGTGTGTGTTTGCTGGTGTAGGCTGTGCAGTGATTCAAGGTGACCTGTGATTGTGTGTGTTGAACAGGAATGGACTGTGCACTGAGTCACAGTGAGCCATGTGTGAGTGTGTGCATGTGTGTGAGCCAGTTTAGGATGTGCACTGAGTCACGGTGAGCTGTGTGTGTTTGTGTGTGTGTTCTGGTAAAATATGAGCATTGAGTCACACTGAGGGGTGTCCTGTGTGTCTGTATGTACTGGCATGGACTGTGAATGGAATCACAGTGAGCGCTGTGTGTGTGTATTTTGTTGTATAGAGTCTTTATTGAGTCACACAAAGCTGTGTGTGTGTATGTGTGTGTGTGTGATGGTATAGGTGGTTCATTGAGTCAGAGTGAGCCAAGTATGAGTGTGTGTGTGTGTGTTTTTGGGTAAAAGCTGAGCATTGCATCACAGGGTGTCGTGTGTGCCTCTTGTTGTGTGTCTGTGTAGTACAGTCTGAGCATTGAGTTACAGTGAGATGTGTTGCATGTGTTTGTGCTAGTATGAACTGTACATTGAGTCACAACAAGGCATGTGTGTTTGTGTGTGTGTGCTGGTGGAGGCTGATCGTTGAATCACAGTTACGTGTTTGTGTGTGTGTGCTGGTATGGGCTTTTCATTGAGTCACGGACTTGTATGTGTGTGTGTGTGCATGTGTGTGTGTTGTTAAGATCTGGTTCAGTCACAGTGAGCCTTGTGAGTGTATATGTGCTGATATAGGCTGTGAATTGAGTCACAGTGTGTTATGTGTGAGTGTGTCTGTGTGTGTGCTGGTAAAGACAGTGCATTGAGTCACAATAAGTTGTGTGTGTGTTAATATTCTCATATAGACTGCATTGAGTAACAGTGAGCAAGTATGTATGAGTTTGTGGGAGTGTATGAGCATTGGTATGGGTGGAGCATTGAATCAGTTAGGTGTGTGTGGGTGTGTGTGCTCCTATGGGCTATCTATTGAGCTACTGAGGTGTATTTGTGTTTCTGTCGTGGTACCACAGACTGTGCATTTAATCACAGTGAGCGGGGTGTGTGTGTGTATGTGAGTGTGTGTGCTGCTAGGCTTTCATTGAGTCCCTGGTGTGTGTGTGTGTGTGTGTGGTGGTACAGACTGCATTGAGTCACAGTGAGGCGTGTGTGTGTATGATGGTATAGGCAATTGATTGAGTCACAGTGAGGCATGTGTGTGTGTTCTCATATAGGCTGTGCATTGAATCACAGTGAGCCCTGTATCTGTGAGTGTGTGTTTGTGTGTGCTAGTATAGGGTGTGTATTGAGTCACACTGAGGTGTGTGTGTGTGTGCGTGTGTGTTCTTATAGATTGTGCATTGAGTCAGAGTGCCATGTCAGTGTGTGCATTCTGGTATAGACTATGCACTGAATCAGAGTGAGGGGTGTGTGTGTCTGTGTGTTCTGGTATAGGCGGACCATTGAGTCACACTGAGGTGTGTGAGTGTGTCTGTGTGTGTGTGTGTGCTGGTACAGCCTGTGCATTAATCGCAGTCAGTTGTGTGTGTATGTGCACCTACAGGTTGCACTTTGTGTCACAGTGTTTTGTGTGTGTGTGTGATATTATACGGCATACAATGAGTCAAAGGGAGGTGTGTGTGTGGGGGTGCATGTGTTCTTATAGGCTATGCATTGAGTCACACTGAGCTGTGTGTTTGAATGTCTGTATGTGTTTGTGTGTGTGTAGTGGTATAGGCTGTGTATTGACTCACAGTGAGCATTGTGTGCTTCTGTGTGTGTTTATGTCTGCTAGGTTAGCCTGTGCACTGAGTCACAGGGAGCCTTGTGTGTGTGTGTGTGTGTTGGTAAAGACTGTGCATTGGGTCACAGTGAGCTGTCTTTCTCTTTGTGTGATTGCTGGTGTAGACTGTGCATTGATTCAAGTTGAGCTGTGAGTGTGAGTGTGTTGTTGGTATGAACGGTGCACTGAGTCACACTGAGCTGTGAGTGTGTGTGTACATGCTGGTATAATCTGAGCGTTGAGTCACACTGAGGTGTGTGCTTCGTGTCTGTGTGTAGTTGTATGGAATGTGCCTTGGGTCAGAATGAATTGTGTATGTGTACGTTTTTGTGTGTACTTGGTGGTGTAGAGTCTGTATTGAGTCACACTAAGCTGTGAGTGTGTGCATGATAGGATGATACGTATCCTATACCTGATAGGTATAGGATGTGCATTGAGTCACAAAGCAGTGTGTGTGTCTGTGCTGGGATAGGCTGTGCATTGATTCACAGTGAGCCTTGTTTATGTGCTAGTACAGACCGTGCATTGATTCAGTAAACCATGTGTGTGCTTTTCTGTGTTTGTCTGCTGATATAGGCTGTGAACTGAATCAGAGTGGGCCATATGTGTTTGTGTCTGATGGTATAGGTGATACATTGAGTCACAGTGAGCCATATATGAGTGTGTGTTTGTGTGTGTGTGTGTGTTGTGCTATAGGGTGAGCATTGAGTCACAGTGTGCCGTGTGTGTGTTGTTGTCTGTGTGTGTAGTACAGTCTGAGCATTCAGTTACAGTGTGATGTGTTGCATGAGTTTCTGCTATTATGAAGTGTACATTGAGTCACAATGTGCCGTCTGTAATTGTGTGTGTGTGTGTGTGTGTTGGTAGAGGCTGTGAATTGAATCAGAATTAGGTGTTTATGTGTGTGTGGTGGTATGAGCTTTGCATTGTGTCATGGAGGTATGTGTGTGTGTGTTGCTACAGACTTCATTGAATCACAGTGAGCCTGGTGAGTGTCTCTGTGCTGATAGAGGCTGTGAATTGAGTCACAGTTTCTTATGTGTGTGTGATTGTGTGCTGGTATACACTGTGCATTGAGTCATAGTGAGCAGGTCTGTGTGTGTCTTTGTTTTTCTGCAGTAGTATGGGTGGAGCCTTTAATCAGTTATGTGTGTGTGTGTGTTCGTTTGGTCGTTGCATTGAGTCACTAAGGTGTATATGTGTGTGTGTGTGTGTGGTGTTATAGACTGTGCATTGAGTCAGAGTGAACTGTGAGTGTGTGTGTACGAGAGTGTGTGTGCTGGTGGGCTTTTGTTGATGCACTGGTGTGTGTGCATGTGCGTCTGTTGTGCTACAGACTGCATTGAGTCACAGTGAGACATGTTTGTGTGTGCTGGTATAGGCGATTGATTGAGTCACAGTGATTCATTTGTGTGTGCGTGTTAGTATGCGTGTGTTTTTGTTTTGGCTGTGCATTGAATCACACTGAGGTGTGTGTGTATCCTTGTGTGTGTTGGTATAGATTGTGCATAGAATCACAGTACCATATGTGTGTGTGTGTGCTAGTAAAATCTGAGCATTGAGTCACACTATCGTGTGTGGTGTGTGTCTGTATGTACTTGTATAGACTGTACATTGAGTCACAGTGAGCATGTGTGTGTGTTTGTGTGTGTGTGTGCACTGGTATGCCTTGAACACTGAATCAGCTAGGTGTGTGTGTGTGCTCATATTGGCTTTGAGTTGAGTCACTGAGGTGTATGTGTGTCTGTGTAGGTGGGGGGCTACAGACTATGTATTTAGTCACACTGAGACGTTTGTGTACGTGAGTGTGTGTTGTGGTATGTTATTTCATTGAGTCACTGGAGTTTCTTTGGGGGTGTGTGTGTGGTGTTACAGACTGCATTGAGTCACAGTGAGGCATGTGTGTTTATGATGGCATAGGCAATTGATTGAGTCACAGTGAGGCATGTGTGTGTGTTCTCATATAGGCTGTGCATTGAATCACAGTGAGACATGTATCTGTGAGTGTGTGTTTGTGTGTGCTAGTATATGGTGTGTATTGAGTACCAGTGAGGTGTGTGTGTGTAAGTATGTGTGGTTATAGATTGTGCATTGAGTCAGAGTGCCGTGTCAGTGTGTGCATGCTGGTATAGACTATGCACTGAATCAGGGTGAGGGGTGTGTGTGTCTGTGTGTTCTGGTATAGGCGGACCATTGAGTCACACTGAGGTGTGTGTGTGTGTTTGTGTGTGTGTGTGCTGATACAGCCTGTACATTAATCGCAGTCAGTTGTGTGTGTATGTGCACCTACAGGTTGCACTTTGTGTCACAGTGTTTTGTGTGTGTGTGTGAGACTATAAGATATACAATGAGTCAAAGGGAGGTGTGTGTGGGGGTGCATGTGTTCTTATAGGCTATGCATTGAGTCACACTGAGCTGTGTGTTTGAATGTCTGTATGTGTTTGTGTGTGTGTAGAGGTATAGGCTGTGTATTGACTCACAGTGAGCATTGTGTGCTTCTGTGTGTTTATGTCTGCTAGCTTAGCCTGTGCACTGAGACACAGGGAGCCTTGTGTGTGTGTGTGTGTGTGTGTTGGTAAAGACTGTGCATTGGGTCACAGTGAGCTTTCTTTGTCTTTGTGTGATTGCTGGTGTAGACTGTGCATTGATTCAAATTGAGCTGTGAGGGTGTGTGTGGTGTTGGTATGGACGGTGCACTGAGTCACACTGAGCTGTGAGTGTGTGTGTACATGCTGGTATAATCTGAGCGTTGAGTCACACTGAGGTGTGCGCTTCGTGTCTGTCTGTAGTTGGATGGAATGTGCCTTGGGTCAGAATGAATTGTGTATGTGTACGTTTTTGTGTGTACTTGGTGGTGTAGAGTCTGTATTGAGTCACACTAAGCTGTGAGTGTGTGTGTGATAGGATGATAGGTATCCTATACCTGATAGGTATAGGATGTGCATTGAGTCACAAAGCCGTGTGTGTGTGTCTGTGCTGGGATAGGCTGTGCATTGATTCACAGTGAGCCTTGTTTATGTGCTAGTACAGACCGTGCATTGATTCAGTAAACCATGTGTGTGCTTTTCTGTGTTTGTCTGCTGATATAGGCTGTGAACTGAGTCACAGTGGGCCATGTGTGTTTGTGTCTGATGGTATAGGTGATTCATTGAATCACAGTGAGCCATATATGAGTGCGTTTTAGTGTGTGTGTGTGTGTTCTGCTATAGGCTGAGCATTGAGTCACAGTGTGCTGTGTGTGTGTTGTTGTCTGTGTGTGTAGTACAGTCTGAGCATTCAGTTACAGTGTGATGTGTTGCATGTGTTTCTGCTATTATGAAGTGTACATTGAGTCACAATGAGCCCTCTGTAATTGTGTGTGTGTGTGTGTTGGTAGAGGCTGTGATTTGAATCAGAATTAGGTGTTTATGTGTGTGTGGTGGTATGAGCTTTGCATTGTGTCATGGAGGTATGTGTGTGTGTGTTGCTACAGACTTCATTGAGTCACAGTGAGCCTGGTGAGTGTCTCTGTGCTGATAGAGGCTGTGAATTGAGTCACAGTTTCTTATGTGTGTGTGATTGTGTGCTGGTATACACTGTACATTGAGTCATAGTGAGCAGGTCTGTGTGTGTCTTTGTTTTTCTGCAGTAGTACGGGTGGAGCCTTTAATCAGTTATGTGTGTGTGTGTGTGTGTTCGTTTGGTCTTTGCATTGAGTCACTAAGGTTTATATGTGTGTGTGTGTGTGGTGTTATAGACTGTGCATTAAGTCAGAGTCAGCCGTGAGTGTATGTGTGTGAGAGTGTGTGTGCTGGTGGGCTTTTGTTGCACTGCAGTGTGTGCTTCTGTGTGTGTAGTGCTACAGATTGCATTGAGTCACAGTGAGACGTGTTTGTGTGTGCTGGTATAGGCGATTGATTCACAGTGGTCCATTTGTGTGTGTGTGTTAGTATGCGTGTGTTCTTGTTTAGGCTGTGCATTGAGTCACACTGAGGTGTGTGTGTATGCTTGTGTGTGTTGGTATAGATTGTGCATAGAATCACCGTACCATATGTGTGTGTGTGTGTTGGTAAAATCTGAACATTGAGTCACACTGTCGTGTGTGGTGTGTGTCTATGTACTTTTATGGACTGTGCATTGAGTCACAGTGAGCATGTGTGTGTGTTTGTGTGTGTGTGTATGCACTGGTATGCTTTGAACCCTGAATCAGCTAGATGTGTGTGTGTGTGTGCTCATATTGGCTTTGAGTTGAGTCACTGAAGTGTATGTGTGTCTGTGTAGGTGGGGGGCTACAGACTGTGAATTGAGTCACACTGAGATGTTTGTGTACATGAGTGAGTGTAGTGTATGGGCTTTCATTGAGTCACTGGGTTTTGTGTGGGTGTGTGTGTGTGTTTGTAGTGCTACGGACTGCATGGGGTCACAGTGAGCTGCGTGTGTGTGTGCTTGCTGGTGTAGGCTGTGCATTGATTCAAGGTTAGCTGTCAGTGTGTGTGGTGCTGGAATGGAATGTGCACTGAGACACAGTCATCTGTGTGTGTGTGTGCATACATGTGTGCTGGAATCAGCTGTGCACTGCATCACTGTGTGCCGTGTGTTTTTGTGTGTGTGTGCTGGAAAATCTGAGCATTGAGACACACTGAGGTCTGTGCTGTGTTGCTGTATGTAGTGGTATGGCCTGTGCAAGGAATCAGTGAGCTGTGTGTGTGTGTTTGTGTATTTGGTGGTGTAGAGTCTGTATTGAGTCTCATTAAGCTGTGTGTGTGTGTGTGTGTGTGATGGTATAGGATGTGCATTGGGTCACAGAGCCGTATATATGTGTCTGAGCTGGTATAGGCAGTGCATTGACTCACAGTGAGTGTTGTGTATGTGCTACTACAGACTGTGCATTGAGTCAGTGATCAATTTTGTGTGTTTGTGTGATTGTCTGCTCATATAGGCTGTGCACTGTGTCACAGTAACCCATGTGTGTTTGTGGGAGTGTGTTTTTGAGTGATGGTATAAGTGGTTCATTGTGTCACAGTGAGCCATGTATGAGTGCATGTTTGTGTGTGTGTGTGTTCTGGTAGCGGCTAAGCATTGTGTCACAGTGTGTCATGTGTGTGTGTGGTTGTGTGTGTGTGTAGTACAGTCTGAACATTGATTTACAGTGAGATGTTTTGCATGTGTTTGTGCTTGTATGAGCTATACGTTGAGTCACAATGAGCCATGCGTGTGTGTGTGTGCTGGTAGAGGCTGAGCATTGAATCACAGTTAGGAGTTTGTTTGTGTGTACTGGTATGGGCTTTGCATTGAGTCACAGAGGTATGTGTGTGTTTGTGTGTGTCTATGTGTGTATGTCTGTGTTGCCACAGACTTCATTGTGTCAGAGTGAGCTTTATGAGTGTCTGTGTGCAGATACAGGCTGTGAATTGAGTCCCAGTGTGTTATTTGTGTGTGTGTGTGTGCTGGTATAGCCTGTGCATTGAGTCACAGTGAGCTGTGTGTGTGTGTGTTTGCTGGTGTAGGCTGTGCAGTGATTCAAGGTGACCTGTGATTGTGTGTGTTGAACAGGAACAGACTGTGCACTGAGTCACAGTGAGCCATGTGTGAGTGTGTGCATGTGTGTGAGCCAGTTTAGGATGTGCACTGAGTCACGGTGAGCTGTGTGTGTTTGTGTGTGTGTTCTGGTAAAATACGAGCATTGAGTCACACTGAGGGGTGTCCTGTGTGTCTGTATGTACTGGCATGGACTGTGAATGGAATCACAGTGAGCGCTGTGTTTGCGTATTTTGTTGTATAGAGTCTTTATTGAGTCACACTAAGCTGTGTGTGTGTGTTGGTATAGGTGGTTCATTGAGTCAGAGTGAGCCAAGTATGAGTGTGTGTGTGTGTGTTTTTGGGTAAAAGCTGAGCATTGCATCACAGGGTGTCATGTGTGTGTCTGTTGTTGTGTGTCTGTGTAGTACAGTCTGAGCATTGAGTTACAGTGAGATGTGTTGCATGTGTTTGTGCTAGTATGAACTGTACATTGAGTCACAACGAGCCATGTGTGTTTGTGTGTGTGTGTGTGTGCTGGTGGAGGCTGATCATTGAGTCACAGTTACGTGTTTGTGTGTGTGTGCTGGTATGGGCTTTTCATTGAGTCACGGACTTGTATGTGTGTGTGTGTGTATGTGTGTGTGTTGCTAAGATTTAATTCAGTCACAGTGAGCCTTGTGAGTGTATATGTGCTGATATAGGCTGTGAATTGAGTCACAGTGTGTTATGTGTGAGTGTGTCTGTGTGTGTGCTGGTAAAGACAGTGCATTGAGTCACAATAAGTTGTGTGTGTGTTAATATTCTCATATAGACTGTGCATTGAGTAACAGTGAGCAAGTGTGTGTGAGTTTGTGGGAGTGTATGAGCACTGGTATGGGTGGAGCCTTGAATCAGTAAGGTGTGTGTGTGTGTATTCGTTTGGTCTTTGCATTGAGTCACTAAGGTGTATATGTGTGTGTGTGTGGTGTTATAGACTGTGCATTAAGTCAGAGTGAGCCGTGAGTGTGTGTGTACGAGAGTGTGTGTGCTGGTGGGCTTTTGTTGATGCACTGGTGTGTGAGCATGTGTGTCTGTTGTGCTACAGACTGTATTGAGTCACAGTGAGACATGTTTGTGGGTGTTGGTATAGGCGATTGATTGAGTCACAGTGATCCATTTGTGTGTGCGTGTTAGTATGCGTGTGTTCTTGTTTAGGCTGTGCATTGAGTCACACTGAGGTGTGTGTGTATCCTTGAGTGTGTTGGTATAGATTGTGCATAGAATCACAGTAACATATGTGTGTGTGTGTGCTGCTAAAATCTGAGCATTGAGTCACACTGTCGTGTGTGGTGTGTGTCTGTATGTACTTGTATGGACTGTACATTGAGTCACAGTGAGCATGTGTGTGTGTGTGTGTGTGTGTGTGCACTGGTATGTCTTGAACACTGAATCAGCTAGGGGTGTGTGTGTGCTCATATTGGCTTTGAGTTGAGTCACTGAGGGCTATGTGTGTTTGTGTAGGAGCGGGGCTACAGACTATGCATTTAGTCACACTGACACGTTTGTGTACGTGAGTGTGTGTTGTGGCATGTGATTTCATTGAGTCACTGGAGTTTGTGTGTGTGTGTGTGTGTGGTGTTACAGACTGCATTGAGTCACAGTGAGGCGTGTGTGTGTATGATGGCATAGGCAATTGATTGAGTCACAGTGACGCATGTGTGTGTGTTCTCATATAGGCTGTGCATTGAATCACAGTGAGACATGTATCTGTGAGTGTGTGTTTGTGTGTGCTAGTATATGGTGTGTATTGAGTCACACTGAGGTGTGTGTGTGTGCGTATGTGTTGTTATAGATTGTGCATTGAGTCAGAGTGCCGTGTCAGTGTGTGCATGCTGGTATAGACTATGCACTGAATCAGGGTGAGGGGTGTGTGTGTCTGTGTGTTCTGGTATAGGCGGACCATTGAGTCACACTGAGGTGTGTGTGTGTGTGTCTGTGTGTGTGTGTGTGTGCTGGTACAGCCTGTGCATTAATCACAGTCAGTTGTGTGTGTATGTTCACCTACAAGTTGCACTTTGTGTCACAGTGTGTCTGTGTGTGATATTATACGGTATACACTGAGTCAAAGGGAGCTGTGTGGGGGGGCTGATGTGCTCTTATAGACTTTGCATTGAGTCACACTGAGTTGTGTGTTTGAAAGTCTGTCTGTGTGTGTGTGTGTGTGTAGAGGTATACGCTGTGTACTGACTCAGAGTGAGCATTGTGTGCTTCTGTGTGTGTGTATGTCTGCTAGCTTAGACTGTGCACAGAGTCCCAGGGATCCGTGTGTGTGTGTGTGTGTGTGTGTTGGTAAAGACTGTGCATTGGGTCGCAGTGAGCTGTCTTTTTCTGTGTGTGTGACTGCTGGTGTAGGCTGTGCATTGATTCAAGTTGAGCTGTGAGTGTGTGTGTGGTGTTGATATGGACGGTGCACTGTGTCACACTGAGTTGCGTGTGTGTGCTTGTATAATCTGAGCGTTGAGTCACACTGAGGTTTGTGCTTCGTGTCTGAAGGTAGTTGTATGGAATGTGCCTTGGGTCACAATGAATTGTGTATGTGTACGTTTTTGTGTGTACTTGGTGGTGTAGAGTCTGTATTGAGTCACACTAAGTTGTGAGTGTGTGTGTGTGATGGTATAGGATGTGCATTGAGTCACAAAGCCGTGTGTGTGTGTCTGTGCTGGGATAGGCTGTGCATTGATTCACAGTGAGCCTTGTGTATGAGCTAGTACGGATTGTGCATTAGTCAGTGAACCACGTGTGTGCTTTTCTGTGTTTGTCTGCTGATATAGGCTGTGAACTGAGTCACAGTGGGCCATGTGTGTTTGTGTCTGATGGTATAGGTGATTCATTGAGTCACAGTGAGCCATGTATGAGTGCGTGTTTGTGTGTGTGTGTGTTGTGCTATAGGGTGAGCATTGAGTCACAGTGTGCTGTGTGTGTGTTGTTGTCTGTCTGTGTAGTATAGTCTGAGCATTCAGTTACAGTGTGATGTGTTGCATGTGTTTCTGCTATTATGAAGTGTACATTGAGTCACAATGAGCTCTCTGTAATTGTGTGTGTGTGTGTGTGTGTTGGTAGAGGCTGTGCATTGAATCAGAATTAGGTGTTTATGTGTGTGCGGTGGTATGAGCTTTGCATTGTGTCATGGAGGTGTGTGTGTGTGTCTGTGTGTGTCTGCTGCTACAGATTTCATTGAGTCACAGTGAGCCTGGTGAGTGTCTGTGTGCTGATAGAGGCTGTGAATTGAGTCACATTTTCTTATATGTGTGTGATTGTGTGCTGGTATACACTGTGCATGGAGTCATAGTGAGCAGGTCTGTGTGTGTCTGTGTGTTTGTGCAGTAGTACAGAAGGAGCATTTAATCAGTTATGTGTGTGTGTGTATGTTCGTTTGGTCTTTGCATTGAGTCACTGAGGTGTACGTGTGTGTGTGTGTGGTGCGATAGATTGTGCATTGAGTCAGAATGAGCTGTGAGTGTGTGTGTATGAGAGTGTGTGTGCTGGTGGGATTTTGTTGCACTGGGGTGTGTGTGTGTGTGTACTGCTACAGACTGCATTGAGTCACAGTGAGACGTGTTTGTGTGTGCTGGTATAGGCGATTGATTCACAGTGATCCATTTGTGTGTGTGTGTTAGTATGCGTGTGTTCTTGTTTGGGCTGTGCATTGAGTCACACTGCGATGTGTGTGTATGCTTGTGTGTTTTGGTATAGATTGTGCATAGAATCACAATACCATATGTGTGTGTGTGTGCTGGTAAAATCTGAGCATTGAGTCACACTGTCCTGTGTGCTGTGTGTCTATGTACTTGAATGGACTGTGCATTGAGTCACAGTGAGCATGAGTGTGTGTTTGTGTGTGTGCTCATATTGGCTTTGAGTTGAGTCACTGAAGTGTATGTGTGTCTGTTTAGGTGGGGGGCTACAGACTGTGAATTGAGTCACACTGAGTTGTTTGTGTACATGAGTGAGTGTTGTGTATGGGTTTTCATTGAGTCACTGGGTTTTGTGTGTGTGTGTGTGTGTGTTTGTAGTGCTACGGACTGCATTGGGTCACAGTGAGCTGTGTGTGTGTGTGCTTGCTGCTGTAGGCTGTGCATTGATTCAAGGTTAGCTGTCAGTGTGTGTGGTGCTGGAATGGAATGTGCACTGAGACACAGTCATCTGTGTGTGTGTGCATACATGTGTGCTGGAATCAGCTGTGCACTGCATCACTGTGAGCCATGTGTGTGTTTGTGTGTGTGTGCTGGAAAATCTGAGCATTGAGTTACACTGAGTTCTGTGCTGTGTGTCTGTATGTAGTGGTATGGCCTGTGCAAGGAATCAGTGAGCTGTGTGTGTGTGTGTTTGTGTATTTGGTGGTGTAGAGTCTGTATTGAGTCTCATGAAGCTGTGTGTGTGTGTGTGTGTGTGATGGTATAGGATGTGCATTGGGTCACAGAGCCGTATATATGTGTCTGAGCTGGTATAGGCAGTGCATTGACTCACAGTGAGTGTTGTGTATGTGCTACTACAGACTGTGCATTGAGTCAGTGATCAATTTTGTGTGATTGTCTGCTCATATAGGCTGTGCACTGTGTCACAGTAACCAATGTGTGTTTGTGGGAGTGTGTTTTTGAGTGATGGTATAAGTGGTTCATTGTGTCACAGTGAGCCATGTATGAGTGCATGTTTGTGTGTGTGTGTGTGTTCTGGTAGAGGCTAAGCATTGTGTCACAGTGTGCCATGTGTGTGTGTGGTTGTGTGTGTGTGTAGTACAGTCTGAACATTGATTTACAGTGAGATGTCTTGTATGTGTTTGTGCTTGTATGAACTATACGTTGAGTCACAATGAGCCATGCGTGTGTTTGTGTGCTGGTAGAGGCTGAGCATTGAATCACAGTTAGGAGTTTGTTTGTGTGTACTGGTATGGGCTTTGCATTGAGTCACAGAGGTATGTGTGTGTTTGTGTGTGTCTATGTGTGTATGTCTGTGTTGCCACAGACTTCATTGTGTCAGAGTGAGCTTTATGAGTGTCTGTGTGCAGATACAGGCTGTGAATTGAGTCCCAGTGTGTTATGTGTGTGTGTGTGTGTGTGTGTGCTGGTATAGCCTGTGCATTGAGTCACAGTGAGCTGTGTGTGTGTGTGTTTGCTGGTGTAGGCTGTGCAGTGATTCAAGGTGACCTGTGATTGTGTGTGTTGAACAGGAACGGACTGTGCACTGAGTCACAGTGAGCCATGTGTGAGTGTGTGCATGTGTGTGAGCCAGTTTAGGATGTGCACTGAGTCACGGTGAGCTGTGTGTGTTTGTGTGTGTGTTCTGGTAAAATATGAGCATTGAGTCACACTGAGGGGTGTCCTGTGTGTCTGTATGTACTGGCATGGACTGTGAATGGAATCACAGTGAGCGCTGTGTGTGTGTATTTTGTTGTATAGAGTCTTTATTGAGTCACACTAAGCTGTGTGTGTGTATGTGTGTGTGTGTGATGGTATAGGTGGTTCATTGAGTCAGAGTGAGCCAAGTATGAGTGTGTGTGTGTGTTTTTGGGTAAAAGCTGAGCATTGCATCACAGGGTGTCATGTGTGTGTCTGTTGTTGTGTGTCTGTGTAGTACAGTCTGAGCATTGAGTTACAGTGAGATGTGTTGCATGTGTATGTGCTAGTATGAACTGCACTTTGAGTCACAATGAGCCATGTGTGTTTGTGTGTGTGTGCTGGTGGAGGCTGATCATTGAATCACAGTTATGTGTTTGTGTGTGTGTGCTGGTATGGGTTTTTCATTGAGTCACGGACTTGTATGTGTGTGTGTGTGCATGTGTGTGTGTTGCTAAGATTTACTTCAGTCACAGTGAGCCTTGTGAGTGTATAGGCTGTGAATTGAGTCACAGTGTGTTATGTGTGAGTGTGTCTGTGTGTGTGCTGGTAAAGACAGTGCATTGAGTCACAATAAGTTGTGTGTGTGTTAATATTCTCATATAGACTGTGCATTGAGTAACAGTGAGCAAGTGTGTGTGAGTTTGTGGGAGTGTATGAGCACTGGTATGGGTGGAGCCTTGAATCAGTAAGGTGTGTGTGTGTGTATTCGTTTGGTCTTTGCATTGAGTCACTAAGGTGTATATGTGTGTGTGTGTGTGGTGTTATAGACTGTGCATTGAGTCAGAGTGAGCTGTGAGTGTGTGTGTACGAGAGTGTGTGTGCTGGTGGGCTTTTGTTGATGCACTGGTGTGTGTGCATGTGTGTCTGTTGTGCTACAGACTGCATTGAGTCACAGTGAGACATGTTTGTGGGTGCTGGTATAGGCGATTGATTGAGTCACAGTGATCCATTTGTGTGTGCGTGTTAGTATGCGTGTGTTCTTGTTTAGGCTGTGCATTGAGTCCCACTGAGGTGTGTGTGTATCCTTGAGTGTGTTGGTATAGATTGTGCATAGAATCACAGTACCATATGTGTGTGTGTGTGCTGCTAAAATCTGAGCATTGAGTCACACTGTCGTGTGTGGTGTGTGTCTGTATGTACTTGTATGGACTGTACATTGAGTCACAGTGAGCATGTGTGTGTGTGTGTGTGTGCGCACTGGTATGCCTTGAACACTGAATCAGCTAGGTGTGTGTGTGTGCTCATATTGGCTTTGAGTTGAGTCACTGAGTTCTATGTGTGTCTGTGTAGGAGGGGGGCTACAGACTATGCATTTAGTCACACTGACACGTTTGCGTATGTGAGTGTGTGTTGTGGTATGTGATTTCATTGAGTCACTGGAGTTTGTGTGTGTGTGTGTGGTGTTACAGACTGCATTGAGTCACAGTGAGGCGTGTGTGTGTATGATGGCATAGGCAATTGATTGAGTCACAGTGACGCATGTGTGTGTGTTCTCATATAGGCTGTGCATTGAATCACAGTGAGACATGTATCTGTGAGTGTGTGTTTGTGTGTGCTAGTATATGGTGTGTATTGAGTCACACTGAGGTGTGTGTGTGTGCGTATGTGTTGTTATAGATTGTGCATTGAGTCAGAGTGCTGTGTCAGTGTGTGCATGCTGGTATAGACTATGCACTGAATCAGGGTGAGGGGTGTGTGTGTCTGTGTGTTCTGGTATAGGCGGACCATTGAGTCACACTGAGGTGTGTGTGTGTGTCTGTGTGTGTGTGTGTGTGCTGGTACAGCCTGTGCATTAATCACAGTCAGTTGTGTGTGTATGTTCACCTACAAGTTGCACTTTGTGTCACAGTGTGTCTGTGTGTGATATTATACGGTATACACTGAGTCAAAGGGAGCTGTGTGGGGGGGCTGATGTGCTCTTATAGACTTTGCATTGAGTCACACTGAGTTGTGTGTTTGAAAGTCTGTCTGTGTGTGTGTGTGTGTGTGTAGAGGTAAACGCTGTGTACTGACTCACAGTGAGCATTGTGTGCTTCTGTGTGTGTGTATGTCTGCTAGCTTAGACTGTGCACAGAGTCCTAGGGAGCCTTGTGTGTGTGTGTGTGTGTGTTGGTAAAGACTGTGCATTGGGTCGCAGTGAGCTGTCTTTGTCTGTGTGTGTGACTGCTGGTGTAGGCTGTGCATTGATTCAAGTTGAGCTGTGAGGGTGTGTGTGGTGTTGATATGGACGGTGCACTGTGTCACACTGAGTTGCGTGTGTGTGCTTGTATAATCTGAGCGTTGAGTCACACTGAGGTTTGTGCTTCGTGTCTGAAGGTAGTTGTATGGAATGTGCCTTGGGTCACAATGAATTGTGTATGTGTACGTTTTTGTGTGTACTTGGTGGTGTAGAGTCTGTATTGAGTCACACTAAGTTGTGAGTGTGTGTGTGTGATGGTATAGGATGTGCATTGAGTCACAAAGCCGTGTGTGTGTGTCTGTGCTGGGATAGGCTGTGCATTGATTCACAGTGAGCCTTGTGTATGAGCTAGTACGGATTGTGCATTAGTCAGTGAACCACGTGTGTGCTTTTCTGTGTTTGTCTGCTGATATAGGCTGTGAACTGAGTCACAGTGGGCCATGTGTGTTTGTGTCTGATGGTATAGGTGATTCATTGAGTCACAGTGAGCCATGTATGAGTGCATGTTTGTGTGTGTGTGTTGTGCTATAGGGTGAGCATTGAGTCACAGTGTGCTGTGTGTGTTGTTGTCTGTGTGTGTAGTATAGTCTGAGCATTCAGTTACAGTGTGATGTGTTGCATGTGTTTCTGCTATTATGAAGTGTACATTGAGTCACAATGAGCCGTCTGTAATTGTGTGTGTGTTTGTGTGTGTTGGTAGAGGCTGTGCATTGAATCAGAATTAGGTGTTTATGTGTGTGCGGTGGTATGAGCTTTGCATTGTGTCATGGAGGTGTGTGTGTGTGTCTGTGTGTGTCTGCTGCTACAGATTTCATTGAGTCACAGTGAGCCTGGTGAGTGTCTGTGTGCTGATAGAGGCTGTGAATTGAGTCACATTTTCTTATATGTGTGTGATTGTGTGCTGGTATACACTGTGCATGGAGTCATAGTGAGCAGGTCTGTGTGTGTCTGTGTGTTTGTGCAGTAGTACAGAAGGAGCATTTAATCAGTTATGTGTGTGTGTGTATGTTCGTTTGGTCTTTGCATTGAGTCACTGAGGTGTACGTGTGTGTGTGTGTGGTGCGATAGATTGTGCATTGAGTCAGAATGAGCCGTGAGTGTGTGTGTATGAGAGTGTGTGTGCTGGTGGGATTTTGTTGCACTGGGGTGTGTGTGTGTGTGTACTGCTACAGACTGCATTGAGTCACAGTGAGACGTGTTTGTGTGTGCTGGTATAGGCGATTGATTCACAGTGATCCATTTGTGTGTGTGTGTTAGTATGCATGTGTTCTTGTTTGGGCTGTGCATTGAGTCACACTGCGATGTGTGTGTATGCTTGTGTGTTTTGGTATAGATTGTGCATAGAATCACAATACCATATGTGTGTGTGTGTGCTGGTAAAATCTGAGCATTGAGTCACACTGTCCTGTGTGCTGTGTGTCTATGTACTTGAATGGACTGTGCATTGAGTCACAGTGAGCATGTGTGTGTGTTTGTGTGTGTGCTCATATTGGCTTTGAGTTGAGTCACTGAAGTTTATGTGTGTCTGTTTAGGTGGGGGGCTACAGACTGTGAATTGAGTCACACTGAGTTGTTTGTGTACATGAGTGAGTGTTGTGTATGGGTTTTCATTGAGTCACTGGGTTTTGTGTGTGTGTGTGTGTGTGTTTGTAGTGCTACTGACTGCATTGGGTCACAGTGAGCTCTGTGTGTGTGTGCTTGCTGCTGTAGGCTGTGCATTGATTCAAGGTTAGCTGTCAGTGTGTGTGGTGCTGGAATGGAATGTGCACTGAGACAGTCATCTGTGTGTGTGTGTGCATACATGTGTGCTGGAATCAGCTGTGCACTGCATCACTGTGAGCCATGTGTGTGTTTGTGTGTGTGTGCTGGAAAATCTGAGCATTGAGTTACACTGAGTTCTGTGCTGTGTGTCTGTATGTAGTGGTATGCCCTGTGCAAGGAATCAGTGAGCTGTGTGTGTGTGTGTTTGTGTATTTGGTGGTGTAGAGTCTGTATTGAGTCTCATGAAGCTGTGTGTGTGTGTGTGTGTGTGTGTGTGATGGTATAGGATGTGCATTGGGTCACAGAGCCGTATATATGTGTCTGAGCTGGTATAGGCAGTGCATTGACTCACAGTGAGTGTTGTGTATGTGCTACTACAGACTGTGCATTGAGTCAGTGATCAATTTTGTGTGTTTGTGTGATTGCTCATATAGGCTGTGCACTGTGTCACAGTAACCCATGTGTGTTTGTGGGAGTGTGTTTTTGAGTGATGGTATAAGTGGTTCATTGTGTCACAGTGAGCCATGTATGAGTGCATGTTTGTGTGTGTGTGTGTGTTCTGGTAGAGGCTAAGCATTGTGTCACAGTGTGCCATGTGTGTGTGTGGTTGTGTGTGTGTGTAGTACAGTCTGAACATTGATTTACAGTGAGATGTCTTGTATGTGTTTGTGCTTGTATGAACTATACGTTGAGTCACAATGAGCCATGCGTGTGTGTGTGTGCTGGTAGAGGCTGAGCATTGAATCACAGTTAGGAGTTTGTTTGTGTGTACTGGTATGGGCTTTGCATTGAGTCACAGAGGTATGTGTGTGTTTGTGTGTGTCTATGTGTGTATGTCTGTGTTGCCACAGACTTCATTGTGTCAGAGTGAGCTTTATGAGTGTCTGTGTGCAGATACAGGCTGTGAATTGAGTCCCAGTGTGTTATGTGTGTGTGTGTGTGTGTGTGCTGGTATAGCCTGTGCATTGAGTCACAGTGAGCTGTGTGTGTGTGTGTTTGCTGGTGTAGGCTGTGCAGTGATTCAAGGTGACCTGTGATTGTGTGTGTTGAACAGGAACGGACTGTGCACTGAGTCACAGTGAGCCATGTGTGAGTGTGTGCATGTGTGTGAGCCAGTTTAGGATGTGCACTGAGTCACGGTGAGCTGTGTGTGTTTGTGTGTGTGTTCTGGTAAAATATGAGCATTGAGTCACACTGAGGGGTGTCCTGTGTGTCTGTATGTACTGGCATGGACTGTGAATGGAATCACAGTGAGCACTGTGTGTGTGTATTTTGTTGTATAGAGTCTTTATTGAGTCACACTAAGCTGTGTGTGTGTATGTGTGTGTGTGTGATGGTATAGGTGGTTCATTGAGTCAGAGTGAGCGAAGTATGAGTGTGTGTGTGTGTTTTTGGGTAAAAGCTGAGCATTGCATCACAGGGTGTCATGTGTGTGTCTGTTGTTGTGTGTCTGTGTAGTACAGTCTGAGCATTGAGTTACAGTGAGATGTGTTGCATGTGTTTGTGCTAGTATGAACTGCACATTGAGTCACAACGAGCCATGTGTGTTTGTGTGTGTGTGTGTGTGCTGCTGGAGGCTGATCATTGAATCACAGTTACGTGTTTGTGTGTGTGTGCTGGTATGGGCTTTTCATTGAGTCACGGACTTGTATGTGTGTGTGTGTGCATGTGTGTGTGTTGCTAAGATTTACTTCAGTCACAGTGAGCCTTGTGAGTGTATAGGTTGTGAATTGAGTCACAGTGTGTTATGTGTGAGTGTGTCTGTGTGTGTGCTGGTAAAGACAGTGCATTGAGTCACAATAAGTTGTGTGTGTGTTAATATTCTCATATAGACTGTGCATTGAGTAACAGTGAGCAAGTGTGTGTGAGTTTGTGGGAGTGTATGAGCACTGGTATGGGTGGAGCCTTGAATCAGTAAGGTGTGTGTGTGTGTATTCGTTTGGTCTTTGCATTGAGTCACTAAGGTGTATATGTGTGTGTGTGTGGTGTTATAGACTGTGCATTGAGTCAGAGTGAGCCGTGAGTGTGTGTGTACGAGAGTGTGTGTGCTGGTGGGCTTTTGTTGATGCACTGGTGTGTGTGCATGTGTGTCTGTTGTGCTACAGACTGCATTGAGTCACAGTGAGACATGTTTGTGGGTGCTGGTATAGGCGATTGATTGAGTCACAGTGATCCATTTGTGTGTGCGTGTTAGTATGCGTGTGTTCTTGTTTAGGCTGTGCATTGAGTCACACTGAGGTGTGTGTGTATCCTTGAGTGTGTTGGTATAGATTGTGCATAGAATCACAGTACCATATGTGTGTGTGTGTGCTGCTAAAATCTGAGCATTGAGTCACACTGTCGTGTGTGGTGTGTGTCTGTATGTACTTGTATGGACTGTACATTGAGTCACAGTGAGCATGTGTGTGTGTGTGTGTGTGTGTGCACTGGTATGCCTTGAACACTGAATCAGCTAGGTGTGTGTGTGTGCTCATATTGGCTTTGAGTTGAGTCACTGAGTTCTATGTGTGTCTGTGTAGGAGGGGGGCTACAGACTATGCATTTAGTCACACTGACACGTTTGTGTACGTGAGTGTGTGTTGTGGTATGTGATTTCATTGAGTCACTGGAGTTTGTGTGTGTGTGTGTGGTGTTACAGACTGCATTGAGTCACAGTGAGGCGTGTGTGTGTATGATGGCATAGGCAATTGATTGAGTCACAGTGACGCATGTGTGTGTGTTCTCATATAGGCTGTGCATTGAATCACAGTGAGACATGTATCTGTGAGTGTGTGTTTGTGTGTGCTAGTATATGGTGTGTATTGAGTCACACTGAGGTGTGTGTGTGTGTGTATGTGCTGTTATAGATTGTGCATTGAGTCAGAGTGCCGTGTCAGTGTGTGCATGCTGGTATAGACTATGCACTGAATCAGGGTGAGGGGTGTGTGTGTCTGTGTGTTCTGGTATAGGCGGACCATTTAGTCACACTGAGGTGTGTGTGTGTGTCTGTGTGTGTGTGTGTGTGCTGGTACAGCCTGTGCATTAATCACAGTCAGTTGTGTGTGTATGTTCACCTACAAGTTGCACTTTGTGTCACAGTGTGTCTGTGTGTGATATTATACGGTATACACTGAGTCAAAGGGAGCTGTGTGGGGGGGCTGATGTGCTCTTATAGACTTTGCATTGAGTCACACTGAGTTGTGTGTTTGAAAGTCTGTGTGTGTGTGTGTGTGTGTGTAGAGGTAAACGCTGTGTACTGACTCACAGTGAGCATTGTGTGCTTCTGTGTGTGTGTATGTCTTCTAGCTTAGACTGTGCACAGAGTCCTAGGGAGCCTTGTGTGTGTTTGTGTGTGTGTGTGTGTGTTGGTAAAGACTGTGCATTGGGTCGCAGTGAGCTGTCTTTGTCTGTGTGTGTGACTGCTGGTGTAGGCTGTGCATTGATTCAAGTTGAGCTGTGAGGGTGTGTGTGGTGTTGATATGGACGGTGCACTGTGTCACACTGAATTGCGTGTGTGTGTTTGTATAATCTGAGCGTTGAGTCACACTGAGGTTTGTGCTTCGTGTCTGAAGGTAGTTGTATGGAATGTGCCTTGGGTCACAATGAATTGTGTATGTGTACGGTTTTGTGTGTACTTGGTGGTGTAGAGTCTGTATTGAGTCACACTAAGTTGTGAGTGTGTGTGTGTGATGGTATAGGATGTGCATTGAGTCACAAAGCCGTGTGTGTGTGTCTGTGCTGGTATAGGCTGTGCATTGATTCACAGTGAGCCTTGTGTATGAGCTAGTACGGATTGTGCATTAGTCAGTGAACCACGTGTGTGCTTTTCTGTGTTTGTCTGGCTGTGAACTGAGTCACAGTGGGCCATGTGTGTTTGTGTCTGATGGTATAGGTGATTCATTGAGTCACAGTGAGCCATGTATGAGTGCGTGTTTGTGTGTGTGTGTGTTGTGCTATAGGGTGAGCATTGAGTCACAGTGTGCTGTGTGTGTGTTGTTGTCTGTGTGTGTAGTATAGTCTGAGCATTCAGTTACAGTGTGATGTGTTGCATGTGTTTCTGCTATTATGAAGTGTACATTGAGTCACAATGAGCCCTCTGTAATTGTGTGTGTGTTTGTGTGTGTTGGTAGAGGCTGTGCATTGAATCAGAATTAGGTGTTTATGTGTGTGCGGTGGTAGGAGCTTTGCATTGTGTCATGGAGGTGTGTGTGTGTGTCTGTGTGTGTCTGCTGCTACAGATTTCATTGAGTCACAGTGAGCCTGGTGAGTGTCTGTGTGCTGATAGAGGCTGTGAATTGAGTCACATTTTCTTATATGTGTGTGATTGTGTGCTGGTATACACTGTGCATGGAGTCATAGTGAGCAGGTCTGTGTGTGTCCGTGTGTTTGTGCAGTAGTACAGAAGGAGCATTTAATCAGTTATGTGTGTGTGTGTATGTTCGTTTGGTCTTTGCATTGAGTCACTGAGGTGTACGTGTGTGTGTGTGTGGTGCGATAGATTGTGCATTGAGTCAGAATGAGCCGTGAGTGTGTGTGTATGAGAGTGTGTGTGCTGGTGGGATTTTGTTGCACTGGGGGGTGTGTGTGTGTGTACTGCTACAGACTGCATTGAGTCACAGTGAGACGTGTTTGTGTGTGCTGGTGTAGGCGATTGATTCACAATGATCCATTTGTGTGTGTGTGTTAGTATGCGTGTGTTCTTGTTTGGGCTGTGCATTGAGTCACACTGTGATGTGTGTGTATGCTTGTGTGTTTTGGTATAGATTGTGCATAGAATCACAGTACCATATGTGTGTGTGTGTGCTGGTAAAATCTGAGCATTGAGTCACACTGTCCTGTGTGCTGTGTGTCTATGTACTTGTATGGACTGTGCATTGAGTCACAGTGAGCATGTGTGTGTGTTTGTGTGTGTGTGTGTGCTCATATTGGCTTTGAGTTGAGTCACTGAAGTGTATGTGTGTCTGTTTAGGTGGGGGGCTACAGACTGTGAATTGAGTCACACTGAGTTGTTTGTGTACATGAGTGAGTGTTGTGTATGGGTTTTCATTGAGTCACTGGGTTTTGTGTGTTTGTGTGTGTGTGTTTGTAGTGCTACGGACTGCATTGGGTCACAGTGAACTGTGTGTGTGTGTGCTTGCTGCTGTAGGCTGTGCATTGATTCAAGGTTAGCTGTCAGTGTGTGTGGTGCTGGAATGGAATGTGCACTGAGACACAGTCATCTGTGTGTGTGTGTGCATACATGTGTGCTGGAATCAGCTGTGCACTGCATCACTGTGAGCCATGTGTGTGTTTGTGTGTGTGTGCTGGAAAATCTGAGCATTGAGTTACACTGAGTTCTGTGCTGTGTGTCTGTATGTAGTGGTATGGCCTGTGCAAGGAATCAGTGAGCTGTGTGTGTGTGTGTTTGTGTATTTGGTGGTGTAGAGTCTGTATTGAGTCTCATGAAGCTGTGTGTGTGTGTGTGTGTGTGTGATGGTATAGGATGTGCATTGGGTCACAGAGCCGTATATATGTGTCTGAGCTGGTATAGGCAGTGCATTGACTCACAGTGAGTGTTGTGTATGTGCTACTACAGACTGTGCATTGAGTAAGTGATCAATTTTGTGTGTTTGTGTGATTGTCTGCTCATATAGGCTGTGCACTGTGTCACAGTAACATATGTGTGTTTGTGGGAGTGTGTTTTTGAGTGATGGTATAAGTGGTTCATTGTGTCACAGTGAGCCATGTATGAGTGCATGTTTGTGTGTGTGTGTGTGTTCTGGTAGAGGCTAAGCATTGTGTCACAGTGTGCCATGTGTGTGTGTGGTTGTGTGTGTGTGTAGTACAGTCTGAACATTGATTTACAGTGAGATGTCTTGTATGTGTTTGTGCTTGTATGAACTATACGTTGAGTCACAATGAGCCATGCGTGTGTGTGTGTGCTGGTAGAGGCTGAGCATTGAATCACAGTTAGGAGTTTGTTTGTGTGTACTGGTATGGGCTTTGCATTGAGTCACAGAGGTATGTGTGTGTTTGTGTGTGTCTATGTGTGTATGTCTGTGTTGCCACAGACTTCATTGTGTCAGAGTGAGCTTTATGAGTGTCTGTGTGCAGATACAGGCTGTGAATTGAGTCCCAGTGTGTTATGTGTGTGTGTGTGTGTGTGTGCTGGTATAGCCTGTGCATTGAGTCACAGTGAGCTGTGTGTGTGTGTGTTTGCTGGTGTAGGCTGTGCAGTGATTCAAGGTGACCTGTGATTGTGTGTGTTGAACAGGAACGGACTGTGCACTGAGTCACAGTGAGCCATGTGTGAGTGTGTGCATGTGTGTGAGCCAGTTTAGGATGTGCACTGAGTCACGGTGAGCTGTGTGTGTTTGTGTGTGTGTTCTGGTAAAATATGAGCATTGAGTCACACTGAGGGGTGTCCTGTGTGTCTGTATGTACTGGCATGGACTGTGAATGGAATCACAGTGAGCGCTGTGTGTGTGTATTTTGTTGTATAGAGTCTTTATTGAGTCACACTAAGCTGTGTGTGTGTATGTGTGTGTGTGTGATGGTATAGGTGGTTCATTGAGTCAGAGTGAGCGAAGTATGAGTGTGTGTGTGTGTTTTTGGGTAAAAGCTGAGCATTGCATCACAGGGTGTCATGTGTGTGTCTGTTGTTGTGTGTCTGTGTAGTACAGTCTGAGCATTGAGTTACAGTGAGATGTGTTGCATGTGTTTGTGCTAGTATGAACTGCACATTGAGTCACAACGAGCCATGTGTGTTTGTGTGTGTGTGTGTGTGCTGCTGGAGGCTGATCATTGAATCACAGTTACGTGTTTGTGTGTGTGTGCTGGTATGGGCTTTTCATTGAGTCACGGACTTGTATGTGTGTGTGTGTGCATGTGTGTGTGTTGCTAAGATTTACTTCAGTCACAGTGAGCCTTGTGAGTGTATAGGCTGTGAATTGAGTCACAGTGTGTTATGTGTGAGTGTGTCTGTGTGTGTGCTGGTAAAGACAGTGCATTGAGTCACAATAAGTTGTGTGTGTGTTAATATTCTCATATAGACTGTGCATTGAGTAACAGTGAGCAAGTGTGTGTGAGTTTGTGGGAGTGTATGAGCACTGGTATGGGTGGAGCCTTGAATCAGTAAGGTGTGTGTGTGTGTATTCGTTTGGTCTTTGCATTGAGTCACTAAGGTGTATATGTGTGTGTGTGTGTGGTGTTATAGACTGTGCATTGAGTCAGAGTGAGCCGTGAGTGTGTGTGTACGAGAGTGTGTGTGCTGGTGGGCTTTTGTTGATGCACTGGTGTGTGTGCATGTGTGTCTGTTGTGCTACAGACTGCATTGAGTCACAGTGAGACATGTTTGTGGGTGCTGGTATAGGCGATTGATTGAGTCAGAGTGATCCATTTGTGTGTGCGTGTTAGTATGCGTGTGTTCTTGTTTAGGCTGTGCATTGAGTCACACTGAGGTGTGTGTGTATCCTTGAGTGTGTTGGTATAGATTGTGCATAGAATCACAGTACCATATGTGTGTGTGTGTGCTGCTAAAATCTGAGCATTGAGTCACACTGTCGTGTGTGGTGTGTGTCTGTATGTACTTGTATGGACTGTACATTGAGTCACAGTGAGCATGTGTGTGTGTGTGTGTGTGCGCACTGGTATGCCTTGAACACTGAATCAGCTAGGTGTGTGTGTGTGCTCATATTGGCTTTGAGTTGAGTCACTGAGTTCTATGTGTGTCTGTGTAGGAGGGGGGCTACAGACTATGCATTTAGTCACACTGACACGTTTGTGTACGTGAGTGTGTGTTGTGGTATGTGATTTCATTGAGTCACTGGAGTTTGTGTGTGTGTGTGTGGTGTTACAGACTGCATTGAGTCACAGTGAGGCGTGTGTGTGTATGATGGCATAGGCAATTGATTGAGTCACAGTGACGCATGTGTGTGTGTTCTCATATAGGCTGTGCATTGAATCACAGTGAGACATGTATCTGTGAGTGTGTGTTTGTGTGTGCTAGTATATGGTGTGCATTGAGTCACACTGAGGTGTGTGTGTGTGTGTATGTGTTGTTATAGATTGTGCATTGAGTCAGAGTGCCGTGTCAGTGTGTGCATGCTGGTATAGACTATGCACTGAATCAGGGTGAGGGGTGTGTGTGTCTGTGTGTTCTGGTATAGGCGGACCATTGAGTCACACTGAGGTGTGTGTGTGTGTCTGTGTGTGTGTGTGTGTGCTGGTACAGCCTGTGCATTAATCAGAGTCAGTTGTGTGTGTATGTTCACCTACAAGTTGCACTTTGTGTCACAGTGTGTCTGTGTGTGATATTATACGGTATACACTGAGTCAAAGGGAGCTGTGTGGGGGGGCTGATGTGCTCTTATAGACTTTGCATTGAGTCACACTGAGTTGTGTGTTTGAAAGTCTGTCTGTGTGTGTGTGTGTGTGTGTAGAGGTAAACGCTGTGTACTGACTCACAGTGAGCATTGTGTGCTTCTGTGTGTGTGTATGTCTGCTAGCTTAGACTGTGCACAGAGTCCCAGGGAGCCTTGTGTGTGTGTGTGTGTGTGTGTGTTGGTAAAGACTGTGCATTGGGTCGCAGTGAGCTGTCTTTGTCTGTGTGTGTGACTGCTGGTGTAGGCTGTGCATTGATTCAAGTTGAGCTGTGAGGGTGTGTGTGGTGTTGATATGGACGGTGCACTGTGTCACACTGAGTTGCGTGTGTGTGCTTGTATAATCTGAGCGTTGAGTCACACTGAGGTTTGTGCTTCATGTCTGAAGGTAGTTGTATGGAATGTGCCTTGGGTCACAATGAATTGTGTATGTGTACGTTTTTGTGTGTACTTGGTGGTGTAGAGTCTGTATTGAGTCACACTAAGTTGTGAGTGTGTGTGTGTGATGGTATAGGATGTGCATTGAGTCACAAAGCCGTGTGTGTGTGTCTGTGCTGGGATAGGCTGTGCATTGATTCACAGTGAGCCTTGTGTATGAGCTAGTATGGATTGTGCATTAGTCAGTGAACCACGTGTGTGCTTTTCTGTGTTTGTCTGCTGATATAGGCTGTGAACTGAGTCACAGTGGGCCATGTGTGTTTGTGTCTGATGGTATAGGTGATTCATTGAGTCACAGTGAGCCATGTATGAGTGCGTGTTTGTGTGTGTGTGTGTTGTGCTATAGGGTGAGCATTGAGTCACAGTGTGCTGTGTGTGTGTTGTTGTCTGTGTGTGTAGTATAGTCTGAGCATTCAGTTACAGTGTGATGTGTTGCATGTGTTTCTGCTATTATGAAGTGTACATTGAGTCACAATGAGCCCTCTGTAATTGTGTGTGTGTTTGTGTGTGTTGGTAGAGGCTGTGCATTGAATCAGAATTAGGTGTTTATGTGTGTGCGGTGATATGAGCTTTGCATTGTGTCATGGAGGTGTGTGTGTGTGTCTGTGTGTGTCTGCTGCTACAGATTTCATTGAGTCACAGTGAGCCTGGTGAGTGTCTGTGTGCTGATAGAGGCTGTGAATTGAGTCACATTTTCTTATATGTGTGTGATTGTGTGCTGGTATACACTGTGCATGGAGTCATAGTGAGCAGGTCTGTGTGTGTCTGTGTGTTTGTGCAGTAGTACAGAAGGAGCATTTAATCAGTTATGTGTGTGTGTGTATGTTCGTTTGGTCTTTGCATTGAGTCACTGAGGTGTACGTGTGTGTGTGTGTGGTGTGATAGATTGTGCATTGAGTCAGAATGAGCCGTGAGTGTGTGTGTATGAGAGTGTGTGTGCTGGTGGGATTTTGTTGCACTGGGGTGTGTGTGTGTGTGTACTGCTACAGACTGCATTGAGTCACAGTGAGACGTGTTTGTGTGTGCTGGTATAGGCGATTGATTCACAGTGATCCATTTGTGTGTGTGTTAGTATGCGTGTGTTCTTGTTTGGGCTGTGCATTGAGTCACACTGCGATGTGTGTGTATGCTTGTGTGTTTTGGTATAGATTGTGCATAGAATCACAATACCATATGTGTGTGTGTGTGCTGGTAAAATCTGAGCATTGAGTTACACTGTCCTGTGTGCTGTGTTTCTATGTACTTGAATGGACTGTGCATTGAGTCACAGTGAGCATGTGTGTGTGTTTGTGTGTGTGCTCATATTGGCTTTGAGTTGAGTCACTGAAGTGTATGTGTGTCTGTTTAGGTGGGGGGCTACAGACTGTGAATTGAGTCACACTGAGTTGTTTGTGTACATGAGTGAGTGTTGTGTATGGGTTTTCATTGAGTCACTGGGTTTTGTGTGTGTGTGTGTGTGTGTTTGTAGTGCTACGGACTGCATTGGGTCACAGTGAGCTGTGTGTGTGTGTGCTTGCTGCTGTAGGCTGTGCATTGATTCAAGGTTAGCTGTCAGTGTGTGTGGTGCTGGAATGGAATGTGCACTGAGACAGTCATCTGTGTGTGTGTGTGCATACATGTGTGCTGGAATCAGCTGTGCACTGCATCACTGTGAGCCATGTGTGTGTTTGTGTGTGTGTGCTGGAAAATCTGAGCATTGAGTTACACTGAGTTCTGTGCTGTGTGTCTGTATGTAGTGGTATGGCCTGTGCAAGGAATCAGTGAGCTGTGTGTGTGTGTGTTTGTGTATTTGATGGTGTAGAGTCTGTATTGAGTCTCATTAAGCTGTGTGTGTGTGTGTGTGTGTGTGTGTGTGATGGTATAGGATGTGCATTGGGTCACAGAGCCGTATATATGTGTCTGAGCTGGTATAGGCAGTGCATTGACTCACAGTGAGTGTTGTGTATGTGCTACTACAGACTGTGCATTGAGTCAGTGATCAATTTTGTGTGTTTGTGTGATTGTCTGCTCATATAGGCTGTGCACTGTGTCACAGTAACCCATGTGTGTTTGTGGGAGTGTGTTTTTGAGTGATGGTATAAGTGGTTCATTGTGTCACAGTGAGCCATGTATGAGTGCATGTTTGTGTGTGTGTGTGTGTTCTGGTAGAGGCTAAGCATTGTGTCACAGTGTGCCATGTGTGTGTGTGGTTGTGTGTGTGTGTAGTACAGTCTGAACATTGATTTACAGTGAGATGTCTTGTATGTGTTTGTGCTTGTATGAACTATACGTTGAGTCACAATGAGCCATGCGTGTGTGTGTGTGCTGGTAGAGGCTGAGCATTGAATCACAGTTAGGAGTTTGTTTGTGTGTACCGGTATGGGCTTTGCATTGAGTCACAGAGGTATGTGTGTGTTTGTGTGTGTCTATGTGTGTATGTCTGTGTTGCCACAGACTTCATTGTGTCACAGTGAGCTTTATGAGTGTCTGTGTGCAGATACAGGCTGTGAATTGAGTCCCAGTGTGTTATGTGTGTGTGTGTGTGTGTGTGTGCTGGTATAGCCTGTGCATTGAGTCACAGTGAGCTGTGTGTGTGTGTGTTTGCTGGTGTAGGCTGTGCAGTGATTCAAGGTGACCTGTGATTGTGTGTGTTGAACAGGAACGGACTGTGCACTGAGTCACAGTGAGCCATGTGTGAGTGTGTGCATGTGTGTGAGCCAGTTTAGGATGTGCACTGAGTCACGGTGAGCTGTGTGTGTTTGTGTGTGTGTTCTGGTAAAATATGAGCATTGAGTCACACTGAGGGGTGTCCTGTGTGTCTGTATGTACTGGCATGGACTGTGAATGGAATCACAGTGAGCGCTGTGTGTGTGTATTTTGTTGTATAGAGTCTTTATTGAGTCACACTAAGCTGTGTGTGTGTATGTGTGTGTGTGTGATGGTATAGGTGGTTCATTGAGTCAGAGTGAGCCAAGTATGAGTGTGTGTGTGTGTTTTTGGGTAAAAGCTGAGCATTGCATCACAGGGTGTCATGTGTGTGTCTGTTGTTGTGTGTCTGTGTAGTACAGTCTGAGCATTGAGTTACAGTGAGATGTGTTGCATGTGTTTGTGCTAGTATGAACTGCACATTGAGTCACAACGAGCCATGTGTGTTTGTGTGTGTGTGTGTGTGCTGCTGGAGGCTGATCATTGAATCACAGTTACGTGTTTGTGTGTGTGTGCTGGTATGGGCTTTTCATTGAGTCACGGACTTGTATGTGTGTGTGTGTGCATGTGTGTGTGTTGCTAAGATTTACTTCAGTCACAGTGAGCCTTGTGAGTGTATAGGCTGTGAATTGAGTCACAGTGTGTTATGTGTGAGTGTGTCTGTGTGTGTGCTGGTAAAGACAGTGCATTGAGTCACAATAAGTTGTGTGTGTGTTAATATTCTCATATAGACTGTGCATTGAGTAACAGTGAGCAAGTGTGTGTGAGTTTGTGGGAGTGTATGAGCACTGGTATGGGTGGAGCCTTGAATCAGTAAGGTGTGTGTGTGTGTATTCGTTTGGTCTTTGCATTGAGTCACTAAGGTGTATATGTGTGTGTGTGTGTGGTGTTATAGACTGTGCATTGAGTCAGAGTGAGCCGTGAGTGTGTGTGTACGAGAGTGTGTGTGCTGGTGGGCTTTTGTTGATGCAATGGTGTGTGTGCATGTGTGTCTGTTGTGCTACAGACTGCATTGAGTCACAGTGAGACATGTTTGTGGGTGCTGGTATAGGCGATTGATTGAGTCAGAGTGATCCATTTGTGTGTGCGTGTTAGTATGCGTGTGTTCTTGTTTAGGCTGTGCATTGAGTCACACTGAGGTGTGTGTGTATCCTTGAGTGTGTTGGTATAGATTGTGCATAGAATCACAGTACCATATGTGTGTGTGTGTGCTGCTAAAATCTGAGCATTGAGTCACACTGTCGTGTGTGGTGTGTGTCTGTATGTACTTGTATGGACTGTACATTGAGTCACAGTGAGCATGTGTGTGTGTGTGTGTGTGCGCACTGGTATGCCTTGAACACTGAATCAGCTAGGTGTGTGTGTGTGCTCATATTGGCTTTGAGTTGAGTCACTGAGTTCTATGTGTGTCTGTGTAGGAGGGGGGCTACAGACTATGCATTTAGTCACACTGACACGTTTGTGTACGTGAGTGTGTGTTGTGGTATGTGATTTCATTGAGTCACTGGAGTTTGTGTGTGTGTGTGTGGTGTTACAGACTGCATTGAGTCACAGTGAGGCGTGTGTGTGTATGATGGCATAGGCAATTGATTGAGTCACAGTGACGCATGTGTGTGTGTTCTCATATAGGCTGTGCATTGAATCACAGTGAGACATGTATCTGTGAGTGTGTGTTTGTGTGTGCTAGTATATGGTGTGTATTGAGTCACACAGAGGTGTGTGTGTGTGTGTATGTGTTGTTATAGATTGTGCATTGAGTCAGAGTGCCGTGTCAGTGTGTGCATGCTGGTATAGACTATGCACTGAATCAGGGTGAGGGGTGTGTGTGTCTGTGTGTTCTGGTATAGGCGGACCATTGAGTCACACTGAGGTGTGTGTGTGTGTCTGTGTGTGTGTGTGTGTGCTGGTACAGCCTGTGCATTAATCACAGTGAGTTGTGTGTGTATGTTCACCTACAAGTTGCACTTTGTGTCACAGTGTGTCTGTGTGTGATATTATACGGTATACACTGAGTCAAAGGGAGCTGTGTGGGGGGGCTGATGTGCTCTTATAGACTTTGCATTGAGTCACACTGAGTTGTGTGTTTGAAAGTCTGTCTGTGTGTGTGTGTGTGTGTGTAGAGGTAAACGCTGTGTACTGACTCACAGTGAGCATTGTGTGCTTCTGTGTGTGTGTATGTCTGCTAGCTTAGACTGTGCACAGAGTCCCAGGGAGCCTTGTGTGTGTGTGTGTGTGTGTGTGTGTGTGTTGGTAAAGACTGTGCATTGGGTCGCAGTGAGCTGTCTTTGTCTGTGTGTGTGACTGCTGGTGTAGGCTGTGCATTGATTCAAGTTGAGCTGTGAGGGTGTGTGTGGTGTTGATATGGACGGTGCACTGTGTCACACTGAGTTGCGTGTGTGTGCTTGTATAATCTGAGCGTTGAGTCACACTGAGGTTTGTGCTTCGTGTCTGAAGGTAGTTGTATGGAATGTGCCTTGGGTCACAATGAATTGTGTATGTGTACGTTTTTGTGTGTACTTGGTGGTGTAGAGTCTGTATTGAGTCACACTAAGTTGTGAGTGTGTGTGTGTGATGGTATAGGATGTGCATTGAGTCACAAAGCCGTGTGTGTGTGTCTGTGCTGGGATAGGCTGTGCATTGATTCACAGTGAGCCTTGTGTATGAGCTAGTATGGATTGTGCATTAGTCAGTGAACCACGTGTGTGCTTTTCTGTGTTTGTCTGCTGATATAGGCTGTGAACTGAGTCACAGTGGGCCATGTGTGTTTGTGTCTGATGGTATAGGTGATTCATTGAGTCACAGTGAGCCATGTATGAGTGCGTGTTTGTGTGTGTGTGTGTTGTGCTATAGGGTGAGCATTGAGTCACAGTGTGCTGTGTGTGTGTTGTTGTCTGTGTGTGTAGTATAGTCTGAGCATTCAGTTACAGTGTGATGTGTTGCATGTGTTTCTGCTATTATGAAGTGTACATTGAGTCACAATGAGCCCTCTGTAATTGTGTGTGTGTTTGTGTGTGTTGGTAGAGGCTGTGCATTGAATCAGAATTAGGTGTTTATGTGTGTGCGGTGGTATGAGCTTTGCATTGTGTCATGGAGGTGTGTGTGTGTGTCTGTGTGTGTCTGCTGCTACAGATTTCATTGAGTCACAGTGAGCCTGGTGAGTGTCTGTGTGCTGATAGAGGCTGTGAATTGAGTCACATTTTCTTATATGTGTGTGATTGTGTGCTGGTATACACTGTGCATGGAGTCATAGTGAGCAGGTCTGTGTGTGTCTGTGTGTTTGTGCAGTAGTACAGAAGGAGCATTTAATCAGTTATGTGTGTGTGTGTATGTTCGTTTGGTCTTTGCATTGAGTCACTGAGGTGTACGTGTGTGTGTGTGTGGTGCGATAGATTGTGCATTGAGTCAGAATGAGCCGTGAGTGTGTGTGTATGAGAGTGTGTGTGCTGGTGGGATTTTGTTGCACTGGGGTGTGTGTGTGTGTGTACTGCTACAGACTGCATTGAGTCACAGTGAGACGTGTTTGTGTGTGCTGGTATAGGCGATTGATTCACAGTGATCCATTTGTGTGTGTGTTAGTATGCGTGTGTTCTTGTTTGGGCTGTGCATTGAGTCACACTGCGATGTGTGTGTATGCTTGTGTGTTTTGGTATAGATTGTGCATAGAATCACAATACCATATGTGTGTGTGTGTGCTGGTAAAATCTGAGCATTGAGTTACACTGTCCTGTGTGCTGTGTGTCTATGTACTTGAATGGACTGTGCATTGAGTCACAGTGAGCATGTGTGTGTGTTTGTGTGTGTGCTCATATTGGCTTTGAGTTGAGTCACTGAAGTGTATGTGTGTCTGTTTAGGTGGGGGGCTACAGACTGTGAATTGAGTCACACTGAGTTGTTTGTGTACATGAGTGAGTGTTGTGTATGGGTTTTCATTGAGTCACTGGGTTTTGTGTGTGTGTGTGTGTGTGTTTGTAGTGCTACGGACTGCATTGGGTCACAGTGAGCTGTGTGTGTGTGTGCTTGCTGCTGTAGGCTGTGCATTGATTCAAGGTTAGCTGTCAGTGTGTGTGGTGCTGGAATGGAATGTGCACTGAGACAGTCATCTGTGTGTGTGTGTGCATACATGTGTGCTGGAATCAGCTGTGCACTGCATCACTGTGAGCCATGTGTGTGTTTGTGTGTGTGTGCTGGAAAATCTGAGCATTGAGTTACACTGAGTTCTGTGCTGTGTGTCTGTATGTAGTGGTATGGCCTGTGCAAGGAATCAGTGAGCTGTGTGTGTGTGTGTTTGTGTATTTGATGGTGTAGAGTCTGTATTGAGTCTCATTAAGCTGTGTGTGTGTGTGTGTGTGTGTGTGTGTGTGTGATGGTATAGGATGTGCATTGGGTCACAGAGCCGTATATATGTGTCTGAGCTGGTATAGGCAGTGCATTGACTCACAGTGAGTGTTGTGTATGTGCTACTACAGACTGTGCATTGAGTCAGTGATCAATTTTGTGTGTTTGTGTGATTGTCTGCTCATATAGGCTGTGCACTGTGTCACAGTAACCCATGTGTGTTTGTGGGAGTGTGTTTTTGAGTGATGGTATAAGTGGTTCATTGTGTCACAGTGAGCCATGTATGAGTGCATGTTTGTGTGTGTGTGTGTGTTCTGGTAGAGGCTAAGCATTGTGTCACAGTGTGCCATGTGTGTGTGTGGTTGTGTGTGTGTGTAGTACAGTCTGAACATTGATTTACAGTGAGATGTCTTGTATGTGTTTGTGCTTGTATGAACTATACGTTGAGTCACAATGAGCCATGCGTGTGTGTGTGTGCTGGTAGAGGCTGAGCATTGAATCACAGTTAGGAGTTTGTTTGTGTGTACTGGTATGGGCTTTGCATTGAGTCACAGAGGTATGTGTGTGTTTGTGTGTGTCTATGTGTGTATGTCTGTGTTGCCACAGACTTCATTGTGTCAGAGTGAGCTTTATGAGTGTCTGTGTGCAGATACAGGCTGTGAATTGAGTCCCAGTGTGTTATGTGTGTGTGTGTGTGTGTGTGCTGGTATAGCCTGTGCATTGAGTCACAGTGAGCTGTGTGTGTGTGTGTTTGCTGGTGTAGGCTGTGCAGTGATTCAAGGTGACCTGTGATTGTGTGTGTTGAACAGGAACGGACTGTGCACTGAGTCACAGTGAGCCATGTGTGAGTGTGTGCATGTGTGTGAGCCAGTTTAGGATGTGCACTGAGTCACGGTGAGCTGTGTGTGTTTGTGTGTGTGTTCTGGTAAAATATGAGCATTGAGTCACACTGAGGGGTGTCCTGTGTGTCTGTATGTACTGGCATGGACTGTGAATGGAATCACAGTGAGCGCTGTGTGTGTGTATTTTGTTGTATAGAGTCTTTATTGAGTCACACTAAGCTGTGTGTGTGTATGTGTGTGTGTGTGATGGTATAGGTGGTTCATTGAGTCAGAGTGAGCCAAGTATGAGTGTGTGTGTGTGTTTTTGGGTAAAAGCTGAGCATTGCATCACAGGGTGTCATGTGTGTGTCTGTTGTTGTGTGTCTGTGTAGTACAGTCTGAGCATTGAGTTACAGTGAGATGTGTTGCATGTGTTTGTGCTAGTATGAACTGCACATTGAGTCACAACGAGCCATGTGTGTTTGTGTGTGTGTGTGTGTGCTGCTGGAGGCTGATCATTGAATCACAGTTACGTGTTTGTGTGTGTGTGCTGGTATGGGCTTTTCATTGAGTCACGGACTTGTATGTGTGTGTGTGTGCATGTGTGTGTGTTGCTAAGATTTACTTCAGTCACAGTGAGCCTTGTGAGTGTATAGGCTGTGAATTGAGTCACAGTGTGTTATGTGTGAGTGTGTCTGTGTGTGTGCTGGTAAAGACAGTGCATTGAGTCACAATAAGTTGTGTGTGTGTTAATATTCTCATATAGACTGTGCATTGAGTAACAGTGAGCAAGTGTGTGTGAGTTTGTGGGAGTGTATGAGCACTGGTATGGGTGGAGCCTTGAATCAGTAAGGTGTGTGTGTGTGTATTCGTTTGGTCTTTGCATTGAGTCACTAAGGTGTATATGTGTGTGTGTGTGTGGTGTTATAGACTGTGCATTGAGTCAGAGTGAGCCGTGAGTGTGTGTGTACGAGAGTGTGTGTGCTGGTGGGCTTTTGTTGATGCACTGGTGTGTGTGCATGTGTGTCTGTTGTGCTACAGACTGCATTGAGTCACAGTGAGACATGTTTGTGGGTGCTGGTATAGGCGATTGATTGAGTCAGAGTGATCCATTTGTGTGTGCGTGTTAGTATGCGTGTGTTCTTGTTTAGGCTGTGCATTGAGTCACACTGAGGTGTGTGTGTATCCTTGAGTGTGTTGGTATAGATTGTGCATAGAATCACAGTACCATATGTGTGTGTGTGTGCTGCTAAAATCTGAGCATTGAGTCACACTGTCGTGTGTGGTGTGTGTCTGTATGTACTTGTATGGACTGTACATTGAGTCACAGTGAGCATGTGTGTGTGTGTGTGTGTGCGCACTGGTATGCCTTGAACACTGAATCAGCTAGGTGTGTGTGTGTGCTCATATTGGCTTTGAGTTGAGTCACTGAGTTCTATGTGTGTCTGTGTAGGAGGGGGGCTACAGACTATGCATTTAGTCACACTGACACGTTTGTGTACGTGAGTGTGTGTTGTGGTATGTGATTTCATTGAGTCACTGGAGTTTGTGTGTGTGTGTGTGGTGTTACAGACTGCATTGAGTCACAGTGAGGCGTGTGTGTGTATGATGGCATAGGCAATTGATTGAGTCACAGTGACGCATGTGTGTGTGTTCTCATATAGGCTGTGCATTGAATCACAGTGAGACATGTATCTGTGAGTGTGTGTTTGTGTGTGCTAGTATATGGTGTGTATTGAGTCACACAGAGGTGTGTGTGTGTGTGTATGTGTTGTTATAGATTGTGCATTGAGTCAGAGTGCCGTGTCAGTGTGTGCATGCTGGTATAGACTATGCACTGAATCAGGGTGAGGGGTGTGTGTGTCTGTGTGTTCTGGTATAGGCGGACCATTGAGTCACACTGAGGTGTGTGTGTGTGTCTGTGTGTGTGTGTGTGTGCTGGTACAGCCTGTGCATTAATCACAGTGAGTTGTGTGTGTATGTTCACCTACAAGTTGCACTTTGTGTCACAGTGTGTCTGTGTGTGATATTATACGGTATACACTGAGTCAAAGGGAGCTGTGTGGGGGGGCTGATGTGCTCTTATAGACTTTGCATTGAGTCACACTGAGTTGTGTGTTTGAAAGTCTGTCTGTGTGTGTGTGTGTGTGTGTAGAGGTAAACGCTGTGTACTGACTCACAGTGAGCATTGTGTGCTTCTGTGTGTGTGTATGTCTGCTAGCTTAGACTGTGCACAGAGTCCCAGGGAGCCTTGTGTGTGTGTGTGTGTGTGTGTGTGTTGGTAAAGACTGTGCATTGGGTCGCAGTGAGCTGTCTTTGTCTGTGTGTGTGACTGCTGGTGTAGGCTGTGCATTGATTCAAGTTGAGCTGTGAGGGTGTGTGTGGTGTTGATATGGACGGTGCACTGTGTCACACTGAGTTGCGTGTGTGTGCTTGTATAATCTGAGCGTTGAGTCACACTGAGGTTTGTGCTTCGTGTCTGAAGGTAGTTGTATGGAATGTGCCTTGGGTCACAATGAATTGTGTATGTGTACGTTTTTGTGTGTACTTGGTGGTGTAGAGTCTGTATTGAGTCACACTAAGTTGTGAGTGTGTGTGTGTGATGGTATAGGATGTGCATTGAGTCACAAAGCCGTGTGTGTGTGTCTGTGCTGGGATAGGCTGTGCATTGATTCACAGTGAGCCTTGTGTATGAGCTAGTATGGATTGTGCATTAGTCAGTGAACCACGTGTGTGCTTTTCTGTGTTTGTCTGCTGATATAGGCTGTGAACTGAGTCACAGTGGGCCATGTGTGTTTGTGTCTGATGGTATAGGTGATTCATTGAGTCACAGTGAGCCATGTATGAGTGCGTGTTTGTGTGTGTGTGTGTTGTGCTATAGGGTGAGCATTGAGTCACAGTGTGCTGTGTGTGTGTTGTTGTCTGTGTGTGTAGTATAGTCTGAGCATTCAGTTACAGTGTGATGTGTTGCATGTGTTTCTGCTATTATGAAGTGTACATTGAGTCACAATGAGCCCTCTGTAATTGTGTGTGTGTTTGTGTGTGTTGGTAGAGGCTGTGCATTGAATCAGAATTAGGTGTTTATGTGTGTGCGGTGGTATGAGCTTTGCATTGTGTCATGGAGGTGTGTGTGTGTGTCTGTGTGTGTCTGCTGCTACAGATTTCATTGAGTCACAGTGAGCCTGGTGAGTGTCTGTGTGCTGATAGAGGCTGTGAATTGAGTCACATTTTCTTATATGTGTGTGATTGTGTGCTGGTATACACTGTGCATGGAGTCATAGTGAGCAGGTCTGTGTGTGTCTGTGTGTTTGTGCAGTAGTACAGAAGGAGCATTTAATCAGTTATGTGTGTGTGTGTATGTTCGTTTGGTCTTTGCATTGAGTCACTGAGGTGTACGTGTGTGTGTGTGTGGTGCGATAGATTGTGCATTGAGTCAGAATGAGCCGTGAGTGTGTGTGTATGAGAGTGTGTGTGCTGGTGGGATTTTGTTGCACTGGGGTGTGTGTGTGTGTGTACTGCTACAGACTGCATTGAGTCACAGTGAGACGTGTTTGTGTGTGCTGGTATAGGCGATTGATTCACAGTGATCCATTTGTGTGTGTGTTAGTATGCGTGTGTTCTTGTTTGGGCTGTGCATTGAGTCACACTGCGATGTGTGTGTATGCTTGTGTGTTTTGGTATAGATTGTGCATAGAATCACAATACCATATGTGTGTGTGTGTGCTGGTAAAATCTGAGCATTGAGTTACACTGTCCTGTGTGCTGTGTGTCTATGTACTTGAATGGACTGTGCATTGAGTCACAGTGAGCATGTGTGTGTGTTTGTGTGTGTGCTCATATTGGCTTTGAGTTGAGTCACTGAAGTGTATGTGTGTCTGTTTAGGTGGGGGGCTACAGACTGTGAATTGAGTCACACTGAGTTGTTTGTGTACATGAGTGAGTGTTGTGTATGGGTTTTCATTGAGTCACTGGGTTTTGTGTGTGTGTGTGTGTGTGTTTGTAGTGCTACGGACTGCATTGGGTCACAGTGAGCTGTGTGTGTGTGTGCTTGCTGCTGTAGGCTGTGCATTGATTCAAGGTTAGCTGTCAGTGTGTGTGGTGCTGGAATGGAATGTGCACTGAGACAGTCATCTGTGTGTGTGTGTGCATACATGTGTGCTGGAATCAGCTGTGCACTGCATCACTGTGAGCCATGTGTGTGTTTGTGTGTGTGTGCTGGAAAATCTGAGCATTGAGTTACACTGAGTTCTGTGCTGTGTGTCTGTATGTAGTGGTATGGCCTGTGCAAGGAATCAGTGAGCTGTGTGTGTGTGTGTTTGTGTATTTGATGGTGTAGAGTCTGTATTGAGTCTCATTAAGCTGTGTGTGTGTGTGTGTGTGTGTGTGTGTGTGTGATGGTATAGGATGTGCATTGGGTCACAGAGCCGTATATATGTGTCTGAGCTGGTATAGGCAGTGCATTGACTCACAGTGAGTGTTGTGTATGTGCTACTACAGACTGTGCATTGAGTCAGTGATCAATTTTGTGTGTTTGTGTGATTGTCTGCTCATATAGGCTGTGCACTGTGTCACAGTAACCCATGTGTGTTTGTGGGAGTGTGTTTTTGAGTGATGGTATAAGTGGTTCATTGTGTCACAGTGAGCCATGTATGAGTGCATGTTTGTGTGTGTGTGTGTGTTCTGGTAGAGGCTAAGCATTGTGTCACAGTGTGCCATGTGTGTGTGTGGTTGTGTGTGTGTGTAGTACAGTCTGAACATTGATTTACAGTGAGATGTCTTGTATGTGTTTGTGCTTGTATGAACTATACGTTGAGTCACAATGAGCCATGCGTGTGTGTGTGTGCTGGTAGAGGCTGAGCATTGAATCACAGTTAGGAGTTTGTTTGTGTGTACTGGTATGGGCTTTGCATTGAGTCACAGAGGTATGTGTGTGTTTGTGTGTGTCTATGTGTGTATGTCTGTGTTGCCACAGACTTCATTGTGTCAGAGTGAGCTTTATGAGTGTCTGTGTGCAGATACAGGCTGTGAATTGAGTCCCAGTGTGTTATGTGTGTGTGTGTGTGTGTGTGCTGGTATAGCCTGTGCATTGAGTCACAGTGAGCTGTGTGTGTGTGTGTTTGCTGGTGTAGGCTGTGCAGTGATTCAAGGTGACCTGTGATTGTGTGTGTTGAACAGGAACGGACTGTGCACTGAGTCACAGTGAGCCATGTGTGAGTGTGTGCATGTGTGTGAGCCAGTTTAGGATGTGCACTGAGTCACGGTGAGCTGTGTGTGTTTGTGTGTGTGTTCTGGTAAAATATGAGCATTGAGTCACACTGAGGGGTGTCCTGTGTGTCTGTATGTACTGGCATGGACTGTGAATGGAATCACAGTGAGCGCTGTGTGTGTGTATTTTGTTGTATAGAGTCTTTATTGAGTCACACTAAGCTGTGTGTGTGTATGTGTGTGTGTGTGATGGTATAGGTGGTTCATTGAGTCAGAGTGAGCCAAGTATGAGTGTGTGTGTGTGTTTTTGGGTAAAAGCTGAGCATTGCATCACAGGGTGTCATGTGTGTGTCTGTTGTTGTGTGTCTGTGTAGTACAGTCTGAGCATTGAGTTACAGTGAGATGTGTTGCATGTGTTTGTGCTAGTATGAACTGCACATTGAGTCACAATGAGCCATGTGTGTTTGTGTGTGTGTGCTGCTGGAGGCTGATCATTGAATCACAGTTACGTGTTTGTGTGTGTGTGCTGGTATGGGCTTTTCATTGAGTCACGGACTTGTATGTGTGTGTGTGTGCATGTGTGTGTGTTGCTAAGATTTACTTCAGTCACAGTGAGCCTTGTGAGTGTATAGGCTGTGAATTGAGTCACAGTGTGTTATGTGTGAGTGTGTCTGTGTGTGTGCTGGTAAAGACAGTGCATTGAGTCACAATAAGTTGTGTGTGTGTTAATATTCTCATATAGACTGTGCATTGAGTAACAGTGAGCAAGTGTGTGTGAGTTTGTGGGAGTGTATGAGCACTGGTATGGGTGGAGCCTTGAATCAGTAAGGTGTGTGTGTGTGTATTCGTTTGGTCTTTGCATTGAGTCACTAAGGTGTATATGTGTGTGTGTGTGTGGTGTTATAGACTGTGCATTGAGTCAGAGTGAGCCGTGAGTGTGTGTGTACGAGAGTGTGTGCTGGTGGGCTTTTGTTGATGCACTGGTGTGTGTGCATGTGTGTCTGTTGTGCTACAGACTGCATTGAGTCACAGTGAGACATGTTTGTGGGTGCTGGTATAGGCAATTGATTGAGTCACAGTGATCCATTTGTGTGTGCGTGTTAGTATGCGTGTGTTCTTGTTTAGGCTGTGCATTGAGTCACACTGAGGTGTGTGTGTATCCTTGAGTGTGTTGGTATAGATTGTGCATAGAATCACAGTACCATATGTGTGTGTGTGTGCTGCTAAAATCTGAGCATTGAGTCACACTGTCGTGTGTGGTGTGTGTCTGTATGTACTTGTATGGACTGTACATTGAGTCACAGTGAGCATGTGTGTGTGTGTGTGTGTGCGCACTGGTATGCCTTGAACACTGAATCAGCTAGGTGTGTGTGTGTGCTCATATTGGCTTTGAGTTGAGTCACTGAGTTCTATGTGTGTCTGTGTAGGAGGGGGGCTACAGACTATGCATTTAGTCACACTGACACGTTTGTGTACGTGAGTGTGTGTTGTGGCATGTGATTTCATTGAGTCACTGGAGTTTGTGTGTGTGTGTGTGTGGTGTTACAGACTGCATTGAGTCACAGTGAGGCGTGTGTGTGTATGATGGCATAGGCAATTGATTGAGTCGTTTGTGTGTATGATGGCATAGGCAATTGATTGAGTCACAGTGACGCATGTGTGTGTGTTCTCATATAGGCTGTGCATTGAATCACAGTGAGACATGTATCTGTGAGTTTGTGTTTGTGTGTGCTAGTATATGGTGTGTATTGAGTCACACTGAGGTGTGTGCATGTGCGTATGTGTTGTTATAGATTGTGCATTGAGTCAGAGTGCCGTGTCAGTGTGTGCATGCTGGTGTAGACTATGCACTGAATCAGGGTGAGGGGTGTGTGTGTCTGTGTGTTCTGGTATAGGCGGGCCATTGAGTCACACTGAGGTGTGTGTGTGTGTCTGTGTGAGTGTGTGTGTGCTGGTACAGCCTGTGCATTAATCACAGTCAGTTGTGTGTGTATGTTCACCTACAAGTTGCACTTTGTGTCACAGTGTGTCTGTGTGTGATATTATACGGTATACACTGAGTCAAAGGGAGCTGTGTGGGGGGGCTGATGTGCTCTTATAGACTTTGCATTGAGTCACACTGAGTTGTGTGTTTGAAAGTCTGTCTGTGTGTGTGTGTGTGTGTAGAGGTATACGCTGTGTACTGACTCACAGTGAGCATTGTGTGCTTCTGTGTGTGTGTATGTCTTCTAGCTTAGACTGTGCACAGAGTCCCAGGGAGCCTTGTGTGTGTGTGTGTGTGTGTGTGTGTTGGTAAAGACTGTGCATTGGGTCGCAGTGAGCTGTCTTTGTCTGTGTGTGTGACTGCTGGTGTAGGCTGTGCATTGATTCAAGTTGAGCTGTGAGGGTGTGTGTGGTGTTGATATGGACGGTGCACTGTGTCACACTGAGTTGCGTGTGTGTGCTTGTATAATCTGAGCGTTGAGTCACACTGAGGTTTGTGCTTCGTGTCTGAAGGTAGTTGTATGGAATGTGCCTTGGGTCACAATGAATTGTGTATGTACGTTTTTGTGTGTACTTGGTGGTGTAGAGTCTGTATTGAGTCACACTAAGTTGTGAGTGTGTGTGTGTGATGGTATAGGATGTGCATTGAGTCACAAAGCCGTGTGTGTGTGTCTGTGCTGGGATAGGCTGTGCATTGATTCACAGTGAGCCTTGTGTATGAGCTAGTATGGATTGTGCATTAGTCAGTGAACCACGTGTGTGCTTTTCTGTGTTTGTCTGCTGATATAGGCTGTGAACTGAGTCACAGTGGGCCATGTGTGTTTGTGTCTGATGGTATAGGTGATTCATTGAGTCACAGTGAGCCATGTATGAGTGCGTGTTTGTGTGTGTGTGTGTTGTGCTATAGGGTGAGCATTGAGTCACAGTGTGCTGTGTGTGTTGTTGTCTGTGTGTGTAGTATAGTCTGAGCATTCAGTTACAGTGTGATGTGTTGCATGTGTTTCTGCTATTATGAAGTGTACATTGAGTCACAATGAGCCGTCTGTAATTGTGTGTGTGTTTGTGTGTGTTGGTAGAGGCTGTGCATTGAATCAGAATTAGGTGTTTATGTGTGTGCGGTGGTATGAGCTTTGCATTGTGTCATGGAGGTGTGTGTGTGTGTCTGTGTGTGTCTGCTGCTACAGATTTCATTGAGTCACAGTGAGCCTGGTGAGTGTCTGTGTGCTGATAGAGGCTGTGAATTGAGTCACATTTTCTTATATGTGTGTGATTGTGTGCTGGTATACACTGTGCATGGAGTCATAGTGAGCAGGTCTGTGTGTGTCTGTGTGTTTGTGCAGTAGTACAGAAGGAGCATTTAATCAGTTATGTGTGTGTGTGTATGTTCGTTTGGTCTTTGCATTGAGTCACTGAGGTGTACGTGTGTGTGTGTGTGGTGCGATAGATTGTGCATTGAGTCAGAATGAGCCGTGAGTGTGTGTGTATGAGAGTGTGTGTGCTGGTGGGATTTTGTTGCACTGGGGTGTGTGTGTGTGTGTACTGCTACAGACTGCATTGAGTCACAGTGAGACGTGTTTGTGTGTGCTGGTATAGGCGATTGATTCACAGTGATCCATTTGTGTGTGTGTGTTAGTATGCGTGTGTTCTTGTTTGGGCTGTGCATTGAGTCACACTGCGATGTGTGTGTATGCTTGTGTGTTTTGGTATAGATTGTGCATAGAATCACAGTACCATATGTGTGTGTGTGTGCTGGTAAAATCTGAGCATTGCGTCACACTGTCCTGTGTGCTGTGTGTCTATGTACTTGAATGGACTGTGCATTGAGTCACAGTGAGCATGTGTGTGTGTTTGTGTGTGTGTGTGTGCTCATATTGGCTTTGAGTTGAGTCACTGAAGTGTATGTGTGTCTGTTTAGGTGGGGGGCTACAGACTGTGAATTGAGTCACACTGAGTTGTTTGTGTACATGAGTGAGTGTTGTGTATGGGTTTTCATTGAGTCACTGGGTTTTGTGTGTGTGTGTGTGTGTGTTTGTAGTGCTATGGACTGCATTGGGTCACAGTGAGCTGTGTGTGTGTGTGCTTGCTGCTGTAGGCTGTGCATTGATTCAAGGTTAGCTGTCAGTGTGTGTGGTGCTGGAATGGAATGTGCACTGAGACACAGTCATCTGTGTGTGTGTGTGCATACATGTGTGCTGGAATCAGCTGTGCACTGCATCACTGTGAGCCATGTGTGTGTTTGTGTGTGTGTGCTGGAAAATCTGAGCATTGAGTTACACTGAGTTCTGTGCTGTGTGTCTGTATGTAGTGGTATGCCCTGTGCAAGGAATCAGTGAGCTGTGTGTGTGTGTGTTTGTGTATTTGGTGGTGTAGAGTCTGTATTGAGTCTCATGAAGCTGTGTGTGTGTGTGTGTGTGTGTGTGTGATGGTATAGGATGTGCATTGGGTCACAGAGCCGTATATATGTGTCTGAGCTGGTATAGGCAGTGCATTGACTCACAGTGAGTGTTGTGTATGTGCTACTACAGACTGTGCATTGAGTCAGTGATCAATTTTGTGTGTTTGTGTGATTGTCTGCTCATATAGGCTGTGCACTGTGTCACAGTAACCCATGTGTGTTTGTGGGAGTGTGTTTTTGAGTGATGGTATAAGTGGTTCATTGTGTCACAGTGAGCCATGTATGAGTGCATGTTTGTGTGTGTGTGTGTGTTCTGGTAGAGGCTAAGCATTGTGTCACAGTGTGCCATGTGTGTGTGTGGTTGTGTGTGTGTGTAGTACAGTCTGAACATTGATTTACAGTGAGATGTCTTGTATGTGTTTGTGCTTGTATGAACTATACGTTGAGTCAAAATGAGCCATGCGTGTGTGTGTGTGCTGGTAGAGGCTGAGCATTGAATCACAGTTAGGAGTTTGTTTGTGTGTACTGGTATGGGCTTTGCATTGAGTCACAGAGGTATGTGTGTGTTTGTGTGTGTCTATGTGTGTATGTCTGTGTTGCCACAGACTTCATTGTGTCAGAGTGAGCTTTATGAGTGTCTGTGTGCAGATACAGGCTGTGAATTGAGTCCCAGTGTGTTATGTGTGTGTGTGTGTGTGTGTGCTGGTATAGCCTGTGCATTGAGTCACAGTGAGCTGTGTGTGTGTGTGTTTGCTGGTGTAGGCTGTGCAGTGATTCAAGGTGACCTGTGATTGTGTGTGTTGAACAGGAACGGACTGTGCACTGAGTCACAGTGAGCCATGTGTGAGTGTGTGCATGTGTGTGAGCCAGTTTAGGATGTGCACTGAGTCACGGTGAGCTGTGTGTGTTTGTGTGTGTGTTCTGGTAAAATATGAGCATTGAGTCACACTGAGGGGTGTCCTGTGTGTCTGTATGTACTGGCATGGACTGTGAATGGAATCACAGTGAGCGCTGTGTGTGTGTATTTTGTTGTATAGAGTCTTTATTGAGTCACACTAAGCTGTGTGTGTGTATGTGTGTGTGTGATGGTATAGGTGGTTCATTGAGTCAGAGTGAGCGAAGTATGAGTGTGTGTGTGTGTTTTTGGGTAAAAGCTGAGCATTGCATCACAGGGTGTCATGTGTGTGTCTGTTGTTGTGTGTCTGTGTAGTACAGTCTGAGCATTGAGTTACAGTGAGATGTGTTGCATGTGTTTGTGCTAGTATGAACTGCACATTGAGTCACAATGAGCCATGTGTGTTTGTGTGTGTGTGCTGCTGGAGGCTGATCATTGAATCACAGTTACGTGTTTGTGTGTGTGTGCTGGTATGGGCTTTTCATTGAGTCACGGACTTGTATGTGTGTGTGTGTGCATGTGTGTGTGTTGCTAAGATTTACTTCAGTCACAGTGAGCCTTGTGAGTGTATAGGCTGTGAATTGAGTCACAGTGTGTTATGTGTGAGTGTGTCTGTGTGTGTGCTGGTAAAGACAGTGCATTGAGTCACAATAAGTTGTGTGTGTGTTAATATTCTCATATAGACTGTGCATTGAGTAACAGTGAGCAAGTGTGTGTGAGTTTGTGGGAGTGTATGAGCACTGGTATGGGTGGAGCCTTGAATCAGTAAGGTGTGTGTGTGTGTATTCGTTTGGTCTTTGCATTGAGTCACTAAGGTGTATATGTGTGTGTGTGTGTGGTGTTATAGACTGTGCATTGAGTCAGAGTGAGCCGTGAGTGTGTGTGTACGAGAGTGTGTGTGCTGGTGGGCTTTTGTTGATGCACTGGTGTGTGTGCATGTGTGTCTGTTGTGCTACAGACTGCATTGAGTCACAGTGAGACATGTTTGTGGGTGCTGGTATAGGCAATTGATTGAGTCACAGTGATCCATTTGTGTGTGCGTGTTAGTATGCGTGTGTTCTTGTTTAGGCTGTGCATTGAGTCACACTGAGGTGTGTGTGTATCCTTGAGTGTGTTGGTATAGATTGTGCATAGAATCACAGTACCATATGTGTGTGTGTGTGCTGCTAAAATCTGAGCATTGAGTCACACTGTCGTGTGTGGTGTGTGTCTGTATGTACTTGTATGGACTGTACATTGAGTCACAGTGAGCATGTGTGTGTGTGTGTGTGTGCGCACTGGTATGCCTTGAACACTGAATCAGCTAGGTGTGTGTGTGTGCTCATATTGGCTTTGAGTTGAGTCACTGAGTTCTATGTGTGTCTGTGTAGGAGGGGGGCTACAGACTATGCATTTAGTCACACTGACACGTTTGTGTACGTGAGTGTGTGTTGTGGCATGTGATTTCATTGAGTCACTGGAGTTTGTGTGTGTGTGTGTGTGGTGTTACAGACTGCATTGAGTCACAGTGAGGCGTGTGTGTGTATGATGGCATAGGCAATTGATTGAGTCGTGTGTGTGTATGATGGCATAGGCAATTGATTGAGTCACAGTGACGCATGTGTGTGTGTTCTCATATAGGCTGTGCATTGAATCACAGTGAGACATGTATCTGTGAGTTTGTGTTTGTGTGTGCTAGTATATGGTGTGTATTGAGTCACACTGAGGTGTGTGCATGTGCGTATGTGTTGTTATAGATTGTGCATTGAGTCAGAGTGCCGTGTCAGTGTGTGCATGCTGGTGTAGACTATGCACTGAATCAGGGTGAGGGGTGTGTGTGTCTGTGTGTTCTGGTATAGGCGGGCCATTGAGTCACACTGAGGTGTGTGTGTGTGTCTGTGTGAGTGTGTGTGTGCTGGTACAGCCTGTGCATTAATCACAGTCAGTTGTGTGTGTATGTTCACCTACAAGTTGCACTTTGTGTCACAGTGTGTCTGTGTGTGATATTATACGGTATACACTGAGTCAAAGGGAGCTGTGTGGGGGGGCTGATGTGCTCTTATAGACTTTGCATTGAGTCACACTGAGTTGTGTGTTTGAAAGTCTGTCTGTGTGTGTGTGTGTGTGTAGAGGTATACGCTGTGTACTGACTCACAGTGAGCATTGTGTGCTTCTGTGTGTGTGTATGTCTTCTAGCTTAGACTGTGCACAGAGTCCCAGGGAGCCTTGTGTGTGTGTGTGTGTGTGTGTGTGTTGGTAAAGACTGTGCATTGGGTCGCAGTGAGCTGTCTTTGTCTGTGTGTGTGACTGCTGGTGTAGGCTGTGCATTGATTCAAGTTGAGCTGTGAGGGTGTGTGTGGTGTTGATATGGACGGTGCACTGTGTCACACTGAGTTGCGTGTGTGTGCTTGTATAATCTGAGCGTTGAGTCACACTGAGGTTTGTGCTTCGTGTCTGAAGGTAGTTGTATGGAATGTGCCTTGGGTCACAATGAATTGTGTATGTACGTTTTTGTGTGTACTTGGTGGTGTAGAGTCTGTATTGAGTCACACTAAGTTGTGAGTGTGTGTGTGTGATGGTATAGGATGTGCATTGAGTCACAAAGCCGTGTGTGTGTGTCTGTGCTGGGATAGGCTGTGCATTGATTCACAGTGAGCCTTGTGTATGAGCTAGTATGGATTGTGCATTAGTCAGTGAACCACGTGTGTGCTTTTCTGTGTTTGTCTGCTGATATAGGCTGTGAACTGAGTCACAGTGGGCCATGTGTGTTTGTGTCTGATGGTATAGGTGATTCATTGAGTCACAGTGAGCCATGTATGAGTGCGTGTTTGTGTGTGTGTGTGTTGTGCTATAGGGTGAGCATTGAGTCACAGTGTGCTGTGTGTGTTGTTGTCTGTGTGTGTAGTATAGTCTGAGCATTCAGTTACAGTGTGATGTGTTGCATGTGTTTCTGCTATTATGAAGTGTACATTGAGTCACAATGAGCCGTCTGTAATTGTGTGTGTGTTTGTGTGTGTTGGTAGAGGCTGTGCATTGAATCAGAATTAGGTGTTTATGTGTGTGCGGTGGTATGAGCTTTGCATTGTGTCATGGAGGTGTGTGTGTGTGTCTGTGTGTGTCTGCTGCTACAGATTTCATTGAGTCACAGTGAGCCTGGTGAGTGTCTGTGTGCTGATAGAGGCTGTGAATTGAGTCACATTTTCTTATATGTGTGTGATTGTGTGCTGGTATACACTGTGCATGGAGTCATAGTGAGCAGGTCTGTGTGTGTCTGTGTGTTTGTGCAGTAGTACAGAAGGAGCATTTAATCAGTTATGTGTGTGTGTGTATGTTCGTTTGGTCTTTGCATTGAGTCACTGAGGTGTACGTGTGTGTGTGTGTGGTGCGATAGATTGTGCATTGAGTCAGAATGAGCCGTGAGTGTGTGTGTATGAGAGTGTGTGTGCTGGTGGGATTTTGTTGCACTGGGGTGTGTGTGTGTGTGTACTGCTACAGACTGCATTGAGTCACAGTGAGACGTGTTTGTGTGTGCTGGTATAGGCGATTGATTCACAGTGATCCATTTGTGTGTGTGTGTTAGTATGCGTGTGTTCTTGTTTGGGCTGTGCATTGAGTCACACTGCGATGTGTGTGTATGCTTGTGTGTTTTGGTATAGATTGTGCATAGAATCACAATACCATATGTGTGTGTGTGTGCTGGTAAAATCTGAGCATTGCGTCACACTGTCCTGTGTGCTGTGTGTCTATGTACTTGAATGGACTGTGCATTGAATCACAGTGAGCATGTGTGTGTGTTTGTGTGTGTGTGTGTGCTCATATTGGCTTTGAGTTGAGTCACTGAAGTGTATGTGTGTCTGTTTAGGTGGGGGGCTACAGACTGTGAATTGAGTCACACTGAGTTGTTTGTGTACATGAGTGAGTGTTGTGTATGGGTTTTCATTGAGTCACTGGGTTTTGTGTGTGTGTGTGTGTGTGTTTGTAGTGCTACGGACTGCATTGGGTCACAGTGAGCTGTGTGTGTGTGTGCTTGCTGCTGTAGGCTGTGCATTGATTCAAGGTTAGCTGTCAGTGTGTGTGGTGCTGGAATGGAATGTGCACTGAGACACAGTCATCTGTGTGTGTGTGTGCATACATGTGTGCTGGAATCAGCTGTGCACTGCATCACTGTGAGCCATGTGTGTGTTTGTGTGTGTGTGCTGGAAAATCTGAGCATTGAGTTACACTGAGTTCTGTGCTGTGTGTCTGTATGTAGTGGTATGGCCTGTGCAAGGAATCAGTGAGCTGTGTGTGTGTGTGTTTGTGTATTTGGTGGTGTAGAGTCTGTATTGAGTCTCATGAAGCTGTGTGTGTGTGTGTGTGTGTGTGTGTGATGGTATAGGATGTGCATTGGGTCACAGAGCCGTATATATGTGTCTGAGCTGGTATAGGCAGTGCATTGACTCACAGTGAGTGTTGTGTATGTGCTACTACAGACTGTGCATTGAGTCAGTGATCAATTTTGTGTGTTTGTGTGATTGTCTGCTCATATAGGCTGTGCACTGTGTCACAGTAACCCATGTGTGTTTGTGGGAGTGTGTTTTTGAGTGATGGTATAAGTGGTTCATTGTGTCACAGTGAGCCATGTATGAGTGCATGTTTGTGTGTGTGTGTGTGTTCTGGTAGAGGCTAAGCATTGTGTCACAGTGTGCCATGTGTGTGTGTGGTTGTGTGTGTGTGTAGTACAGTCTGAACATTGATTTACAGTGAGATGTCTTGTATGTGTTTGTGCTTGTATGAACTATACGTTGAGTCAAAATGAGCCATGCGTGTGTGTGTGTGCTGGTAGAGGCTGAGCATTGAATCACAGTTAGGAGTTTGTTTGTGTGTACTGGTATGGGCTTTGCATTGAGTCACAGAGGTATGTGTGTGTTTGTGTGTGTCTATGTGTGTATGTCTGTGTTGCCACAGACTTCATTGTGTCAGAGTGAGCTTTATGAGTGTCTGTGTGCAGATACAGGCTGTGAATTGAGTCCCAGTGTGTTATGTGTGTGTGTGTGTGTGTGTGTGCTGGTATAGCCTGTGCATTGAGTCACAGTGAGCTGTGTGTGTGTGTGTTTGCTGGTGTAGGCTGTGCAGTGATTCAAGGTGACCTGTGATTGTGTGTGTTGAACAGGAACGGACTGTGCACTGAGTCACAGTGAGCCATGTGTGAGTGTGTGCATGTGTGTGAGCCAGTTTAGGATGTGCACTGAGTCACGGTGAGCTGTGTGTGTTTGTGTGTGTGTTCTGGTAAAATATGAGCATTGAGTCACACTGAGGGGTGTCCTGTGTGTCTGTATGTACTGGCATGGACTGTGAATGGAATCACAGTGAGCGCTGTGTGTGTGTATTTTGTTGTATAGAGTCTTTATTGAGTCACACTAAGCTGTGTGTGTGTATGTGTGTGTGTGATGGTATAGGTGGTTCATTGAGTCAGAGTGAGCGAAGTATGAGTGTGTGTGTGTGTTTTTGGGTAAAAGCTGAGCATTGCATCACAGGGTGTCATGTGTGTGTCTGTTGTTGTGTGTCTGTGTAGTACAGTCTGAGCATTGAGTTACAGTGAGATGTGTTGCATGTGTTTGTGCTAGTATGAACTGCACTTTGAGTCACAATGAGCCATGTGTGTTTGTGTGTGTGTGCTGGTGGAGGCTGATCATTGAATCACAGTTACGTGTTTGTGTGTGTGTGCTGGTATGGGCTTTTCATTGAGTCACGGACTTGTATGTGTGTGTGTGTGCATGTGTGTGTGTTGCTAAGATTTACTTCAGTCACAGTGAGCCTTGTGAGTGTATAGGCTGTGAATTGAGTCACAGTGTGTTATGTGTGAGTGTGTCTGTGTGTGTGCTGGTAAAGACAGTGCATTGAGTCACAATAAGTTGTGTGTGTGTTAATATTCTCATATAGACTGTGCATTGAGTAACAGTGAGCAAGTGTGTGTGAGTTTGTGGGAGTGTATGAGCACTGGTATGGGTGGAGCCTTGAATCAGTAAGGTGTGTGTGTGTGTATTCGTTTGGTCTTTGCATTGAGTCACTAAGGTGTATATGTGTGTGTGTGTGTGGTGTTATAGACTGTGCATTGAGTCAGAGTGAGCCGTGAGTGTGTGTGTACGAGAGTGTGTGTGCTGGTGGGCTTTTGTTGATGCACTGGTGTGTGTGCATGTGTGTCTGTTGTGCTACAGACTGCATTGAGTCACAGTGAGACATGTTTGTGTGTGCTGGTATAGGCAATTGATTGAGTCACAGTGATCCATTTGTGTGTGCGTGTTAGTATGCGTGTGTTCTTGTTTAGGCTGTGCATTGAGTCACACTGAGGTGTGTGTGTATCCTTGAGTGTGTTGGTATAGATTGTGCATAGAATCACAGTACCATATGTGTGTGTGTGTGCTGCTAAAATCTGAGCATTGAGTCACACTGTCGTGTGTGGTGTGTGTCTGTATGTACTTGTATGGACTGTACATTGAGTCACAGTGAGCATGTGTGTGTGTGTGTGTGTGTGTGCGCACTGGTATGCCTTGAACACTGAATCAGCTAGGTGTGTGTGTGTGCTCATATTGGCTTTGAGTTGAGTCACTGAGTTCTATGTGTGTCTGTGTAGGAGGGGGGCTACAGACTATGCATTTAGTCACACTGACACGTTTGTGTACGTGAGTGTGTGTTGTGGTATGTGATTTCATTGAGTCACTGGAGTTTGTGTGTGTGTGTGTGGTGTTACAGACTGCATTGAGTCACAGTGAGGCGTGTGTGTGTATGATGGCATAGGCAATTGATTGAGTCACAGTGACGCATGTGTGTGTGTTCTCATATAGGCTGTGCATTGAATCACAGTGAGACATGTATCTGTGAGTGTGTGTTTGTGTGTGCTAGTATATGGTGTGTATTGAGTCACACTGAGGTGTGTGTGTGTGTGTATGTGTTGTTATAGATTGTGCATTGAGTCAGAGTGCCGTGTCAGTGTGTGCATGCTGGTATAGACTATGCACTGAATCAGGGTGAGGGGTGTGTGTGTCTGTGTGTTCTGGTATAGGCGGGCCATTGAGTCACACTGAGGTGTGTGTGTGTGTCTGTGTGTGTGTGTGTGTGCTGGTACAGCCTGTGCATTAATCACAGTCAGTTGTGTGTGTATGTTCACCTACAAGTTGCACTTTGTGTCACAGTGTGTCTGTGTGTGATATTATACGGTATACACTGAGTCAAAGGGAGCTGTGTGGGGGGGCTGATGTGCTCTTATAGACTTTGCATTGAGTCACACTGAGTTGTGTGTTTGAAAGTCTGTCTGTGTGTGTGTGTGTGTGTGTGTAGAGGTAAACGCTGTGTACTGACTCACAGTGAGCATTGTGTGCTTCTGTGTGTGTGTATGTCTGCTAGCTTAGACTGTGCACAGAGTCCTAGGGAGCCTTGTGTGTGTGTGTGTGTGTGTGTGTGTGTTGGTAAAGACTGTGCATTGGGTCGCAGTGAGCTGTCTTTGTCTGTGTGTGTGACTTCTGGTGTAGGCTGTGCATTGATTCAAGTTGAGCTGTGAGGGTGTGTGTGGTGTTGATATGGATGGTGCACTGTGTCACACTGAGTTGCGTGTGTGTGCTTGTATAATCTGAGCGTTGAGTCACACTGAGGTTTGTGCTTCGTGTCTGAAGGTAGTTGTATGGAATGTGCCTTGGGTCACAATGAATTGTGTATGTGTACGTTTTTGTGTGTACTTGGTGGTGTAGAGTCTGTATTGAGTCACACTAAGTTGTGAGTGTGTGTGTGTGATGGTATAGGATGTGCATTGAGTCACAAAGCCGTGTGTGTGTGTCTGTGCTGGGATAGGCTGTGCATTGATTCACAGTGAGCCTTGTGTATGAGCTAGTACGGATTGTGCATTAGTCAGTGAACCACGTGTGTGCTTTTCTGTGTTTGTCTGCTGATATAGGCTGTGAACTGAGTCACAGTGGGCCATGTGTGTTTGTGTCTGATGGTATAGGTGATTCATTGAGTCACAGTGAGCCATGTATGAGTGCGTGTTTGTGTGTGTGTGTGTTGTGCTATAGGGTGAGCATTGAGTCACAGTGTGCTGTGTGTGTGTTGTTGTCTGTGTGTGTAGTATAGTCTGAGCATTCAGTTACAGTGTGATGTGTTGCATGTGTTTCTGCTATTATGAAGTGTACATTGAGTCACAATGAGCCCTCTGTAATTGTGTGTGTGTTTGTGTGTGTTGGTAGAGGCTGTGCATTGAATCAGAATTAGGTGTTTATGTGTGTGCGGTGGTAGGAGCTTTGCATTGTGTCATGGAGGTGTGTGTGTGTGTCTGTGTGTGTCTGCTGCTACAGATTTCATTGAGTCACAGTGAGCCTGGTGAGTGTCTGTGTGCTGATAGAGGCTGTGAATTGAGTCACATTTTCTTATATGTGTGTGATTGTGTGCTGGTATACACTGTGCATGGAGTCATAGTGAGCAGGTCTGTGTGTGTCTGTGTGTTTGTGCAGTAGTACAGAAGGAGCATTTAATCAGTTATGTGTGTGTGTGTATGTTCGTTTGGTCTTTGCATTGAGTCACTGAGGTGTACGTGTGTGTGTGTGTGGTGCGATAGATTGTGCATTGAGTCAGAATGAGCCGTGAGTGTGTGTGTATGAGAGTGTGTGTGCTGGTGGGATTTTGTTGCACTGGGGTGTGTGTGTGTGTGTACTGCTACAGACTGCATTGAGTCACAGTGAGACGTGTTTGTGTGTGCTGGTATAGGCGATTGATTCACAGTGATCCATTTGTGTGTGTGTGTTAGTATGCGTGTGTTCTTGTTTGGGCTGTGCATTGAGTCACACTGCGATGTGTGTGTATGCTTGTGTGTTTTGGTATAGATTGTGCATAGAATCACAATACCATATGTGTGTGTGTGTGCTGGTAAAATCTGAGCATTGAGTCACACTGTCCTGTGTGCTGTGTGTCTATGTACTTGAATGGACTGTGCATTGAGTCACAGTGAGCATGTGTGTGTGTTTGTGTGTGTGCTCATATTGGCTTTGAGTTGAGTCACTGAAGTGTATGTGTGTCTGTTTAGGTGGGGGGCTACAGACTGTGAATTGAGTCACACTGAGTTGTTTGTGTACATGAGTGAGTGTTGTGTATGGGTTTTCATTGAGTCACTGGGTTTTGTGTGTGTGTGTGTGTGTGTTTGTAGTGCTACGGACTGCATTGGGTCACAGTGAGCTGTGTGTGTGTGTGCTTGCTGCTGTAGGCTGTGCATTGATTCAAGGTTAGCTGTCAGTGTGTGTGGTGCTGGAATGGAATGTGCACTGAGACAGTCATCTGTGTGTGTGTGTGCATACATGTGTGCTGGAATCAGCTGTGCACTGCATCACTGTGAGCCATGTGTGTGTTTGTGTGTGTGTGCTGGAAAATCTGAGCATTGAGTTACACTGAGTTCTGTGCTGTGTGTCTGTATGTAGTGGTATGGCCTGTGCAAGGAATCAGTGAGCTGTGTGTGTGTGTGTTTGTGTATTTGGTGGTGTAGAGTCTGTATTGAGTCTCATTAACCTGTGTGTGTGTGTGTGTGTGTGTGTGATGGTATAGGATGTGCATTGGGTCACAGAGCCGTATATATGTGTCTGAGCTGGTATAGGCAGTGCATTGACTCACAGTGAGTGTTGTGTATGTGCTACTACAGACTGTGCATTGAGTCAGTGATCAATTTTGTGTGTTTGTGTGATTGTCTGCTCATATAGGCTGTGCACTGTGTCACAGTAACCCATGTGTGTTTGTGGGAGTGTGTTTTTGAGTGATGGTATAAGTGGTTCATTGTGTCACAGTGAGCCATGTATGAGTGCATGTTTGTGTGTGTGTGTGTGTTCTGGTAGAGGCTAAGCATTGTGTCACAGTGTGCCATGTGTGTGTGTGGTTGTGTGTGTGTGTAGTACAGTCTGAACATTGATTTACAGTGAGATGTCTTGTATGTGTTTGTGCTTGTATGAACTATACGTTGAGTCAAAATGAGCCATGCGTGTGTGTGTGTGCTGGTAGAGGCTGAGCATTGAATCACAGTTAGGAGTTTGTTTGTGTGTACTGGTATGGGCTTTGCATTGAGTCACAGAGGTATGTGTGTGTTTGTGTGTGTCTATGTGTGTATGTCTGTGTTGCCACAGACTTCATTGTGTCAGAGTGAGCTTTATGAGTGTCTGTGTGCAGATACAGGCTGTGAATTGAGTCCCAGTGTGTTATGTGTGTGTGTGTGTGTGTGTGCTGGTATAGCCTGTGCATTGAGTCACAGTGAGCTGTGTGTGTGTGTGTTTGCTGGTGTAGGCTGTGCAGTGATTCAAGGTGACCTGTGATTGTGTGTGTTGAACAGGAACGGACTGTGCACTGAGTCACAGTGAGCCATGTGTGAGTGTGTGCATGTGTGTGAGCCAGTTTAGGATGTGCACTGAGTCACGGTGAGCTGTGTGTGTTTGTGTGTGTGTTCTGGTAAAATATGAGCATTGAGTCACACTGAGGGGTGTCCTGTGTGTCTGTATGTACTGGCATGGACTGTGAATGGAATCACAGTGAGCGCTGTGTGTGTGTATTTTGTTGTATAGAGTCTTTATTGAGTCACACTAAGCTGTGTGTGTGTATGTGTGTGTGTGTGATGGTATAGGTGGTTCATTGAGTCAGAGTGAGCCAAGTATGAGTGTGTGTGTGTGTTTTTGGGTAAAAGCTGAGCATTGCATCACAGGGTGTCATGTGTGTGTCTGTTGTTGTGTGTCTGTGTAGTACAGTCTGAGCATTGAGTTACAGTGAGATGTGTTGCATGTGTTTGTGCTAGTATGAACTGCACTTTGAGTCACAACGAGCCATGTGTGTTTGTGTGTGTGTGCTGGTGGAGGCTGATCATTGAATCACAGTTATGTGTTTGTGTGTGTGTGCTGGTATGGGTTTTTCATTGAGTCACGGACTTGTATGTGTGTGTGTGTGCATGTGTGTGTGTTGCTAAGATTTACTTCAGTCACAGTGAGCCTTGTGAGTGTATAGGCTGTGAATTGAGTCACAGTGTGTTATGTGTGAGTGTGTCTGTGTGTGTGCTGGTAAAGACAGTGCATTGAGTCACAATAAGTTGTGTGTGTGTTAATATTCTCATATAGACTGTGCATTGAGTAACAGTGAGCAAGTGTGTGTGAGTTTGTGGGAGTGTATGAGCACTGGTATGGGTGGAGCCTTGAATCAGTAAGGTGTGTGTGTGTGTATTCGTTTGGTCTTTGCATTGAGTCACTAAGGTGTATATGTGTGTGTGTGTGGTGTTATAGACTGTGCATTGAGTCAGAGTGAGCCGTGAGTGTGTGTGTACGAGAGTGTGTGTGCTGGTGGGCTTTTGTTGATGCACTGGTGTGTGTGCATGTGTGTCTGTTGTGCTACAGACTGCATTGAGTCACAGTGAGACATGTTTGTGGGTGCTGGTATAGGCGATTGATTGAGTCACAGTGATCCATTTGTGTGTGCGTGTTACTATGCGTGTGTTCTTGTTTAGGTTGTGCATTGAGTCACACTGAGGTGTGTGTGTATCCTTGAGTGTGTTGGTATAGATTGTGCATAGAATCACAGTACCATATGTGTGTGTGTGTGCTGGTAAAATCTGAGCATTGAGTCACACTGTCGTGTGTGGTGTGTGTCTGTATGTACTTGTATGGACTGTACATTGAGTCACAGTGAGCATGTGTGTGTGTGTGTGTGTGCACTGGTATGCCTTGAACACTGAATCAGCTAGGTGTGTGTGTGTGCTCATACTGGCTTTGAGTTGAGTCACTGAGTTCTATGTGTGTCTGTGTAGGAGGGGGGCTACAGACTATGCATTTAGTCACACTGACACGTTTGTGTATGTGAGTGTGTGTTGTGGCATGTGATTTCATTGAGTCACTGGAGTTTGTGTGTGTGTGTGTGTGGTGTTACAGACTGCATTGAGTCACAGTGAGGCGTGTGTGTGTATGATGGCATAGGCAATTGATTGAGTCACAGTGACGCATGTGTGTGTGTTCTCATATAGGCTGTGCATTGAATCACAGTGAGACATGTATCTGTGAGTTTGTGTTTGTGTGTGCTAGTATATGGTGTGTATTGAGTCACACTGAGGTGTGTGCATGTGCGTATGTGTTGTTATAGATTGTGCATTGAGTCAGAGTGCCGTGTCAGTGTGTGCATGCTGGTGTAGACTATGCACTGAATCAGGGTGAGGGGTGTGTGTGTCTGTGTGTTCTGGTATAGGCGGGCCATTGAGTCACACTGAGGTGTGTGTGTGTGTCTGTGTGAGTGTGTGTGTGCTGGTACAGCCTGTGCATTAATCACAGTCAGTTGTGTGTGTATGTTCACCTACAAGTTGCACTTTGTGTCACAGTGTGTCTGTGTGTGATATTATACGGTATACACTGAGTCAAAGGGAGCTGTGTGGGGGTGCTGATGTGCTCTTATAGACTTTGCATTGAGTCACACTGAGTTGTGTGTTTGAAAGTCTGTCTGTGTGTGTGTGTGTGTGTAGAGGTATACGCTGTGTACTGACTCACAGTGAGCATTGTGTGCTTCTGTGTGTGTGTATGTCTTCTAGCTTAGACTGTGCACAGAGTCCCAGGGAGCCTTGTGTGTGTGTGTGTGTGTGTGTGTTGGTAAAGACTGTGCATTGCGTTGCAGTGAGCTGTCTTTGTCTGTGTGTGTGACTGCTGGTGTAGGCTGTGCGTTGATTCAAGTTGAGCTGTGAGGGTGTGTGTGGTGTTGATATGGATGGTACACTGTGTCACACTGAGTTGCGTGTGTGTGCTTGTATAATCTGAGCGTTGAGTCACACTGAGGTTTGTGCTTCGTGTCTGAAGGTAGTTGTATGGAATGTGCCTTGGGTCACAATGAATTGTGTATGTGTACGTTTTTGTGTGTACTTGGTGGTGTAGAGTCTGTATTGAGTCACACTAAGTTGTGAGTGTGTGTGTGTGATGGTATAGGATGTGCATTGAGTCACAAAGCCGTGTGTGTGTGTCTGTGCTGGGATAGGCTGTGCATTGATTCACAGTGAGCCTTGTGTATGAGCTAGTACGGATTGTGCATTAGTCAGTGAACCACGTGTGTGCTTTTCTGTGTTTGTCTGCTGATATAGGCTGTGAACTGAGTCACAGTGGGCCATGTGTGTTTGTGTCTGATGGTATAGGTGATTCATTGAGTCACAGTGAGCCATGTATGAGTGCGTGTTTGTGTGTGTGTGTGTTGTGCTATAGGGTGAGCATTGAGTCACAGTGTGCTGTGTGTGTGTTGTTGTCTGTCTGTGTAGTATAGTCTGAGCATTCAGTTACAGTGTGATGTGTTGCATGTGTTTCTGCTATTATGAAGTGTACATTGAGTCACAATGAGCCCTCTGTAATTGTGTGTGTGTTTGTGTGTGTTGGTAGAGGCTGTGCATTGAATCAGAATTAGGTGTTTATGTGTGTGCGGTGGTATGAGCTTTGCATTGTGTCATGGAGGTGTGTGTGTGTGTCTGTGTGTGTCTGCTGCTACAGATTTCATTGAGTCACAGTGAGCCTGGTGAGTGTCTGTGTGCTGATAGAGGCTGTGAATTGAGTCACATTTTCTTATATGTGTGTGATTGTGTGCTGGTATACACTGTGCATGGAGTCATAGTGAGCAGGTCTGTGTGTGTCTGTGTGTTTGTGCAGTAGTACAGAAGGAGCATTTAATCAGTTATGTGTGTGTGTGTATGTTCGTTTGGTCTTTGCATTGAGTCACTGAGGTGTACGTGTGTGTGTGTGGTGCGATAGATTGTGCATTGAGTCAGAATGAGCCGTGAGTGTGTGTGTATGAGAGTGTGTGTGCTGGTGGGATTTTGTTGCACTGGGGTGTGTGTGTGTGTGTACTGCTACAGACTGCATTGAGTCACAGTGAGACGTGTTTGTGTGTGCTGGTATAGGCGATTGATTCACAGTGATCCACTTGTGTGTGTGTGTTAGTATGCGTGTGTTCTTGTTTGGGCTGTGCATTGAGTCACACTGCGATGTGTGTGTATGCTTGTGTGTTTTGGTATAGATTGTGCATAGAATCACAATACCATATGTGTGTGTGTGTGCTGGTAAAATCTGAGCATTGAGTCACACTGTCCTGTGTGCTGTGTGTCTATGTACTTGAATGGACTGTGCATTGAGTCACAGTGAGCATGTGTGTGTGTTTGTGTGTGTGCTCATATTGGCTTTGAGTTGAGTCACTGAAGTGTATGTGTGTCTGTTTAGGTGGGGGGCTACAGACTGTGAATTGAGTCACACTGAGTTGTTTGTGTACATGAGTGAGTGTTGTGTATGGGTTTTCATTGAGTCACTGGGTTTTGTGTGTGTGTGTGTGTGTTTGTAGTGCTACGGACTGCATTGGGTCACAGTGAGCTGTGTGTGTGTGTGCTTGCTGCTGTAGGCTGTGCATTGATTCAAGGTTAGCTGTCAGTGTGTGTGGTGCTGGAATGGAATGTGCACTGAGACAGTCATCTGTGTGTGTGTGTGCATACATGTGTGCTGGAATCAGCTGTGCACTGCATCACTGTGAGCCATGTGTGTGTTTGTGTGTGTGTGCTGGAAAATCTGAGCATTGAGTTACACTGAGTTCTGTGCTGTGTGTCTGTATGTAGTGGTATGGCCTGTGCAAGGAATCAGTGAGCTGTGTGTGTGTGTGTTTGTGTATTTGGTGGTGTAGAGTCTGTATTGAGTCTCATGAAGCTGTGTGTGTGTGTGTGTGTGTGTGTGTGTGATGGTATAGGATGTGCATTGGGTCACAGAGCCGTATATATGTGTCTGAGCTGGTATAGGCAGTGCATTGACTCACAGTGAGTGTTGTGTATGTGCTACTACAGACTGTGCATTGAGTCAGTGATCAATTTTGTGTGTTTGTGTGATTGTCTGCTCATATAGGCTGTGCACTGTGTCACAGTAACCCATGTGTGTTTGTGGGAGTGTGTTTTTGAGTGATGGTATAAGTGGTTCATTGTGTCACAGTGAGCCATGTATGAGTGCATGTTTGTGTGTGTGTGTGTGTTCTGGTAGAGGCTAAGCATTGTGTCACAGTGTGCCATGTGTGTGTGTGGTTGTGTGTGTGTGTAGTACAGTCTGAACATTGATTTACAGTGAGATGTCTTGTATGTGTTTGTGCTTGTATGAACTATACGTTGAGTCAAAATGAGCCATGCGTGTGTGTGTGTGCTGGTAGAGGCTGAGCATTGAATCACAGTTAGGAGTTTGTTTGTGTGTACTGGTATGGGCTTTGCATTGAGTCACAGAGGTGTGTGTGTGTTTGTGTGTGTCTATGTGTGTATGTCTGTGTTGCCACAGACTTCATTGTGTCAGAGTGAGCTTTATGAGTGTCTGTGTGCAGATACAGGCTGTGAATTGAGTCCCAGTGTGTTATGTGTGTGTGTGTGTGTGTGTGTGCTGGTATAGCCTGTGCATTGAGTCACAGTGAGCTGTGTGTGTGTGTGTTTGCTGGTGTAGGCTGTGCAGTGATTCAAGGTGACCTGTGATTGTGTGTGTTGAACAGGAACGGACTGTGCACTGAGTCACAGTGAGCCATGTGTGAGTGTGTGCATGTGTGTGAGCCAGTTTAGGATGTGCACTGAGTCACGGTGAGCTGTGTGTGTTTGTGTGTGTGTTCTGGTAAAATATGAGCATTGAGTCACACTGAGGGGTGTCCTGTGTGTCTGTATGTACTGGCATGGACTGTGAATGGAATCACAGTGAGCGCTGTGTGTGTGTATTTTGTTGTATAGAGTCTTTATTGAGTCACACTAAGCTGTGTGTGTGTATGTGTGTGTGTGTGATGGTATAGGTGGTTCATTGAGTCAGAGTGAGCCAAGTATGAGTGTGTGTGTGTGTTTTTGGGTAAAAGCTGAGCATTGCATCACAGGGTGTCATGTGTGTGTCTGTTGTTGTGTGTCTGTGTAGTACAGTCTGAGCATTGAGTTACAGTGAGATGTGTTGCATGTGTATGTGCTAGTATGAACTGCACTTTGAGTCACAATGAGCCATGTGTGTTTGTGTGTGTGTGCTGGTGGAGGCTGATCATTGAATCACAGTTATGTGTTTGTGTGTGTGTGCTGGTATGGGTTTTTCATTGAGTCACGGACTTGTATGTGTGTGTGTGTGCATGTGTGTGTGTTGCTAAGATTTACTTCAGTCACAGTGAGCCTTGTGAGTGTATAGGCTGTGAATTGAGTCACAGTGTGTTATGTGTGAGTGTGTCTGTGTGTGTGCTGGTAAAGACAGTGCATTGAGTCACAATAAGTTGTGTGTGTGTTAATATTCTCATATAGACTGTGCATTGAGTAACAGTGAGCAAGTGTGTGTGAGTTTGTGGGAGTGTATGAGCACTGGTATGGGTGGAGCCTTGAATCAGTAAGGGGTGTGTGTGTGTATTCGTTTGGTCTTTGCATTGAGTCACTAAGGTGTATATGTGTGTGTGTGTGGTGTTATAGACTGTGCATTGAGTCAGAGTGAGCCGTGAGTGTGTGTGTACGAGAGTGTGTGTGCTGGTGGGCTTTTGTTGATGCACTGGTGTGTGTGCATGTGTGTCTGTTGTGCTACAGACTGCATTGAGTCACAGTGAGACATGTTTGTGGGTGCTGGTATAGGCGATTGATTGAGTCACAGTGATCCATTTGTGTGTGCGTGTTAGTATGCGTGTGTTCTTGTTTAGGTTGTGCATTGAGTCACACTGAGGTGTGTGTGTACCCTTGAGTGTGTTGGTATAGATTGTGCATAGAATCACAGTAACATATGTGTGTGTGTGTGCTGGTAAAATCTGAGCATTGAGTCACACTGTCGTGTGTGGTGTGTGTCTGTATGTACTTGTATGGACTGTACATTGAGTCACAGTGAGCATGTGTGTGTGTGTGTGTGTGTGTGCACTGGTATGCCTTGAACACTGAATCAGCTAGGTGTGTGTGTGTGCTCATACTGGCTTTGAGTTGAGTCACTGAGTTCTATGTGTGTCTGTGTAGGAGGGGGGCTACAGACTATGCATTTAGTCACACTGACACGTTTGTGTACGTGAGTGTGTGTTGTGGCATGTGATTTCATTGAGTCACTGGAGTTTGTGTGTGTGTGTGTGTGGTGTTACAGACTGCATTGAGTCACAGTGAGGCGTGTGTGCGTATGATGGCATAGGCAATTGATTGAGTCACAGTGACGCATGTGTGTGTGTTCTCATATAGGCTGTGCATTGAATCACAGTGAGACATGTATCTGTGAGTGTGTGTTTGTGTGTGCCAGTATATGGTGTGTATTGAGTCACACTGAGGTGTGTGCGTGTGTGTATGTGTTGTTATAGATTGTGCATTGAGTCAGAGTGCCGTGTCAGTGTGTGCATGCTGGTATAGACTATGCACTGAATCAGGGTGAGGGGTGTGTGTGTCTGTGTGTTCTGGTATAGGCGGACCATTGAGTCACACTGAGGTGTGTGTGTGTGTCTGTGTGTGTGTGTGTGTGCTGGTACAGCCTGTGCATTAATCACAGTCAGTTGTGTGTGTATGTTCACCTACAAGTTGCACTTTGTGTCACAGTGTGTCTGTGTGTGATATTATACGGTATACACTGAGTCAAAGGGAGCTGTGGGGGGGGCTGATGTGCTCTTATAGACTTTGCATTGAGTCACACTGAGTTGTGTGTTTGAAAGTCTGTCTGTGTGTGTGTGTGTGTGTGTGTAGAGGTAAACGCTGTGTACTGACTCACAGTGAGCATTGTGTGCTTCTGTGTGTGTGTATGTCTGCTAGCTTAGACTGTGCACAGAGTCCTAGGGAGCCTTGTGTGTGTGTGTGTGTGTGTGTGTGTTGGTAAAGACTGTGCATTGGGTCGCAGTGAGCTGTCTTTGTCTGTGTGTGTGACTGCTGGTGTAGGCTGTGCATTGATTCAAGTTGAGCTGTGAGGGTGTGTGTGGTGTTGATATGGACGGTGCACTGTGTCACACTGAGTTGCGTGTGTGTGCTTGTATAATCTGAGCGTTGAGTCACACTGAGGTTTGTGCTTCGTGTCTGAAGGTAGTTGTATGGAATGTGCCTTGGGTCACAATGAATTGTGTATGTGTACGTTTTTGTGTGTACTTGGTGGTGTAGAGTCTGTATTGAGTCACACTAAGTTGTGAGTGTGTGTGTGTGATGGTATAGGATGTGCATTGAGTCACAAAGCCGTGTGTGTGTGTCTGTGCTGGGATAGGCTGTGCATTGATTCACAGTGAGCCTTGTGTATGAGCTAGTACGGATTGTGCATTAGTCAGTGAACCACGTGTGTGCTTTTCTGTGTTTGTCTGCTGATATAGGCTGTGAACTGAGTCACAGTGGGCCATGTGTGTTTGTGTCTGATGGTATAGGTGATTCATTGAGTCACAGTGAGCCATGTATGAGTGCGTGTTTGTGTGTGTGTGTGTTGTGCTATAGGGTGAGCATTGAGTCACAGTGTGCTGTGTGTGTGTTGTTGTCTGTGTGTGTAGTATAGTCTGAGCATTCAGTTACAGTGTGATGTGTTGCATGTGTTTCTGCTATTATGAAGTGTACATTGAGTCACAATGAGCCCTCTGTAATTGTGTGTGTGTTTGTGTGTGTTGGTAGAGGCTGTGCATTGAATCAGAATTAGGTGTTTATGTGTGTGCGGTGGTATGAGCTTTGCATTGTGTCATGGAGGTGTGTGTGTGTGTCTGTGTGTGTCTGCTGCTACAGATTTCATTGAGTCACAGTGAGCCTGGTGAGTGTCTGTGTGCTGATAGAGGCTGTGAATTGAGTCACATTTTCTTATATGTGTGTGATTGTGTGCTGGTATACACTGTGCATGGAGTCATAGTGAGCAGGTCTCTGTGTGTCTGTGTGTTTGTGCAGTAGTACAGAAGGAGCATTTAATCAGTTATGTGTGTGTGTGTATGTTCGTTTGGTCTTTGCATTGAGTCACTGAGGTGTACGTGTGTGTGTGTGTGGTGCGATAGATTGTGCATTGAGTCAGAATGAGCCGTGAGTGTGTGTGTATGAGAGTGTGTGTGCTGGTGGGATTTTGTTGCACTGGGGTGTGTGTGTGTGTGTACTGCTACAGACTGCATTGAGTCACAGTGAGACGTGTTTGTGTGTGCTGGTATAGGCGATTGATTCACAGTGATCCATTTGTGTGTGTGTGTTAGTATGCGTGTGTTCTTGTTTGGGCTGTGCATTGAGTCACACTGCGATGTGTGTGTATGCTTGTGTGTTTTGGTATAGATTGTGCATAGAATCACAATACCATATGTGTGTGTGTGTGCTGGTAAAATCTGAGCATTGAGTCACACTGTCCTGTGTGCTGTGTGTCTATGTACTTGTATGGACTGCGCATTGAGTCACAGTGAGCATGTGTGTGTGTTTGTGTGTGTGCTCATATTGGCTTTGAGTTGAGTCACTGAAGTGTATGTGTGTCTGTTTAGGTGGGGGGCTACAGACTGTGAATTGAGTCACACTGAGTTGTTTGTGTACATGAGTGAGTGTTGTGTATGGGTTTTCATTGAGTCACTGGGTTTTGTGTGTGTGTGTGTGTGTGTTTGTAGTGCTACGGACTGCATTGGGTCACAGTGAGCTGTGTGTGTGTGTGCTTGCTGCTGTAGGCTGTGCATTGATTCAAGGTTAGCTGTCAGTGTGTGTGGTGCTGGAATGGAATGTGCACTGAGACACAGTCATCTGTGTGTGTGTGTGCATACATGTGTGCTGGAATCAGCTGTGCACTGCATCACTGTGAGCCATGTGTGTGTTTGTGTGTGTGTGCTGGAAAATCTGAGCATTGAGTTACACTGAGTTCTGTGCTGTGTGTCTGTATGTAGTGGTATGGTCTGTGCAAGGAATCAGTGAGCTGTGTGTGTGTGTGTTTGTGTATTTGGTGGTGTAGAGTCTGTATTGAGTCTCATGAAGCTGTGTGTGTGTGTGTGTGTGTGTGTGATGGTATAGGATGTGCATTGGATCACAGAGCCGTATATATGTGTCTGAGCTGGTATAGGCAGTGCATTGACTCACAGTGAGTGTTGTGTATGTGCTACTACAGACTGTGCATTGAGTCAGTGATCAATTTTGTGTGTTTGTGTGATTGTCTGCTCATATAGGCTGTGCACTGTGTCACAGTAACCCATGTGTGTTTGTGGGAGTGTGTTTTTGAGTGATGGTATAAGTGGTTCATTGTGTCACAGTGAGCCATGTATGAGTGCATGTTTGTGTGTGTGTGTGTGTTCTGGTAGAGGCTAAGCATTGTGTCACAGTGTGCCATGTGTGTGTGTGGTTGTGTGTGTGTGTAGTACAGTCTGAACATTGATTTACAGTGAGATGTCTTGTATGTGTTTGTGCTTGTATGAACTATACGTTGAGTCAAAATGAGCCATGCGTGTGTGTGTGTGCTGGTAGAGGCTGAGCATTGAATCACAGTTAGGAGTTTGTTTGTGTGTACTGGTATGGGCTTTGCATTGAGTCACAGAGGTGTGTGTGTGTTTGTGTGTGTCTATGTGTGTATGTCTGTGTTGCCACAGACTTCATTGTGTCAGAGTGAGCTTTATGAGTGTCTGTGTGCAGATACAGGCTGTGAATTGAGTCCCAGTGTGTTATGTGTGTGTGTGTGTGTGTGTGTGTGCTGGTATAGCCTGTGCATTGAGTCACAGTGAGCTGTGTGTGTGTGTGTTTGCTGGTGTAGGCTGTGCAGTGATTCAAGGTGACCTGTGATTGTGTGTGTTGAACAGGAACGGACTGTGCACTGAGTCACAGTGAGCCATGTGTGAGTGTGTGCATGTGTGTGAGCCAGTTTAGGATGTGCACTGAGTCACGGTGAGCTGTGTGTGTTTGTGTGTGTGTTCTGGTAAAATATGAGCATTGAGTCACACTGAGGGGTGTCCTGTGTGTCTGTATGTACTGGCATGGACTGTGAATGGAATCACAGTGAGCGCTGTGTGTGTGTATTTTGTTGTATAGAGTCTTTATTGAGTCACACTAAGCTGTGTGTGTGTATGTGTGTGTGTGTGATGGTATAGGTGGTTCATTGAGTCAGAGTGAGCCAAGTATGAGTGTGTGTGTGTGTTTTTGGGTAAAAGCTGAGCATTGCATCACAGGGTGTCATGTGTGTGTCTGTTGTTGTGTGTCTGTGTAGTACAGTCTGAGCATTGAGTTACAGTGAGATGTGTTGCATGTGTATGTGCTAGTATGAACTGCACTTTGAGTCACAATGAGCCATGTGTGTTTGTGTGTGTGTGCTGGTGGAGGCTGATCATTGAATCACAGTTATGTGTTTGTGTGTGTGTGCTGGTATGGGTTTTTCATTGAGTCACGGACTTGTATGTGTGTGTGTGTGCATGTGTGTGTGTTGCTAAGATTTACTTCAGTCACAGTGAGCCTTGTGAGTGTATAGGCTGTGAATTGAGTCACAGTGTGTTATGTGTGAGTGTGTCTGTGTGTGTGCTGGTAAAGACAGTGCATTGAGTCACAATAAGTTGTGTGTGTGTTAATATTCTCATATAGACTGTGCATTGAGTAACAGTGAGCAAGTGTGTGTGAGTTTGTGGGAGTGTATGAGCACTGGTATGGGTGGAGCCTTGAATCAGTAAGGGGTGTGTGTGTGTATTCGTTTGGTCTTTGCATTGAGTCACTAAGGTGTATATGTGTGTGTGTGTGGTGTTATAGACTGTGCATTGAGTCAGAGTGAGCCGTGAGTGTGTGTGTACGAGAGTGTGTGTGCTGGTGGGCTTTTGTTGATGCACTGGTGTGTGTGCATGTGTGTCTGTTGTGCTACAGACTGCATTGAGTCACAGTGAGACATGTTTGTGGGTGCTGGTATAGGCGATTGATTGAGTCACAGTGATCCATTTGTGTGTGCGTGTTAGTATGCGTGTGTTCTTGTTTAGGTTGTGCATTGAGTCACACTGAGGTGTGTGTGTACCCTTGAGTGTGTTGGTATAGATTGTGCATAGAATCACAGTAACATATATGTGTGTGTGTGCTGGTAAAATCTGAGCATTGAGTCACACTGTCGTGTGTGGTGTGTGTCTGTATGTACTTGTATGGACTGTACATTGAGTCACAGTGAGCATGTGTGTGTGTGTGTGTGTGTGTGCACTGGTATGCCTTGAACACTGAATCAGCTAGGTGTGTGTGTGTGCTCATACTGGCTTTGAGTTGAGTCACTGAGTTCTATGTGTGTCTGTGTAGGAGGGGGGCTACAGACTATGCATTTAGTCACACTGACACGTTTGTGTACGTGAGTGTGTGTTGTGGCATGTGATTTCATTGAGTCACTGGAGTTTGTGTGTGTGTGTGTGTGGTGTTACAGACTGCATTGAGTCACAGTGAGGCGTGTGTGCGTATGATGGCATAGGCAATTGATTGAGTCACAGTGACGCATGTGTGTGTGTTCTCATATAGGCTGTGCATTGAATCACAGTGAGACATGTATCTGTGAGTGTGTGTTTGTGTGTGCCAGTATATGGTGTGTATTGAGTCACACTGAGGTGTGTGCGTGTGTGTATGTGTTGTTATAGATTGTGCATTGAGTCAGAGTGCCGTGTCAGTGTGTGCATGCTGGTATAGACTATGCACTGAATCAGGGTGAGGGGTGTGTGTGTCTGTGTGTTCTGGTATAGGCGGACCATTGAGTCACACTGAGGTGTGTGTGTGTGTCTGTGTGTGTGTGTGTGTGCTGGTACAGCCTGTGCATTAATCACAGTCAGTTGTGTGTGTATGTTCACCTACAAGTTGCACTTTGTGTCACAGTGTGTCTGTGTGTGATATTATACGGTATACACTGAGTCAAAGGGAGCTGTGGGGGGGGCTGATGTGCTCTTATAGACTTTGCATTGAGTCACACTGAGTTGTGTGTTTGAAAGTCTGTCTGTGTGTGTGTGTGTGTGTGTGTAGAGGTAAACGCTGTGTACTGACTCACAGTGAGCATTGTGTGCTTCTGTGTGTGTGTATGTCTGCTAGCTTAGACTGTGCACAGAGTCCTAGGGAGCCTTGTGTGTGTGTGTGTGTGTGTGTGTGTTGGTAAAGACTGTGCATTGGGTCGCAGTGAGCTGTCTTTGTCTGTGTGTGTGACTGCTGGTGTAGGCTGTGCATTGATTCAAGTTGAGCTGTGAGGGTGTGTGTGGTGTTGATATGGACGGTGCACTGTGTCACACTGAGTTGCGTGTGTGTGCTTGTATAATCTGAGCGTTGAGTCACACTGAGGTTTGTGCTTCGTGTCTGAAGGTAGTTGTATGGAATGTGCCTTGGGTCACAATGAATTGTGTATGTGTACGTTTTTGTGTGTACTTGGTGGTGTAGAGTCTGTATTGAGTCACACTAAGTTGTGAGTGTGTGTGTGTGATGGTATAGGATGTGCATTGAGTCACAAAGCCGTGTGTGTGTGTCTGTGCTGGGATAGGCTGTGCATTGATTCACAGTGAGCCTTGTGTATGAGCTAGTACGGATTGTGCATTAGTCAGTGAACCACGTGTGTGCTTTTCTGTGTTTGTCTGCTGATATAGGCTGTGAACTGAGTCACAGTGGGCCATGTGTGTTTGTGTCTGATGGTATAGGTGATTCATTGAGTCACAGTGAGCCATGTATGAGTGCGTGTTTGTGTGTGTGTGTGTTGTGCTATAGGGTGAGCATTGAGTCACAGTGTGCTGTGTGTGTGTTGTTGTCTGTGTGTGTAGTATAGTCTGAGCATTCAGTTACAGTGTGATGTGTTGCATGTGTTTCTGCTATTATGAAGTGTACATTGAGTCACAATGAGCCCTCTGTAATTGTGTGTGTGTTTGTGTGTGTTGGTAGAGGCTGTGCATTGAATCAGAATTAGGTGTTTATGTGTGTGCGGTGGTATGAGCTTTGCATTGTGTCATGGAGGTGTGTGTGTGTGTCTGTGTGTGTCTGCTGCTACAGATTTCATTGAGTCACAGTGAGCCTGGTGAGTGTCTGTGTGCTGATAGAGGCTGTGAATTGAGTCACATTTTCTTATATGTGTGTGATTGTGTGCTGGTATACACTGTGCATGGAGTCATAGTGAGCAGGTCTGTGTGTGTCTGTGTGTTTGTGCAGTAGTACAGAAGGAGCATTTAATCAGTTATGTGTGTGTGTGTATGTTCGTTTGGTCTTTGCATTGAGTCACTGAGGTGTACGTGTGTGTGTGTGTGGTGCGATAGATTGTGCATTGAGTCAGAATGAGCCGTGAGTGTGTGTGTATGAGAGTGTGTGTGCTGGTGGGATTTTGTTGCACTGGGGTGTGTGTGTGTGTGTACTGCTACAGACTGCATTGAGTCACAGTGAGACGTGTTTGTGTGTGCTGGTATAGGCGATTGATTCACAGTGATCCATTTGTGTGTGTGTGTTAGTATGCGTGTGTTCTTGTTTGGGCTGTGCATTGAGTCACACTGCGATGTGTGTGTATGCTTGTGTGTTTTGGTATAGATTGTGCATAGAATCACAATACCATATGTGTGTGTGTGTGCTGGTAAAATCTGAGCATTGAGTCACACTGTCCTGTGTGCTGTGTGTCTATGTACTTGTATGGACTGCGCATTGAGTCACAGTGAGCATGTGTGTGTGTTTGTGTGTGTGCTCATATTGGCTTTGAGTTGAGTCACTGAAGTGTATGTGTGTCTGTTTAGGTGGGGGGCTACAGACTGTGAATTGAGTCACACTGAGTTGTTTGTGTACATGAGTGAGTGTTGTGTATGGGTTTTCATTGAGTCACTGGGTTTTGTGTGTGTGTGTGTGTGTGTTTGTAGTGCTACGGACTGCATTGGGTCACAGTGAGCTGTGTGTGTGTGTGCTTGCTGCTGTAGGCTGTGCATTGATTCAAGGTTAGCTGTCAGTGTGTGTGGTGCTGGAATGGAATGTGCACTGAGACACAGTCATCTGTGTGTGTGTGTGCATACATGTGTGCTGGAATCAGCTGTGCACTGCATCACTGTGAGCCATGTGTGTGTTTGTGTGTGTGTGCTGGAAAATCTGAGCATTGAGTTACACTGAGTTCTGTGCTGTGTGTCTGTATGTAGTGGTATGGTCTGTGCAAGGAATCAGTGAGCTGTGTGTGTGTGTGTTTGTGTATTTGGTGGTGTAGAGTCTGTATTGAGTCTCATGAAGCTGTGTGTGTGTGTGTGTGTGTGTGTGTGATGGTATAGGATGTGCATTGGATCACAGAGCCGTATATATGTGTCTGAGCTGGTATAGGCAGTGCATTGACTCACAGTGAGTGTTGTGTATGTGCTACTACAGACTGTGCATTGAGTCAGTGATCAATTTTGTGTGTTTGTGTGATTGTCTGCTCATATAGGCTGTGCACTGTGTCACAGTAACCCATGTGTGTTTGTGGGAGTGTGTTTTTGAGTGATGGTATAAGTGGTTCATTGTGTCACAGTGAGCCATGTATGAGTGCATGTTTGTGTGTGTGTGTGTGTTCTGGTAGAGGCTAAGCATTGTGTCACAGTGTGCCATGTGTGTGTGTGGTTGTGTGTGTGTGTAGTACAGTCTGAACATTGATTTACAGTGAGATGTCTTGTATGTGTTTGTGCTTGTATGAACTATACGTTGAGTCAAAATGAGCCATGCGTGTGTGTGTGTGCTGGTAGAGGCTGAGCATTGAATCACAGTTAGGAGTTTGTTTGTGTGTACTGGTATGGGCTTTGCATTGAGTCACAGAGGTGTGTGTGTGTTTGTGTGTGTCTATGTGTGTATGTCTGTGTTGCCACAGACTTCATTGTGTCAGAGTGAGCTTTATGAGTGTCTGTGTGCAGATACAGGCTGTGAATTGAGTCCCAGTGTGTTATGTGTGTGTGTGTGTGTGTGTGTGCTGGTATAGCCTGTGCATTGAGTCACAGTGAGCTGTGTGTGTGTGTGTTTGCTGGTGTAGGCTGTGCAGTGATTCAAGGTGACCTGTGATTGTGTGTGTTGAACAGGAACGGACTGTGCACTGAGTCACAGTGAGCCATGTGTGAGTGTGTGCATGTGTGTGAGCCAGTTTAGGATGTGCACTGAGTCACGGTGAGCTGTGTGTGTTTGTGTGTGTGTTCTGGTAAAATATGAGCATTGAGTCACACTGAGGGGTGTCCTGTGTGTCTGTATGTACTGGCATGGACTGTGAATGGAATCACAGTGAGCGCTGTGTGTGTGTATTTTGTTGTATAGAGTCTTTATTGAGTCACACTAAGCTGTGTGTGTGTATGTGTGTGTGTGTGATGGTATAGGTGGTTCATTGAGTCAGAGTGAGCCAAGTATGAGTGTGTGTGTGTGTTTTTGGGTAAAAGCTGAGCATTGCATCACAGGGTGTCATGTGTGTGTCTGTTGTTGTGTGTCTGTGTAGTACAGTCTGAGCATTGAGTTACAGTGAGATGTGTTGCATGTGTTTGTGCTAGTATGAACTGCACATTGAGTCACAATGAGCTATGTGTGTTTGTGTGTGTGTGCTGGTGGAGGCTGATCATTGAATCACAGTTATGTGTTTGTGTGTGTGTGCTGGTATGGGTTTTTCATTGAGTCACGGACTTGTATGTGTGTGTGTGTGCATGTGTGTGTGTTGCTAAGATTTACTTCAGTCACAGTGAGCCTTGTGAGTGTATAGGCTGTGAATTGAGTCACAGTGTGTTATGTGTGAGTGTGTCTGTGTGTGTGCTGGTAAAGACAGTGCATTGAGTCACAATAAGTTGTGTGTGTGTTAATATTCTCATATAGACTGTGCATTGAGTAACAGTGAGCAAGTGTGTGTGAGTTTGTGGGAGTGTATGAGCACTGGTATGGGTGGAGCCTTGAATCAGTAAGGGGTGTGTGTGTGTATTCGTTTGGTCTTTGCATTGAGTCACTAAGGTGTATATGTGTGTGTGTGTGGTGTTATAGACTGTGCATTGAGTCAGAGTGAGCCGTGAGTGTGTGTGTACGAGAGTGTGTGTGCTGGTGGGCTTTTGTTGATGCACTGGTGTGTGTGCATGTGTGTCTGTTGTGCTACAGACTGCATTGAGTCACAGTGAGACATGTTTGTGGGTGCTGGTATAGGCGATTGATTGAGTCACAGTGATCCATTTGTGTGTGCGTGTTAGTATGCGTGTGTTCTTGTTTAGGTTGTGCATTGAGTCACACTGAGGTGTGTGTGTATCCTTGAGTGTGTTGGTATAGATTGTGCATAGAATCACAGTAACATATGTGTGTGTGTGTGCTGGTAAAATCTGAGCATTGAGTCACACTGTCGTGTGTGGTGTGTGTCTGTATGTACTTGTATGGACTGTACATTGAGTCACAGTGAGCATGTGTGTGTGTGTGTGTGTGTGTGCACTGGTATGCCTTGAACACTGAATCAGCTAGGTGTGTGTGTGTGCTCATACTGGCTTTGAGTTGAGTCACTGAGTTCTATGTGTGTCTGTGTAGGAGGGGGGCTACAGACTATGCATTTAGTCACACTGACACGTTTGTGTACGTGAGTGTGTGTTGTGGCATGTGATTTCATTGAGTCACTGGAGTTTGTGTGTGTGTGTGTGTGGTGTTACAGACTGCATTGAGTCACAGTGAGGCGTGTGTGTGTATGATGGCATAGGCAATTGATTGAGTCACAGTGACGCATGTGTGTGTGTTCTCATATAGGCTGTGCATTGAATCACAGTGAGACATGTATCTGTGAGTTTGTGTTTGTGTGTGCTAGTATATGGTGTGTATTGAGTCACACTGAGGTGTGTGCGTGTGCGTATGTGTTGTTATAGATTGTGCATTGAGTCAGAGTGCCGTGTCAGTGTGTGCATGCTGGTGTAGACTATGCACTGAATCAGGGTGAGGGGTGTGTGTGTCTGTGTGTTCTGGTATAGGCGGGCCATTGAGTCACACTGAGGTGTGTGTGTGTGTCTGTGTGAGTGTGTGTGTGCTGGTACAGCCTGTGCATTAATCACAGTCAGTTGTGTGTGTATGTTCACCTACAAGTTGCACTTTGTGTCACAGTGTGTCTGTGTGTGATATTATACGGTATACACTGAGTCAAAGGGAGCTGTGGGGGGGGCTGATGTGCTCTTATAGACTTTGCATTGAGTCACACTGAGTTGTGTGTTTGAAAGTCTGTCTGTGTGTGTGTGTGTGTGTGTGTAGAGGTAAACGCTGTGTACTGACTCACAGTGAGCATTGTGTGCTTCTGTGTGTGTGTATGTCTGCTAGCTTAGACTGTGCACAGAGTCCTAGGGAGCCTTGTGTGTGTGTGTGTGTGTGTGTGTGTTGGTAAAGACTGTGCATTGGGTCGCAGTGAGCTGTCTTTGTCTGTGTGTGTGACTGCTGGTGTAGGCTGTGCATTGATTCAAGTTGAGCTGTGAGGGTGTGTGTGGTGTTGATATGGACGGTGCACTGTGTCACACTGAGTTGCGTGTGTGTGCTTGTATAATCTGAGCGTTGAGTCACACTGAGGTTTGTGCTTCGTGTCTGAAGGTAGTTGTATGGAATGTGCCTTGGGTCACAATGAATTGTGTATGTGTACGTTTTTGTGTGTACTTGGTGGTGTAGAGTCTGTATTGAGTCACACTAAGTTGTGAGTGTGTGTGTGTGATGGTATAGGATGTGCATTGAGTCACAAAGCCGTGTGTGTGTGTCTGTGCTGGGATAGGCTGTGCATTGATTCACAGTGAGCCTTGTGTATGAGCTAGTACGGATTGTGCATTAGTCAGTGAACCACGTGTGTGCTTTTCTGTGTTTGTCTGCTGATATAGGCTGTGAACTGAGTCACAGTGGGCCATGTGTGTTTGTGTCTGATGGTATAGGTGATTCATTGAGTCACAGTGAGCCATGTATGAGTGCGTGTTTGTGTGTGTGTGTGTTGTGCTATAGGGTGAGCATTGAGTCACAGTGTGCTGTGTGTGTGTTGTTGTCTGTGTGTGTAGTATAGTCTGAGCATTCAGTTACAGTGTGATGTGTTGCATGTGTTTCTGCTATTATGAAGTGTACATTGAGTCACAATGAGCCCTCTGTAATTGTGTGTGTGTTTGTGTGTGTTGGTAGAGGCTGTGCATTGAATCAGAATTAGGTGTTTATGTGTGTGCGGTGGTATGAGCTTTGCATTGTGTCATGGAGGTGTGTGTGTGTGTCTGTGTGTGTCTGCTGCTACAGATTTCATTGAGTCACAGTGAGCCTGGTGAGTGTCTGTGTGCTGATAGAGGCTGTGAATTGAGTCACATTTTCTTATATGTGTGTGATTGTGTGCTGGTATACACTGTGCATGGAGTCATAGTGAGCAGGTCTGTGTGTGTCTGTGTGTTTGTGCAGTAGTACAGAAGGAGCATTTAATCAGTTATGTGTGTGTGTGTATGTTCGTTTGGTCTTTGCATTGAGTCACTGAGGTGTACGTGTGTGTGTGTGTGGTGCGATAGATTGTGCATTGAGTCAGAATGAGCCGTGAGTGTGTGTGTATGAGAGTGTGTGTGCTGGTGGGATTTTGTTGCACTGGGGTGTGTGTGTGTGTGTACTGCTACAGACTGCATTGAGTCACAGTGAGACGTGTTTGTGTGTGCTGGTATAGGCGATTGATTCACAGTGATCCATTTGTGTGTGTGTGTTAGTATGCGTGTGTTCTTGTTTGGGCTGTGCATTGAGTCACACTGCGATGTGTGTGTATGCTTGTGTGTTTTGGTATAGATTGTGCATAGAATCACAATACCATATGTGTGTGTGTGTGCTGGTAAAATCTGAGCATTGAGTCACACTGTCCTGTGTGCTGTGTGTCTATGTACTTGTATGGACTGCGCATTGAGTCACAGTGAGCATGTGTGTGTGTTTGTGTGTGTGCTCATATTGGCTTTGAGTTGAGTCACTGAAGTGTATGTGTGTCTGTTTAGGTGGGGGGCTACAGACTGTGAATTGAGTCACACTGAGTTGTTTGTGTACATGAGTGAGTGTTGTGTATGGGTTTTCATTGAGTCACTGGGTTTTGTGTGTGTGTGTGTGTGTGTTTGTAGTGCTACGGACTGCATTGGGTCACAGTGAGCTGTGTGTGTGTGTGCTTGCTGCTGTAGGCTGTGCATTGATTCAAGGTTAGCTGTCAGTGTGTGTGGTGCTGGAATGGAATGTGCACTGAGACACAGTCATCTGTGTGTGTGTGTGCATACATGTGTGCTGGAATCAGCTGTGCACTGCATCACTGTGAGCCATGTGTGTGTTTGTGTGTGTGTGCTGGAAAATCTGAGCATTGAGTTACACTGAGTTCTGTGCTGTGTGTCTGTATGTAGTGGTATGGTCTGTGCAAGGAATCAGTGAGCTGTGTGTGTGTGTGTTTGTGTATTTGGTGGTGTAGAGTCTGTATTGAGTCTCATGAAGCTGTGTGTGTGTGTGTGTGTGTGTGTGTGATGGTATAGGATGTGCATTGGATCACAGAGCCGTATATATGTGTCTGAGCTGGTATAGGCAGTGCATTGACTCACAGTGAGTGTTGTGTATGTGCTACTACAGACTGTGCATTGAGTCAGTGATCAATTTTGTGTGTTTGTGTGATTGTCTGCTCATATAGGCTGTGCACTGTGTCACAGTAACCCATGTGTGTTTGTGGGAGTGTGTTTTTGAGTGATGGTATAAGTGGTTCATTGTGTCACAGTGAGCCATGTATGAGTGCATGTTTGTGTGTGTGTGTGTGTTCTGGTAGAGGCTAAGCATTGTGTCACAGTGTGCCATGTGTGTGTGTGGTTGTGTGTGTGTGTAGTACAGTCTGAACATTGATTTACAGTGAGATGTCTTGTATGTGTTTGTGCTTGTATGAACTATACGTTGAGTCAAAATGAGCCATGCGTGTGTGTGTGTGCTGGTAGAGGCTGAGCATTGAATCACAGTTAGGAGTTTGTTTGTGTGTACTGGTATGGGCTTTGCATTGAGTCACAGAGGTATGTGTGTGTTTGTGTGTGTCTATGTGTGTATGTCTGTGTTGCCACAGACTTCATTGTGTCAGAGTGAGCTTTATGAGTGTCTGTGTGCAGATACAGGCTGTGAATTGAGTCCCAGTGTGTTATGTGTGTGTGTGTGTGTGTGTGTGCTGGTATAGCCTGTGCATTGAGTCACAGTGAGCTGTGTGTGTGTGTGTTTGCTGGTGTAGGCTGTGCAGTGATTCAAGGTGACCTGTGATTGTGTGTGTTGAACAGGAACGGACTGTGCACTGAGTCACAGTGAGCCATGTGTGAGTGTGTGCATGTGTGTGAGCCAGTTTAGGATGTGCACTGAGTCACGGTGAGCTGTGTGTGTTTGTGTGTGTGTTCTGGTAAAATATGAGCATTGAGTCACACTGAGGGGTGTCCTGTGTGTCTGTATGTACTGGCATGGACTGTGAATGGAATCACAGTGAGCGCTGTGTGTGTGTATTTTGTTGTATAGAGTCTTTATTGAGTCACACTAAGCTGTGTGTGTGTATGTGTGTGTGTGTGATGGTATAGGTGGTTCATTGAGTCAGAGTGAGCCAAGTATGAGTGTGTGTGTGTGTTTTTGGGTAAAAGCTGAGCATTGCATCACAGGGTGTCATGTGTGTGTCTGTTGTTGTGTGTCTGTGTAGTACAGTCTGAGCATTGAGTTACAGTGAGATGTGTTGCATGTGTTTGTGCTAGTATGAACTTGCACATTGAGTCACAATGAGCTATGTGTGTTTGTGTGTGTGTGCTGGTGGAGGCTGATCATTGAATCACAGTTATGTGTTTGTGTGTGTGTGCTGGTATGGGTTTTTCATTGAGTCACGGACTTGTATGTGTGTGTGTGTGCATGTGTGTGTGTTGCTAAGATTCACTTCAGTCACAGTGAGCCTTGTGAGTGTATAGGCTGTGAATTGAGTCACAGTGTGTTATGTGTGAGTGTGTCTGTGTGTGTGCTGGTAAAGACAGTGCATTGAGTCACAATAAGTTGTGTGTGTGTTAATATTCTCATATAGACTGTGCATTGAGTAACAGTGAGCAAGTGTGTGTGAGTTTGTGGGAGTGTATGAGCACTGGTATGGGTGGAGCCTTGAATCAGTAAGGGGTGTGTGTGTGTATTCGTTTGGTCTTTGCATTGAGTCACTAAGGTGTATATGTGTGTGTGTGTGGTGTTATAGACTGTGCATTGAGTCAGAGTGAGCCGTGAGTGTGTGTGTACGAGAGTGTGTGTGCTGGTGGGCTTTTGTTGATGCACTGGTGTGTGTGCATGTGTGTCTGTTGTGCTACAGACTGCATTGAGTCACAGTGAGACATGTTTGTGGGTGCTGGTATAGGCGATTGATTGAGTCACAGTGATCCATTTGTGTGTGCGTGTTAGTATGCGTGTGTTCTTGTTTAGGTTGTGCATTGAGTCACACTGAGGTGTGTGTGTATCCTTGAGTGTGTTGGTATAGATTGTGCATAGAATCACAGTAACATATGTGTGTGTGTGTGCTGGTAAAATCTGAGCATTGAGTCACACTGTCGTGTGTGGTGTGTGTCTGTATGTACTTGTATGGACTGTACATTGAGTCACAGTGAGCATGTGTGTGTGTGTGTGTGTGTGTGCACTGGTATGCCTTGAACACTGAATCAGCTAGGTGTGTGTGTGTGCTCATACTGGCTTTGAGTTGAGTCACTGAGTTCTATGTGTGTCTGTGTAGGAGGGGGGCTACAGACTATGCATTTAGTCACACTGACACGTTTGTGTACGTGAGTGTGTGTTGTGGCATGTGATTTCATTGAGTCACTGGAGTTTGTGTGTGTGTGTGTGTGGTGTTACAGACTGCATTGAGTCACAGTGAGGCGTGTGTGTGTATGATGGCATAGGCAATTGATTGAGTCACAGTGACGCATGTGTGTGTGTTCTCATATAGGCTGTGCATTGAATCACAGTGAGACATGTATCTGTGAGTTTGTGTTTGTGTGTGCTAGTATATGGTGTGTATTGAGTCACACTGAGGTGTGTGCATGTGCGTATGTGTTGTTATAGATTGTGCATTGAGTCAGAGTGCCGTGTCAGTGTGTGCATGCTGGTGTAGACTATGCACTGAATCAGGGTGAGGGGTGTGTGTGTCTGTGTGTTCTGGTATAGGCGGGCCATTGAGTCACACTGAGGTGTGTGTGTGTGTCTGTGTGAGTGTGTGTGTGCTGGTACAGCCTGTGCATTAATCACAGTCAGTTGTGTGTGTATGTTCACCTACAAGTTGCACTTTGTGTCACAGTGTGTCTGTGTGTGATATTATACGGTATACACTGAGTCAAAGGGAGCTGTGTGGGGGGGCTGATGTGCTCTTATAGACTTTGCATTGAGTCACACTGAGTTGTGTGTTTGAAAGTCTGTCTGTGTGTATGTGTGTGTGTAGAGGTATACGCTGTGTACTGACTCACAGTGAGCATTGTGTGCTTCTGTGTGTGTGTATGTCTTCTAGCTTAGACTGTGCACAGAGTCCCAGGGAGCCTTGTGTGTGTGTGTGTGTGTGTGTGTGTTGGTAAAGACTGTGCATTGGGTCGCAGTGAGCTGTCTTTGTCTGTGTGTGTGACTGCTGGTGTAGGCTGTGCATTGATTCAAGTTGAGCTGTGAGGGTGTGTGTGGTGTTGATATGGACGGTGCACTGTGTCACACTGAGTTGCGTGTGTGTGCTTGTATAATCTGAGCGTTGAGTCACACTGAGGTTTGTGCTTCGTGTCTGAAGGTAGTTGTATGGAATGTGCCTTGGGTCACAATGAATTGTGTATGTGTACGTTTTTGTGTGTACTTGGTGGTGTAGAGTCTGTATTGAGTCACACTAAGTTGTGAGTGTGTGTGTGTGATGGTATAGGATGTGCATTGAGTCACAAAGCCGTGTGTGTGTGTCTGTGCTGGGATAGGCTGTGCATTGATTCACAGTGAGCCTTGTGTATGAGCTAGTATGGATTGTGCATTAGTCAGTGAACCACGTGTGTGCTTTTCTGTGTTTGTCTGCTGATATAGGCTGTGAACTGAGTCACAGTGGGCCATGTGTGTTTGTGTCTGATGGTATAGGTGATTCATTGAGTCACAGTGAGCCATGTATGAGTGCGTGTTTGTGTGTGTGTGTGTTGTGCTATAGGGTGAGCATTGAGTCACAGTGTGCTGTGTGTGTTGTTGTCTGTGTGTGTAGTATAGTCTGAGCATTCAGTTACAGTGTGATGTGTTGCATGTGTTTCTGCTATTATGAAGTGTACATTGAGTCACAATGAGCCGTCTGTAATTGTGTGTGTGTTTGTGTGTGTTGGTAGAGGCTGTGCATTGAATCAGAATTAGGTGTTTATGTGTGTGCGGTGGTATGAGCTTTGCATTGTGTCATGGAGGTGTGTGTGTGTGTCTGTGTGTGTCTGCTGCTACAGATTTCATTGAGTCACAGTGAGCCTGGTGAGTGTCTGTGTGCTGATAGAGGCTGTGAATTGAGTCACATTTTCTTATATGTGTGTGATTGTGTGCTGGTATACACTGTGCATGGAGTCATAGTGAGCAGGTCTGTGTGTGTCTGTGTGTTTGTGCAGTAGTACAGAAGGAGCATTTAATCAGTTATGTGTGTGTGTGTATGTTCGTTTGGTCTTTGCATTGAGTCACTGAGGTGTACGTGTGTGTGTGTGTGGTGCGATAGATTGTGCATTGAGTCAGAATGAGCCGTGAGTGTGTGTGTATGAGAGTGTGTGTGCTGGTGGGATTTTGTTGCACTGGGGTGTGTGTGTGTGTGTACTGCTACAGACTGCATTGAGTCACAGTGAGACGTGTTTGTGTGTGCTGGTATAGGCGATTGATTCACAGTGATCCATTTGTGTGTGTGTGTTAGTATGCGTGTGTTCTTGTTTGGGCTGTGCATTGAGTCACACTGCGATGTGTGTGTATGCTTGTGTGTTTTGGTATAGATTGTGCATAGAATCACAATACCATATGTGTGTGTGTGTGCTGGTAAAATCTGAGCATTGAGTCACACTGTCCTGTGTGCTGTGTGTCTATGTACTTGTATGGACTGTGCATTGAGTCACAGTGAGCATGTGTGTGTGTTTGTGTGTGTGTGTGTGCTCATATTGGCTTTGAGTTGAGTCACTGAAGTGTATGTGTGTCTGTTTAGGTGGGGGGCTACAGACTGTGAATTGAGTCACACTGAGTTGTTTGTGTACATGAGTGAGTGTTGTGTATGGGTTTTCATTGAGTCACTGGGTTTTGTGTGTGTGTGTGTGTGTGTGTTTGTAGTGCTACGGACTGCATTGGGTCACAGTGAGCTGTGTGTGTGTGTGCTTGCTGCTGTAGGCTGTGCATTGATTCAAGGTTAGCTGTCAGTGTGTGTGGTGCTGGAATGGAATGTGCACTGAGACACAGTCATCTGTGTGTGTGTGTGCATACATGTGTGCTGGAATCAGCTGTGCACTGCATCACTGTGAGCCATGTGTGTGTTTGTGTGTGTGTGCTGGAAAATCTGAGCATTGAGTTACACTGAGTTCTGTGCTGTGTGTCTGTATGTAGTGGTATGGCCTGTGCAAGGAATCAGTGAGCTGTGTGTGTGTGTGTTTGTGTATTTGGTGGTGTAGAGTCTGTATTGAGTCTCATGAAGCTGTGTGTGTGTGTGTGTGTGTGTGTGTGATGGTATAGGATGTGCATTGGATCACAGAGCCGTATATATGTGTCTGAGCTGGTATAGGCAGTGCATTGACTCACAGTGAGTGTTGTGTATGTGCTACTACAGACTGTGCATTGAGTCAGTGATCAATTTTGTGTGTTTGTGTGATTGTCTGCTCATATAGGCTGTGCACTGTGTCACAGTAACCCATGTGTGTTTGTGGGAGTGTGTTTTTGAGTGATGGTATAAGTGGTTCATTGTGTCACAGTGAGCCATGTATGAGTGCATGTTTGTGTGTGTGTGTGTGTTCTGGTAGAGGCTAAGCATTGTGTCACAGTGTGCCATGTGTGTGTGTGGTTGTGTGTGTGTGTAGTACAGTCTGAACATTGATTTACAGTGAGATGTCTTGTATGTGTTTGTGCTTGTATGAACTATACGTTGAGTCACAATGAGCCATGCGTGTGTGTGTGTGCTGGTAGAGGCTGAGCATTGAATCACAGTTAGGAGTTTGTTTGTGTGTACTGGTATGGGCTTTGCATTGAGTCACAGAGGTATGTGTGTGTTTGTGTGTGTCTATGTGTGTATGTCTGTGTTGCCACAGACTTCATTGTGTCAGAGTGAGCTTTATGAGTGTCTGTGTGCAGATACAGGCTGTGAATTGAGTCCCAGTGTGTTATGTGTGTGTGTGTGTGTGTGTGCTGGTATAGCCTGTGCATTGAGTCACAGTGAGCTGTGTGTGTGTGTGTTTGCTGGTGTAGGCTGTGCAGTGATTCAAGGTGACCTGTGATTGTGTGTGTTGAACAGGAACGGACTGTGCACTGAGTCACAGTGAGCCATGTGTGAGTGTGTGCATGTGTGTGAGCCAGTTTAGGATGTGCACTGAGTCACGGTGAGCTGTGTGTGTTTGTGTGTGTGTTCTGGTAAAATATGAGCATTGAGTCACACTGAGGGGTGTCCTGTGTGTCTGTATGTACTGGCATGGACTGTGAATGGAATCACAGTGAGCGCTGTGTGTGTGTATTTTGTTGTATAGAGTCTTTATTGAGTCACACTAAGCTGTGTGTGTGTATGTGTGTGTGTGTGATGGTATAGGTGGTTCATTGAGTCAGAGTGAGCCAAGTATGAGTGTGTGTGTGTGTTTTTGGGTAAAAGCTGAGCATTGCATCACAGGGTGTCATGTGTGTGTCTGTTGTTGTGTGTCTGTGTAGTACAGTCTGAGCATTGAGTTACAGTGAGATGTGTTGCATGTGTTTGTGCTAGTATGAACTGCACTTTGAGTCACAACGAGCCATGTGTGTTTGTGTGTGTGTGCTGGTGGAGGCTGATCATTGAATCACAGTTATGTGTTTGTGTGTGTGTGCTGGTATGGGTTTTTCATTGAGTCACGGACTTGTATGTGTGTGTGTGTGCATGTGTGTGTGTTGCTAAGATTTACTTCAGTCACAGTGAGCCTTGTGAGTGTATAGGCTGTGAATTGAGTCACAGTGTGTTATGTGTGAGTGTGTCTGTGTGTGTGCTGGTAAAGACAGTGCATTGAGTCACAATAAGTTGTGTGTGTGTTAATATTCTCATATAGACTGTGCATTGAGTAACAGTGAGCAAGTGTGTGTGAGTTTGTGGGAGTGTATGAGCACTGGTATGGGTGGAGCCTTGAATCAGTAAGGTGTGTGTGTGTGTATTCGTTTGGTCTTTGCATTGAGTCACTAAGGTGTATATGTGTGTGTGTGTGGTGTTATAGACTGTGCATTGAGTCAGAGTGAGCCGTGAGTGTGTGTGTACGAGAGTGTGTGTGCTGGTGGGCTTTTGTTGATGCACTGGTGTGTGTGCATGTGTGTCTGTTGTGCTACAGACTGCATTGAGTCACAGTGAGACATGTTTGTGGGTGCTGGTATAGGCGATTGATTGAGTCACAGTGATCCATTTGTGTGTGCGTGTTACTATGCGTGTGTTCTTGTTTAGGTTGTGCATTGAGTCACACTGAGGTGTGTGTGTATCCTTGAGTGTGTTGGTATAGATTGTGCATAGAATCACAGTACCATATGTGTGTGTGTGTGCTGGTAAAATCTGAGCATTGAGTCACACTGTCGTGTGTGGTGTGTGTCTGTATGTACTTGTATGGACTGTACATTGAGTCACAGTGAGCATGTGTGTGTGTGTGTGTGTGTGTGCACTGGTATGCCTTGAACACTGAATCAGCTAGGTGTGTGTGTGTGCTCATACTGGCTTTGAGTTGAGTCACTGAGTTCTATGTGTGTCTGTGTAGGAGGGGGGCTACAGACTATGCATTTAGTCACACTGACACGTTTGTGTACGTGAGTGTGTGTTGTGGCATGTGATTTCATTGAGTCACTGGAGTTTGTGTGTGTGTGTGTGTGGTGTTACAGACTGCATTGAGTCACAGTGAGGCGTGTGTGTGTATGATGGCATAGGCAATTGATTGAGTCACAGTGACGCATGTGTGTGTGTTCTCATATAGGCTGTGCATTGAATCACAGTGAGACATGTATCTGTGAGTTTGTGTTTGTGTGTGCTAGTATATGGTGTGTATTGAGTCACACTGAGGTGTGTGCATGTGCGTATGTGTTGTTATAGATTGTGCATTGAGTCAGAGTGCCGTGTCAGTGTGTGCATGCTGGTGTAGACTATGCACTGAATCAGGGTGAGGGGTGTGTGTGTCTGTGTGTTCTGGTATAGGCGGGCCATTGAGTCACACTGAGGTGTGTGTGTGTGTCTGTGTGAGTGTGTGTGTGCTGGTACAGCCTGTGCATTAATCACAGTCAGTTGTGTGTGTATGTTCACCTACAAGTTGCACTTTGTGTCACAGTGTGTCTGTGTGTGATATTATACGGTATACACTGAGTCAAAGGGAGCTGTGTGGGGGTGCTGATGTGCTCTTATAGACTTTGCATTGAGTCACACTGAGTTGTGTGTTTGAAAGTCTGTCTGTGTGTGTGTGTGTGTGTAGAGGTATACGCTGTGTACTGACTCACAGTGAGCATTGTGTGCTTCTGTGTGTGTGTATGTCTTCTAGCTTAGACTGTGCACAGAGTCCCAGGGAGCCTTGTGTGTGTGTGTGTGTGTGTGTGTGTTGGTAAAGACTGTGCATTGCGTTGCAGTGAGCTGTCTTTGTCTGTGTGTGTGACTGCTGGTGTAAGCTGTGCGTTGATTCAAGTTGAGCTGTGAGGGTGTGTGTGGTGTTGATATGGATGGTACACTGTGTCACACTGAGTTGCGTGTGTGTGCTTGTATAATCTGAGCGTTGAGTCACACTGAGGTTTGTGCTTCGTGTCTGAAGGTAGTTGTATGGAATGTGCCTTGGGTCACAATGAATTGTGTATGTGTACGTTTTTGTGTGTACTTGGTGGTGTAGAGTCTGTATTGAGTCACACTAAGTTGTGAGTGTGTGTGTGTGATGGTATAGGATGTGCATTGAGTCACAAAGCCGTGTGTGTGTGTCTGTGCTGGGATAGGCTGTGCATTGATTCACAGTGAGCCTTGTGTATGAGCTAGTACGGATTGTGCATTAGTCAGTGAACCACGTGTGTGCTTTTCTGTGTTTGTCTGCTGATATAGGCTGTGAACTGAGTCACAGTGGGCCATGTGTGTTTGTGTCTGATGGTATAGGTGATTCATTGAGTCACAGTGAGCCATGTATGAGTGCGTGTTTGTGTGTGTGTGTGTTGTGCTATAGGGTGAGCATTGAGTCACAGTGTGCTGTGTGTGTGTTGTTGTCTGTCTGTGTAGTATAGTCTGAGCATTCAGTTACAGTGTGATGTGTTGCATGTGTTTCTGCTATTATGAAGTGTACATTGAGTCACAATGAGCCGTCTGTAATTGTGTGTGTGTTTGTGTGTGTTGGTAGAGGCTGTGCATTGAATCAGAATTAGGTGTTTATGTGTGTGCGGTGGTATGAGCTTTGCATTGTGTCATGGAGGTGTGTGTGTGTGTCTGTGTGTGTCTGCTGCTACAGATTTCATTGAGTCACAGTGAGCCTGGTGAGTGTCTGTGTGCTGATAGAGGCTGTGAATTGAGTCACATTTTCTTATATGTGTGTGATTGTGTGCTGGTATACACTGTGCATGGAGTCATAGTGAGCAGGTCTGTGTGTGTCTGTGTGTTTGTGCAGTAGTACAGAAGGAGCATTTAATCAGTTATGTGTGTGTGTGTATGTTCGTTTGGTCTTTGCATTGAGTCACTGAGGTGTACGTGTGTGTGTGTGGTGCGATAGATTGTGCATTGAGTCAGAATGAGCCGTGAGTGTGTGTGTATGAGAGTGTGTGTGCTGGTGGGATTTTGTTGCACTGGGGTGTGTGTGTGTGTGTACTGCTACAGACTGCATTGAGTCACAGTGAGACGTGTTTGTGTGTGCTGGTATAGGCGATTGATTCACAGTGATCCACTTGTGTGTGTGTGTTAGTATGCGTGTGTTCTTGTTTGGGCTGTGCATTGAGTCACACTGCGATGTGTGTGTATGCTTGTGTGTTTTGGTATAGATTGTGCATAGAATCACAATACCATATGTGTGTGTGTGTGCTGGTAAAATCTGAGCATTGAGTCACACTGTCCTGTGTGCTGTGTGTCTATGTACTTGAATGGACTGCGCATTGAGTCACAGTGAGCATGTGTGTGTGTTTGTGTGTGTGCTCATATTGGCTTTGAGTTGAGTCACTGAAGTGTATGTGTGTCTGTTTAGGTGGGGGGCTACAGACTGTGAATTGAGTCACACTGAGTTGTTTGTGTACATGAGTGAGTGTTGTGTATGGGTTTTCATTGAGTCACTGGGTTTTGTGTGTGTGTGTGTGTGTGTTTGTAGTGCTACGGACTGCATTGGGTCACAGTGAGCTGTGTGTGTGTGTGCTTGCTGCTGTAGGCTGTGCATTGATTCAAGGTTAGCTGTCAGTGTGTGTGGTGCTGGAATGGAATGTGCACTGAGACAGTCATCTGTGTGTGTGTGTGCATACATGTGTGCTGGAATCAGCTGTGCACTGTATCACTGTGAGCCATGTGTGTGTTTGTGTGTGTGTGCTGGAAAATCTGAGCATTGAGTTACACTGAGTTCTGTGCTGTGTGTCTGTATGTAGTGGTATGGTCTGTGCAAGGAATCAGTGAGCTGTGTGTGTGTGTGTTTGTGTATTTGGTGGTGTAGAGTCTGTATTGAGTCTCATGAAGCTGTGTGTGTGTGTGTGTGTGTGTGTGTGTGATGGTATAGGATGTGCATTGGGTCACAGAGCCGTATATATGTGTCTGAGCTGGTATAGGCAGTGCATTGACTCACAGTGAGTGTTGTGTATGTGCTACTACAGACTGTGCATTGAGTCAGTGATCAATTTTGTGTGTTTGTGTGATTGTCTGCTCATATAGGCTGTGCACTGTGTCACAGTAACCCATGTGTGTTTGTGGGAGTGTGTTTTTGAGTGATGGTATAAGTGGTTCATTGTGTCACAGTGAGCCATGTATGAGTGCATGTTTGTGTGTGTGTGTGTGTTCTGGTAGAGGCTAAGCATTGTGTCACAGTGTGCCATGTGTGTGTGTGGTTGTGTGTGTGTGTAGTACAGTCTGAACATTGATTTACAGTGAGATGTCTTGTATGTGTTTGTGCTTGTATGAACTATACGTTGAGTCAAAATGAGCCATGCGTGTGTGTGTGTGCTGGTAGAGGCTGAGCATTGAATCACAGTTAGGAGTTTGTTTGTGTGTACTGGTATGGGCTTTGCATTGAGTCACAGAGGTGTGTGTGTGTTTGTGTGTGTCTATGTGTGTATGTCTGTGTTGCCACAGACTTCATTGTGTCAGAGTGAGCTTTATGAGTGTCTGTGTGCAGATACAGGCTGTGAATTGAGTCCCAGTGTGTTATGTGTGTGTGTGTGTGTGTGTGTGCTGGTATAGCCTGTGCATTGAGTCACAGTGAGCTGTGTGTGTGTGTGTTTGCTGGTGTAGGCTGTGCAGTGATTCAAGGTGACCTGTGATTGTGTGTGTTGAACAGGAACGGACTGTGCACTGAGTCACAGTGAGCCATGTGTGAGTGTGTGCATGTGTGTGAGCCAGTTTAGGATGTGCACTGAGTCACGGTGAGCTGTGTGTGTTTGTGTGTGTGTTCTGGTAAAATATGAGCATTGAGTCACACTGAGGGGTGTCCTGTGTGTCTGTATGTACTGGCATGGACTGTGAATGGAATCACAGTGAGCGCTGTGTGTGTGTATTTTGTTGTATAGAGTCTTTATTGAGTCACACTAAGCTGTGTGTGTGTATGTGTGTGTGTGTGATGGTATAGGTGGTTCATTGAGTCAGAGTGAGCCAAGTATGAGTGTGTGTGTGTGTTTTTGGGTAAAAGCTGAGCATTGCATCACAGGGTGTCATGTGTGTGTCTGTTGTTGTGTGTCTGTGTAGTACAGTCTGAGCATTGAGTTACAGTGAGATGTGTTGCATGTGTATGTGCTAGTATGAACTGCACTTTGAGTCACAATGAGCCATGTGTGTTTGTGTGTGTGTGCTGGTGGAGGCTGATCATTGAATCACAGTTATGTGTTTGTGTGTGTGTGCTGGTATGGGTTTTTCATTGAGTCACGGACTTGTATGTGTGTGTGTGTGCATGTGTGTGTGTTGCTAAGATTTACTTCAGTCACAGTGAGCCTTGTGAGTGTATAGGCTGTGAATTGAGTCACAGTGTGTTATGTGTGAGTGTGTCTGTGTGTGTGCTGGTAAAGACAGTGCATTGAGTCACAATAAGTTGTGTGTGTGTTAATATTCTCATATAGACTGTGCATTGAGTAACAGTGAGCAAGTGTGTGTGAGTTTGTGGGAGTGTATGAGCACTGGTATGGGTGGAGCCTTGAATCAGTAAGGGGTGTGTGTGTGTATTCGTTTGGTCTTTGCATTGAGTCACTAAGGTGTATATGTGTGTGTGTGTGGTGTTATAGACTGTGCATTGAGTCAGAGTGAGCCGTGAGTGTGTGTGTACGAGAGTGTGTGTGCTGGTGGGCTTTTGTTGATGCACTGGTGTGTGTGCATGTGTGTCTGTTGTGCTACAGACTGCATTGAGTCACAGTGAGACATGTTTGTGGGTGCTGGTATAGGCGATTGATTGAGTCACAGTGATCCATTTGTGTGTGCGTGTTAGTATGCGTGTGTTCTTGTTTAGGTTGTGCATTGAGTCACACTGAGGTGTGTGTGTACCCTTGAGTGTGTTGGTATAGATTGTGCATAGAATCACAGTAACATATGTGTGTGTGTGTGCTGGTAAAATCTGAGCATTGAGTCACACTGTCGTGTGTGGTGTGTGTCTGTATGTACTTGTATGGACTGTACATTGAGTCACAGTGAGCATGTGTGTGTGTGTGTGTGTGTGTGTGCACTGGTATGCCTTGAACACTGAATCAGCTAGGTGTGTGTGTGTGCTCATACTGGCTTTGAGTTGAGTCACTGAGTTCTATGTGTGTCTGTGTAGGAGGGGGGCTACAGACTATGCATTTAGTCACACTGACACGTTTGTGTACGTGAGTGTGTGTTGTGGCATGTGATTTCATTGAGTCACTGGAGTTTGTGTGTGTGTGTGTGTGGTGTTACAGACTGCATTGAGTCACAGTGAGGCGTGTGTGCGTATGATGGCATAGGCAATTGATTGAGTCACAGTGACGCATGTGTGTGTGTTCTCATATAGGCTGTGCATTGAATCACAGTGAGACATGTATCTGTGAGTGTGTGTTTGTGTGTGCCAGTATATGGTGTGTATTGAGTCACACTGAGGTGTGTGCGTGTGTGTATGTGTTGTTATAGATTGTGCATTGAGTCAGAGTGCCGTGTCAGTGTGTGCATGCTGGTATAGACTATGCACTGAATCAGGGTGAGGGGTGTGTGTGTCTGTGTGTTCTGGTATAGGCGGACCATTGAGTCACACTGAGGTGTGTGTGTGTGTCTGTGTGTGTGTGTGTGTGCTGGTACAGCCTGTGCATTAATCACAGTCAGTTGTGTGTGTATGTTCACCTACAAGTTGCACTTTGTGTCACAGTGTGTCTGTGTGTGATATTATACGGTATACACTGAGTCAAAGGGAGCTGTGGGGGGGGCTGATGTGCTCTTATAGACTTTGCATTGAGTCACACTGAGTTGTGTGTTTGAAAGTCTGTCTGTGTGTGTGTGTGTGTGTGTGTAGAGGTAAACGCTGTGTACTGACTCACAGTGAGCATTGTGTGCTTCTGTGTGTGTGTATGTCTGCTAGCTTAGACTGTGCACAGAGTCCTAGGGAGCCTTGTGTGTGTGTGTGTGTGTGTGTGTTGGTAAAGACTGTGCATTGGGTCGCAGTGAGCTGTCTTTGTCTGTGTGTGTGACTGCTGGTGTAGGCTGTGCATTGATTCAAGTTGAGCTGTGAGGGTGTGTGTGGTGTTGATATGGACGGTGCACTGTGTCACACTGAGTTGCGTGTGTGTGCTTGTATAATCTGAGCGTTGAGTCACACTGAGGTTTGTGCTTCGTGTCTGAAGGTAGTTGTATGGAATGTGCCTTGGGTCACAATGAATTGTGTATGTGTACGTTTTTGTGTGTACTTGGTGGTGTAGAGTCTGTATTGAGTCACACTAAGTTGTGAGTGTGTGTGTGTGATGGTATAGGATGTGCATTGAGTCACAAAGCCGTGTGTGTGTGTCTGTGCTGGGATAGGCTGTGCATTGATTCACAGTGAGCCTTGTGTATGAGCTAGTACGGATTGTGCATTAGTCAGTGAACCACGTGTGTGCTTTTCTGTGTTTGTCTGCTGATATAGGCTGTGAACTGAGTCACAGTGGGCCATGTGTGTTTGTGTCTGATGGTATAGGTGATTCATTGAGTCACAGTGAGCCATGTATGAGTGCGTGTTTGTGTGTGTGTGTGTTGTGCTATAGGGTGAGCATTGAGTCACAGTGTGCTGTGTGTGTGTTGTTGTCTGTGTGTGTAGTATAGTCTGAGCATTCAGTTACAGTGTGATGTGTTGCATGTGTTTCTGCTATTATGAAGTGTACATTGAGTCACAATGAGCCCTCTGTAATTGTGTGTGTGTTTGTGTGTGTTGGTAGAGGCTGTGCATTGAATCAGAATTAGGTGTTTATGTGTGTGCGGTGGTATGAGCTTTGCATTGTGTCATGGAGGTGTGTGTGTGTGTCTGTGTGTGTCTGCTGCTACAGATTTCATTGAGTCACAGTGAGCCTGGTGAGTGTCTGTGTGCTGATAGAGGCTGTGAATTGAGTCACATTTTCTTATATGTGTGTGATTGTGTGCTGGTATACACTGTGCATGGAGTCATAGTGAGCAGGTCTGTGTGTGTCTGTGTGTTTGTGCAGTAGTACAGAAGGAGCATTTAATCAGTTATGTGTGTGTGTGTATGTTCGTTTGGTCTTTGCATTGAGTCACTGAGGTGTACGTGTGTGTGTGTGTGGTGCGATAGATTGTGCATTGAGTCAGAATGAGCCGTGAGTGTGTGTGTATGAGAGTGTGTGTGCTGGTGGGATTTTGTTGCACTGGGGTGTGTGTGTGTGTGTACTGCTACAGACTGCATTGAGTCACAGTGAGACGTGTTTGTGTGTGCTGGTATAGGCGATTGATTCACAGTGATCCATTTGTGTGTGTGTGTTAGTATGCGTGTGTTCTTGTTTGGGCTGTGCATTGAGTCACACTGCGATGTGTGTGTATGCTTGTGTGTTTTGGTATAGATTGTGCATAGAATCACAATACCATATGTGTGTGTGTGTGCTGGTAAAATCTGAGCATTGAGTCACACTGTCCTGTGTGCTGTGTGTCTATGTACTTGTATGGACTGTGCATTGAGTCACAGTGAGCATGTGTGTGTGTTTGTGTGTGTGTGTGTGCACTGGTATGCTTTGAACCCTGAATCAGCGAGGGGTGTGTGTGTGTGTGCTCATATTGGCTTTGAGTTGAGTCACTGAAGTGTATGTGTGTCTGTTTAGGTGGGGGGCTACAGACTGTGAATTGAGTCACACTGAGTTGTTTGTGTACATGAGTGAGTGTTGTGTATGGGTTTTCATTGAGTCACTGGGTTTTGTGTGTGTGTGTGTGTGTTTGTAGTGCTACGGACTGCATTGGGTCACAGTGAGCTGTGTGTGTGTGTGCTTGCTGCTGTAGGCTGTGCATTGATTCAAGGTTAGCTGTCAGTGTGTGTGGTGCTGGAATGGAATGTGCACTGAGACACAGTCATCTGTGTGTGTGTGTGCATACATGTGTGCTGGAATCAGCTGTGCACTGCATCACTGTGAGCCATGTGTGTGTTTGTGTGTGTGTGCTGGAAAATCTGAGCATTGAGTTACACTGAGTTCTGTGCTGTGTGTCTGTATGTAGTGGTATGGCCTGTGCAAGGAATCAGTGAGCTGTGTGTGTGTGTGTTTGTGTATTTGGTGGTGTAGAGTCTGTATTGAGTCTCATGAAGCTGTGTGTGTGTGTGTGTGTGTGTGTGATGGTATAGGATGTGCATTGGGTCACAGAGCCGTATATATGTGTCTGAGCTGGTATAGGCAGTGCATTGACTCACAGTGAGTGTTGTGTATGTGCTACTACAGACTGTGCATTGAGTCAGTGATCAATTTTGTGTGTTTGTGTGATTGTCTGCTCATATAGGCTGTGCACTGTGTCACAGTAACCCATGTGTGTTTGTGGGAGTGTGTTTTTGAGTGATGGTATAAGTGGTTCATTGTGTCACAGTGAGCCATGTATGAGTGCATGTTTGTGTGTGTGTGTGTGTTCTGGTAGAGGCTAAGCATTGTGTCACAGTGTGCCATGTGTGTGTGTGGTTGTGTGTGTGTGTAGTACAGTCTGAACATTGATTTACAGTGAGATGTCTTGTATGTGTTTGTGCTTGTATGAACTATACGTTGAGTCAAAATGAGCCATGCGTGTGTGTGTGTGCTGGTAGAGGCTGAGCATTGAATCACAGTTAGGAGTTTGTTTGTGTGTACTGGTATGGGCTTTGCATTGAGTCACAGAGGTATGTGTGTGTTTGTGTGTGTCTATGTGTGTATGTCTGTGTTGCCACAGACTTCATTGTGTCAGAGTGAGCTTTATGAGTGTCTGTGTGCAGATACAGGCTGTGAATTGAGTCCCAGTGTGTTATGTGTGTGTGTGTGTGTGTGTGTGCTGGTATAGCCTGTGCATTGAGTCACAGTGAGCTGTGTGTGTGTGTGTTTGCTGGTGTAGGCTGTGCAGTGATTCAAGGTGACCTGTGATTGTGTGTGTTGAACAGGAACGGACTGTGCACTGAGTCACAGTGAGCCATGTGTGAGTGTGTGCATGTGTGTGAGCCAGTTTAGGATGTGCACTGAGTCACGGTGAGCTGTGTGTGTTTGTGTGTGTGTTCTGGTAAAATATGAGCATTGAGTCACACTGAGGGGTGTCCTGTGTGTCTGTATGTACTGGCATGGACTGTGAATGGAATCACAGTGAGCGCTGTGTGTGTGTATTTTGTTGTATAGAGTCTTTATTGAGTCACACTAAGCTGTGTGTGTGTATGTGTGTGTGTGTGATGGTATAGGTGGTTCATTGAGTCAGAGTGAGCCAAGTATGAGTGTGTGTGTGTGTTTTTGGGTAAAAGCTGAGCATTGCATCACAGGGTGTCATGTGTGTGTCTGTTGTTGTGTGTCTGTGTAGTACAGTCTGAGCATTGAGTTACAGTGAGATGTGTTGCATGTGTTTGTGCTAGTATGAACTGCACATTGAGTCACAATGAGCTATGTGTGTTTGTGTGTGTGTGCTGGTGGAGGCTGATCATTGAATCACAGTTATGTGTTTGTGTGTGTGTGCTGGTATGGGTTTTTCATTGAGTCACGGACTTGTATGTGTGTGTGTGTGCATGTGTGTGTGTTGCTAAGATTTACTTCAGTCACAGTGAGCCTTGTGAGTGTATAGGCTGTGAATTGAGTCACAGTGTGTTATGTGTGAGTGTGTCTGTGTGTGTGCTGGTAAAGACAGTGCATTGAGTCACAATAAGTTGTGTGTGTGTTAATATTCTCATATAGACTGTGCATTGAGTAACAGTGAGCAAGTGTGTGTGAGTTTGTGGGAGTGTATGAGCACTGGTATGGGTGGAGCCTTGAATCAGTAAGGGGTGTGTGTGTGTATTCGTTTGGTCTTTGCATTGAGTCACTAAGGTGTATATGTGTGTGTGTGTGGTGTTATAGACTGTGCATTGAGTCAGAGTGAGCCGTGAGTGTGTGTGTACGAGAGTGTGTGTGCTGGTGGGCTTTTGTTGATGCACTGGTGTGTGTGCATGTGTGTCTGTTGTGCTACAGACTGCATTGAGTCACAGTGAGACATGTTTGTGGGTGCTGGTATAGGCGATTGATTGAGTCACAGTGATCCATTTGTGTGTGCGTGTTAGTATGCGTGTGTTCTTGTTTAGGTTGTGCATTGAGTCACACTGAGGTGTGTGTGTATCCTTGAGTGTGTTGGTATAGATTGTGCATAGAATCACAGTAACATATGTGTGTGTGTGTGCTGGTAAAATCTGAGCATTGAGTCACACTGTCGTGTGTGGTGTGTGTCTGTATGTACTTGTATGGACTGTACATTGAGTCACAGTGAGCATGTGTGTGTGTGTGTGTGTGTGTGCACTGGTATGCCTTGAACACTGAATCAGCTAGGTGTGTGTGTGTGCTCATACTGGCTTTGAGTTGAGTCACTGAGTTCTATGTGTGTCTGTGTAGGAGGGGGGCTACAGACTATGCATTTAGTCACACTGACACGTTTGTGTACGTGAGTGTGTGTTGTGGCATGTGATTTCATTGAGTCACTGGAGTTTGTGTGTGTGTGTGTGTGGTGTTACAGACTGCATTGAGTCACAGTGAGGCGTGTGTGTGTATGATGGCATAGGCAATTGATTGAGTCACAGTGACGCATGTGTGTGTGTTCTCATATAGGCTGTGCATTGAATCACAGTGAGACATGTATCTGTGAGTTTGTGTTTGTGTGTGCTAGTATATGGTGTGTATTGAGTCACACTGAGGTGTGTGCATGTGCGTATGTGTTGTTATAGATTGTGCATTGAGTCAGAGTGCCGTGTCAGTGTGTGCATGCTGGTGTAGACTATGCACTGAATCAGGGTGAGGGGTGTGTGTGTCTGTGTGTTCTGGTATAGGCGGGCCATTGAGTCACACTGAGGTGTGTGTGTGTGTCTGTGTGAGTGTGTGTGTGCTGGTACAGCCTGTGCATTAATCACAGTCAGTTGTGTGTGTATGTTCACCTACAAGTTGCACTTTGTGTCACAGTGTGTCTGTGTGTGATATTATACGGTATACACTGAGTCAAAGGGAGCTGTGTGGGGGGGCTGATGTGCTCTTATAGACTTTGCATTGAGTCACACTGAGTTGTGTGTTTGAAAGTCTGTCTGTGTGTATGTGTGTGTGTAGAGGTATACGCTGTGTACTGACTCACAGTGAGCATTGTGTGCTTCTGTGTGTGTGTATGTCTTCTAGCTTAGACTGTGCACAGAGTCCCAGGGAGCCTTGTGTGTGTGTGTGTGTGTGTGTGTGTGTTGGTAAAGACTGTGCATTGGGTCGCAGTGAGCTGTCTTTGTCTGTGTGTGTGACTGCTGGTGTAGGCTGTGCATTGATTCAAGTTGAGCTGTGAGGGTGTGTGTGGTGTTGATATGGACGGTGCACTGTGTCACACTGAGTTGCGTGTGTGTGCTTGTATAATCTGAGCATTGAGTCACACTGAGGTTTGTGCTTCGTGTCTGAAGGTAGTTGTATGGAATGTGCCTTGGGTCACAATGAATTGTGTATGTGTACGTTTTTGTGTGTACTTGGTGGTGTAGAGTCTGTATTGAGTCACACTAAGTTGTGAGTGTGTGTGTGTGATGGTATAGGATGTGCATTGAGTCACAAAGCCGTGTGTGTGTGTCTGTGCTGGGATAGGCTGTGCATTGATTCACAGTGAGCCTTGTGTATGAGCTAGTATGGATTGTGCATTAGTCAGTGAACCACGTGTGTGCTTTTCTGTGTTTGTCTGGCTGTGAACTGAGTCACAGTGGGCCATGTGTGTTTGTGTCTGATGGTATAGGTGATTCATTGAGTCACAGTGAGCCATGTATGAGTGCGTGTTTGTGTGTGTGTGTGTTGTGCTATAGGGTGAGCATTGAGTCACAGTGTGCTGTGTGTGTTGTTGTCTGTGTGTGTAGTATAGTCTGAGCATTCAGTTACAGTGTGATGTGTTGCATGTGTTTCTGCTATTATGAAGTGTACATTGAGTCACAATGAGCCGTCTGTAATTGTGTGTGTGTTTGTGTGTGTTGGTAGAGGCTGTGCATTGAATCAGAATTAGGTGTTTATGTGTGTGCGGTGGTATGAGCTTTGCATTGTGTCATGGAGGTGTGTGTGTGTGTCTGTGTGTGTCTGCTGCTACAGATTTCATTGAGTCACAGTGAGCCTGGTGAGTGTCTGTGTGCTGATAGAGGCTGTGAATTGAGTCACATTTTCTTATATGTGTGTGATTGTGTGCTGGTATACACTGTGCATGGAGTCATAGTGAGCAGGTCTGTGTGTGTCTGTGTGTTTGTGCAGTAGTACAGAAGGAGCATTTAATCAGTTATGTGTGTGTGTGTATGTTCGTTTGGTCTTTGCATTGAGTCACTGAGGTGTACGTGTGTGTGTGTGTGGTGCGATAGATTGTGCATTGAGTCAGAATGAGCCGTGAGTGTGTGTGTATGAGAGTGTGTGTGCTGGTGGGATTTTGTTGCACTGGGGTGTGTGTGTGTGTGTACTGCTACAGACTGCATTGAGTCACAGTGAGACGTGTTTGTGTGTGCTGGTATAGGCGATTGATTCACAGTGATCCATTTGTGTGTGTGTGTTAGTATGCGTGTGTTCTTGTTTGGGCTGTGCATTGAGTCACACTGCGATGTGTGTGTATGCTTGTGTGTTTTGGTATAGATTGTGCATAGAATCACAATACCATATGTGTGTGTGTGTGCTGGTAAAATCTGAGCATTGAGTCACACTGTCCTGTGTGCTGTGTGTCTATGTACTTGTATGGACTGTGCATTGAGTCACAGTGAGCATGTGTGTGTGTTTGTGTGTGTGTGTGTGCTCATATTGGCTTTGAGTTGAGTCACTGAAGTGTATGTGTGTCTGTTTAGGTGGGGGGCTACAGACTGTGAATTGAGTCACACTGAGTTGTTTGTGTACATGAGTGAGTGTTGTGTATGGGTTTTCATTGAGTCACTGGGTTTTGTGTGTGTGTGTGTGTGTGTGTTTGTAGTGCTACGGACTGCATTGGGTCACAGTGAGCTGTGTGTGTGTGTGCTTGCTGCTGTAGGCTGTGCATTGATTCAAGGTTAGCTGTCAGTGTGTGTGGTGCTGGAATGGAATGTGCACTGAGACACAGTCATCTGTGTGTGTGTGTGCATACATGTGTGCTGGAATCAGCTGTGCACTGCATCACTGTGAGCCATGTGTGTGTTTGTGTGTGTGTGCTGGAAAATCTGAGCATTGAGTTACACTGAGTTCTGTGCTGTGTGTCTGTATGTAGTGGTATGGCCTGTGCAAGGAATCAGTGAGCTGTGTGTGTGTGTGTTTGTGTATTTGGTGGTGTAGAGTCTGTATTGAGTCTCATGAAGCTGTGTGTGTGTGTGTGTGTGTGTGTGTGTGATGGTATAGGATGTGCATTGGGTCACAGAGCCGTATATATGTGTCTGAGCTGGTATAGGCAGTGCATTGACTCACAGTGAGTGTTGTGTATGTGCTACTACAGACTGTGCATTGAGTCAGTGATCAATTTTGTGTGTTTGTGTGATTGTCTGCTCATATAGGCTGTGCACTGTGTCACAGTAACCCATGTGTGTTTGTGGGAGTGTGTTTTTGAGTGATGGTATAAGTGGTTCATTGTGTCACAGTGAGCCATGTATGAGTGCATGTTTGTGTGTGTGTGTGTGTTCTGGTAGAGGCTAAGCATTGTGTCACAGTGTGCCATGTGTGTGTGTGGTTGTGTGTGTGTGTAGTACAGTCTGAACATTGATTTACAGTGAGATGTCTTGTATGTGTTTGTGCTTGTATGAACTATACGTTGAGTCACAATGAGCCATGCGTGTGTGTGTGTGCTGGTAGAGGCTGAGCATTGAATCACAGTTAGGAGTTTGTTTGTGTGTACTGGTATGGGCTTTGCATTGAGTCACAGAGGTATGTGTGTGTTTGTGTGTGTCTATGTGTGTATGTCTGTGTTGCCACAGACTTCATTGTGTCAGAGTGAGCTTTATGAGTGTCTGTGTGCAGATACAGGCTGTGAATTGAGTCCCAGTGTGTTATGTGTGTGTGTGTGTGTGTGTGCTGGTATAGCCTGTGCATTGAGTCACAGTGAGCTGTGTGTGTGTGTGTTTGCTGGTGTAGGCTGTGCAGTGATTCAAGGTGACCTGTGATTGTGTGTGTTGAACAGGAACGGACTGTGCACTGAGTCACAGTGAGCCATGTGTGAGTGTGTGCATGTGTGTGAGCCAGTTTAGGATGTGCACTGAGTCACGGTGAGCTGTGTGTGTTTGTGTGTGTGTTCTGGTAAAATATGAGCATTGAGTCACACTGAGGGGTGTCCTGTGTGTCTGTATGTACTGGCATGGACTGTGAATGGAATCACAGTGAGCGCTGTGTGTGTGTATTTTGTTGTATAGAGTCTTTATTGAGTCACACTAAGCTGTGTGTGTGTATGTGTGTGTGTGTGATGGTATAGGTGGTTCATTGAGTCAGAGTGAGCCAAGTATGAGTGTGTGTGTGTGTTTTTGGGTAAAAGCTGAGCATTGCATCACAGGGTGTCATGTGTGTGTCTGTTGTTGTGTGTCTGTGTAGTACAGTCTGAGCATTGAGTTACAGTGAGATGTGTTGCATGTGTTTGTGCTAGTATGAACTGCACTTTGAGTCACAACGAGCCATGTGTGTTTGTGTGTGTGTGCTGGTGGAGGCTGATCATTGAATCACAGTTATGTGTTTGTGTGTGTGTGCTGGTATGGGTTTTTCATTGAGTCACGGACTTGTATGTGTGTGTGTGTGCATGTGTGTGTGTTGCTAAGATTTACTTCAGTCACAGTGAGCCTTGTGAGTGTATAGGCTGTGAATTGAGTCACAGTGTGTTATGTGTGAGTGTGTCTGTGTGTGTGCTGGTAAAGACAGTGCATTGAGTCACAATAAGTTGTGTGTGTGTTAATATTCTCATATAGACTGTGCATTGAGTAACAGTGAGCAAGTGTGTGTGAGTTTGTGGGAGTGTATGAGCACTGGTATGGGTGGAGCCTTGAATCAGTAAGGTGTGTGTGTGTGTATTCGTTTGGTCTTTGCATTGAGTCACTAAGGTGTATATGTGTGTGTGTGTGGTGTTATAGACTGTGCATTGAGTCAGAGTGAGCCGTGAGTGTGTGTGTACGAGAGTGTGTGTGCTGGTGGGCTTTTGTTGATGCACTGGTGTGTGTGCATGTGTGTCTGTTGTGCTACAGACTGCATTGAGTCACAGTGAGACATGTTTGTGGGTGCTGGTATAGGCGATTGATTGAGTCACAGTGATCCATTTGTGTGTGCGTGTTACTATGCGTGTGTTCTTGTTTAGGTTGTGCATTGAGTCACACTGAGGTGTGTGTGTATCCTTGAGTGTGTTGGTATAGATTGTGCATAGAATCACAGTACCATATGTGTGTGTGTGTGCTGGTAAAATCTGAGCATTGAGTCACACTGTCGTGTGTGGTGTGTGTCTGTATGTACTTGTATGGACTGTACATTGAGTCACAGTGAGCATGTGTGTGTGTGTGTGTGTGTGTGCACTGGTATGCCTTGAACACTGAATCAGCTAGGTGTGTGTGTGTGCTCATACTGGCTTTGAGTTGAGTCACTGAGTTCTATGTGTGTCTGTGTAGGAGGGGGGCTACAGACTATGCATTTAGTCACACTGACACGTTTGTGTACGTGAGTGTGTGTTGTGGCATGTGATTTCATTGAGTCACTGGAGTTTGTGTGTGTGTGTGTGTGGTGTTACAGACTGCATTGAGTCACAGTGAGGCGTGTGTGTGTATGATGGCATAGGCAATTGATTGAGTCACAGTGACGCATGTGTGTGTGTTCTCATATAGGCTGTGCATTGAATCACAGTGAGACATGTATCTGTGAGTTTGTGTTTGTGTGTGCTAGTATATGGTGTGTATTGAGTCACACTGAGGTGTGTGCATGTGCGTATGTGTTGTTATAGATTGTGCATTGAGTCAGAGTGCCGTGTCAGTGTGTGCATGCTGGTGTAGACTATGCACTGAATCAGGGTGAGGGGTGTGTGTGTCTGTGTGTTCTGGTATAGGCGGGCCATTGAGTCACACTGAGGTGTGTGTGTGTGTCTGTGTGAGTGTGTGTGTGCTGGTACAGCCTGTGCATTAATCACAGTCAGTTGTGTGTGTATGTTCACCTACAAGTTGCACTTTGTGTCACAGTGTGTCTGTGTGTGATATTATACGGTATACACTGAGTCAAAGGGAGCTGTGTGGGGGTGCTGATGTGCTCTTATAGACTTTGCATTGAGTCACACTGAGTTGTGTGTTTGAAAGTCTGTCTGTGTGTGTGTGTGTGTGTAGAGGTATACGCTGTGTACTGACTCACAGTGAGCATTGTGTGCTTCTGTGTGTGTGTATGTCTTCTAGCTTAGACTGTGCACAGAGTCCCAGGGAGCCTTGTGTGTGTGTGTGTGTGTGTGTGTGTTGGTAAAGACTGTGCATTGCGTTGCAGTGAGCTGTCTTTGTCTGTGTGTGTGACTGCTGGTGTAGGCTGTGCGTTGATTCAAGTTGAGCTGTGAGGGTGTGTGTGGTGTTGATATGGATGGTACACTGTGTCACACTGAGTTGCGTGTGTGTGCTTGTATAATCTGAGCGTTGAGTCACACTGAGGTTTGTGCTTCGTGTCTGAAGGTAGTTGTATGGAATGTGCCTTGGGTCACAATGAATTGTGTATGTGTACGTTTTTGTGTGTACTTGGTGGTGTAGAGTCTGTATTGAGTCACACTAAGTTGTGAGTGTGTGTGTGTGATGGTATAGGATGTGCATTGAGTCACAAAGCCGTGTGTGTGTGTCTGTGCTGGGATAGGCTGTGCATTGATTCACAGTGAGCCTTGTGTATGAGCTAGTATGGATTGTGCATTAGTCAGTGAACAACGTGTGTGCTTTTCTGTGTTTGTCTGCTGATATAGGCTGTGAACTGAGTCACAGTGGGCCATGTGTGTTTGTGTCTGATGGTATAGGTGATTCATTGAGTCACAGTGAGCCATGTATGAGTGCGTGTTTGTGTGTGTGTGTGTTGTGCTATAGGGTGAGCATTGAGTCACAGTGTGCTGTGTGTGTGTTGTTGTCTGTCTGTGTAGTATAGTCTGAGCATTCAGTTACAGTGTGATGTGTTGCATGTGTTTCTGCTATTATGAAGTGTACATTGAGTCACAATGAGCCCTCTGTAATTGTGTGTGTGTTTGTGTGTGTTGGTAGAGGCTGTGCATTGAATCAGAATTAGGTGTTTATGTGTGTGCGGTGGTATGAGCTTTGCATTGTGTCATGGAGGTGTGTGTGTGTGTCTGTGTGTGTCTGCTGCTACAGATTTCATTGAGTCACAGTGAGCCTGGTGAGTGTCTGTGTGCTGATAGAGGCTGTGAATTGAGTCACATTTTCTTATATGTGTGTGATTGTGTGCTGGTATACACTGTGCATGGAGTCATAGTGAGCAGGTCTGTGTGTGTCTGTGTGTTTGTGCAGTAGTACAGAAGGAGCATTTAATCAGTTATGTGTGTGTGTGTATGTTCGTTTGGTCTTTGCATTGAGTCACTGAGGTGTACGTGTGTGTGTGTGGTGCGATAGATTGTGCATTGAGTCAGAATGAGCCGTGAGTGTGTGTGTATGAGAGTGTGTGTGCTGGTGGGATTTTGTTGCACTGGGGTGTGTGTGTGTGTGTACTGCTACAGACTGCATTGAGTCACAGTGAGACGTGTTTGTGTGTGCTGGTATAGGCGATTGATTCACAGTGATCCACTTGTGTGTGTGTGTTAGTATGCGTGTGTTCTTGTTTGGGCTGTGCATTGAGTCACACTGCGATGTGTGTGTATGCTTGTGTGTTTTGGTATAGATTGTGCATAGAATCACAATACCATATGTGTGTGTGTGTGCTGGTAAAATCTGAGCATTGAGTCACACTGTCCTGTGTGCTGTGTGTCTATGTACTTGAATGGACTGCGCATTGAGTCACAGTGAGCATGTGTGTGTGTTTGTGTGTGTGCTCATATTGGCTTTGAGTTGAGTCACTGAAGTGTATGTGTGTCTGTTTAGGTGGGGGGCTACAGACTGTGAATTGAGTCACACTGAGTTGTTTGTGTACATGAGTGAGTGTTGTGTATGGGTTTTCATTGAGTCACTGGGTTTTGTGTGTGTGTGTGTGTGTGTTTGTAGTGCTACGGACTGCATTGGGTCACAGTGAGCTGTGTGTGTGTGTGCTTGCTGCTGTAGGCTGTGCATTGATTCAAGGTTAGCTGTCAGTGTGTGTGGTGCTGGAATGGAATGTGCACTGAGACAGTCATCTGTGTGTGTGTGTGCATACATGTGTGCTGGAATCAGCTGTGCACTGCATCACTGTGAGCCATGTGTGTGTTTGTGTGTGTGTGCTGGAAAATCTGAGCATTGAGTTACACTGAGTTCTGTGCTGTGTGTCTGTATGTAGTGGTATGGCCTGTGCAAGGAATCAGTGAGCTGTGTGTGTGTGTGTTTGTGTATTTGGTGGTGTAGAGTCTGTATTGAGTCTCATGAAGCTGTGTGTGTGTGTGTGTGTGTGTGTGTGTGATGGTATAGGATGTGCATTGGGTCACAGAGCCGTATATATGTGTCTGAGCTGGTATAGGCAGTGCATTGACTCACAGTGAGTGTTGTGTATGTGCTACTACAGACTGTGCATTGAGTCAGTGATCAATTTTGTGTGTTTGTGTGATTGTCTGCTCATATAGGCTGTGCACTGTGTCACAGTAACCCATGTGTGTTTGTGGGAGTGTGTTTTTGAGTGATGGTATAAGTGGTTCATTGTGTCACAGTGAGCCATGTATGAGTGCATGTTTGTGTGTGTGTGTGTGTTCTGGTAGAGGCTAAGCATTGTGTCACAGTGTGCCATGTGTGTGTGTGGTTGTGTGTGTGTGTAGTACAGTCTGAACATTGATTTACAGTGAGATGTCTTGTATGTGTTTGTGCTTGTATGAACTATACGTTGAGTCAAAATGAGCCATGCGTGTGTGTGTGTGCTGGTAGAGGCTGAGCATTGAATCACAGTTAGGAGTTTGTTTGTGTGTACTGGTATGGGCTTTGCATTGAGTCACAGAGGTGTGTGTGTGTTTGTGTGTGTCTATGTGTGTATGTCTGTGTTGCCACAGACTTCATTGTGTCAGAGTGAGCTTTATGAGTGTCTGTGTGCAGATACAGGCTGTGAATTGAGTCCCAGTGTGTTATGTGTGTGTGTGTGTGTGTGTGCTGGTATAGCCTGTGCATTGAGTCACAGTGAGCTGTGTGTGTGTGTGTTTGCTGGTGTAGGCTGTGCAGTGATTCAAGGTGACCTGTGATTGTGTGTGTTGAACAGGAACGGACTGTGCACTGAGTCACAGTGAGCCATGTGTGAGTGTGTGCATGTGTGTGAGCCAGTTTAGGATGTGCACTGAGTCACGGTGAGCTGTGTGTGTTTGTGTGTGTGTTCTGGTAAAATATGAGCATTGAGTCACACTGAGGGGTGTCCTGTGTGTCTGTATGTACTGGCATGGACTGTGAATGGAATCACAGTGAGCGCTGTGTGTGTGTATTTTGTTGTATAGAGTCTTTATTGAGTCACACTAAGCTGTGTGTGTGTATGTGTGTGTGTGTGATGGTATAGGTGGTTCATTGAGTCAGAGTGAGCCAAGTATGAGTGTGTGTGTGTGTTTTTGGGTAAAAGCTGAGCATTGCATCACAGGGTGTCATGTGTGTGTCTGTTGTTGTGTGTCTGTGTAGTACAGTCTGAGCATTGAGTTACAGTGAGATGTGTTGCATGTGTTTGTGCTAGTATGAACTGCACTTTGAGTCACAACGAGCCATGTGTGTTTGTGTGTGTGTGCTGGTGGAGGCTGATCATTGAATCACAGTTATGTGTTTGTGTGTGTGTGCTGGTATGGGTTTTTCATTGAGTCACGGACTTGTATGTGTGTGTGTGTGCATGTGTGTGTGTTGCTAAGATTTACTTCAGTCACAGTGAGCCTTGTGAGTGTATAGGCTGTGAATTGAGTCACAGTGTGTTATGTGTGAGTGTGTCTGTGTGTGTGCTGGTAAAGACAGTGCATTGAGTCACAATAAGTTGTGTGTGTGTTAATATTCTCATATAGACTGTGCATTGAGTAACAGTGAGCAAGTGTGTGTGAGTTTGTGGGAGTGTATGAGCACTGGTATGGGTGGAGCCTTGAATCAGTAAGGTGTGTGTGTGTGTATTCGTTTGGTCTTTGCATTGAGTCACTAAGGTGTATATGTGTGTGTGTGTGGTGTTATAGACTGTGCATTGAGTCAGAGTGAGCCGTGAGTGTGTGTGTACGAGAGTGTGTGTGCTGGTGGGCTTTTGTTGATGCACTGGTGTGTGTGCATGTGTGTCTGTTGTGCTACAGACTGCATTGAGTCACAGTGAGACATGTTTGTGGGTGCTGGTATAGGCGATTGATTGAGTCACAGTGATCCATTTGTGTGTGCGTGTTACTATGCGTGTGTTCTTGTTTAGGTTGTGCATTGAGTCACACTGAGGTGTGTGTGTATCCTTGAGTGTGTTGGTATAGATTGTGCATAGAATCACAGTACCATATGTGTGTGTGTGTGCTGGTAAAATCTGAGCATTGAGTCACACTGTCGTGTGTGGTGTGTGTCTGTATGTACTTGTATGGACTGTACATTGAGTCACAGTGAGCATGTGTGTGTGTGTGTGTGTGTGTGCACTGGTATGCCTTGAACACTGAATCAGCTAGGTGTGTGTGTGTGCTCATACTGGCTTTGAGTTGAGTCACTGAGTTCTATGTGTGTCTGTGTAGGAGGGGGGCTACAGACTATGCATTTAGTCACACTGACACGTTTGTGTACGTGAGTGTGTGTTGTGGCATGTGATTTCATTGAGTCACTGGAGTTTGTGTGTGTGTGTGTGTGGTGTTACAGACTGCATTGAGTCACAGTGAGGCGTGTGTGTGTATGATGGCATAGGCAATTGATTGAGTCACAGTGACGCATGTGTGTGTGTTCTCATATAGGCTGTGCATTGAATCACAGTGAGACATGTATCTGTGAGTTTGTGTTTGTGTGTGCTAGTATATGGTGTGTATTGAGTCACACTGAGGTGTGTGCATGTGCGTATGTGTTGTTATAGATTGTGCATTGAGTCAGAGTGCCGTGTCAGTGTGTGCATGCTGGTGTAGACTATGCACTGAATCAGGGTGAGGGGTGTGTGTGTCTGTGTGTTCTGGTATAGGCGGGCCATTGAGTCACACTGAGGTGTGTGTGTGTGTCTGTGTGAGTGTGTGTGTGCTGGTACAGCCTGTGCATTAATCACAGTCAGTTGTGTGTGTATGTTCACCTACAAGTTGCACTTTGTGTCACAGTGTGTCTGTGTGTGATATTATACGGTATACACTGAGTCAAAGGGAGCTGTGTGGGGGTGCTGATGTGCTCTTATAGACTTTGCATTGAGTCACACTGAGTTGTGTGTTTGAAAGTCTGTCTGTGTGTGTGTGTGTGTGTAGAGGTATACGCTGTGTACTGACTCACAGTGAGCATTGTGTGCTTCTGTGTGTGTGTATGTCTTCTAGCTTAGACTGTGCACAGAGTCCCAGGGAGCCTTGTGTGTGTGTGTGTGTGTGTGTGTGTTGGTAAAGACTGTGCATTGCGTTGCAGTGAGCTGTCTTTGTCTGTGTGTGTGACTGCTGGTGTAGGCTGTGCGTTGATTCAAGTTGAGCTGTGAGGGTGTGTGTGGTGTTGATATGGATGGTACACTGTGTCACACTGAGTTGCGTGTGTGTGCTTGTATAATCTGAGCGTTGAGTCACACTGAGGTTTGTGCTTCGTGTCTGAAGGTAGTTGTATGGAATGTGCCTTGGGTCACAATGAATTGTGTATGTGTACGTTTTTGTGTGTACTTGGTGGTGTAGAGTCTGTATTGAGTCACACTAAGTTGTGAGTGTGTGTGTGTGATGGTATAGGATGTGCATTGAGTCACAAAGCCGTGTGTGTGTGTCTGTGCTGGGATAGGCTGTGCATTGATTCACAGTGAGCCTTGTGTATGAGCTAGTATGGATTGTGCATTAGTCAGTGAACAACGTGTGTGCTTTTCTGTGTTTGTCTGCTGATATAGGCTGTGAACTGAGTCACAGTGGGCCATGTGTGTTTGTGTCTGATGGTATAGGTGATTCATTGAGTCACAGTGAGCCATGTATGAGTGCGTGTTTGTGTGTGTGTGTGTTGTGCTATAGGGTGAGCATTGAGTCACAGTGTGCTGTGTGTGTGTTGTTGTCTGTCTGTGTAGTATAGTCTGAGCATTCAGTTACAGTGTGATGTGTTGCATGTGTTTCTGCTATTATGAAGTGTACATTGAGTCACAATGAGCCCTCTGTAATTGTGTGTGTGTTTGTGTGTGTTGGTAGAGGCTGTGCATTGAATCAGAATTAGGTGTTTATGTGTGTGCGGTGGTATGAGCTTTGCATTGTGTCATGGAGGTGTGTGTGTGTGTCTGTGTGTGTCTGCTGCTACAGATTTCATTGAGTCACAGTGAGCCTGGTGAGTGTCTGTGTGCTGATAGAGGCTGTGAATTGAGTCACATTTTCTTATATGTGTGTGATTGTGTGCTGGTATACACTGTGCATGGAGTCATAGTGAGCAGGTCTGTGTGTGTCTGTGTGTTTGTGCAGTAGTACAGAAGGAGCATTTAATCAGTTATGTGTGTGTGTGTATGTTCGTTTGGTCTTTGCATTGAGTCACTGAGGTGTACGTGTGTGTGTGTGGTGCGATAGATTGTGCATTGAGTCAGAATGAGCCGTGAGTGTGTGTGTATGAGAGTGTGTGTGCTGGTGGGATTTTGTTGCACTGGGGTGTGTGTGTGTGTGTACTGCTACAGACTGCATTGAGTCACAGTGAGACGTGTTTGTGTGTGCTGGTATAGGCGATTGATTCACAGTGATCCACTTGTGTGTGTGTGTTAGTATGCGTGTGTTCTTGTTTGGGCTGTGCATTGAGTCACACTGCGATGTGTGTGTATGCTTGTGTGTTTTGGTATAGATTGTGCATAGAATCACAATACCATATGTGTGTGTGTGTGCTGGTAAAATCTGAGCATTGAGTCACACTGTCCTGTGTGCTGTGTGTCTATGTACTTGAATGGACTGCGCATTGAGTCACAGTGAGCATGTGTGTGTGTTTGTGTGTGTGCTCATATTGGCTTTGAGTTGAGTCACTGAAGTGTATGTGTGTCTGTTTAGGTGGGGGGCTACAGACTGTGAATTGAGTCACACTGAGTTGTTTGTGTACATGAGTGAGTGTTGTGTATGGGTTTTCATTGAGTCACTGGGTTTTGTGTGTGTGTGTGTGTGTGTTTGTAGTGCTACGGACTGCATTGGGTCACAGTGAGCTGTGTGTGTGTGTGCTTGCTGCTGTAGGCTGTGCATTGATTCAAGGTTAGCTGTCAGTGTGTGTGGTGCTGGAATGGAATGTGCACTGAGACAGTCATCTGTGTGTGTGTGTGCATACATGTGTGCTGGAATCAGCTGTGCACTGCATCACTGTGAGCCATGTGTGTGTTTGTGTGTGTGTGCTGGAAAATCTGAGCATTGAGTTACACTGAGTTCTGTGCTGTGTGTCTGTATGTAGTGGTATGGCCTGTGCAAGGAATCAGTGAGCTGTGTGTGTGTGTGTTTGTGTATTTGGTGGTGTAGAGTCTGTATTGAGTCTCATGAAGCTGTGTGTGTGTGTGTGTGTGTGTGTGTGTGATGGTATAGGATGTGCATTGGGTCACAGAGCCGTATATATGTGTCTGAGCTGGTATAGGCAGTGCATTGACTCACAGTGAGTGTTGTGTATGTGCTACTACAGACTGTGCATTGAGTCAGTGATCAATTTTGTGTGTTTGTGTGATTGTCTGCTCATATAGGCTGTGCACTGTGTCACAGTAACCCATGTGTGTTTGTGGGAGTGTGTTTTTGAGTGATGGTATAAGTGGTTCATTGTGTCACAGTGAGCCATGTATGAGTGCATGTTTGTGTGTGTGTGTGTGTTCTGGTAGAGGCTAAGCATTGTGTCACAGTGTGCCATGTGTGTGTGTGGTTGTGTGTGTGTGTAGTACAGTCTGAACATTGATTTACAGTGAGATGTCTTGTATGTGTTTGTGCTTGTATGAACTATACGTTGAGTCAAAATGAGCCATGCGTGTGTGTGTGTGCTGGTAGAGGCTGAGCATTGAATCACAGTTAGGAGTTTGTTTGTGTGTACTGGTATGGGCTTTGCATTGAGTCACAGAGGTGTGTGTGTGTTTGTGTGTGTCTATGTGTGTATGTCTGTGTTGCCACAGACTTCATTGTGTCAGAGTGAGCTTTATGAGTGTCTGTGTGCAGATACAGGCTGTGAATTGAGTCCCAGTGTGTTATGTGTGTGTGTGTGTGTGTGTGCTGGTATAGCCTGTGCATTGAGTCACAGTGAGCTGTGTGTGTGTGTGTTTGCTGGTGTAGGCTGTGCAATGATTCAAGGTGACCTGTGATTGTGTGTGTTGAACAGGAACGGACTGTGCACTGAGTCACAGTGAGCCATGTGTGAGTGTGTGCATGTGTGTGAGCCAGTTTAGGATGTGCACTGAGTCACGGTGAGCTGTGTGTGTTTGTGTGTGTGTTCTGGTAAAATATGAGCATTGAGTCACACTGAGGGGTGTCCTGTGTGTCTGTATGTACTGGCATGGACTGTGAATGGAATCACAGTGAGCGCTGTGTGTGTGTATTTTGTTGTATAGAGTCTTTATTGAGTCACACTAAGCTGTGTGTGTGTATGTGTGTGTGTGTGATGGTATAGGTGGTTCATTGAGTCAGAGTGAGCCAAGTATGAGTGTGTGTGTGTGTTTTTGGGTAAAAGCTGAGCATTGCATCACAGGGTGTCATGTGTGTGTCTGTTGTTGTGTGTCTGTGTAGTACAGTCTGAGCATTGAGTTACAGTGAGATGTGTTGCATGTGTATGTGCTAGTATGAACTGCACTTTGAGTCACAATGAGCCATGTGTGTTTGTGTGTGTGTGCTGGTGGAGGCTGATCATTGAATCACAGTTATGTGTTTGTGTGTGTGTGCTGGTATGGGTTTTTCATTGAGTCACGGACTTGTATGTGTGTGTGTGTGCATGTGTGTGTGTTGCTAAGATTTACTTCAGTCACAGTGAGCCTTGTGAGTGTATAGGCTGTGAATTGAGTCACAGTGTGTTATGTGTGAGTGTGTCTGTGTGTGTGCTGGTAAAGACAGTGCATTGAGTCACAATAAGTTGTGTGTGTGTTAATATTCTCATATAGACTGTGCATTGAGTAACAGTGAGCAAGTGTGTGTGAGTTTGTGGGAGTGTATGAGCACTGGTATGGGTGGAGCCTTGAATCAGTAAGGGGTGTGTGTGTGTATTCGTTTGGTCTTTGCATTGAGTCACTAAGGTGTATATGTGTGTGTGTGTGGTGTTATAGACTGTGCATTGAGTCAGAGTGAGCCGTGAGTGTGTGTGTACGAGAGTGTGTGTGCTGGTGGGCTTTTGTTGATGCACTGGTGTGTGTGCATGTGTGTCTGTTGTGCTACAGACTGCATTGAGTCACAGTGAGACATGTTTGTGGGTGCTGGTATAGGCGATTGATTGAGTCACAGTGATCCATTTGTGTGTGCGTGTTAGTATGCGTGTGTTCTTGTTTAGGTTGTGCATTGAGTCACACTGAGGTGTGTGTGTACCCTTGAGTGTGTTGGTATAGATTGTGCATAGAATCACAGTAACATATGTGTGTGTGTGTGCTGGTAAAATCTGAGCATTGAGTCACACTGTCGTGTGTGGTGTGTGTCTGTATGTACTTGTATGGACTGTACATTGAGTCACAGTGAGCATGTGTGTGTGTGTGTGTGTGTGTGTGCACTGGTATGCCTTGAACACTGAATCAGCTAGGTGTGTGTGTGTGCTCATACTGGCTTTGAGTTGAGTCACTGAGTTCTATGTGTGTCTGTGTAGGAGGGGGGCTACAGACTATGCATTTAGTCACACTGACACGTTTGTGTACGTGAGTGTGTGTTGTGGCATGTGATTTCATTGAGTCACTGGAGTTTGTGTGTGTGTGTGTGTGGTGTTACAGACTGCATTGAGTCACAGTGAGGCGTGTGTGCGTATGATGGCATAGGCAATTGATTGAGTCACAGTGACGCATGTGTGTGTGTTCTCATATAGGCTGTGCATTGAATCACAGTGAGACATGTATCTGTGAGTGTGTGTTTGTGTGTGCCAGTATATGGTGTGTATTGAGTCACACTGAGGTGTGTGCGTGTGTGTATGTGTTGTTATAGATTGTGCATTGAGTCAGAGTGCCGTGTCAGTGTGTGCATGCTGGTATAGACTATGCACTGAATCAGGGTGAGGGGTGTGTGTGTCTGTGTGTTCTGGTATAGGCGGACCATTGAGTCACACTGAGGTGTGTGTGTGTGTCTGTGTGTGTGTGTGTGTGCTGGTACAGCCTGTGCATTAATCACAGTCAGTTGTGTGTGTATGTTCACCTACAAGTTGCACTTTGTGTCACAGTGTGTCTGTGTGTGATATTATACGGTATACACTGAGTCAAAGGGAGCTGTGTGGGGGGCTGATGTGCTCTTATAGACTTTGCATTGAGTCACACTGAGTTGTGTGTTTGAAAGTCTGTCTGTGTGTGTGTGTGTGTGTGTGTAGAGGTAAACGCTGTGTACTGACTCACAGTGAGCATTGTGTGCTTCTGTGTGTGTGTATGTCTGCTAGCTTAGACTGTGCACAGAGTCCTAGGGAGCCTTGTGTGTGTGTGTGTGTGTGTGTGTTGGTAAAGACTGTGCATTGGGTCGCAGTGAGCTGTCTTTGTCTGTGTGTGTGACTGCTGGTGTAGGCTGTGCATTGATTCAAGTTGAGCTGTGAGGGTGTGTGTGGTGTTGATATGGACGGTGCACTGTGTCACACTGAGTTGCGTGTGTGTGCTTGTATAATCTGAGCGTTGAGTCACACTGAGGTTTGTGCTTCGTGTCTGAAGGTAGTTGTATGGAATGTGCCTTGGGTCACAATGAATTGTGTATGTGTACGTTTTTGTGTGTACTTGGTGGTGTAGAGTCTGTATTGAGTCACACTAAGTTGTGAGTGTGTGTGTGTGATGGTATAGGATGTGCATTGAGTCACAAAGCCGTGTGTGTGTGTCTGTGCTGGGATAGGCTGTGCATTGATTCACAGTGAGCCTTGTGTATGAGCTAGTACGGATTGTGCATTAGTCAGTGAACCACGTGTGTGCTTTTCTGTGTTTGTCTGCTGATATAGGCTGTGAACTGAGTCACAGTGGGCCATGTGTGTTTGTGTCTGATGGTATAGGTGATTCATTGAGTCACAGTGAGCCATGTATGAGTGCGTGTTTGTGTGTGTGTGTGTTGTGCTATAGGGTGAGCATTGAGTCACAGTGTGCTGTGTGTGTGTTGTTGTCTGTGTGTGTAGTATAGTCTGAGCATTCAGTTACAGTGTGATGTGTTGCATGTGTTTCTGCTATTATGAAGTGTACATTGAGTCACAATGAGCCCTCTGTAATTGTGTGTGTGTTTGTGTGTGTTGGTAGAGGCTGTGCATTGAATCAGAATTAGGTGTTTATGTGTGTGCGGTGGTATGAGCTTTGCATTGTGTCATGGAGGTGTGTGTGTGTGTCTGTGTGTGTCTGCTGCTACAGATTTCATTGAGTCACAGTGAGCCTGGTGAGTGTCTGTGTGCTGATAGAGGCTGTGAATTGAGTCACATTTTCTTATATGTGTGTGATTGTGTGCTGGTATACACTGTGCATGGAGTCATAGTGAGCAGGTCTGTGTGTGTCTGTGTGTTTGTGCAGTAGTACAGAAGGAGCATTTAATCAGTTATGTGTGTGTGTGTATGTTCGTTTGGTCTTTGCATTGAGTCACTGAGGTGTACGTGTGTGTGTGTGTGGTGCGATAGATTGTGCATTGAGTCAGAATGAGCCGTGAGTGTGTGTGTATGAGAGTGTGTGTGCTGGTGGGATTTTGTTGCACTGGGGTGTGTGTGTGTGTGTACTGCTACAGACTGCATTGAGTCACAGTGAGACGTGTTTGTGTGTGCTGGTATAGGCGATTGATTCACAGTGATCCATTTGTGTGTGTGTGTTAGTATGCGTGTGTTCTTGTTTGGGCTGTGCATTGAGTCACACTGCGATGTGTGTGTATGCTTGTGTGTTTTGGTATAGATTGTGCATAGAATCACAATACCATATGTGTGTGTGTGTGCTGGTAAAATCTGAGCATTGAGTCACACTGTCCGGTGTGCTGTGTGTCTATGTACTTGTATGGACTGTGCATTGAGTCACAGTGAGCATGTGTGTGTGTTTGTGTGTGTGTGTGTGCACTGGTATGCTTTGAACCCTGAATCAGCGAGGGGTGTGTGTGTGTGTGCTCATATTGGCTTTGAGTTGAGTCACTGAAGTGTATGTGTGTCTGTTTAGGTGGGGGGCTACAGACTGTGAATTGAGTCACACTGAGTTGTTTGTGTACATGAGTGAGTGTTGTGTATGGGTTTTCATTGAGTCACTGGGTTTTGTGTGTGTGTGTGTGTGTGTGTTTGTAGTGCTACGGACTGCATTGGGTCACAGTGAGCTGTGTGTGTGTGTGCTTGCTGCTGTAGGCTGTGCATTGATTCAAGGTTAGCTGTCAGTGTGTGTGGTGCTGGAATGGAATGTGCACTGAGACACAGTCATCTGTGTGTGTGTGTGCATACATGTGTGCTGGAATCAGCTGTGCACTGCATCACTGTGAGCCATGTGTGTGTTTGTGTGTGTGTGCTGGAAAATCTGAGCATTGAGTTACACTGAGTTCTGTGCTGTGTGTCTGTATGTAGTGGTATGGCCTGTGCAAGGAATCAGTGAGCTGTGTGTGTGTGTGTTTGTGTATTTGGTGGTGTAGAGTCTGTATTGAGTCTCATGAAGCTGTGTGTGTGTGTGTGTGTGTGTGTGATGGTATAGGATGTGCATTGGGTCACAGAGCCGTATATATGTGTCTGAGCTGGTATAGGCAGTGCATTGACTCACAGTGAGTGTTGTGTATGTGCTACTACAGACTGTGCATTGAGTCAGTGATCAATTTTGTGTGTTTGTGTGATTGTCTGCTCATATAGGCTGTGCACTGTGTCACAGTAACCCATGTGTGTTTGTGGGAGTGTGTTTTTGAGTGATGGTATAAGTGGTTCATTGTGTCACAGTGAGCCATGTATGAGTGCATGTTTGTGTGTGTGTGTGTGTTCTGGTAGAGGCTAAGCATTGTGTCACAGTGTGCCATGTGTGTGTGTGGTTGTGTGTGTGTGTAGTACAGTCTGAACATTGATTTACAGTGAGATGTCTTGTATGTGTTTGTGCTTGTATGAACTATACGTTGAGTCAAAATGAGCCATGCGTGTGTGTGTGTGCTGGTAGAGGCTGAGCATTGAATCACAGTTAGGAGTTTGTTTGTGTGTACTGGTATGGGCTTTGCATTGAGTCACAGAGGTATGTGTGTGTTTGTGTGTGTCTATGTGTGTATGTCTGTGTTGCCACAGACTTCATTGTGTCAGAGTGAGCTTTATGAGTGTCTGTGTGCAGATACAGGCTGTGAATTGAGTCCCAGTGTGTTATGTGTGTGTGTGTGTGTGTGTGTGTGCTGGTATAGCCTGTGCATTGAGTCACAGTGAGCTGTGTGTGTGTGTGTTTGCTGGTGTAGGCTGTGCAGTGATTCAAGGTGACCTGTGATTGTGTGTGTTGAACAGGAACGGACTGTGCACTGAGTCACAGTGAGCCATGTGTGAGTGTGTGCATGTGTGTGAGCCAGTTTAGGATGTGCACTGAGTCACGGTGAGCTGTGTGTGTTTGTGTGTGTGTTCTGGTAAAATATGAGCATTGAGTCACACTGAGGGGTGTCCTGTGTGTCTGTATGTACTGGCATGGACTGTGAATGGAATCACAGTGAGCGCTGTGTGTGTGTATTTTGTTGTATAGAGTCTTTATTGAGTCACACTAAGCTGTGTGTGTGTATGTGTGTGTGTGTGATGGTATAGGTGGTTCATTGAGTCAGAGTGAGCCAAGTATGAGTGTGTGTGTGTGTTTTTGGGTAAAAGCTGAGCATTGCATCACAGGGTGTCATGTGTGTGTCTGTTGTTGTGTGTCTGTGTAGTACAGTCTGAGCATTGAGTTACAGTGAGATGTGTTGCATGTGTTTGTGCTAGTATGAACTGCACATTGAGTCACAATGAGCTATGTGTGTTTGTGTGTGTGTGCTGGTGGAGGCTGATCATTGAATCACAGTTATGTGTTTGTGTGTGTGTGCTGGTATGGGTTTTTCATTGAGTCACGGACTTGTATGTGTGTGTGTGTGCATGTGTGTGTGTTGCTAAGATTTACTTCAGTCACAGTGAGCCTTGTGAGTGTATAGGCTGTGAATTGAGTCACAGTGTGTTATGTGTGAGTGTGTCTGTGTGTGTGCTGGTAAAGACAGTGCATTGAGTCACAATAAGTTGTGTGTGTGTTAATATTCTCATATAGACTGTGCATTGAGTAACAGTGAGCAAGTGTGTGTGAGTTTGTGGGAGTGTATGAGCACTGGTATGGGTGGAGCCTTGAATCAGTAAGGGGTGTGTGTGTGTATTCGTTTGGTCTTTGCATTGAGTCACTAAGGTGTATATGTGTGTGTGTGTGGTGTTATAGACTGTGCATTGAGTCAGAGTGAGCCGTGAGTGTGTGTGTACGAGAGTGTGTGTGCTGGTGGGCTTTTGTTGATGCACTGGTGTGTGTGCATGTGTGTCTGTTGTGCTACAGACTGCATTGAGTCACAGTGAGACATGTTTGTGGGTGCTGGTATAGGCGATTGATTGAGTCACAGTGATCCATTTGTGTGTGCGTGTTAGTATGCGTGTGTTCTTGTTTAGGTTGTGCATTGAGTCACACTGAGGTGTGTGTGTATCCTTGAGTGTGTTGGTATAGATTGTGCATAGAATCACAGTAACATATGTGTGTGTGTGTGCTGGTAAAATCTGAGCATTGAGTCACACTGTCGTGTGTGGTGTGTGTCTGTATGTACTTGTATGGACTGTACATTGAGTCACAGTGAGCATGTGTGTGTGTGTGTGTGTGTGTGCACTGGTATGCCTTGAACACTGAATCAGCTAGGTGTGTGTGTGTGCTCATACTGGCTTTGAGTTGAGTCACTGAGTTCTATGTGTGTCTGTGTAGGAGGGGGGCTACAGACTATGCATTTAGTCACACTGACACGTTTGTGTACTAGAGTGTGTGTTGTGGCATGTGATTTCATTGAGTCACTGGAGTTTGTGTGTGTGTGTGTGTGGTGTTACAGACTGCATTGAGTCACAGTGAGGCGTGTGTGTGTATGATGGCATAGGCAATTGATTGAGTCACAGTGACGCATGTGTGTGTGTTCTCATATAAGCTGTGCATTGAATCACAGTGAGACATGTATCTGTGAGTTTGTGTTTGTGTGTGCTAGTATATGGTGTGTATTGAGTCACACTGAGGTGTGTGCATGTGCGTATGTGTTGTTATAGATTGTGCATTGAGTCAGAGTGCCGTGTCAGTGTGTGCATGCTGGTGTAGACTATGCACTGAATCAGGGTGAGGGGTGTGTGTGTCTGTGTGTTCTGGTATAGGCGGGCCATTGAGTCACACTGAGGTGTGTGTGTGTGTCTGTGTGAGTGTGTGTGTGCTGGTACAGCCTGTGCATTAATCACAGTCAGTTGTGTGTGTATGTTCACCTACAAGTTGCACTTTGTGTCACAGTGTGTCTGTGTGTGATATTATACGGTATACACTGAGTCAAAGGGAGCTGTGTGGGGGGGCTGATGTGCTCTTATAGACTTTGCATTGAGTCACACTGAGTTGTGTGTTTGAAAGTCTGTCTGTGTGTATGTGTGTGTGTAGAGGTATACGCTGTGTACTGACTCACAGTGAGCATTGTGTGCTTCTGTGTGTGTGTATGTCTTCTAGCTTAGACTGTGCACAGAGTCCCAGGGAGCCTTGTGTGTGTGTGTGTGTGTGTGTGTGTGTTGGTAAAGACTGTGCATTGGGTCGCAGTGAGCTGTCTTTGTCTGTGTGTGTGACTGCTGGTGTAGGCTGTGCATTGATTCAAGTTGAGCTGTGAGGGTGTGTGTGGTGTTGATATGGACGGTGCACTGTGTCACACTGAGTTGCGTGTGTGTGCTTGTATAATCTGAGCGTTGAGTCACACTGAGGTTTGTGCTTCGTGTCTGAAGGTAGTTGTATGGAATGTGCCTTGGGTCACAATGAATTGTGTATGTGTACGTTTTTGTGTGTACTTGGTGGTGTAGAGTCTGTATTGAGTCACACTAAGTTGTGAGTGTGTGTGTGTGATGGTATAGGATGTGCATTGAGTCACAAAGCCGTGTGTGTGTGTCTGTGCTGGGATAGGCTGTGCATTGATTCACAGTGAGCCTTGTGTATGAGCTAGTATGGATTGTGCATTAGTCAGTGAACCACGTGTGTGCTTTTCTGTGTTTGTCTGCTGATATAGGCTGTGAACTGAGTCACAGTGGGCCATGTGTGTTTGTGTCTGATGGTATAGGTGATTCATTGAGTCACAGTGAGCCATGTATGAGTGCGTGTTTGTGTGTGTGTGTGTTGTGCTATAGGGTGAGCATTGAGTCACAGTGTGCTGTGTGTGTTGTTGTCTGTGTGTGTAGTATAGTCTGAGCATTCAGTTACAGTGTGATGTGTTGCATGTGTTTCTGCTATTATGAAGTGTACATTGAGTCACAATGAGCCGTCTGTAATTGTGTGTGTGTTTGTGTGTGTTGGTAGAGGCTGTGCATTGAATCAGAATTAGGTGTTTATGTGTGTGCGGTGGTATGAGCTTTGCATTGTGTCATGGAGGTGTGTGTGTGTGTCTGTGTGTGTCTGCTGCTACAGATTTCATTGAGTCACAGTGAGCCTGGTGAGTGTCTGTGTGCTGATAGAGGCTGTGAATTGAGTCACATTTTCTTATATGTGTGTGATTGTGTGCTGGTATACACTGTGCATGGAGTCATAGTGAGCAGGTCTGTGTGTGTCTGTGTGTTTGTGCAGTAGTACAGAAGGAGCATTTAATCAGTTATGTGTGTGTGTGTATGTTCGTTTGGTCTTTGCATTGAGTCACTGAGGTGTACGTGTGTGTGTGTGGTGCGATAGATTGTGCATTGAGTCAGAATGAGCCGTGAGTGTGTGTGTATGAGAGTGTGTGTGCTGGTGGGATTTTGTTGCACTGGGGTGTGTGTGTGTGTGTACTGCTACAGACTGCATTGAGTCACAGTGAGACGTGTTTGTGTGTGCTGGTATAGGCGATTGATTCACAGTGATCCACTTGTGTGTGTGTGTTAGTATGCGTGTGTTCTTGTTTGGGCTGTGCATTGAGTCACACTGCGATGTGTGTGTATGCTTGTGTGTTTTGGTATAGATTGTGCATAGAATCACAATACCATATGTGTGTGTGTGTGCTGGTAAAATCTGAGCATTGAGTCACACTGTCCTGTGTGCTGTGTGTCTATGTACTTGAATGGACTGCGCATTGAGTCACAGTGAGCATGTGTGTGTGTTTGTGTGTGTGCTCATATTGGCTTTGAGTTGAGTCACTGAAGTGTATGTGTGTCTGTTTAGGTGGGGGGCTACAGACTGTGAATTGAGTCACACTGAGTTGTTTGTGTACATGAGTGAGTGTTGTGTATGGGTTTTCATTGAGTCACTGGGTTTTGTGTGTGTGTGTGTGTGTGTTTGTAGTGCTACGGACTGCATTGGGTCACAGTGAGCTGTGTGTGTGTGTGCTTGCTGCTGTAGGCTGTGCATTGATTCAAGGTTAGCTGTCAGTGTGTGTGGTGCTGGAATGGAATGTGCACTGAGACAGTCATCTGTGTGTGTGTGTGCATACATGTGTGCTGGAATCAGCTGTGCACTGCATCACTGTGAGCCATGTGTGTGTTTGTGTGTGTGTGCTGGAAAATCTGAGCATTGCGTTACACTGAGTTCTGTGCTGTGTGTCTGTATGTAGTGGTATGGCCTGTGCAAGGAATCAGTGAGCTGTGTGTGTGTGTGTTTGTGTATTTGGTGGTGTAGAGTCTGTATTGAGTCTCATGAAGCTGTGTGTGTGTGTGTGTGTGTGTGTGTGTGATGGTATAGGATGTGCATTGGGTCACAGAGCCGTATATATGTGTCTGAGCTGGTATAGGCAGTGCATTGACTCACAGTGAGTGTTGTGTATGTGCTACTACAGACTGTGCATTGAGTCAGTGATCAATTTTGTGTGTTTGTGTGATTGTCTGCTCATATAGGCTGTGCACTGTGTCACAGTAACCCATGTGTGTTTGTGGGAGTGTGTTTTTGAGTGATGGTATAAGTGGTTCATTGTGTCACAGTGAGCCATGTATGAGTGCATGTTTGTGTGTGTGTGTGTGTTCTGGTAGAGGCTAAGCATTGTGTCACAGTGTGCCATGTGTGTGTGTGGTTGTGTGTGTGTGTAGTACAGTCTGAACATTGATTTACAGTGAGATGTCTTGTATGTGTTTGTGCTTGTATGAACTATACGTTGAGTCAAAATGAGCCATGCATGTGTGTGTGTGCTGGTAGAGGCTGAGCATTGAATCACAGTTAGGAGTTTGTTTGTGTGTACTGGTATGGGCTTTGCATTGAGTCACAGAGGTGTGTGTGTGTTTGTGTGTGTCTATGTGTGTATGTCTGTGTTGCCACAGACTTCATTGTGTCAGAGTGAGCTTTATGAGTGTCTGTGTGCAGATACAGGCTGTGAATTGAGTCCCAGTGTGTTATGTGTGTGTGTGTGTGTGTGCTGGTATAGCCTGTGCATTGAGTCACAGTGAGCTGTGTGTGTGTGTGTTTGCTGGTGTAGGCTGTGCAGTGATTCAAGGTGACCTGTGATTGTGTGTGTTGAACAGGAACGGACTGTGCACTGAGTCACAGTGAGCCATGTGTGAGTGTGTGCATGTGTGTGAGCCAGTTTAGGATGTGCACTGAGTCACGGTGAGCTGTGTGTGTTTGTGTGTGTGTTCTGGTAAAATATGAGCATTGAGTCACACTGAGGGGTGTCCTGTGTGTCTGTATGTACTGGCATGGACTGTGAATGGAATCACAGTGAGCGCTGTGTGTGTGTATTTTGTTGTATAGAGTCTTTATTGAGTCACACTAAGCTGTGTGTGTGTATGTGTGTGTGTGTGATGGTATAGGTGGTTCATTGAGTCAGAGTGAGCCAAGTATGAGTGTGTGTGTGTGTTTTTGGGTAAAAGCTGAGCATTGCATCACAGGGTGTCATGTGTGTGTCTGTTGTTGTGTGTCTGTGTAGTACAGTCTGAGCATTGAGTTACAGTGAGATGTGTTGCATGTGTATGTGCTAGTATGAACTGCACTTTGAGTCACAATGAGCCATGTGTGTTTGTGTGTGTGTGCTGGTGGAGGCTGATCATTGAATCACAGTTATGTGTTTGTGTGTGTGTGCTGGTATGGGTTTTTCATTGAGTCACGGACTTGTATGTGTGTGTGTGTGCATGTGTGTGTGTTGCTAAGATTTACTTCAGTCACAGTGAGCCTTGTGAGTGTATAGGCTGTGAATTGAGTCACAGTGTGTTATGTGTGAGTGTGTCTGTGTGTGTGCTGGTAAAGACAGTGCATTGAGTCACAATAAGTTGTGTGTGTGTTAATATTCTCATATAGACTGTGCATTGAGTAACAGTGAGCAAGTGTGTGTGAGTTTGTGGGAGTGTATGAGCACTGGTATGGGTGGAGCCTTGAATCAGTAAGGGGTGTGTGTGTGTATTCGTTTGGTCTTTGCATTGAGTCACTAAGGTGTATATGTGTGTGTGTGTGGTGTTATAGACTGTGCATTGAGTCAGAGTGAGCCAAGTATGAGTGTGTGTGTGTGTTTTTGGGTAAAAGCTGAGCATTGCATCACAGGGTGTCATGTGTGTGTCTGTTGTTGTGTGTCTGTGTAGTACAGTCTGAGCATTGAGTTACAGTGAGATGTGTTGCATGTGTATGTGCTAGTATGAACTGCACTTTGAGTCACAATGAGCCATGTGTGTTTGTGTGTGTGTGCTGGTGGAGGCTGATCATTGAATCACAGTTATGTGTTTGTGTGTGTGTGCTGGTATGGGTTTTTCATTGAGTCACGGACTTGTATGTGTGTGTGTGTGCATGTGTGTGTGTTGCTAAGATTTACTTCAGTCACAGTGAGCCTTGTGAGTGTATAGGCTGTGAATTGAGTCACAGTGTGTTATGTGTGAGTGTGTCTGTGTGTGTGCTGGTAAAGACAGTGCATTGAGTCACAATAAGTTGTGTGTGTGTTAATATTCTCATATAGACTGTGCATTGAGTAACAGTGAGCAAGTGTGTGTGAGTTTGTGGGAGTGTATGAGCACTGGTATGGGTGGAGCCTTGAATCAGTAAGGGGTGTGTGTGTGTATTCGTTTGGTCTTTGCATTGAGTCACTAAGGTGTATATGTGTGTGTGTGTGGTGTTATAGACTGTGCATTGAGTCAGAGTGAGCCGTGAGTGTGTGTGTACGAGAGTGTGTGTGCTGGTGGGCTTTTGTTGATGCACTGGTGTGTGTGCATGTGTGTCTGTTGTGCTACAGACTGCATTGAGTCACAGTGAGACATGTTTGTGGGTGCTGGTATAGGCGATTGATTGAGTCACAGTGATCCATTTGTGTGTGCGTGTTAGTATGCGTGTGTTCTTGTTTAGGTTGTGCATTGAGTCACACTGAGGTGTGTGTGTACCCTTGAGTGTGTTGGTATAGATTGTGCATAGAATCACAGTAACATATGTGTGTGTGTGTGCTGGTAAAATCTGAGCATTGAGTCACACTGTCGTGTGTGGTGTGTGTCTGTATGTACTTGTATGGACTGTACATTGAGTCACAGTGAGCATGTGTGTGTGTGTGTGTGTGTGTGTGCACTGGTATGCCTTGAACACTGAATCAGCTAGGTGTGTGTGTGTGCTCATACTGGCTTTGAGTTGAGTCACTGAGTTCTATGTGTGTCTGTGTAGGAGGGGGGCTACAGACTATGCATTTAGTCACACTGACACGTTTGTGTACGTGAGTGTGTGTTGTGGCATGTGATTTCATTGAGTCACTGGAGTTTGTGTGTGTGTGTGTGTGGTGTTACAGACTGCATTGAGTCACAGTGAGGCGTGTGTGCGTATGATGGCATAGGCAATTGATTGAGTCACAGTGACGCATGTGTGTGTGTTCTCATATAGGCTGTGCATTGAATCACAGTGAGACATGTATCTGTGAGTGTGTGTTTGTGTGTGCCAGTATATGGTGTGTATTGAGTCACACTGAGGTGTGTGCGTGTGTGTATGTGTTGTTATAGATTGTGCATTGAGTCAGAGTGCCGTGTCAGTGTGTGCATGCTGGTATAGACTATGCACTGAATCAGGGTGAGGGGTGTGTGTGTCTGTGTGTTCTGGTATAGGCGGACCATTGAGTCACACTGAGGTGTGTGTGTGTGTCTGTGTGTGTGTGTGTGTGCTGGTACAGCCTGTGCATTAATCACAGTCAGTTGTGTGTGTATGTTCACCTACAAGTTGCACTTTGTGTCACAGTGTGTCTGTGTGTGATATTATACGGTATACACTGAGTCAAAGGGAGCTGTGGGGGGGGCTGATGTGCTCTTATAGACTTTGCATTGAGTCACACTGAGTTGTGTGTTTGAAAGTCTGTCTGTGTGTGTGTGTGTGTGTGTGTAGAGGTAAACGCTGTGTACTGACTCACAGTGAGCATTGTGTGCTTCTGTGTGTGTGTATGTCTGCTAGCTTAGACTGTGCACAGAGTCCTAGGGAGCCTTGTGTGTGTGTGTGTGTGTGTGTGTTGGTAAAGACTGTGCATTGGGTCGCAGTGAGCTGTCTTTGTCTGTGTGTGTGACTGCTGGTGTAGGCTGTGCATTGATTCAAGTTGAGCTGTGAGGGTGTGTGTGGTGTTGATATGGACGGTGCACTGTGTCACACTGAGTTGCGTGTGTGTGCTTGTATAATCTGAGCGTTGAGTCACACTGAGGTTTGTGCTTCGTGTCTGAAGGTAGTTGTATGGAATGTGCCTTGGGTCACAATGAATTGTGTATGTGTACGTTTTTGTGTGTACTTGGTGGTGTAGAGTCTGTATTGAGTCACACTAAGTTGTGAGTGTGTGTGTGTGATGGTATAGGATGTGCATTGAGTCACAAAGCCGTGTGTGTGTGTCTGTGCTGGGATAGGCTGTGCATTGATTCACAGTGAGCCTTGTGTATGAGCTAGTACGGATTGTGCATTAGTCAGTGAACCACGTGTGTGCTTTTCTGTGTTTGTCTGCTGATATAGGCTGTGAACTGAGTCACAGTGGGCCATGTGTGTTTGTGTCTGATGGTATAGGTGATTCATTGAGTCACAGTGAGCCATGTATGAGTGCGTGTTTGTGTGTGTGTGTGTTGTGCTATAGGGTGAGCATTGAGTCACAGTGTGCTGTGTGTGTGTTGTTGTCTGTGTGTGTAGTATAGTCTGAGCATTCAGTTACAGTGTGATGTGTTGCATGTGTTTCTGCTATTATGAAGTGTACATTGAGTCACAATGAGCCCTCTGTAATTGTGTGTGTGTTTGTGTGTGTTGGTAGAGGCTGTGCATTGAATCAGAATTAGGTGTTTATGTGTGTGCGGTGGTATGAGCTTTGCATTGTGTCATGGAGGTGTGTGTGTGTGTCTGTGTGTGTCTGCTGCTACAGATTTCATTGAGTCACAGTGAGCCTGGTGAGTGTCTGTGTGCTGATAGAGGCTGTGAATTGAGTCACATTTTCTTATATGTGTGTGATTGTGTGCTGGTATACACTGTGCATGGAGTCATAGTGAGCAGGTCTGTGTGTGTCTGTGTGTTTGTGCAGTAGTACAGAAGGAGCATTTAATCAGTTATGTGTGTGTGTGTATGTTCGTTTGGTCTTTGCATTGAGTCACTGAGGTGTACGTGTGTGTGTGTGTGGTGCGATAGATTGTGCATTGAGTCAGAATGAGCCGTGAGTGTGTGTGTATGAGAGTGTGTGTGCTGGTGGGATTTTGTTGCACTGGGGTGTGTGTGTGTGTGTACTGCTACAGACTGCATTGAGTCACAGTGAGACGTGTTTGTGTGTGCTGGTATAGGCGATTGATTCACAGTGATCCATTTGTGTGTGTGTGTTAGTATGCGTGTGTTCTTGTTTGGGCTGTGCATTGAGTCACACTGCGATGTGTGTGTATGCTTGTGTGTTTTGGTATAGATTGTGCATAGAATCACAATACCATATGTGTGTGTGTGTGCTGGTAAAATCTGAGCATTGAGTCACACTGTCCTGTGTGCTGTGTGTCTATGTACTTGTATGGACTGTGCATTGAGTCACAGTGAGCATGTGTGTGTGTTTGTGTGTGTGTGTGTGCACTGGTATGCTTTGAACCCTGAATCAGCGAGGGGTGTGTGTGTGTGTGCTCATATTGGCTTTGAGTTGAGTCACTGAAGTGTATGTGTGTCTGTTTAGGTGGGGGGCTACAGACTGTGAATTGAGTCACACTGAGTTGTTTGTGTACATGAGTGAGTGTTGTGTATGGGTTTTCATTGAGTCACTGGGTTTTGTGTGTGTGTGTGTGTGTGTGTTTGTAGTGCTACGGACTGCATTGGGTCACAGTGAGCTGTGTGTGTGTGTGCTTGCTGCTGTAGGCTGTGCATTGATTCAAGGTTAGCTGTCAGTGTGTGTGGTGCTGGAATGGAATGTGCACTGAGACACAGTCATCTGTGTGTGTGTGTGCATACATGTGTGCTGGAATCAGCTGTGCACTGCATCACTGTGAGCCATGTGTGTGTTTGTGTGTGTGTGCTGGAAAATCTGAGCATTGAGTTACACTGAGTTCTGTGCTGTGTGTCTGTATGTAGTGGTATGGCCTGTGCAAGGAATCAGTGAGCTGTGTGTGTGTGTGTTTGTGTATTTGGTGGTGTAGAGTCTGTATTGAGTCTCATGAAGCTGTGTGTGTGTGTGTGTGTGTGTGTGATGGTATAGGATGTGCATTGGGTCACAGAGCCGTATATATGTGTCTGAGCTGGTATAGGCAGTGCATTGACTCACAGTGAGTGTTGTGTATGTGCTACTACAGACTGTGCATTGAGTCAGTGATCAATTTTGTGTGTTTGTGTGATTGTCTGCTCATATAGGCTGTGCACTGTGTCACAGTAACCCATGTGTGTTTGTGGGAGTGTGTTTTTGAGTGATGGTATAAGTGGTTCATTGTGTCACAGTGAGCCATGTATGAGTGCATGTTTGTGTGTGTGTGTGTGTTCTGGTAGAGGCTAAGCATTGTGTCACAGTGTGCCATGTGTGTGTGTGGTTGTGTGTGTGTGTAGTACAGTCTGAACATTGATTTACAGTGAGATGTCTTGTATGTGTTTGTGCTTGTATGAACTATACGTTGAGTCAAAATGAGCCATGCGTGTGTGTGTGTGCTGGTAGAGGCTGAGCATTGAATCACAGTTAGGAGTTTGTTTGTGTGTACTGGTATGGGCTTTGCATTGAGTCACAGAGGTATGTGTGTGTTTGTGTGTGTCTATGTGTGTATGTCTGTGTTGCCACAGACTTCATTGTGTCAGAGTGAGCTTTATGAGTGTCTGTGTGCAGATACAGGCTGTGAATTGAGTCCCAGTGTGTTATGTGTGTGTGTGTGTGTGTGTGTGCTGGTATAGCCTGTGCATTGAGTCACAGTGAGCTGTGTGTGTGTGTGTTTGCTGGTGTAGGCTGTGCAGTGATTCAAGGTGACCTGTGATTGTGTGTGTTGAACAGGAACGGACTGTGCACTGAGTCACAGTGAGCCATGTGTGAGTGTGTGCATGTGTGTGAGCCAGTTTAGGATGTGCACTGAGTCACGGTGAGCTGTGTGTGTTTGTGTGTGTGTTCTGGTAAAATATGAGCATTGAGTCACACTGAGGGGTGTCCTGTGTGTCTGTATGTACTGGCATGGACTGTGAATGGAATCACAGTGAGCGCTGTGTGTGTGTATTTTGTTGTATAGAGTCTTTATTGAGTCACACTAAGCTGTGTGTGTGTATGTGTGTGTGTGTGATGGTATAGGTGGTTCATTGAGTCAGAGTGAGCCAAGTATGAGTGTGTGTGTGTGTTTTTGGGTAAAAGCTGAGCATTGCATCACAGGGTGTCATGTGTGTGTCTGTTGTTGTGTGTCTGTGTAGTACAGTCTGAGCATTGAGTTACAGTGAGATGTGTTGCATGTGTTTGTGCTAGTATGAACTGCACATTGAGTCACAATGAGCTATGTGTGTTTGTGTGTGTGTGCTGGTGGAGGCTGATCATTGAATCACAGTTATGTGTTTGTGTGTGTGTGCTGGTATGGGTTTTTCATTGAGTCACGGACTTGTATGTGTGTGTGTGTGCATGTGTGTGTGTTGCTAAGATTTACTTCAGTCACAGTGAGCCTTGTGAGTGTATAGGCTGTGAATTGAGTCACAGTGTGTTATGTGTGAGTGTGTCTGTGTGTGTGCTGGTAAAGACAGTGCATTGAGTCACAATAAGTTGTGTGTGTGTTAATATTCTCATATAGACTGTGCATTGAGTAACAGTGAGCAAGTGTGTGTGAGTTTGTGGGAGTGTATGAGCACTGGTATGGGTGGAGCCTTGAATCAGTAAGGGGTGTGTGTGTGTATTCGTTTGGTCTTTGCATTGAGTCACTAAGGTGTATATGTGTGTGTGTGTGGTGTTATAGACTGTGCATTGAGTCAGAGTGAGCCGTGAGTGTGTGTGTACGAGAGTGTGTGTGCTGGTGGGCTTTTGTTGATGCACTGGTGTGTGTGCATGTGTGTCTGTTGTGCTACAGACTGCATTGAGTCACAGTGAGACATGTTTGTGGGTGCTGGTATAGGCGATTGATTGAGTCACAGTGATCCATTTGTGTGTGCGTGTTAGTATGCGTGTGTTCTTGTTTAGGTTGTGCATTGAGTCACACTGAGGTGTGTGTGTATCCTTGAGTGTGTTGGTATAGATTGTGCATAGAATCACAGTAACATATGTGTGTGTGTGTGCTGGTAAAATCTGAGCATTGAGTCACACTGTCGTGTGTGGTGTGTGTCTGTATGTACTTGTATGGACTGTACATTGAGTCACAGTGAGCATGTGTGTGTGTGTGTGTGTGTGTGCACTGGTATGCCTTGAACACTGAATCAGCTAGGTGTGTGTGTGTGCTCATACTGGCTTTGAGTTGAGTCACTGAGTTCTATGTGTGTCTGTGTAGGAGGGGGGCTACAGACTATGCATTTAGTCACACTGACACGTTTGTGTACGTGAGTGTGTGTTGTGGCATGTGATTTCATTGAGTCACTGGAGTTTGTGTGTGTGTGTGTGTGGTGTTACAGACTGCATTGAGTCACAGTGAGGCGTGTGTGTGTATGATGGCATAGGCAATTGATTGAGTCACAGTGACGCATGTGTGTGTGTTCTCATATAAGCTGTGCATTGAATCACAGTGAGACATGTATCTGTGAGTTTGTGTTTGTGTGTGCTAGTATATGGTGTGTATTGAGTCACACTGAGGTGTGTGCATGTGCGTATGTGTTGTTATAGATTGTGCATTGAGTCAGAGTGCCGTGTCAGTGTGTGCATGCTGGTGTAGACTATGCACTGAATCAGGGTGAGGGGTGTGTGTGTCTGTGTGTTCTGGTATAGGCGGGCCATTGAGTCACACTGAGGTGTGTGTGTGTGTCTGTGTGAGTGTGTGTGTGCTGGTACAGCCTGTGCATTAATCACAGTCAGTTGTGTGTGTATGTTCACCTACAAGTTGCACTTTGTGTCACAGTGTGTCTGTGTGTGATATTATACGGTATACACTGAGTCAAAGGGAGCTGTGTGGGGGGGCTGATGTGCTCTTATAGACTTTGCATTGAGTCACACTGAGTTGTGTGTTTGAAAGTCTGTCTGTGTGTATGTGTGTGTGTAGAGGTATACGCTGTGTACTGACTCACAGTGAGCATTGTGTGCTTCTGTGTGTGTGTATGTCTTCTAGCTTAGACTGTGCACAGAGTCCCAGGGAGCCTTGTGTGTGTGTGTGTGTGTGTGTGTGTGTGTTGGTAAAGACTGTGCATTGGGTCGCAGTGAGCTGTCTTTGTCTGTGTGTGTGACTGCTGGTGTAGGCTGTGCATTGATTCAAGTTGAGCTGTGAGGGTGTGTGTGGTGTTGATATGGACGGTGCACTGTGTCACACTGAGTTGCGTGTGTGTGCTTGTATAATCTGAGCGTTGAGTCACACTGAGGTTTGTGCTTCGTGTCTGAAGGTAGTTGTATGGAATGTGCCTTGGGTCACAATGAATTGTGTATGTGTACGGTTTTGTGTGTACTTGGTGGTGTAGAGTCTGTATTGAGTCACACTAAGTTGTGAGTGTGTGTGTGTGATGGTATAGGATGTGCATTGAGTCACAAAGCCGTGTGTGTGTGTCTGTGCTGGGATAGGCTGTGCATTGATTCACAGTGAGCCTTGTGTATGAGCTAGTATGGATTGTGCATTAGTCAGTGAACCACGTGTGTGCTTTTCTGTGTTTGTCTGCTGATATAGGCTGTGAACTGAGTCACAGTGGGCCATGTGTGTTTGTGTCTGATGGTATAGGTGATTCATTGAGTCACAGTGAGCCATGTATGAGTGCGTGTTTGTGTGTGTGTGTGTTGTGCTATAGGGTGAGCATTGAGTCACAGTGTGCTGTGTGTGTTGTTGTCTGTGTGTGTAGTATAGTCTGAGCATTCAGTTACAGTGTGATGTGTTGCATGTGTTTCTGCTATTATGAAGTGTACATTGAGTCACAATGAGCCGTCTGTAATTGTGTGTGTGTTTGTGTGTGTTGGTAGAGGCTGTGCATTGAATCAGAATTAGGTGTTTATGTGTGTGCGGTGGTATGAGCTTTGCATTGTGTCATGGAGGTGTGTGTGTGTGTCTGTGTGTGTCTGCTGCTACAGATTTCATTGAGTCACAGTGAGCCTGGTGAGTGTCTGTGTGCTGATAGAGGCTGTGAATTGAGTCACATTTTCTTATATGTGTGTGATTGTGTGCTGGTATACACTGTGCATGGAGTCATAGTGAGCAGGTCTGTGTGTGTCTGTGTGTTTGTGCAGTAGTACAGAAGGAGCATTTAATCAGTTATGTGTGTGTGTGTATGTTCGTTTGGTCTTTGCATTGAGTCACTGAGGTGTACGTGTGTGTGTGTGTGGTGCGATAGATTGTGCATTGAGTCAGAATGAGCCGTGAGTGTGTGTGTATGAGAGTGTGTGTGCTGGTGGGATTTTGTTGCACTGGGGTGTGTGTGTGTGTGTACTGCTACAGACTGCATTGAGTCACAGTGAGACGTGTTTGTGTGTGCTGGTATAGGCGATTGATTCACAGTGATCCATTTGTGTGTGTGTGTTAGTATGCGTGTGTTCTTGTTTGGGCTGTGCATTGAGTCACACTGCGATGTGTGTGTATGCTTGTGTGTTTTGGTATAGATTGTGCATAGAATCACAATACCATATGTGTGTGTGTGTGCTGGTAAAATCTGAGCATTGAGTCACACTGTCCTGTGTGCTGTGTGTCTATGTACTTGAATGGACTGTGCATTGAGTCACAGTGAGCATGTGTGTGTGTTTGTGTGTGTGTGTGTGCTCATATTGGCTTTGAGTTGAGTCACTGAAGTGTATGTGTGTCTGTTTAGGTGGGGGGCTACAGACTGTGAATTGAGTCACACTGAGTTGTTTGTGTACATGAGTGAGTGTTGTGTATGGGTTTTCATTGAGTCACTGGGTTTTGTGTGTGTGTGTGTGTGTGTGTTTGTAGTGCTACGGACTGCATTGGGTCACAGTGAGCTGTGTGTGTGTGTGCTTGCTGCTGTAGGCTGTGCATTGATTCAAGGTTAGCTGTCAGTGTGTGTGGTGCTGGAATGGAATGTGCACTGAGACACAGTCATCTGTGTGTGTGTGTGCATACATGTGTGCTGGAATCAGCTGTGCACTGCATCACTGTGAGCCATGTGTGTGTTTGTGTGTGTGTGCTGGAAAATCTGAGCATTGAGTTACACTGAGTTCTGTGCTGTGTGTCTGTATGTAGTGGTATGGCCTGTGCAAGGAATCAGTGAGCTGTGTGTGTGTGTGTTTGTGTATTTGGTGGTGTAGAGTCTGTATTGAGTCTCATGAAGCTGTGTGTGTGTGTGTGTGTGTGTGTGTGATGGTATAGGATGTGCATTGGGTCACAGAGCCGTATATATGTGTCTGAGCTGGTATAGGCAGTGCATTGACTCACAGTGAGTGTTGTGTATGTGCTACTACAGACTGTGCATTGAGTCAGTGATCAATTTTGTGTGTTTGTGTGATTGTCTGCTCATATAGGCTGTGCACTGTGTCACAGTAACCCATGTGTGTTTGTGGGAGTGTGTTTTTGAGTGATGGTATAAGTGGTTCATTGTGTCACAGTGAGCCATGTATGAGTGCATGTTTGTGTGTGTGTGTGTGTTCTGGTAGAGGCTAAGCATTGTGTCACAGTGTGCCATGTGTGTGTGTGGTTGTGTGTGTGTGTAGTACAGTCTGAACATTGATTTACAGTGAGATGTCTTGTATGTGTTTGTGCTTGTATGAACTATACGTTGAGTCACAATGAGCCATGCGTGTGTGTGTGTGCTGGTAGAGGCTGAGCATTGAATCACAGTTAGGAGTTTGTTTGTGTGTACTGGTATGGGCTTTGCATTGAGTCACAGAGGTATGTGTGTGTTTGTGTGTGTCTATGTGTGTATGTCTGTGTTGCCACAGACTTCATTGTGTCAGAGTGAGCTTTATGAGTGTCTGTGTGCAGATACAGGCTGTGAATTGAGTCCCAGTGTGTTATGTGTGTGTGTGTGTGTGTGTGCTGGTATAGCCTGTGCATTGAGTCACAGTGAGCTGTGTGTGTGTGTGTTTGCTGGTGTAGGCTGTGCAGTGATTCAAGGTGACCTGTGATTGTGTGTGTTGAACAGGAACGGACTGTGCACTGAGTCACAGTGAGCCATGTGTGAGTGTGTGCATGTGTGTGAGCCAGTTTAGGATGTGCACTGAGTCACGGTGAGCTGTGTGTGTTTGTGTGTGTGTTCTGGTAAAATATGAGCATTGAGTCACACTGAGGGGTGTCCTGTGTGTCTGTATGTACTGGCATGGACTGTGAATGGAATCACAGTGAGCGCTGTGTGTGTGTATTTTGTTGTATAGAGTCTTTATTGAGTCACACTAAGCTGTGTGTGTGTATGTGTGTGTGTGATGGTATAGGTGGTTCATTGAGTCAGAGTGAGCCAAGTATGAGTGTGTGTGTGTGTTTTTGGGTAAAAGCTGAGCATTGCATCACAGGGTGTCATGTGTGTGTCTGTTGTTGTGTGTCTGTGTAGTACAGTCTGAGCATTGAGTTACAGTGAGATGTGTTGCATGTGTTTGTGCTAGTATGAACTGCACTTTGAGTCACAATGAGCCATGTGTGTTTGTGTGTGTGTGCTGGTGGAGGCTGATCATTGAATCACAGTTATGTGTTTGTGTGTGTGTGCTGGTATGGGCTTTTCATTGAGTCACGGACTTGTATGTGTGTGTGTGTGCATGTGTGTGTGTTGCTAAGATTTACTTCAGTCACAGTGAGCCTTGTGAGTGTATAGGCTGTGAATTGAGTCACAGTGTGTTATGTGTGAGTGTGTCTGTGTGTGTGCTGGTAAAGACAGTGCATTGAGTCACAATAAGTTGTGTGTGTGTTAATATTCTCATATAGACTGTGCATTGAGTAACAGTGAGCAAGTGTGTGTGAGTTTGTGGGAGTGTATGAGCACTGGTATGGGTGGAGCCTTGAATCAGTAAGGTGTGTGTGTGTGTATTCGTTTGGTCTTTGCATTGAGTCACTAAGGTGTATATGTGTGTGTGTGTGTGGTGTTATAGACTGTGCATTGAGTCAGAGTGAGCCGTGAGTGTGTGTGTACGAGAGTGTGTGTGCTGGTGGGCTTTTGTTGATGCACTGGTGTGTGTGCATGTGTGTCTGTTGTGCTACAGACTGCATTGAGTCACAGTGAGACATGTTTGTGGGTGCTGGTATAGGCAATTGATTGAGTCACAGTGATCCATTTGTGTGTGCGTGTTAGTATGCATGTGTTCTTGTTTAGGCTGTGCATTGAGTCACACTGAGGTGTGTGTGTATCCTTGAGTGTGTTGGTATAGATTGTGCATAGAATCACAGTACCATATGTGTGTGTGTGTGCTGCTAAAATCTGAGCATTGAGTCACACTGTCGTGTGTGGTGTGTGTCTGTATGTACTTGTATGGACTGTACATTGAGTCACAGTGAGCATGTGTGTGTGTGTGTGTGTGCGCACTGGTATGCCTTGAACACTGAATCAGCTAGGTGTGTGTGTGTGCTCATATTGGCTTTGAGTTGAGTCACTGAGTTCTATGTGTGTCTGTGTAGGAGGGGGGCTACAGACTATGCATTTAGTCACACTGACACGTTTGTGTACGTGAGTGTGTGTTGTGGTATGTGATTTCATTGAGTCACTGGAGTTTGTGTGTGTGTGTGTGGTGTTACAGACTGCATTGAGTCACAGTGAGGCGTGTGTGTGTATGATGGCATAGGCAATTGATTGAGTCACAGTGACGCATGTGTGTGTGTTCTCATATAGGCTGTGCATTGAATCACAGTGAGACATGTATCTGTGAGTGTGTGTTTGTGTGTGCTAGTATATGGTGTGTATTGAGTCACACTGAGGTGTGTGTGTGTGTGTATGTGTTGTTATAGATTGTGCATTGAGTCAGAGTGCCGTGTCAGTGTGTGCATGCTGGTATAGACTATGCACTGAATCAGGGTGAGGGGTGTGTGTGTCTGTGTGTTCTGGTATAGGCGGACCATTGAGTCACACTGAGGTGTGTGTGTGTGTCTGTGTGTGTGTGTGTGTGCTGGTACAGCCTGTGCATTAATCACAGTCAGTTGTGTGTGTATGTTCACCTACAAGTTGCACTTTGTGTCACAGTGTGTCTGTGTGTGATATTATACGGTATACACTGAGTCAAAGGGAGCTGTGTGGGGGGGCTGATGTGCTCTTATAGACTTTGCATTGAGTCACACTGAGTTGTGTGTTTGAAAGTCTGTCTGTGTGTGTGTGTGTGTGTGTGTAGAGGTAAACGCTGTGTACTGACTCACAGTGAGCATTGTGTGCTTCTGTGTGTGTGTATGTCTGCTAGCTTAGACTGTGCACAGAGTCCTAGGGAGCCTTGTGTGTGTGTGTGTGTGTGTGTGTTGGTAAAGACTGTGCATTGGGTCGCAGTGAGCTGTCTTTGTGTGTGTGACTGCTGGTGTAGCCTGTGCATTGATTCAAGTTGAGCTGTGAGGGTGTGTGTGGTGTTGATATGGATGGTGCACTGTGTCACACTGAGTTGCGTGTGTGTGCTTGTATAATCTGAGCGTTGAGTCACACTGAGGTTTGTGCTTCGTGTCTGAAGGTAGTTGTATGGAATGTGCCTTGGGTCACAATGAATTGTGTATGTGTACGTTTTTGTGTGTACTTGGTGGTGTAGAGTCTGTATTGAGTCACACTAAGTTGTGAGTGTGTGTGTGTGATGGTATAGGATGTGCATTGAGTCACAAAGCCGTGTGTGTGTGTCTGTGCTGGGATAGGCTGTGCATTGATTCACAGTGAGCCTTGTGTATGAGCTAGTACGGATTGTGCATTAGTCAGTGAACCACGTGTGTGCTTTTCTGTGTTTGTCTGCTGATATAGGCTGTGAACTGAGTCACAGTGGGCCATGTGTGTTTGTGTCTGATGGTATAGGTGATTCATTGAGTCACAGTGAGCCATGTATGAGTGCGTGTTTGTGTGTGTGTGTGTTGTGCTATAGGGTGAGCATTGAGTCACAGTGTGCTGTGTGTGTGTTGTTGTCTGTGTGTGTAGTATAGTCTGAGCATTCAGTTACAGTGTGATGTGTTGCATGTGTTTCTGCTATTATGAAGTGTACATTGAGTCACAATGAGCCCTCTGTAATTGTGTGTGTGTTTGTGTGTGTTGGTAGAGGCTGTGCATTGAATCAGAATTAGGTGTTTATGTGTGTGCGGTGGTATGAGCTTTGCATTGTGTCATGGAGGTGTGTGTGTGTGTCTGTGTGTGTCTGCTGCTACAGATTTCATTGAGTCACAGTGAGCCTGGTGAGTGTCTGTGTGCTGATAGAGGCTGTGAATTGAGTCACATTTTCTTATATGTGTGTGATTGTGTGCTGGTATACACTGTGCATGGAGTCATAGTGAGCAGGTCTGTGTGTGTCTGTGTGTTTGTGCAGTAGTACAGAAGGAGCATTTAATCAGTTATGTGTGTGTGTGTATGTTCGTTTGGTCTTTGCATTGAGTCACTGAGGTGTACGTGTGTGTGTGTGTGGTGCGATAGATTGTGCATTGAGTCAGAATGAGCCGTGAGTGTGTGTGTATGAGAGTGTGTGTGCTGGTGGGATTTTGTTGCACTGGGGTGTGTGTGTGTGTGTACTGCTACAGACTGCATTGAGTCACAGTGAGACGTGTTTGTGTGTGCTGGTATAGGCGATTGATTCACAGTGATCCATTTGTGTGTGTGTGTTAGTATGCGTGTGTTCTTGTTTGGGCTGTGCATTGAGTCACACTGCGATGTGTGTGTATGCTTGTGTGTTTTGGTATAGATTGTGCATAGAATCACAATACCATATGTGTGTGTGTGTGCTGGTAAAATCTGAGCATTGAGTCACACTGTCCTGTGTGCTGTGTGTCTATGTACTTGAATGGACTGTGCATTGAGTCACAGTGAGCATGTGTGTGTGTTTGTGTGTGTGTGTGTGCACTGGTATGCTTTGAACCCTGAATCAGCGAGGGGTGTGTGTGTGTGTGCTCATATTGGCTTTGAGTTGAGTCACTGAAGTGTATGTGTGTCTGTTTAGGTGGGGGGCTACAGACTGTGAATTGAGTCACACTGAGTTGTTTGTGTACATGAGTGAGTGTTGTGTATGGGTTTTCATTGAGTCACTTGGTTTTGTGTGTGTGTGTGTGTGTGTGTTTGTAGTGCTACGGACTGCATTGGGTCACAGTGAGCTGTGTGTGTGTGTGCTTGCTGCTGTAGGCTGTGCATTGATTCAAGGTTAGCTGTCAGTGTGTGTGGTGCTGGAATGGAATGTGCACTGAGACAGTCATCTGTGTGTGTGTGTGCATACATGTGTGCTGGAATCAGCTGTGCACTGCATCACTGTGAGCCATGTGTGTGTTTGTGTGTGTGTGCTGGAAAATCTGAGCATTGAGTTACACTGAGTTCTGTGCTGTGTGTCTGTATGTAGTGGTATGGCCTGTGCAAGGAATCAGTGAGCTGTGTGTGTGTGTTTGTGTATTTGGTGGTGTAGAGTCTGTATTGAGTCTCATTAACCTGTGTGTGTGTGTGTGTGTGTGTGTGATGGTATAGGATGTGCATTGGGTCACAGAGCCGTATATATGTGTCTGAGCTGGTATAGGCAGTGCATTGACTCACAGTGAGTGTTGTGTATGTGCTACTACAGACTGTGCATTGAGTCAGTGATCAATTTTGTGTGTTTGTGTGATTGTCTGCTCATATAGGCTGTGCACTGTGTCACAGTAACCCATGTGTGTTTGTGGGAGTGTGTTTTTGAGTGATGGTATAAGTGGTTCATTGTGTCACAGTGAGCCATGTATGAGTGCATGTTTGTGTGTGTGTGTGTGTTCTGGTAGAGGCTAAGCATTGTGTCACAGTGTGCCATGTGTGTGTGTGGTTGTGTGTGTGTGTAGTACAGTCTGAACATTGATTTACAGTGAGATGTCTTGTATGTGTTTGTGCTTGTATCAACTATACGTTGAGTCACAATGAGCCATGCGTGTGTGTGTGTGCTGGTAGAGGCTGAGCATTGAATCACAGTTAGGAGTTTGTTTGTGTGTACTGGTATGGGCTTTGCATTGAGTCACAGAGGTATGTGTGTGTTTGTGTGTGTCTATGTGTGTATGTCTGTGTTGCCACAGACTTCATTGTGTCAGAGTGAGCTTTATGAGTGTCTGTGTGCAGATACAGGCTGTGAATTGAGTCCCAGTGTGTTATGTGTGTGTGTGTGTGTGCTGGTATAGCCTGTGCATTGAGTCACAGTGAGCTGTGTGTGTGTGTGTTTGCTGGTGTAGGCTGTGCAGTGATTCAAGGTGACCTGTGATTGTGTGTGTTGAACAGGAACGGACTGTGCACTGAGTCACAGTGAGCCATGTGTGAGTGTGTGCATGTGTGTGAGCCAGTTTAGGATGTGCACTGAGTCACGGTGAGCTGTGTGTGTTTGTGTGTGTGTTCTGGTAAAATATGAGCATTGAGTCACACTGAGGGGTGTCCTGTGTGTCTGTATGTACTGGCATGGACTGTGAATGGAATCACAGTGAGCGCTGTGTGTGTGTATTTTGTTGTATAGAGTCTTTATTGAGTCACACTAAGCTGTGTGTGTGTATGTGTGTGTGTGTGATGGTATAGGTGGTTCATTGAGTCAGAGTGAGCCAAGTATGAGTGTGTGTGTGTGTTTTTGGGTAAAAGCTGAGCATTGCATCACAGGGTGTCATGTGTGTGTCTGTTGTTGTGTGTCTGTGTAGTACAGTCTGAGCATTGAGTTACAGTGAGATGTGTTGCATGTGTTTGTGCTAGTATGAACTGCACATTGAGTCACAACGAGCCATGTGTGTTTGTGTGTGTGTGCTGGTGGAGGCTGATCATTGAATCACAGTTACGTGTTTGTGTGTGTGTGCTGGTATGGGATTTTCATTGAGTCACGGACTTGTATGTGTGTGTGTGTGCATGTGTGTGTGTTGCTAAGATTTACTTCAGTCACAGTGAGCCTTGTGAGTGTATAGGCTGTGAATTGAGTCACAGTGTGTTATGTGTGAGTGTGTCTGTGTGTGTGCTGGTAAAGACAGTGCATTGAGTCACAATAAGTTGTGTGTGTGTTAATATTCTCATATAGACTGTGCATTGAGTAACAGTGAGCAAGTGTGTGTGAGTTTGTGGGAGTGTATGAGCACTGGTATGGGTGGAGCCTTGAATCAGTAAGGTGTGTGTGTGTGTATTCGTTTGGTCTTTGCATTGAGTCACTAAGGTGTATATGTGTGTGTGTGTGGTGTTATAGACTGTGCATTGAGTCAGAGTGAGCCATGAGTGTGTGTGTACGAGAGTGTGTGTGCTGGTGGGCTTTTGTTGATGCACTGGTGTGTGTGCATGTGTGTCTGTTGTGCTACAGACTGCATTGAGTCACAGTGAGACATGTTTGTGGGTGCTGGTATAGGCAATTGATTGAGTCACAGTGATCCATTTGTGTGTGCGTGTTAGTATGCGTGTGTTCTTGTTTAGGCTGTGCATTGAGTCACACTGAGGTGTGTGTGTATCCTTGAGTGTGTTGGTATAGATTGTGCATAGAATCACAGTACCATATGTGTGTGTGTGTGCTGCTAAAATCTGAGCATTGAGTCACACTGTCGTGTGTGGTGTGTGTCTGTATGTACTTGTATGGACTGTACATTGAGTCACAGTGAGCATGTGTGTGTGTGTGTGTGTGTGCGCACTGGTATGCCTTGAACACTGAATCAGCTAGGTGTGTGTGTGTGCTCATATTGGCTTTGAGTTGAGTCACTGAGTTCTATGTGTGTCTGTGTAGGAGGGGGGCTACAGACTATGCATTTAGTCACACTGACACGTTTGTGTACGTGAGTGTGTGTTGTGGTATGTGATTTCATTGAGTCACTGGAGTTTGTGTGTGTGTGTGTGGTGTTACAGACTGCATTGAGTCACAGTGAGGCGTGTGTGTGTATGATGGCATAGGCAATTGATTGAGTCACAGTGACGCATGTGTGTGTGTTCTCATATAGGCTGTGCATTGAATCACAGTGACACATGTATCTGTGAGTGTGTGTTTGTGTGTGCTAGTATATGGTGTGTATTGAGTCACACTGAGGTGTGTGTGTGTGTGTATGTGTTGTTATAGATTGTGCATTGAGTCAGAGTGCCGTGTCAGTGTGTGCATGCTGGTATAGACTATGCACTGAATCAGGGTGAGGGGTGTGTGTGTCTGTGTGTTCTGGTACAGGCGGACCATTGAGTCACACTGAGGTGTGTGTGTGTGTCTGTGTGTGTGTGTGTGTGCTGGTACAGCCTGTGCATTAATCACAGTCAGTTGTGTGTGTATGTTCACCTACAAGTTGCACTTTGTGTCACAGTGTGTCTGTGTGTGATATTATACGGTATACACTGAGTCAAAGGGAGCTGTGTGGGGGGGCTGATGTGCTCTTATAGACTTTGCATTGAGTCACACTGAGTTGTGTGTTTGAAAGTCTGTCTGTGTGTGTGTGTGTGTGTGTGTAGAGGTAAACGCTGTGTACTGACTCACAGTGAGCATTGTGTGCTTCTGTGTGTGTGTATGTCTGCTAGCTTAGACTGTGCACAGAGTCCTAGGGAGCCTTGTGTGTGTGTGTGTGTGTTGGTAAAGACTGTGCATTGCGTTGCAGTGAGCTGTCTTTGTCTGTGTGTGTGACTGCTGGTGTAGGCTGTGCGTTGATTCAAGTTGAGCTGTGAGGGTGTGTGTGGTGTTGATATGGATGGTACACTGTGTCACACTGAGTTGCGTGTGTGTGCTTGTATAATCTGAGCGTTGAGTCACACTGAGGTTTGTGCTTCGTGTCTGAAGGTAGTTGTATGGAATGTGCCTTGGGTCACAATGAATTGTGTATGTGTACGTTTTTGTGTGTACTTGGTGGTGTAGAGTCTGTATTGAGTCACACTAAGTTGTGAGTGTGTGTGTGTGATGGTATAGGATGTGCATTGAGTCACAAAGCCGTGTGTGTGTGTCTGTGCTGGGATAGGCTGTGCATTGATTCACAGTGAGCCTTGTGTATGAGCTAGTACGGATTGTGCATTAGTCAGTGAACCACGTGTGTGCTTTTCTGTGTTTGTCTGCTGATATAGGCTGTGAACTGAGTCACAGTGGGCCATGTGTGTTTGTGTCTGATGGTATAGGTGATTCATTGAGTCACAGTGAGCCATGTATGAGTGCGTGTTTGTGTGTGTGTGTGTTGTGCTATAGGGTGAGCATTGAGTCACAGTGTGCTGTGTGTGTGTTGTTGTCTGTGTGTGTAGTATAGTCTGAGCATTCAGTTACAGTGTGATGTGTTGCATGTGTTTCTGCTATTATGAAGTGTACATTGAGTCACAATGAGCCCTCTGTAATTGTGTGTGTGTTTGTGTGTGTTGGTAGAGGCTGTGCATTGAATCAGAATTAGGTGTTTATGTGTGTGCGGTGGTATGAGCTTTGCATTGTGTCATGGAGGTGTGTGTGTGTGTCTGTGTGTGTCTGCTGCTACAGATTTCATTGAGTCACAGTGAGCCTGGTGAGTGTCTGTGTGCTGATAGAGGCTGTGAATTGAGTCACATTTTCTTATATGTGTGTGATTGTGTGCTGGTATACACTGTGCATGGAGTCATAGTGAGCAGGTCTGTGTGTGTCTGTGTGTTTGTGCAGTAGTACAGAAGGAGCATTTAATCAGTTATGTGTGTGTGTGTATGTTCGTTTGGTCTTTGCATTGAGTCACTGAGGTGTACGTGTGTGTGTGTGGTGCGATAGATTGTGCATTGAGTCAGAATGAGCCGTGAGTGTGTGTGTATGAGAGTGTGTGTGCTGGTGGGATTTTGTTGCACTGGGGTGTGTGTGTGTGTGTACTGCTACAGACTGCATTGAGTCACAGTGAGACGTGTTTGTGTGTGCTGGTATAGGCGATTGATTCACAGTGATCCATTTGTGTGTGTGTGTTAGTATGCGTGTGTTCTTGTTTGGGCTGTGCATTGAGTCACACTGCGATGTGTGTGTATGCTTGTGTGTTTTGGTATAGATTGTGCATAGAATCACAATACCATATGTGTGTGTGTGTGCTGGTAAAATCTGAGCATTGAGTCACACTGTCCTGTGTGCTGTGTGTCTATGTACTTGAATGGACTGCGCATTGAGTCACAGTGAGCATGTGTGTGTGTTTGTGTGTGTGCTCATATTGGCTTTGAGTTGAGTCACTGAAGTGTATGTGTGTCTGTTTAGGTGGGGGGCTACAGACTGTGAATTGAGTCACACTGAGTTGTTTGTGTACATGAGTGAGTGTTGTGTATGGGTTTTCATTGAGTCACTGGGTTTTGTGTGTGTGTGTGTGTGTGTTTGTAGTGCTACGGACTGCATTGGGTCACAGTGAGCTGTGTGTGTGTGTGCTTGCTGCTGTAGGCTGTGCATTGATTCAAGGTTAGCTGTCAGTGTGTGTGGTGCTGGAATGGAATGTGCACTGAGACAGTCATCTGTGTGTGTGTGTGCATACATGTGTGCTGGAATCAGCTGTGCACTGCATCACTGTGAGCCATGTGTGTGTTTGTGTGTGTGTGCTGGAAAATCTGAGCATTGAGTTACACTGAGTTCTGTGCTGTGTGTCTGTATGTAGTGGTATGGCCTGTGCAAGGAATCAGTGAGCTGTGTGTGTGTGTGTTTGTGTATTTGGTGGTGTAGAGTCTGTATTGAGTCTCATTAACCTGTGTGTGTGTGTGTGTGTGTGTGTGTGATGGTATAGGATGTGCATTGGGTCACAGAGCCGTATATATGTGTCTGAGCTGGTATAGGCAGTGCATTGACTCACAGTGAGTGTTGTGTATGTGCTACTACAGACTGTGCATTGAGTCAGTGATCAATTTTGTGTGTTTGTGTGATTGTCTGCTCATATAGGCTGTGCACTGTGTCACAGTAACCCATGTGTGTTTGTGGGAGTGTGTTTTTGAGTGATGGTATAAGTGGTTCATTGTGTCACAGTGAGCCATGTATGAGTGCATGTTTGTGTGTGTGTGTGTGTTCTGGTAGAGGCTAAGCATTGTGTCACAGTGTGCCATGTGTGTGTGTGGTTGTGTGTGTGTGTAGTACAGTCTGAACATTGATTTACAGTGAGATGTCTTGTATGTGTTTGTGCTTGTATGAACTATACGTTGAGTCAAAATGAGCCATGCGTGTGTGTGTGTGCTGGTAGAGGCTGAGCATTGAATCACAGTTAGGAGTTTGTTTGTGTGTACTGGTATGGGCTTTGCATTGAGTCACAGAGGTGTGTGTGTGTTTGTGTGTGTCTATGTGTGTATGTCTGTGTTGCCACAGACTTCATTGTGTCAGAGTGAGCTTTATGAGTGTCTGTGTGCAGATACAGGCTGTGAATTGAGTCCCAGTGTGTTATGTGTGTGTGTGTGTGTGTGTGTGCTGGTATAGCCTGTGCATTGAGTCACAGTGAGCTGTGTGTGTGTGTGTTTGCTGGTGTAGGCTGTGCAGTGATTCAAGGTGACCTGTGATTGTGTGTGTTGAACAGGAACGGACTGTGCACTGAGTCACAGTGAGCCATGTGTGAGTGTGTGCATGTGTGTGAGCCAGTTTAGGATGTGCACTGAGTCACGGTGAGCTGTGTTTGTGTGTGTGTTCTGGTAAAATATGAGCATTGAGTCACACTGAGGGGTGTCCTGTGTGTCTGTATGTACTGGCATGGACTGTGAATGGAATCACAGTGAGCGCTGTGTGTGTGTATTTTGTTGTATAGAGTCTTTATTGAGTCACACTAAGCTGTGTGTGTGTATGTGTGTGTGTGTGATGGTATAGGTGGTTCATTGAGTCAGAGTGAGCCAAGTATGAGTGTGTGTGTGTGTTTTTGGGTAAAAGCTGAGCATTGCATCACAGGGTGTCATGTGTGTGTCTGTTGTTGTGTGTCTGTGTAGTACAGTCTGAGCATTGAGTTACAGTGAGATGTGTTGCATGTGTTTGTGCTAGTATGAACTGCACATTGAGTCACAATGAGCCATGTGTGTTTGTGTGTGTGTGCTGGTGGAGGCTGATCATTGAATCACAGTTACGTGTTTGTGTGTGTGTGCTGGTATGGGTTTTTCATTGAGTCACGGACTTGTATGTGTGTGTGTGTGCATGTGTGTGTGTTGCTAAGATTTACTTCAGTCACAGTGAGCCTTGTGAGTGTATAGGCTGTGAATTGAGTCACAGTGTGTTATGTGTGAGTGTGTCTGTGTGTGTGCTGGTAAAGACAGTGCATTGAGTCACAATAAGTTGTGTGTGTGTTAATATTCTCATATAGACTGTGCATTGAGTAACAGTGAGCAAGTGTGTGTGAGTTTGTGGGAGTGTATGAGCACTGGTATGGGTGGAGCCTTGAATCAGTAAGGGGTGTGTGTGTGTATTCGTTTGGTCTTTGCATTGAGTCACTAAGGTGTATATGTGTGTGTGTGGTGTTATAGACTGTGCATTGAGTCAGAGTGAGCCGTGAGTGTGTGTGTACGAGAGTGTGTGTGCTGGTGGGCTTTTGTTGATGCACTGGTGTGTGTGCATGTGTGTCTGTTGTGCTACAGACTGCATTGAGTCACAGTGAGACATGTTTGTGGGTGCTGGTATAGGCGATTGATTGAGTCACAGTGATCCATTTGTGTGTGCGTGTTAGTATGCGTGTGTTCTTGTTTAGGTTGTGCATTGAGTCACACTGAGGTGTGTGTGTATCCTTGAGTGTGTTGGTATAGATTGTGCATAGAATCACAGTAACATATGTGTGTGTGTGTGCTGGTAAAATCTGAGCATTGAGTCACACTGTCGTGTGTGGTGTGTGTCTGTATGTACTTGTATGGACTGTACATTGAGTCACAGTGAGCATGTGTGTGTGTGTGTGTGTGTGCACTGGTATGCCTTGAACACTGAATCAGCTAGGTGTGTGTGTGTGCTCATACTGGCTTTGAGTTGAGTCACTGAGTTCTATGTGTGTCTGTGTAGGAGGGGGGCTACAGACTATGCATTTAGTCACACTGACACGTTTGTGTACGTGAGTGTGTGTTGTGGCATGTGATTTCATTGAGTCACTGGAGTTTGTGTGTGTGTGTGTGTGGTGTTACAGACTGCATTGAGTCACAGTGAGGCGTGTGTGTGTATGATGGCATAGGCAATTGATTGAGTCACAGTGAGGCATGTGTGTGTGTTCTCATATAGGCTGTGCATTGAATCACAGTGAGACATGTATCTGTGAGTTTGTGTTTGTGTGTGCTAGTATATGGTGTGTATTGAGTCACACTGAGGTGTGTGCATGTGCGTATGTGTTGTTATAGATTGTGCATTGAGTCAGAGTGCCGTGTCAGTGTGTGCATGCTGGTATAGACTATGCAAGGAATCAGAGTGAGGGGTGTGTGTGTCTGTGTGTTCTGGTATAGGCGGGCCATTGAGTCACACTGAGGTGTGTGTGTGTGTCTGTGTGTGTGTGTGTGTGCTGGTACAGCCTGTGCATTAATCACAGTCAGTTGTGTGTGTATGTTCACCTACAAGTTGCACTTTGTGTCACAGTGTGTCTGTGTGTGATATTATACGGTATACACTGAGTCAAAGGGAGCTGTGTGGGGGGGCTGATGTGCTCTTATAGACTTTGCATTGAGTCACACTGAGTTGTGTGTTTGAAAGTCTGTCTGTGTGTGTGTGTGTGTGTAGAGGTATACGCTGTGTACTGACTCACAGTGAGCATTGTGTGCTTCTGTGTGTGTGTATGTCTTCTAGCTTAGACTGTGCACAGAGTCCCAGGGAGCCTTGTGTGTGTGTGTGTGTGTGTGTGTGTTGGTAAAGACTGTGCATTGGGTCGCAGTGAGCTGTCTTTGTCTGTGTGTGTGACTGCTGGTGTAGGCTGTGCATTGATTCAAGTTGAGCTGTGAGGGTGTGTGTGGTGTTGATATGGACGGTGCACTGTGTCACACTGAGTTGCGTGTGTGTGCTTGTATAATCTGAGCGTTGAGTCACACTGAGGTTTGTGCTTCGTGTCTGAAGGTAGTTGTATGGAATGTGCCTTGGGTCACAATGAATTGTGTATGTGTACGTTTTTGTGTGTACTTGGTGGTGTAGAGTCTGTATTGAGTCACACTAAGTTGTGAGTGTGTGTGTGTGATGGTATAGGATGTGCATTGAGTCACAAAGCCGTGTGTGTGTGTCTGTGCTGGGATAGGCTGTGCATTGATTCACAGTGAGCCTTGTGTATGAGCTAGTATGGATTGTGCATTAGTCAGTGAACCACGTGTGTGCTTTTCTGTGTTTGTCTGCTGATATAGGCTGTGAACTGAGTCACAGTGGGCCATGTGTGTTTGTGTCTGATGGTATAGGTGATTCATTGAGTCACAGTGAGCCATGTATAAGTGCGTGTTTGTGTGTGTGTGTTGTGCTATAGGGTGAGCATTGAGTCACAGTGTGCTGTGTGTGTGTTGTTGTCTGTGTGTGTAGTATAGTCTGAGCATTCAGTTACAGTGTGATGTGTTGCATGTGTTTCTGCTATTATGAAGTGTACATTGAGTCACAATGAGCCCTCTGTAATTGTGTGTGTGTTTGTGTGTGTTGGTAGAGGCTGTGCATTGAATCAGAATTAGGTGTTTATGTGTGTGCGGTGGTATGAGCTTTGCATTGTGTCATGGAGGTGTGTGTGTGTGTCTGTGTGTGTCTGCTGCTACAGATTTCATTGAGTCACAGTGAGCCTGGTGAGTGTCTGTGTGCTGATAGAGGCTGTGAATTGAGTCACATTTTCTTATATGTGTGTGATTGTGTGCTGGTATACACTGTGCATGGAGTCATAGTGAGCAGGTCTGTGTGTGTCTGTGTGTTTGTGCAGTAGTACAGAAGGAGCATTTAATCAGTTATGTGTGTGTGTGTATGTTCGTTTGGTCTTTGCATTGAGTCACTGAGGTGTACGTGTGTGTGTGTGTGGTGCGATAGATTGTGCATTGAGTCAGAATGAGCCGTGAGTGTGTGTGTATGAGAGTGTGTGTGCTGGTGGGATTTTGTTGCACTGGGGGGGGTGTGTGTGTGTACTGCTACAGACTGCATTGAGTCACAGTGAGACGTGTTTGTGTGTGCTGGTATAGGCGATTGATTCACAATGATCCATTTGTGTGTGTGTGTTAGTATGTGTGTGTTCTTGTTTGTGCTGTGCATTGAGTCACACTGCGATGTGTGTGTATGCTTGTGTGTTTTGGTATAGATTGTGCATAGAATCACAGTACCATATGTGTGTGTGTGTGCTGGTAAAATCTGAGCATTGAGTCACACTGTCCTGTGTGCTGTGTGTCTATGTACTTGTATGGACTGTGCATTGAGTCACAGTGAGCATGTGTGTGTGTTTGTGTGTGTGTGTGTGCTCATATTGGCTTTGAGTTGAGTCACTGAAGTGTATGTGTGTCTGTTTAGGTGGTGGGCTACAGACTGTGAATTGAGTCACACTGAGTTGTTTGTGTACATGAGTGAGTGTTGTGTATGGGTTTTCATTGAGTCACTGGGTTTTGTGTGTGTGTGTGTGTGTGTGTTTGTAGTGCTACGGACTGCATTGGGTCACAGTGAGCTGTGTGTGTGTGTGCTTGCTGCTGTAGGCTGTGCATTGATTCAAGGTTAGCTGTCAGTGTGTGTGGTGCTGGAATGGAATGTGCACTGAGACACAGTCATCTGTGTGTGTGTGTGCATACATGTGTGCTGGAATCAGCTGTGCACTGCATCACTGTGAGCCATGTGTGTGTTTGTGTGTGTGTGCTGGAAAATCTGAGCATTGAGTTACACTGAGTTCTGTGCTGTGTGTCTGTATGTAGTGGTATGGCCTGTGCAAGGAATCAGTGAGCTGTGTGTGTGTGTGTTTGTGTATTTGGTGGTGTAGAGTCTGTATTGAGTCTCATGAAGCTGTGTGTGTGTGTGTGTGTGTGTGTGTGTGATGGTATAGGATGTGCATTGGGTCACAGAGCCGTATATATGTGTCTGAGCTGGTATAGGCAGTGCATTGACTCACAGTGAGTGTTGTGTATGTGCTACTACAGACTGTGCATTGAGTCAGTGATCAATTTTGTGTGTTTGTGTGATTGTCTGCTCATATAGGCTGTGCACTGTGTCACAGTAACCCATGTGTGTTTGTGGGAGTGTGTTTTTGAGTGATGGTATAAGTGGTTCATTGTGTCACAGTGAGCCATGTATGAGTGCATGTTTGTGTGTGTGTGTGTGTTCTGGTAGAGGCTAAGCATTGTGTCACAGTGTGCCATGTGTGTGTGTGGTTGTGTGTGTGTGTAGTACAGTCTGAACATTGATTTACAGTGAGATGTCTTGTATGTGTTTGTGCTTGTATGAACTATACGTTGAGTCACAATGAGCCATGCGTGTGTGTGTGTGCTGGTAGAGGCTGAGCATTGAATCACAGTTAGGAGTTTGTTTGTGTGTACTGGTATGGGCTTTGCATTGAGTCACAGAGGTATGTGTGTGTTTGTGTGTGTCTATGTGTGTATGTCTGTGTTGCCACAGACTTCATTGTGTCAGAGTGAGCTTTATGAGTGTCTGTGTGCAGATACAGGCTGTGAATTGAGTCCCAGTGTGTTATGTGTGTGTGTGTGTGTGTGTGTGCTGGTATAGCCTGTGCATTGAGTCACAGTGAGCTGTGTGTGTGTGTGTTTGCTGGTGTAGGCTGTGCAGTGATTCAAGGTGACCTGTGATTGTGTGTGTTGAACAGGAACGGACTGTGCACTGAGTCACAGTGAGCCATGTGTGAGTGTGTGCATGTGTGTGAGCCAGTTTAGGATGTGCACTGAGTCACGGTGAGCTGTGTGTGTTTGTCTGTGTGTTCTGGTAAAATATGAGCATTGAGTCACACTGAGGGGTGTCCTGTGTGTCTGTATGTACTGGCATGGACTGTGAATGGAATCACAGTGAGCGCTGTGTGTGTGTATTTTGTTGTATAGAGTCTTTATTGAGTCACACTAAGCTGTGTGTGTGTATGTGTGTGTGTGTGATGGTATAGGTGGTTCATTGAGTCAGAGTGAGCCAAGTATGAGTGTGTGTGTGTGTTTTTGGGTAAAAGCTGAGCATTGCATCACAGGGTGTCATGTGTGTGTCTGTTGTTGTGTGTCTGTGTAGTACAGTCTGAGCATTGAGTTACAGTGAGATGTGTTGCATGTGTTTGTGCTAGTATGAACTGCACATTGAGTCACAACGAGCCATGTGTGTTTGTGTGTGTGTGCTGGTGGAGGCTGATCATTGAATCACAGTTACGTGTTTGTGTGTGTGTGCTGGTATGGGCTTTTCATTGAGTCACGGACTTGTATGTGTGTGTGTGTGCATGTGTGTGTGTTGCTAAGATTTACTTCAGTCACAGTGAGCCTTGTGAGTGTATAGGCTGTGAATTGAGTCACAGTGTGTTATGTGTGAGTGTGTCTGTGTGTGTGCTGGTAAAGACAGTGCATTGAGTCACAATAAGTTGTGTGTGTGTTAATATTCTCATATAGACTGTGCATTGAGTAACAGTGAGCAAGTGTGTGTGAGTTTGTGGGAGTGTATGAGCACTGGTATGGGTGGAGCCTTGAATCAGTAAGGTGTGTGTGTGTGTATTCGTTTGGTCTTTGCATTGAGTCACTAAGGTGTATATGTGTGTGTGTGTGGTGTTATAGACTGTGCATTGAGTCAGAGTGAGCCGTGAGTGTGTGTGTACGAGAGTGTGTGTGCTGGTGGGCTTTTGTTGATGCACTGGTGTGTGTGCATGTGTGTCTGTTGTGCTACAGACTGCATTGAGTCACAGTGAGACATGTTTGTGGGTGCTGGTATAGGCAATTGATTGAGTCACAGTGATCCATTTGTGTGTGCGTGTTAGTATGCGTGTGTTCTTGTTTAGGCTGTGCATTGAGTCACACTGAGGTGTGTGTGTATCCTTGAGTGTGTTGGTATAGATTGTGCATAGAATCACAGTACCATATGTGTGTGTGTGTGCTGCTAAAATCTGAGCATTGAGTCACACTGTCGTGTGTGGTGTGTGTCTGTATGTACTTGTATGGACTGTACATTGAGTCACAGTGAGCATGTGTGTGTGTGTGTGTGTGTGTGCACTGGTATGCCTTGAACACTGAATCAGCTAGGTGTGTGTGTGTGCTCATATTGGCTTTGAGTTGAGTCACTGAGTTCTATGTGTGTCTGTGTAGGAGGGGGGCTACAGACTATGCATTTAGTCACACTGACACGTTTGTGTACGTGAGTGTGTGTTGTGGTATGTGATTTCATTGAGTCACTGGAGTTTGTGTGTGTGTGTGTGGTGTTACAGACTGCATTGAGTCACAGTGAGGCGTGTGTGTGTATGATGGCATAGGCAATTGATTGAGTCACAGTGACGCATGTGTGTGTGTTCTCATATAGGCTGTGCATTGAATCACAGTGACACATGTATCTGTGAGTGTGTGTTTGTGTGTGCCAGTATATGGTGTGTATTGAGTCACACTGAGGTGTGTGTGTGTGTGTGTGTATGTGTTGTTATAGATTGTGCATTGAGTCAGAGTGCCGTGTCAGTGTGTGCATGCTGGTATAGACTATGCACTGAATCAGGGTGAGGGGTGTGTGTGTCTGTGTGTTCTGGTATAGGCGGACCATTGAGTCACACTGAGGTGTGTGTGTGTGTCTGTGTGTGTGTGTGTGTGCTGGTACAGCCTGTGCATTAATCACAGTCAGTTGTGTGTGTATGTTCACCTACAAGTTGCACTTTGTGTCACAGTGTGTCTGTGTGTGATATTATACGGTATACACTGAGTCAAAGGGAGCTGTGTGGGGGGGCTGATGTGCTCTTATAGACTTTGCATTGAGTCACACTGAGTTGTGTGTTTGAAAGTCTGTCTGTGTGTGTGTGTGTGTGTGTGTAGAGGTAAACGCTGTGTACTGACTCACAGTGAGCATTGTGTGCTTCTGTGTGTGTGTATGTCTGCTAGCTTAGACTGTGCACAGAGTCCTAGGGAGCCTTGTGTGTGTGTGTGTGTGTGTGTGTTGGTAAAGACTGTGCATTGGGTCGCAGTGAGCTGTCTTTGTCTGTGTGTGTGACTGCTGGTGTAGGCTGTGCATTGATTCAAGTTGAGCTGTGAGGGTGTGTGTGGTGTTGATATGGATGGTGCACTGTGTCACACTGAGTTGCGTGTGTGTGCTTGTATAATCTGAGCGTTGAGTCACACTGAGGTTTGTGCTTCGTGTCTGAAGGTAGTTGTATGGAATGTGCCTTGGGTCACAATGAATTGTGTATGTGTACGTTTTTGTGTGTACTTGGTGGTGTAGAGTCTGTATTGAGTCACACTAAGTTGTGAGTGTGTGTGTGTGATGGTATAGGATGTGCATTGAGTCACAAAGCCGTGTGTGTGTGTCTGTGCTGGGATAGGCTGTGCATTGATTCACAGTGAGCCTTGTGTATGAGCTAGTACGGATTGTGCATTAGTCAGTGAACCACGTGTGTGCTTTTCTGTGTTTGTCTGCTGATATAGGCTGTGAACTGAGTCACAGTGGGCCATGTGTGTTTGTGTCTGATGGTATAGGTGATTCATTGAGTCACAGTGAGCCATGTATGAGTGCGTGTTTGTGTGTGTGTGTGTTGTGCTATAGGGTGAGCATTGAGTCACAGTGTGCTGTGTGTGTGTTGTTGTCTGTGTGTGTAGTATAGTCTGAGCATTCAGTTACAGTGTGATGTGTTGCATGTGTTTCTGCTATTATGAAGTGTACATTGAGTCACAATGAGCCCTCTGTAATTGTGTGTGTGTTTGTGTGTGTTGGTAGAGGCTGTGCATTGAATCAGAATTAGGTGTTTATGTGTGTGCGGTGGTATGAGCTTTGCATTGTGTCATGGAGGTGTGTGTGTGTGTCTGTGTGTGTCTGCTGCTACAGATTTCATTGAGTCACAGTGAGCCTGGTGAGTGTCTGTGTGCTGATAGAGGCTGTGAATTGAGTCACATTTTCTTATATGTGTGTGATTGTGTGCTGGTATACACTGTGCATGGAGTCATAGTGAGCAGGTCTGTGTGTGTCTGTGTGTTTGTGCAGTAGTACAGAAGGAGCATTTAATCAGTTATGTGTGTGTGTGTATGTTCGTTTGGTCTTTGCATTGAGTCACTGAGGTGTACGTGTGTGTGTGTGTGGTGCGATAGATTGTGCATTGAGTCAGAATGAGCCGTGAGTGTGTGTGTATGAGAGTGTGTGTGCTGGTGGGATTTTGTTGCACTGGGGTGTGTGTGTGTGTGTACTGCTACAGACTGCATTGAGTCACAGTGAGACGTGTTTGTGTGTGCTGGTATAGGCGATTGATTCACAGTGATCCATTTGTGTGTGTGTGTTAGTATGCGTGTGTTCTTGTTTGGGCTGTGCATTGAGTCACACTGCGATGTGTGTGTATGCTTGTGTGTTTTGGTATAGATTGTGCATAGAATCACAATACCATATGTGTGTGTGTGTGCTGGTAAAATCTGAGCATTGAGTCACACTGTCCTGTGTGCTGTGTGTCTATGTACTTGAATGGACTGTGCATTGAGTCACAGTGAGCATGTGTGTGTGTTTGTGTGTGTGCTCATATTGGCTTTGAGTTGAGTCACTGAAGTGTATGTGTGTCTGTTTAGGTGGGGGGCTACAGACTGTGAATTGAGTCACACTGAGTTGTTTGTGTACATGAGTGAGTGTTGTGTATGGGTTTTCATTGAGTCACTGGGTTTTGTGTGTGTGTGTGTGTGTTTGTAGTGCTACGGACTGCATTGGGTCACAGTGAGCTGTGTGTGTGTGTGCTTGCTGCTGTAGGCTGTGCATTGATTCAAGGTTAGCTGTCAGTGTGTGTGGTGCTGGAATGGAATGTGCACTGAGACAGTCATCTGTGTGTGTGTGTGCATACATGTGTGCTGGAATCAGCTGTGCACTGCATCACTGTGAGCCATGTGTGTGTTTGTGTGTGTGTGCTGGAAAATCTGAGCATTGAGTTACACTGAGTTCTGTGCTGTGTGTCTGTATGTAGTGGTATGGCCTGTGCAAGGAATCAGTGAGCTGTGTGTGTGTGTTTGTGTATTTGGTGGTGTAGAGTCTGTATTGAGTCTCATTAACCTGTGTGTGTGTGTGTGTGTGTGTGTGTGATGGTATAGGATGTGCATTGGGTCACAGAGCCGTATATATGTGTCTGAGCTGGTATAGGCAGTGCATTGACTCACAGTGAGTGTTGTGTATGTGCTACTACAGACTGTGCATTGAGTCAGTGATCAATTTTGTGTGTTTGTGTGATTGTCTGCTCATATAGGCTGTGCACTGTGTCACAGTAACCCATGTGTGTTTGTGGGAGTGTGTTTTTGAGTGATGGTATAAGTGGTTCATTGTGTCACAGTGAGCCATGTATGAGTGCATGTTTGTGTGTGTGTGTGTGTTCTGGTAGAGGCTAAGCATTGTGTCACAGTGTGCCATGTGTGTGTGTGGTTGTGTGTGTGTGTAGTACAGTCTGAACATTGATTTACAGTGAGATGTCTTGTATGTGTTTGTGCTTGTATGAACTATACGTTGAGTCAAAATGAGCCATGCGTGTGTGTGTGTGCTGGTAGAGGCTGAGCATTGAATCACAGTTAGGAGTTTGTTTGTGTGTACTGGTATGGGCTTTGCATTGAGTCACAGAGGTGTGTGTGTGTTTGTGTGTGTCTATGTGTGTATGTCTGTGTTGCCACAGACTTCATTGTGTCAGAGTGAGCTTTATGAGTGTCTGTGTGCAGATACAGGCTGTGAATTGAGTCCCAGTGTGTTATGTGTGTGTGTGTGTGTGTGCTGGTATAGCCTGTGCATTGAGTCACAGTGAGCTGTGTGTGTGTGTGTTTGCTGGTGTAGGCTGTGCAGTGATTCAAGGTGACCTGTGATTGTGTGTGTTGAACATGAACGGACTGTGCACTGAGTCACAGTGAGCCATGTGTGAGTGTGTGCATGTGTGTGAGCCAGTTTAGGATGTGCACTGAGTCACGGTGAGCTGTGTGTGTTTGTGTGTGTGTTCTGGTAAAATATGAGCATTGAGTCACACTGAGGGGTGTCCTGTGTGTCTGTATGTACTGGCATGGACTGTGAATGGAATCACAGTGAGCGCTGTGTGTGTGTATTTTGTTGTATAGAGTCTTTATTGAGTCACACTAAGCTGTGTGTGTGTATGTGTGTGTGTGTGATGGTATAGGTGGTTCATTGAGTCAGAGTGAGCCAAGTATGAGTGTGTGTGTGTGTTTTTGGGTAAAAGCTGAGCATTGCATCACAGGGTGTCATGTGTGTGTCTGTTGTTGTGTGTCTGTGTAGTACAGTCTGAGCATTGAGTTACAGTGAGATGTGTTGCATGTGTATGTGCTAGTATGAACTGCACTTTGAGTCACAATGAGCCATGTGTGTTTGTGTGTGTGTGCTGGTGGAGGCTGATCATTGAATCACAGTTATGTGTTTGTGTGTGTGTGCTGGTATGGGTTTTTCATTGAGTCACGGACTTGTATGTGTGTGTGTGTGCATGTGTGTGTGTTGCTAAGATTTACTTCAGTCACAGTGAGCCTTGTGAGTGTATAGGCTGTGAATTGAGTCACAGTGTGTTATGTGTGAGTGTGTCTGTGTGTGTGCTGGTAAAGACAGTGCATTGAGTCACAATAAGTTGTGTGTGTGTTAATATTCTCATATAGACTGTGCATTGAGTAACAGTGAGCAAGTGTGTGTGAGTTTGTGGGAGTGTATGAGCACTGGTATGGGTGGAGCCTTGAATCAGTAAGGGGTGTGTGTGTGTATTCGTTTGGTCTTTGCATTGAGTCACTAAGGTGTATATGTGTGTGTGTGTGGTGTTATAGACTGTGCATTGAGTCAGAGTGAGCCGTGAGTGTGTGTGTACGAGAGTGTGTGTGCTGGTGGGCTTTTGTTGATGCACTGGTGTGTGTGCATGTGTGTCTGTTGTGCTACAGACTGCATTGAGTCACAGTGAGACATGTTTGTGGGTGCTGGTATAGGCGATTGATTGAGTCACAGTGATCCATTTGTGTGTGCGTGTTAGTATGCGTGTGTTCTTGTTTAGGTTGTGCATTGAGTCACACTGAGGTGTGTGTGTACCCTTGAGTGTGTTGGTATAGATTGTGCATAGAATCACAGTAACATATGTGTGTGTGTGTGCTGGTAAAATCTGAGCATTGAGTCACACTGTCGTGTGTGGTGTGTGTCTGTATGTACTTGTATGGACTGTACATTGAGTCACAGTGAGCATGTGTGTGTGTGTGTGTGTGTGTGTGCACTGGTATGCCTTGAACACTGAATCAGCTAGGTGTGTGTGTGTGCTCATACTGGCTTTGAGTTGAGTCACTGAGTTCTATGTGTGTCTGTGTAGGAGGGGGGCTACAGACTATGCATTTAGTCACACTGACACGTTTGTGTACGTGAGTGTGTGTTGTGGCATGTGATTTCATTGAGTCACTGGAGTTTGTGTGTGTGTGTGTGTGGTGTTACAGACTGCATTGAGTCACAGTGAGGCGTGTGTGCGTATGATGGCATAGGCAATTGATTGAGTCACAGTGACGCATGTGTGTGTGTTCTCATATAGGCTGTGCATTGAATCACAGTGAGACATGTATCTGTGAGTGTGTGTTTGTGTGTGCCAGTATATGGTGTGTATTGAGTCACACTGAGGTGTGTGCGTGTGTGTATGTGTTGTTATAGATTGTGCATTGAGTCAGAGTGCCGTGTCAGTGTGTGCATGCTGGTATAGACTATGCACTGAATCAGGGTGAGGGGTGTGTGTGTCTGTGTGTTCTGGTATAGGCGGACCATTGAGTCACACTGAGGTGTGTGTGTGTGTCTGTGTGTGTGTGTGTGTGCTGGTACAGCCTGTGCATTAATCACAGTCAGTTGTGTGTGTATGTTCACCTACAAGTTGCACTTTGTGTCACAGTGTGTCTGTGTGTGATATTATACGGTATACACTGAGTCAAAGGGAGCTGTGGGGGGGGCTGATGTGCTCTTATAGACTTTGCATTGAGTCACACTGAGTTGTGTGTTTGAAAGTCTGTCTGTGTGTGTGTGTGTGTGTGTGTAGAGGTAAACGCTGTGTACTGACTCACAGTGAGCATTGTGTGCTTCTGTGTGTGTGTATGTCTGCTAGCTTAGACTGTGCACAGAGTCCTAGGGAGCCTTGTGTGTGTGTGTGTGTGTGTGTGTTGGTAAAGACTGTGCATTGGGTCGCAGTGAGCTGTCTTTGTCTGTGTGTGTGACTGCTGGTGTAGGCTGTGCATTGATTCAAGTTGAGCTGTGAGGGTGTGTGTGGTGTTGATATGGACGGTGCACTGTGTCACACTGAGTTGCGTGTGTGTGCTTGTATAATCTGAGCGTTGAGTCACACTGAGGTTTGTGCTTCGTGTCTGAAGGTAGTTGTATGGAATGTGCCTTGGGTCACAATGAATTGTGTATGTGTACGTTTTTGTGTGTACTTGGTGGTGTAGAGTCTGTATTGAGTCACACTAAGTTGTGAGTGTGTGTGTGTGATGGTATAGGATGTGCATTGAGTCACAAAGCCGTGTGTGTGTGTCTGTGCTGGGATAGGCTGTGCATTGATTCACAGTGAGCCTTGTGTATGAGCTAGTACGGATTGTGCATTAGTCAGTGAACCACGTGTGTGCTTTTCTGTGTTTGTCTGCTGATATAGGCTGTGAACTGAGTCACAGTGGGCCATGTGTGTTTGTGTCTGATGGTATAGGTGATTCATTGAGTCACAGTGAGCCATGTATGAGTGCGTGTTTGTGTGTGTGTGTGTTGTGCTATAGGGTGAGCATTGAGTCACAGTGTGCTGTGTGTGTGTTGTTGTCTGTGTGTGTAGTATAGTCTGAGCATTCAGTTACAGTGTGATGTGTTGCATGTGTTTCTGCTATTATGAAGTGTACATTGAGTCACAATGAGCCCTCTGTAATTGTGTGTGTGTTTGTGTGTGTTGGTAGAGGCTGTGCATTGAATCAGAATTAGGTGTTTATGTGTGTGCGGTGGTATGAGCTTTGCATTGTGTCATGGAGGTGTGTGTGTGTGTCTGTGTGTGTCTGCTGCTACAGATTTCATTGAGTCACAGTGAGCCTGGTGAGTGTCTGTGTGCTGATAGAGGCTGTGAATTGAGTCACATTTTCTTATATGTGTGTGATTGTGTGCTGGTATACACTGTGCATGGAGTCATAGTGAGCAGGTCTGTGTGTGTCTGTGTGTTTGTGCAGTAGTACAGAAGGAGCATTTAATCAGTTATGTGTGTGTGTGTATGTTCGTTTGGTCTTTGCATTGAGTCACTGAGGTGTACGTGTGTGTGTGTGTGGTGCGATAGATTGTGCATTGAGTCAGAATGAGCCGTGAGTGTGTGTGTATGAGAGTGTGTGTGCTGGTGGGATTTTGTTGCACTGGGGTGTGTGTGTGTGTGTACTGCTACAGACTGCATTGAGTCACAGTGAGACGTGTTTGTGTGTGCTGGTATAGGCGATTGATTCACAGTGATCCATTTGTGTGTGTGTGTTAGTATGCGTGTGTTCTTGTTTGGGCTGTGCATTGAGTCACACTGCGATGTGTGTGTATGCTTGTGTGTTTTGGTATAGATTGTGCATAGAATCACAATACCATATGTGTGTGTGTGTGCTGGTAAAATCTGAGCATTGAGTCACACTGTCCGGTGTGCTGTGTGTCTATGTACTTGTATGGACTGTGCATTGAGTCACAGTGAGCATGTGTGTGTGTTTGTGTGTGTGTGTGTGCACTGGTATGCTTTGAACCCTGAATCAGCGAGGGGTGTGTGTGTGTGTGCTCATATTGGCTTTGAGTTGAGTCACTGAAGTGTATGTGTGTCTGTTTAGGTGGGGGGCTACAGACTGTGAATTGAGTCACACTGAGTTGTTTGTGTACATGAGTGAGTGTTGTGTATGGGTTTTCATTGAGTCACTGGGTTTTGTGTGTGTGTGTGTGTGTGTGTTTGTAGTGCTACGGACTGCATTGGGTCACAGTGAGCTGTGTGTGTGTGTGCTTGCTGCTGTAGGCTGTGCATTGATTCAAGGTTAGCTGTCAGTGTGTGTGGTGCTGGAATGGAATGTGCACTGAGACACAGTCATCTGTGTGTGTGTGTGCATACATGTGTGCTGGAATCAGCTGTGCACTGCATCACTGTGAGCCATGTGTGTGTTTGTGTGTGTGTGCTGGAAAATCTGAGCATTGAGTTACACTGAGTTCTGTGCTGTGTGTCTGTATGTAGTGGTATGGCCTGTGCAAGGAATCAGTGAGCTGTGTGTGTGTGTGTTTGTGTATTTGGTGGTGTAGAGTCTGTATTGAGTCTCATGAAGCTGTGTGTGTGTGTGTGTGTGTGTGTGATGGTATAGGATGTGCATTGGGTCACAGAGCCGTATATATGTGTCTGAGCTGGTATAGGCAGTGCATTGACTCACAGTGAGTGTTGTGTATGTGCTACTACAGACTGTGCATTGAGTCAGTGATCAATTTTGTGTGTTTGTGTGATTGTCTGCTCATATAGGCTGTGCACTGTGTCACAGTAACCCATGTGTGTTTGTGGGAGTGTGTTTTTGAGTGATGGTATAAGTGGTTCATTGTGTCACAGTGAGCCATGTATGAGTGCATGTTTGTGTGTGTGTGTGTGTTCTGGTAGAGGCTAAGCATTGTGTCACAGTGTGCCATGTGTGTGTGTGGTTGTGTGTGTGTGTAGTACAGTCTGAACATTGATTTACAGTGAGATGTCTTGTATGTGTTTGTGCTTGTATGAACTATACGTTGAGTCAAAATGAGCCATGCGTGTGTGTGTGTGCTGGTAGAGGCTGAGCATTGAATCACAGTTAGGAGTTTGTTTGTGTGTACTGGTATGGGCTTTGCATTGAGTCACAGAGGTATGTGTGTGTTTGTGTGTGTCTATGTGTGTATGTCTGTGTTGCCACAGACTTCATTGTGTCAGAGTGAGCTTTATGAGTGTCTGTGTGCAGATACAGGCTGTGAATTGAGTCCCAGTGTGTTATGTGTGTGTGTGTGTGTGTGTGTGCTGGTATAGCCTGTGCATTGAGTCACAGTGAGCTGTGTGTGTGTGTGTTTGCTGGTGTAGGCTGTGCAGTGATTCAAGGTGACCTGTGATTGTGTGTGTTGAACAGGAACGGACTGTGCACTGAGTCACAGTGAGCCATGTGTGAGTGTGTGCATGTGTGTGAGCCAGTTTAGGATGTGCACTGAGTCACGGTGAGCTGTGTGTGTTTGTGTGTGTGTTCTGGTAAAATATGAGCATTGAGTCACACTGAGGGGTGTCCTGTGTGTCTGTATGTACTGGCATGGACTGTGAATGGAATCACAGTGAGCGCTGTGTGTGTGTATTTTGTTGTATAGAGTCTTTATTGAGTCACACTAAGCTGTGTGTGTGTATGTGTGTGTGTGTGATGGTATAGGTGGTTCATTGAGTCAGAGTGAGCCAAGTATGAGTGTGTGTGTGTGTTTTTGGGTAAAAGCTGAGCATTGCATCACAGGGTGTCATGTGTGTGTCTGTTGTTGTGTGTCTGTGTAGTACAGTCTGAGCATTGAGTTACAGTGAGATGTGTTGCATGTGTTTGTGCTAGTATGAACTGCACATTGAGTCACAATGAGCTATGTGTGTTTGTGTGTGTGTGCTGGTGGAGGCTGATCATTGAATCACAGTTATGTGTTTGTGTGTGTGTGCTGGTATGGGTTTTTCATTGAGTCACGGACTTGTATGTGTGTGTGTGTGCATGTGTGTGTGTTGCTAAGATTTACTTCAGTCACAGTGAGCCTTGTGAGTGTATAGGCTGTGAATTGAGTCACAGTGTGTTATGTGTGAGTGTGTCTGTGTGTGTGCTGGTAAAGACAGTGCATTGAGTCACAATAAGTTGTGTGTGTGTTAATATTCTCATATAGACTGTGCATTGAGTAACAGTGAGCAAGTGTGTGTGAGTTTGTGGGAGTGTATGAGCACTGGTATGGGTGGAGCCTTGAATCAGTAAGGGGTGTGTGTGTGTATTCGTTTGGTCTTTGCATTGAGTCACTAAGGTGTATATGTGTGTGTGTGTGGTGTTATAGACTGTGCATTGAGTCAGAGTGAGCCGTGAGTGTGTGTGTACGAGAGTGTGTGTGCTGGTGGGCTTTTGTTGATGCACTGGTGTGTGTGCATGTGTGTCTGTTGTGCTACAGACTGCATTGAGTCACAGTGAGACATGTTTGTGGGTGCTGGTATAGGCGATTGATTGAGTCACAGTGATCCATTTGTGTGTGCGTGTTAGTATGCGTGTGTTCTTGTTTAGGTTGTGCATTGAGTCACACTGAGGTGTGTGTGTATCCTTGAGTGTGTTGGTATAGATTGTGCATAGAATCACAGTAACATATGTGTGTGTGTGTGCTGGTAAAATCTGAGCATTGAGTCACACTGTCGTGTGTGGTGTGTGTCTGTATGTACTTGTATGGACTGTACATTGAGTCACAGTGAGCATGTGTGTGTGTGTGTGTGTGTGTGCACTGGTATGCCTTGAACACTGAATCAGCTAGGTGTGTGTGTGTGCTCATACTGGCTTTGAGTTGAGTCACTGAGTTCTATGTGTGTCTGTGTAGGAGGGGGGCTACAGACTATGCATTTAGTCACACTGACACGTTTGTGTACGTGAGTGTGTGTTGTGGCATGTGATTTCATTGAGTCACTGGAGTTTGTGTGTGTGTGTGTGTGGTGTTACAGACTGCATTGAGTCACAGTGAGGCGTGTGTGTGTATGATGGCATAGGCAATTGATTGAGTCACAGTGACGCATGTGTGTGTGTTCTCATATAAGCTGTGCATTGAATCACAGTGAGACATGTATCTGTGAGTTTGTGTTTGTGTGTGCTAGTATATGGTGTGTATTGAGTCACACTGAGGTGTGTGCATGTGCGTATGTGTTGTTATAGATTGTGCATTGAGTCAGAGTGCCGTGTCAGTGTGTGCATGCTGGTGTAGACTATGCACTGAATCAGGGTGAGGGGTGTGTGTGTCTGTGTGTTCTGGTATAGGCGGGCCATTGAGTCACACTGAGGTGTGTGTGTGTGTCTGTGTGAGTGTGTGTGTGCTGGTACAGCCTGTGCATTAATCACAGTCAGTTGTGTGTGTATGTTCACCTACAAGTTGCACTTTGTGTCACAGTGTGTCTGTGTGTGATATTATACGGTATACACTGAGTCAAAGGGAGCTGTGTGGGGGGGCTGATGTGCTCTTATAGACTTTGCATTGAGTCACACTGAGTTGTGTGTTTGAAAGTCTGTCTGTGTGTATGTGTGTGTGTAGAGGTATACGCTGTGTACTGACTCACAGTGAGCATTGTGTGCTTCTGTGTGTGTGTATGTCTTCTAGCTTAGACTGTGCACAGAGTCCCAGGGAGCCTTGTGTGTGTGTGTGTGTGTGTGTGTGTTGGTAAAGACTGTGCATTGGGTCGCAGTGAGCTGTCTTTGTCTGTGTGTGTGACTGCTGGTGTAGGCTGTGCATTGATTCAAGTTGAGCTGTGAGGGTGTGTGTGGTGTTGATATGGACGGTGCACTGTGTCACACTGAGTTGCGTGTGTGTGCTTGTATAATCTGAGCGTTGAGTCACACTGAGGTTTGTGCTTCGTGTCTGAAGGTAGTTGTATGGAATGTGCCTTGGGTCACAATGAATTGTGTATGTGTACGGTTTTGTGTGTACTTGGTGGTGTAGAGTCTGTATTGAGTCACACTAAGTTGTGAGTGTGTGTGTGTGATGGTATAGGATGTGCATTGAGTCACAAAGCCGTGTGTGTGTGTCTGTGCTGGGATAGGCTGTGCATTGATTCACAGTGAGCCTTGTGTATGAGCTAGTATGGATTGTGCATTAGTCAGTGAACCACGTGTGTGCTTTTCTGTGTTTGTCTGCTGATATAGGCTGTGAACTGAGTCACAGTGGGCCATGTGTGTTTGTGTCTGATGGTATAGGTGATTCATTGAGTCACAGTGAGCCATGTATGAGTGCGTGTTTGTGTGTGTGTGTGTTGTGCTATAGGGTGAGCATTGAGTCACAGTGTGCTGTGTGTGTTGTTGTCTGTGTGTGTAGTATAGTCTGAGCATTCAGTTACAGTGTGATGTGTTGCATGTGTTTCTGCTATTATGAAGTGTACATTGAGTCACAATGAGCCGTCTGTAATTGTGTGTGTGTTTGTGTGTGTTGGTAGAGGCTGTGCATTGAATCAGAATTAGGTGTTTATGTGTGTGCGGTGGTATGAGCTTTGCATTGTGTCATGGAGGTGTGTGTGTGTGTCTGTGTGTGTCTGCTGCTACAGATTTCATTGAGTCACAGTGAGCCTGGTGAGTGTCTGTGTGCTGATAGAGGCTGTGAATTGAGTCACATTTTCTTATATGTGTGTGATTGTGTGCTGGTATACACTGTGCATGGAGTCATAGTGAGCAGGTCTGTGTGTGTCTGTGTGTTTGTGCAGTAGTACAGAAGGAGCATTTAATCAGTTATGTGTGTGTGTGTATGTTCGTTTGGTCTTTGCATTGAGTCACTGAGGTGTACGTGTGTGTGTGTGTGGTGCGATAGATTGTGCATTGAGTCAGAATGAGCCGTGAGTGTGTGTGTATGAGAGTGTGTGTGCTGGTGGGATTTTGTTGCACTGGGGTGTGTGTGTGTGTGTACTGCTACAGACTGCATTGAGTCACAGTGAGACGTGTTTGTGTGTGCTGGTATAGGCGATTGATTCACAGTGATCCATTTGTGTGTGTGTGTTAGTATGCGTGTGTTCTTGTTTGGGCTGTGCATTGAGTCACACTGCGATGTGTGTGTATGCTTGTGTGTTTTGGTATAGATTGTGCATAGAATCACAATACCATATGTGTGTGTGTGTGCTGGTAAAATCTGAGCATTGAGTCACACTGTCCTGTGTGCTGTGTGTCTATGTACTTGAATGGACTGTGCATTGAGTCACAGTGAGCATGTGTGTGTGTTTGTGTGTGTGTGTGTGCTCATATTGGCTTTGAGTTGAGTCACTGAAGTGTATGTGTGTCTGTTTAGGTGGGGGGCTACAGACTGTGAATTGAGTCACACTGAGTTGTTTGTGTACATGAGTGAGTGTTGTGTATGGGTTTTCATTGAGTCACTGGGTTTTGTGTGTGTGTGTGTGTGTGTGTTTGTAGTGCTACGGACTGCATTGGGTCACAGTGAGCTGTGTGTGTGTGTGCTTGCTGCTGTAGGCTGTGCATTGATTCAAGGTTAGCTGTCAGTGTGTGTGGTGCTGGAATGGAATGTGCACTGAGACACAGTCATCTGTGTGTGTGTGTGCATACATGTGTGCTGGAATCAGCTGTGCACTGCATCACTGTGAGCCATGTGTGTGTTTGTGTGTGTGTGCTGGAAAATCTGAGCATTGAGTTACACTGAGTTCTGTGCTGTGTGTCTGTATGTAGTGGTATGGCCTGTGCAAGGAATCAGTGAGCTGTGTGTGTGTGTGTTTGTGTATTTGGTGGTGTAGAGTCTGTATTGAGTCTCATGAAGCTGTGTGTGTGTGTGTGTGTGTGTGTGTGATGGTATAGGATGTGCATTGGGTCACAGAGCCGTATATATGTGTCTGAGCTGGTATAGGCAGTGCATTGACTCACAGTGAGTGTTGTGTATGTGCTACTACAGACTGTGCATTGAGTCAGTGATCAATTTTGTGTGTTTGTGTGATTGTCTGCTCATATAGGCTGTGCACTGTGTCACAGTAACCCATGTGTGTTTGTGGGAGTGTGTTTTTGAGTGATGGTATAAGTGGTTCATTGTGTCACAGTGAGCCATGTATGAGTGCATGTTTGTGTGTGTGTGTGTGTTCTGGTAGAGGCTAAGCATTGTGTCACAGTGTGCCATGTGTGTGTGTGGTTGTGTGTGTGTGTAGTACAGTCTGAACATTGATTTACAGTGAGATGTCTTGTATGTGTTTGTGCTTGTATGAACTATACGTTGAGTCACAATGAGCCATGCGTGTGTGTGTGTGCTGGTAGAGGCTGAGCATTGAATCACAGTTAGGAGTTTGTTTGTGTGTACTGGTATGGGCTTTGCATTGAGTCACAGAGGTATGTGTGTGTTTGTGTGTGTCTATGTGTGTATGTCTGTGTTGCCACAGACTTCATTGTGTCAGAGTGAGCTTTATGAGTGTCTGTGTGCAGATACAGGCTGTGAATTGAGTCCCAGTGTGTTATGTGTGTGTGTGTGTGTGTGTGCTGGTATAGCCTGTGCATTGAGTCACAGTGAGCTGTGTGTGTGTGTGTTTGCTGGTGTAGGCTGTGCAGTGATTCAAGGTGACCTGTGATTGTGTGTGTTGAACAGGAACGGACTGTGCACTGAGTCACAGTGAGCCATGTGTGAGTGTGTGCATGTGTGTGAGCCAGTTTAGGATGTGCACTGAGTCACGGTGAGCTGTGTGTGTTTGTGTGTGTGTTCTGGTAAAATATGAGCATTGAGTCACACTGAGGGGTGTCCTGTGTGTCTGTATGTACTGGCATGGACTGTGAATGGAATCACAGTGAGCGCTGTGTGTGTGTATTTTGTTGTATAGAGTCTTTATTGAGTCACACTAAGCTGTGTGTGTGTATGTGTGTGTGTGATGGTATAGGTGGTTCATTGAGTCAGAGTGAGCCAAGTATGAGTGTGTGTGTGTGTTTTTGGGTAAAAGCTGAGCATTGCATCACAGGGTGTCATGTGTGTGTCTGTTGTTGTGTGTCTGTGTAGTACAGTCTGAGCATTGAGTTACAGTGAGATGTGTTGCATGTGTTTGTGCTAGTATGAACTGCACTTTGAGTCACAATGAGCCATGTGTGTTTGTGTGTGTGTGCTGGTGGAGGCTGATCATTGAATCACAGTTATGTGTTTGTGTGTGTGTGCTGGTATGGGCTTTTCATTGAGTCACGGACTTGTATGTGTGTGTGTGTGCATGTGTGTGTGTTGCTAAGATTTACTTCAGTCACAGTGAGCCTTGTGAGTGTATAGGCTGTGAATTGAGTCACAGTGTGTTATGTGTGAGTGTGTCTGTGTGTGTGCTGGTAAAGACAGTGCATTGAGTCACAATAAGTTGTGTGTGTGTTAATATTCTCATATAGACTGTGCATTGAGTAACAGTGAGCAAGTGTGTGTGAGTTTGTGGGAGTGTATGAGCACTGGTATGGGTGGAGCCTTGAATCAGTAAGGTGTGTGTGTGTGTATTCGTTTGGTCTTTGCATTGAGTCACTAAGGTGTATATGTGTGTGTGTGTGTGGTGTTATAGACTGTGCATTGAGTCAGAGTGAGCCGTGAGTGTGTGTGTACGAGAGTGTGTGTGCTGGTGGGCTTTTGTTGATGCACTGGTGTGTGTGCATGTGTGTCTGTTGTGCTACAGACTGCATTGAGTCACAGTGAGACATGTTTGTGGGTGCTGGTATAGGCAATTGATTGAGTCACAGTGATCCATTTGTGTGTGCGTGTTAGTATGCATGTGTTCTTGTTTAGGCTGTGCATTGAGTCACACTGAGGTGTGTGTGTATCCTTGAGTGTGTTGGTATAGATTGTGCATAGAATCACAGTACCATATGTGTGTGTGTGTGCTGCTAAAATCTGAGCATTGAGTCACACTGTCGTGTGTGGTGTGTGTCTGTATGTACTTGTATGGACTGTACATTGAGTCACAGTGAGCATGTGTGTGTGTGTGTGTGTGCGCACTGGTATGCCTTGAACACTGAATCAGCTAGGTGTGTGTGTGTGCTCATATTGGCTTTGAGTTGAGTCACTGAGTTCTATGTGTGTCTGTGTAGGAGGGGGGCTACAGACTATGCATTTAGTCACACTGACACGTTTGTGTACGTGAGTGTGTGTTGTGGTATGTGATTTCATTGAGTCACTGGAGTTTGTGTGTGTGTGTGTGGTGTTACAGACTGCATTGAGTCACAGTGAGGCGTGTGTGTGTATGATGGCATAGGCAATTGATTGAGTCACAGTGACGCATGTGTGTGTGTTCTCATATAGGCTGTGCATTGAATCACAGTGAGACATGTATCTGTGAGTGTGTGTTTGTGTGTGCTAGTATATGGTGTGTATTGAGTCACACTGAGGTGTGTGTGTGTGTGTATGTGTTGTTATAGATTGTGCATTGAGTCAGAGTGCCGTGTCAGTGTGTGCATGCTGGTATAGACTATGCACTGAATCAGGGTGAGGGGTGTGTGTGTCTGTGTGTTCTGGTATAGGCGGACCATTGAGTCACACTGAGGTGTGTGTGTGTGTCTGTGTGTGTGTGTGTGTGCTGGTACAGCCTGTGCATTAATCACAGTCAGTTGTGTGTGTATGTTCACCTACAAGTTGCACTTTGTGTCACAGTGTGTCTGTGTGTGATATTATACGGTATACACTGAGTCAAAGGGAGCTGTGTGGGGGGGCTGATGTGCTCTTATAGACTTTGCATTGAGTCACACTGAGTTGTGTGTTTGAAAGTCTGTCTGTGTGTGTGTGTGTGTGTGTGTAGAGGTAAACGCTGTGTACTGACTCACAGTGAGCATTGTGTGCTTCTGTGTGTGTGTATGTCTGCTAGCTTAGACTGTGCACAGAGTCCTAGGGAGCCTTGTGTGTGTGTGTGTGTGTGTGTGTTGGTAAAGACTGTGCATTGGGTCGCAGTGAGCTGTCTTTGTGTGTGTGACTGCTGGTGTAGCCTGTGCATTGATTCAAGTTGAGCTGTGAGGGTGTGTGTGGTGTTGATATGGATGGTGCACTGTGTCACACTGAGTTGCGTGTGTGTGCTTGTATAATCTGAGCGTTGAGTCACACTGAGGTTTGTGCTTCGTGTCTGAAGGTAGTTGTATGGAATGTGCCTTGGGTCACAATGAATTGTGTATGTGTACGTTTTTGTGTGTACTTGGTGGTGTAGAGTCTGTATTGAGTCACACTAAGTTGTGAGTGTGTGTGTGTGATGGTATAGGATGTGCATTGAGTCACAAAGCCGTGTGTGTGTGTCTGTGCTGGGATAGGCTGTGCATTGATTCACAGTGAGCCTTGTGTATGAGCTAGTACGGATTGTGCATTAGTCAGTGAACCACGTGTGTGCTTTTCTGTGTTTGTCTGCTGATATAGGCTGTGAACTGAGTCACAGTGGGCCATGTGTGTTTGTGTCTGATGGTATAGGTGATTCATTGAGTCACAGTGAGCCATGTATGAGTGCGTGTTTGTGTGTGTGTGTGTTGTGCTATAGGGTGAGCATTGAGTCACAGTGTGCTGTGTGTGTGTTGTTGTCTGTGTGTGTAGTATAGTCTGAGCATTCAGTTACAGTGTGATGTGTTGCATGTGTTTCTGCTATTATGAAGTGTACATTGAGTCACAATGAGCCCTCTGTAATTGTGTGTGTGTTTGTGTGTGTTGGTAGAGGCTGTGCATTGAATCAGAATTAGGTGTTTATGTGTGTGCGGTGGTATGAGCTTTGCATTGTGTCATGGAGGTGTGTGTGTGTGTCTGTGTGTGTCTGCTGCTACAGATTTCATTGAGTCACAGTGAGCCTGGTGAGTGTCTGTGTGCTGATAGAGGCTGTGAATTGAGTCACATTTTCTTATATGTGTGTGATTGTGTGCTGGTATACACTGTGCATGGAGTCATAGTGAGCAGGTCTGTGTGTGTCTGTGTGTTTGTGCAGTAGTACAGAAGGAGCATTTAATCAGTTATGTGTGTGTGTGTATGTTCGTTTGGTCTTTGCATTGAGTCACTGAGGTGTACGTGTGTGTGTGTGTGGTGCGATAGATTGTGCATTGAGTCAGAATGAGCCGTGAGTGTGTGTGTATGAGAGTGTGTGTGCTGGTGGGATTTTGTTGCACTGGGGTGTGTGTGTGTGTGTACTGCTACAGACTGCATTGAGTCACAGTGAGACGTGTTTGTGTGTGCTGGTATAGGCGATTGATTCACAGTGATCCATTTGTGTGTGTGTGTTAGTATGCGTGTGTTCTTGTTTGGGCTGTGCATTGAGTCACACTGCGATGTGTGTGTATGCTTGTGTGTTTTGGTATAGATTGTGCATAGAATCACAATACCATATGTGTGTGTGTGTGCTGGTAAAATCTGAGCATTGAGTCACACTGTCCTGTGTGCTGTGTGTCTATGTACTTGAATGGACTGTGCATTGAGTCACAGTGAGCATGTGTGTGTGTTTGTGTGTGTGTGTGTGCACTGGTATGCTTTGAACCCTGAATCAGCGAGGGGTGTGTGTGTGTGTGCTCATATTGGCTTTGAGTTGAGTCACTGAAGTGTATGTGTGTCTGTTTAGGTGGGGGGCTACAGACTGTGAATTGAGTCACACTGAGTTGTTTGTGTACATGAGTGAGTGTTGTGTATGGGTTTTCATTGAGTCACTGGGTTTTGTGTGTGTGTGTGTGTGTGTTTGTAGTGCTACGGACTGCATTGGGTCACAGTGAGCTGTGTGTGTGTGTGCTTGCTGCTGTAGGCTGTGCATTGATTCAAGGTTAGCTGTCAGTGTGTGTGGTGCTGGAATGGAATGTGCACTGAGACAGTCATCTGTGTGTGTGTGTGCATACATGTGTGCTGGAATCAGCTGTGCACTGCATCACTGTGAGCCATGTGTGTGTTTGTGTGTGTGTGCTGGAAAATCTGAGCATTGAGTTACACTGAGTTCTGTGCTGTGTGTCTGTATGTAGTGGTATGGCCTGTGCAAGGAATCAGTGAGCTGTGTGTGTGTGTTTGTGTATTTGGTGGTGTAGAGTCTGTATTGAGTCTCATTAACCTGTGTGTGTGTGTGTGTGTGTGTGTGATGGTATAGGATGTGCATTGGGTCACAGAGCCGTATATATGTGTCTGAGCTGGTATAGGCAGTGCATTGACTCACAGTGAGTGTTGTGTATGTGCTACTACAGACTGTGCATTGAGTCAGTGATCAATTTTGTGTGTTTGTGTGATTGTCTGCTCATATAGGCTGTGCACTGTGTCACAGTAACCCATGTGTGTTTGTGGGAGTGTGTTTTTGAGTGATGGTATAAGTGGTTCATTGTGTCACAGTGAGCCATGTATGAGTGCATGTTTGTGTGTGTGTGTGTGTTCTGGTAGAGGCTAAGCATTGTGTCACAGTGTGCCATGTGTGTGTGTGGTTGTGTGTGTGTGTAGTACAGTCTGAACATTGATTTACAGTGAGATGTCTTGTATGTGTTTGTGCTTGTATCAACTATACGTTGAGTCACAATGAGCCATGCGTGTGTGTGTGTGCTGGTAGAGGCTGAGCATTGAATCACAGTTAGGAGTTTGTTTGTGTGTACTGGTATGGGCTTTGCATTGAGTCACAGAGGTATGTGTGTGTTTGTGTGTGTCTATGTGTGTATGTCTGTGTTGCCACAGACTTCATTGTGTCAGAGTGAGCTTTATGAGTGTCTGTGTGCAGATACAGGCTGTGAATTGAGTCCCAGTGTGTTATGTGTGTGTGTGTGTGTGCTGGTATAGCCTGTGCATTGAGTCACAGTGAGCTGTGTGTGTGTGTGTTTGCTGGTGTAGGCTGTGCAGTGATTCAAGGTGACCTGTGATTGTGTGTGTTGAACAGGAACGGACTGTGCACTGAGTCACAGTGAGCCATGTGTGAGTGTGTGCATGTGTGTGAGCCAGTTTAGGATGTGCACTGAGTCACGGTGAGCTGTGTGTGTTTGTGTGTGTGTTCTGGTAAAATATGAGCATTGAGTCACACTGAGGGGTGTCCTGTGTGTCTGTATGTACTGGCATGGACTGTGAATGGAATCACAGTGAGCGCTGTGTGTGTGTATTTTGTTGTATAGAGTCTTTATTGAGTCACACTAAGCTGTGTGTGTGTATGTGTGTGTGTGTGATGGTATAGGTGGTTCATTGAGTCAGAGTGAGCCAAGTATGAGTGTGTGTGTGTGTTTTTGGGTAAAAGCTGAGCATTGCATCACAGGGTGTCATGTGTGTGTCTGTTGTTGTGTGTCTGTGTAGTACAGTCTGAGCATTGAGTTACAGTGAGATGTGTTGCATGTGTTTGTGCTAGTATGAACTGCACATTGAGTCACAACGAGCCATGTGTGTTTGTGTGTGTGTGCTGGTGGAGGCTGATCATTGAATCACAGTTACGTGTTTGTGTGTGTGTGCTGGTATGGGATTTTCATTGAGTCACGGACTTGTATGTGTGTGTGTGTGCATGTGTGTGTGTTGCTAAGATTTACTTCAGTCACAGTGAGCCTTGTGAGTGTATAGGCTGTGAATTGAGTCACAGTGTGTTATGTGTGAGTGTGTCTGTGTGTGTGCTGGTAAAGACAGTGCATTGAGTCACAATAAGTTGTGTGTGTGTTAATATTCTCATATAGACTGTGCATTGAGTAACAGTGAGCAAGTGTGTGTGAGTTTGTGGGAGTGTATGAGCACTGGTATGGGTGGAGCCTTGAATCAGTAAGGTGTGTGTGTGTGTATTCGTTTGGTCTTTGCATTGAGTCACTAAGGTGTATATGTGTGTGTGTGTGGTGTTATAGACTGTGCATTGAGTCAGAGTGAGCCATGAGTGTGTGTGTACGAGAGTGTGTGTGCTGGTGGGCTTTTGTTGATGCACTGGTGTGTGTGCATGTGTGTCTGTTGTGCTACAGACTGCATTGAGTCACAGTGAGACATGTTTGTGGGTGCTGGTATAGGCAATTGATTGAGTCACAGTGATCCATTTGTGTGTGCGTGTTAGTATGCGTGTGTTCTTGTTTAGGCTGTGCATTGAGTCACACTGAGGTGTGTGTGTATCCTTGAGTGTGTTGGTATAGATTGTGCATAGAATCACAGTACCATATGTGTGTGTGTGTGCTGCTAAAATCTGAGCATTGAGTCACACTGTCGTGTGTGGTGTGTGTCTGTATGTACTTGTATGGACTGTACATTGAGTCACAGTGAGCATGTGTGTGTGTGTGTGTGTGTGCGCACTGGTATGCCTTGAACACTGAATCAGCTAGGTGTGTGTGTGTGCTCATATTGGCTTTGAGTTGAGTCACTGAGTTCTATGTGTGTCTGTGTAGGAGGGGGGCTACAGACTATGCATTTAGTCACACTGACACGTTTGTGTACGTGAGTGTGTGTTGTGGTATGTGATTTCATTGAGTCACTGGAGTTTGTGTGTGTGTGTGTGGTGTTACAGACTGCATTGAGTCACAGTGAGGCGTGTGTGTGTATGATGGCATAGGCAATTGATTGAGTCACAGTGACGCATGTGTGTGTGTTCTCATATAGGCTGTGCATTGAATCACAGTGACACATGTATCTGTGAGTGTGTGTTTGTGTGTGCTAGTATATGGTGTGTATTGAGTCACACTGAGGTGTGTGTGTGTGTGTATGTGTTGTTATAGATTGTGCATTGAGTCAGAGTGCCGTGTCAGTGTGTGCATGCTGGTATAGACTATGCACTGAATCAGGGTGAGGGGTGTGTGTGTCTGTGTGTTCTGGTACAGGCGGACCATTGAGTCACACTGAGGTGTGTGTGTGTGTCTGTGTGTGTGTGTGTGTGCTGGTACAGCCTGTGCATTAATCACAGTCAGTTGTGTGTGTATGTTCACCTACAAGTTGCACTTTGTGTCACAGTGTGTCTGTGTGTGATATTATACGGTATACACTGAGTCAAAGGGAGCTGTGTGGGGGGGCTGATGTGCTCTTATAGACTTTGCATTGAGTCACACTGAGTTGTGTGTTTGAAAGTCTGTCTGTGTGTGTGTGTGTGTGTGTGTAGAGGTAAACGCTGTGTACTGACTCACAGTGAGCATTGTGTGCTTCTGTGTGTGTGTATGTCTGCTAGCTTAGACTGTGCACAGAGTCCTAGGGAGCCTTGTGTGTGTGTGTGTGTGTTGGTAAAGACTGTGCATTGCGTTGCAGTGAGCTGTCTTTGTCTGTGTGTGTGACTGCTGGTGTAGGCTGTGCGTTGATTCAAGTTGAGCTGTGAGGGTGTGTGTGGTGTTGATATGGATGGTACACTGTGTCACACTGAGTTGCGTGTGTGTGCTTGTATAATCTGAGCGTTGAGTCACACTGAGGTTTGTGCTTCGTGTCTGAAGGTAGTTGTATGGAATGTGCCTTGGGTCACAATGAATTGTGTATGTGTACGTTTTTGTGTGTACTTGGTGGTGTAGAGTCTGTATTGAGTCACACTAAGTTGTGAGTGTGTGTGTGTGATGGTATAGGATGTGCATTGAGTCACAAAGCCGTGTGTGTGTGTCTGTGCTGGGATAGGCTGTGCATTGATTCACAGTGAGCCTTGTGTATGAGCTAGTACGGATTGTGCATTAGTCAGTGAACCACGTGTGTGCTTTTCTGTGTTTGTCTGCTGATATAGGCTGTGAACTGAGTCACAGTGGGCCATGTGTGTTTGTGTCTGATGGTATAGGTGATTCATTGAGTCACAGTGAGCCATGTATGAGTGCGTGTTTGTGTGTGTGTGTGTTGTGCTATAGGGTGAGCATTGAGTCACAGTGTGCTGTGTGTGTGTTGTTGTCTGTGTGTGTAGTATAGTCTGAGCATTCAGTTACAGTGTGATGTGTTGCATGTGTTTCTGCTATTATGAAGTGTACATTGAGTCACAATGAGCCCTCTGTAATTGTGTGTGTGTTTGTGTGTGTTGGTAGAGGCTGTGCATTGAATCAGAATTAGGTGTTTATGTGTGTGCGGTGGTATGAGCTTTGCATTGTGTCATGGAGGTGTGTGTGTGTGTCTGTGTGTGTCTGCTGCTACAGATTTCATTGAGTCACAGTGAGCCTGGTGAGTGTCTGTGTGCTGATAGAGGCTGTGAATTGAGTCACATTTTCTTATATGTGTGTGATTGTGTGCTGGTATACACTGTGCATGGAGTCATAGTGAGCAGGTCTGTGTGTGTCTGTGTGTTTGTGCAGTAGTACAGAAGGAGCATTTAATCAGTTATGTGTGTGTGTGTATGTTCGTTTGGTCTTTGCATTGAGTCACTGAGGTGTACGTGTGTGTGTGTGGTGCGATAGATTGTGCATTGAGTCAGAATGAGCCGTGAGTGTGTGTGTATGAGAGTGTGTGTGCTGGTGGGATTTTGTTGCACTGGGGTGTGTGTGTGTGTGTACTGCTACAGACTGCATTGAGTCACAGTGAGACGTGTTTGTGTGTGCTGGTATAGGCGATTGATTCACAGTGATCCATTTGTGTGTGTGTGTTAGTATGCGTGTGTTCTTGTTTGGGCTGTGCATTGAGTCACACTGCGATGTGTGTGTATGCTTGTGTGTTTTGGTATAGATTGTGCATAGAATCACAATACCATATGTGTGTGTGTGTGCTGGTAAAATCTGAGCATTGAGTCACACTGTCCTGTGTGCTGTGTGTCTATGTACTTGAATGGACTGCGCATTGAGTCACAGTGAGCATGTGTGTGTGTTTGTGTGTGTGCTCATATTGGCTTTGAGTTGAGTCACTGAAGTGTATGTGTGTCTGTTTAGGTGGGGGGCTACAGACTGTGAATTGAGTCACACTGAGTTGTTTGTGTACATGAGTGAGTGTTGTGTATGGGTTTTCATTGAGTCACTGGGTTTTGTGTGTGTGTGTGTGTGTGTGTTTGTAGTGCTACGGACTGCATTGGGTCACAGTGAGCTGTGTGTGTGTGTGCTTGCTGCTGTAGGCTGTGCATTGATTCAAGGTTAGCTGTCAGTGTGTGTGGTGCTGGAATGGAATGTGCACTGAGACAGTCATCTGTGTGTGTGTGTGCATACATGTGTGCTGGAATCAGCTGTGCACTGCATCACTGTGAGCCATGTGTGTGTTTGTGTGTGTGTGCTGGAAAATCTGAGCATTGAGTTACACTGAGTTCTGTGCTGTGTGTCTGTATGTAGTGGTATGGCCTGTGCAAGGAATCAGTGAGCTGTGTGTGTGTGTGTTTGTGTATTTGGTGGTGTAGAGTCTGTATTGAGTCTCATTAACCTGTGTGTGTGTGTGTGTGTGTGTGTGTGATGGTATAGGATGTGCATTGGGTCACAGAGCCGTATATATGTGTCTGAGCTGGTATAGGCAGTGCATTGACTCACAGTGAGTGTTGTGTATGTGCTACTACAGACTGTGCATTGAGTCAGTGATCAATTTTGTGTGTTTGTGTGATTGTCTGCTCATATAGGCTGTGCACTGTGTCACAGTAACCCATGTGTGTTTGTGGGAGTGTGTTTTTGAGTGATGGTATAAGTGGTTCATTGTGTCACAGTGAGCCATGTATGAGTGCATGTTTGTGTGTGTGTGTGTGTTCTGGTAGAGGCTAAGCATTGTGTCACAGTGTGCCATGTGTGTGTGTGGTTGTGTGTGTGTGTAGTACAGTCTGAACATTGATTTACAGTGAGATGTCTTGTATGTGTTTGTGCTTGTATGAACTATACGTTGAGTCAAAATGAGCCATGCGTGTGTGTGTGTGCTGGTAGAGGCTGAGCATTGAATCACAGTTAGGAGTTTGTTTGTGTGTACTGGTATGGGCTTTGCATTGAGTCACAGAGGTGTGTGTGTGTTTGTGTGTGTCTATGTGTGTATGTCTGTGTTGCCACAGACTTCATTGTGTCAGAGTGAGCTTTATGAGTGTCTGTGTGCAGATACAGGCTGTGAATTGAGTCCCAGTGTGTTATGTGTGTGTGTGTGTGTGTGTGCTGGTATAGCCTGTGCATTGAGTCACAGTGAGCTGTGTGTGTGTGTGTTTGCTGGTGTAGGCTGTGCAGTGATTCAAGGTGACCTGTGATTGTGTGTGTTGAACAGGAACGGACTGTGCACTGAGTCACAGTGAGCCATGTGTGAGTGTGTGCATGTGTGTGAGCCAGTTTAGGATGTGCACTGAGTCACGGTGAGCTGTGTTTGTGTGTGTGTTCTGGTAAAATATGAGCATTGAGTCACACTGAGGGGTGTCCTGTGTGTCTGTATGTACTGGCATGGACTGTGAATGGAATCACAGTGAGCGCTGTGTGTGTGTATTTTGTTGTATAGAGTCTTTATTGAGTCACACTAAGCTGTGTGTGTGTATGTGTGTGTGTGTGATGGTATAGGTGGTTCATTGAGTCAGAGTGAGCCAAGTATGAGTGTGTGTGTGTGTTTTTGGGTAAAAGCTGAGCATTGCATCACAGGGTGTCATGTGTGTGTCTGTTGTTGTGTGTCTGTGTAGTACAGTCTGAGCATTGAGTTACAGTGAGATGTGTTGCATGTGTTTGTGCTAGTATGAACTGCACATTGAGTCACAATGAGCCATGTGTGTTTGTGTGTGTGTGCTGGTGGAGGCTGATCATTGAATCACAGTTACGTGTTTGTGTGTGTGTGCTGGTATGGGTTTTTCATTGAGTCACGGACTTGTATGTGTGTGTGTGTGCATGTGTGTGTGTTGCTAAGATTTACTTCAGTCACAGTGAGCCTTGTGAGTGTATAGGCTGTGAATTGAGTCACAGTGTGTTATGTGTGAGTGTGTCTGTGTGTGTGCTGGTAAAGACAGTGCATTGAGTCACAATAAGTTGTGTGTGTGTTAATATTCTCATATAGACTGTGCATTGAGTAACAGTGAGCAAGTGTGTGTGAGTTTGTGGGAGTGTATGAGCACTGGTATGGGTGGAGCCTTGAATCAGTAAGGGGTGTGTGTGTGTATTCGTTTGGTCTTTGCATTGAGTCACTAAGGTGTATATGTGTGTGTGTGGTGTTATAGACTGTGCATTGAGTCAGAGTGAGCCGTGAGTGTGTGTGTACGAGAGTGTGTGTGCTGGTGGGCTTTTGTTGATGCACTGGTGTGTGTGCATGTGTGTCTGTTGTGCTACAGACTGCATTGAGTCACAGTGAGACATGTTTGTGGGTGCTGGTATAGGCGATTGATTGAGTCACAGTGATCCATTTGTGTGTGCGTGTTAGTATGCGTGTGTTCTTGTTTAGGTTGTGCATTGAGTCACACTGAGGTGTGTGTGTATCCTTGAGTGTGTTGGTATAGATTGTGCATAGAATCACAGTAACATATGTGTGTGTGTGTGCTGGTAAAATCTGAGCATTGAGTCACACTGTCGTGTGTGGTGTGTGTCTGTATGTACTTGTATGGACTGTACATTGAGTCACAGTGAGCATGTGTGTGTGTGTGTGTGTGTGCACTGGTATGCCTTGAACACTGAATCAGCTAGGTGTGTGTGTGTGCTCATACTGGCTTTGAGTTGAGTCACTGAGTTCTATGTGTGTCTGTGTAGGAGGGGGGCTACAGACTATGCATTTAGTCACACTGACACGTTTGTGTACGTGAGTGTGTGTTGTGGCATGTGATTTCATTGAGTCACTGGAGTTTGTGTGTGTGTGTGTGTGGTGTTACAGACTGCATTGAGTCACAGTGAGGCGTGTGTGTGTATGATGGCATAGGCAATTGATTGAGTCACAGTGAGGCATGTGTGTGTGTTCTCATATAGGCTGTGCATTGAATCACAGTGAGACATGTATCTGTGAGTTTGTGTTTGTGTGTGCTAGTATATGGTGTGTATTGAGTCACACTGAGGTGTGTGCATGTGCGTATGTGTTGTTATAGATTGTGCATTGAGTCAGAGTGCCGTGTCAGTGTGTGCATGCTGGTATAGACTATGCAAGGAATCAGAGTGAGGGGTGTGTGTGTCTGTGTGTTCTGGTATAGGCGGGCCATTGAGTCACACTGAGGTGTGTGTGTGTGTCTGTGTGTGTGTGTGTGTGCTGGTACAGCCTGTGCATTAATCACAGTCAGTTGTGTGTGTATGTTCACCTACAAGTTGCACTTTGTGTCACAGTGTGTCTGTGTGTGATATTATACGGTATACACTGAGTCAAAGGGAGCTGTGTGGGGGGGCTGATGTGCTCTTATAGACTTTGCATTGAGTCACACTGAGTTGTGTGTTTGAAAGTCTGTCTGTGTGTGTGTGTGTGTGTAGAGGTATACGCTGTGTACTGACTCACAGTGAGCATTGTGTGCTTCTGTGTGTGTGTATGTCTTCTAGCTTAGACTGTGCACAGAGTCCCAGGGAGCCTTGTGTGTGTGTGTGTGTGTGTGTGTGTGTTGGTAAAGACTGTGCATTGGGTCGCAGTGAGCTGTCTTTGTCTGTGTGTGTGACTGCTGGTGTAGGCTGTGCATTGATTCAAGTTGAGCTGTGAGGGTGTGTGTGGTGTTGATATGGACGGTGCACTGTGTCACACTGAGTTGCGTGTGTGTGCTTGTATAATCTGAGCGTTGAGTCACACTGAGGTTTGTGCTTCGTGTCTGAAGGTAGTTGTATGGAATGTGCCTTGGGTCACAATGAATTGTGTATGTGTACGTTTTTGTGTGTACTTGGTGGTGTAGAGTCTGTATTGAGTCACACTAAGTTGTGAGTGTGTGTGTGTGATGGTATAGGATGTGCATTGAGTCACAAAGCCGTGTGTGTGTGTCTGTGCTGGGATAGGCTGTGCATTGATTCACAGTGAGCCTTGTGTATGAGCTAGTATGGATTGTGCATTAGTCAGTGAACCACGTGTGTGCTTTTCTGTGTTTGTCTGCTGATATAGGCTGTGAACTGAGTCACAGTGGGCCATGTGTGTTTGTGTCTGATGGTATAGGTGATTCATTGAGTCACAGTGAGCCATGTATAAGTGCGTGTTTGTGTGTGTGTGTTGTGCTATAGGGTGAGCATTGAGTCACAGTGTGCTGTGTGTGTGTTGTTGTCTGTGTGTGTAGTATAGTCTGAGCATTCAGTTACAGTGTGATGTGTTGCATGTGTTTCTGCTATTATGAAGTGTACATTGAGTCACAATGAGCCCTCTGTAATTGTGTGTGTGTTTGTGTGTGTTGGTAGAGGCTGTGCATTGAATCAGAATTAGGTGTTTATGTGTGTGCGGTGGTATGAGCTTTGCATTGTGTCATGGAGGTGTGTGTGTGTGTCTGTGTGTGTCTGCTGCTACAGATTTCATTGAGTCACAGTGAGCCTGGTGAGTGTCTGTGTGCTGATAGAGGCTGTGAATTGAGTCACATTTTCTTATATGTGTGTGATTGTGTGCTGGTATACACTGTGCATGGAGTCATAGTGAGCAGGTCTGTGTGTGTCTGTGTGTTTGTGCAGTAGTACAGAAGGAGCATTTAATCAGTTATGTGTGTGTGTGTATGTTCGTTTGGTCTTTGCATTGAGTCACTGAGGTGTACGTGTGTGTGTGTGTGGTGCGATAGATTGTGCATTGAGTCAGAATGAGCCGTGAGTGTGTGTGTATGAGAGTGTGTGTGCTGGTGGGATTTTGTTGCACTGGGGGGGGTGTGTGTGTGTACTGCTACAGACTGCATTGAGTCACAGTGAGACGTGTTTGTGTGTGCTGGTATAGGCGATTGATTCACAATGATCCATTTGTGTGTGTGTGTTAGTATGTGTGTGTTCTTGTTTGTGCTGTGCATTGAGTCACACTGCGATGTGTGTGTATGCTTGTGTGTTTTGGTATAGATTGTGCATAGAATCACAGTACCATATGTGTGTGTGTGTGCTGGTAAAATCTGAGCATTGAGTCACACTGTCCTGTGTGCTGTGTGTCTATGTACTTGTATGGACTGTGCATTGAGTCACAGTGAGCATGTGTGTGTGTTTGTGTGTGTGTGTGTGCTCATATTGGCTTTGAGTTGAGTCACTGAAGTGTATGTGTGTCTGTTTAGGTGGTGGGCTACAGACTGTGAATTGAGTCACACTGAGTTGTTTGTGTACATGAGTGAGTGTTGTGTATGGGTTTTCATTGAGTCACTGGGTTTTGTGTGTGTGTGTGTGTGTGTGTTTGTAGTGCTACGGACTGCATTGGGTCACAGTGAGCTGTGTGTGTGTGTGCTTGCTGCTGTAGGCTGTGCATTGATTCAAGGTTAGCTGTCAGTGTGTGTGGTGCTGGAATGGAATGTGCACTGAGACACAGTCATCTGTGTGTGTGTGTGCATACATGTGTGCTGGAATCAGCTGTGCACTGCATCACTGTGAGCCATGTGTGTGTTTGTGTGTGTGTGCTGGAAAATCTGAGCATTGAGTTACACTGAGTTCTGTGCTGTGTGTCTGTATGTAGTGGTATGGCCTGTGCAAGGAATCAGTGAGCTGTGTGTGTGTGTGTTTGTGTATTTGGTGGTGTAGAGTCTGTATTGAGTCTCATGAAGCTGTGTGTGTGTGTGTGTGTGTGTGTGTGTGATGGTATAGGATGTGCATTGGGTCACAGAGCCGTATATATGTGTCTGAGCTGGTATAGGCAGTGCATTGACTCACAGTGAGTGTTGTGTATGTGCTACTACAGACTGTGCATTGAGTCAGTGATCAATTTTGTGTGTTTTTGTGATTGTCTGCTCATATAGGCTGTGCACTGTGTCACAGTAACCCATGTGTGTTTGTGGGAGTGTGTTTTTGAGTGATGGTATAAGTGGTTCATTGTGTCACAGTGAGCCATGTATGAGTGCATGTTTGTGTGTGTGTGTGTGTTCTGGTAGAGGCTAAGCATTGTGTCACAGTGTGCCATGTGTGTGTGTGGTTGTGTGTGTGTGTAGTACAGTCTGAACATTGATTTACAGTGAGATGTCTTGTATGTGTTTGTGCTTGTATGAACTATACGTTGAGTCACAATGAGCCATGCGTGTGTGTGTGTGCTGGTAGAGGCTGAGCATTGAATCACAGTTAGGAGTTTGTTTGTGTGTACTGGTATGGGCTTTGCATTGAGTCACAGAGGTATGTGTGTGTTTGTGTGTGTCTATGTGTGTATGTCTGTGTTGCCACAGACTTCATTGTGTCAGAGTGAGCTTTATGAGTGTCTGTGTGCAGATACAGGCTGTGAATTGAGTCCCAGTGTGTTATGTGTGTGTGTGTGTGTGTGTGTGCTGGTATAGCCTGTGCATTGAGTCACAGTGAGCTGTGTGTGTGTGTGTTTGCTGGTGTAGGCTGTGCAGTGATTCAAGGTGACCTGTGATTGTGTGTGTTGAACAGGAACGGACTGTGCACTGAGTCACAGTGAGCCATGTGTGAGTGTGTGCATGTGTGTGAGCCAGTTTAGGATGTGCACTGAGTCACGGTGAGCTGTGTGTGTTTGTCTGTGTGTTCTGGTAAAATATGAGCATTGAGTCACACTGAGGGGTGTCCTGTGTGTCTGTATGTACTGGCATGGACTGTGAATGGAATCACAGTGAGCGCTGTGTGTGTGTATTTTGTTGTATAGAGTCTTTATTGAGTCACACTAAGCTGTGTGTGTGTATGTGTGTGTGTGTGATGGTATAGGTGGTTCATTGAGTCAGAGTGAGCCAAGTATGAGTGTGTGTGTGTGTTTTTGGGTAAAAGCTGAGCATTGCATCACAGGGTGTCATGTGTGTGTCTGTTGTTGTGTGTCTGTGTAGTACAGTCTGAGCATTGAGTTACAGTGAGATGTGTTGCATGTGTTTGTGCTAGTATGAACTGCACATTGAGTCACAACGAGCCATGTGTGTTTGTGTGTGTGTGCTGCTGGAGGCTGATCATTGAATCACAGTTACGTGTTTGTGTGTGTGTGCTGGTATGGGCTTTTCATTGAGTCACGGACTTGTATGTGTGTGTGTGTGCATGTGTGTGTGTTGCTAAGATTTACTTCAGTCACAGTGAGCCTTGTGAGTGTATAGGCTGTGAATTGAGTCACAGTGTGTTATGTGTGAGTGTGTCTGTGTGTGTGCTGGTAAAGACAGTGCATTGAGTCACAATAAGTTGTGTGTGTGTTAATATTCTCATATAGACTGTGCATTGAGTAACAGTGAGCAAGTGTGTGTGAGTTTGTGGGAGTGTATGAGCACTGGTATGGGTGGAGCCTTGAATCAGTAAGGTGTGTGTGTGTGTATTCGTTTGGTCTTTGCATTGAGTCACTAAGGTGTATATGTGTGTGTGTGTGGTGTTATAGACTGTGCATTGAGTCAGAGTGAGCCGTGAGTGTGTGTGTACGAGAGTGTGTGTGCTGGTGGGCTTTTGTTGATGCACTGGTGTGTGTGCATGTGTGTCTGTTGTGCTACAGACTGCATTGAGTCACAGTGAGACATGTTTGTGGGTGCTGGTATAGGCAATTGATTGAGTCACAGTGATCCATTTGTGTGTGCGTGTTAGTATGCGTGTGTTCTTGTTTAGGCTGTGCATTGAGTCACACTGAGGTGTGTGTGTATCCTTGAGTGTGTTGGTATAGATTGTGCATAGAATCACAGTACCATATGTGTGTGTGTGTGCTGCTAAAATCTGAGCATTGAGTCACACTGTCGTGTGTGGTGTGTGTCTGTATGTACTTGTATGGACTGTACATTGAGTCACAGTGAGCATGTGTGTGTGTGTGTGTGTGTGTGCACTGGTATGCCTTCAACACTGAATCAGCTAGGTGTGTGTGTGTGCTCATATTGGCTTTGAGTTGAGTCACTGAGTTCTATGTGTGTCTGTGTAGGAGGGGGGCTACAGACTATGCATTTAGTCACACTGACACGTTTGTGTACGTGAGTGTGTGTTGTGGTATGTGATTTCATTGAGTCACTGGAGTTTGTGTGTGTGTGTGTGGTGTTACAGACTGCATTGAGTCACAGTGAGGCGTGTGTGTGTATGATGGCATAGGCAATTGATTGAGTCACAGTGACGCATGTGTGTGTGTTCTCATATAGGCTGTGCATTGAATCACAGTGACACATGTATCTGTGAGTGTGTGTTTGTGTGTGCCAGTATATGGTGTGTATTGAGTCACACTGAGGTGTGTGTGTGTGTGTGTGTATGTGTTGTTATAGATTGTGCATTGAGTCAGAGTGCCGTGTCAGTGTGTGCATGCTGGTATAGACTATGCACTGAATCAGGGTGAGGGGTGTGTGTGTCTGTGTGTTCTGGTATAGGCGGACCATTGAGTCACACTGAGGTGTGTGTGTGTGTCTGTGTGTGTGTGTGTGTGCTGGTACAGCCTGTGCATTAATCACAGTCAGTTGTGTGTGTATGTTCACCTACAAGTTGCACTTTGTGTCACAGTGTGTCTGTGTGTGATATTATACGGTATACACTGAGTCAAAGGGAGCTGTGTGGGGGGGCTGATGTGCTCTTATAGACTTTGCATTGAGTCACACTGAGTTGTGTGTTTGAAAGTCTGTCTGTGTGTGTGTGTGTGTGTGTGTAGAGGTAAACGCTGTGTACTGACTCACAGTGAGCATTGTGTGCTTCTGTGTGTGTGTATGTCTGCTAGCTTAGACTGTGCACAGAGTCCTAGGGAGCCTTGTGTGTGTGTGTGTGTGTGTGTGTTGGTAAAGACTGTGCATTGGGTCGCAGTGAGCTGTCTTTGTCTGTGTGTGTGACTGCTGGTGTAGGCTGTGCATTGATTCAAGTTGAGCTGTGAGGGTGTGTGTGGTGTTGATATGGATGGTGCACTGTGTCACACTGAGTTGCGTGTGTGTGCTTGTATAATCTGAGCGTTGAGTCACACTGAGGTTTGTGCTTCGTGTCTGAAGGTAGTTGTATGGAATGTGCCTTGGGTCACAATGAATTGTGTATGTGTACGTTTTTGTGTGTACTTGGTGGTGTAGAGTCTGTATTGAGTCACACTAAGTTGTGAGTGTGTGTGTGTGATGGTATAGGATGTGCATTGAGTCACAAAGCCGTGTGTGTGTGTCTGTGCTGGGATAGGCTGTGCATTGATTCACAGTGAGCCTTGTGTATGAGCTAGTACGGATTGTGCATTAGTCAGTGAACCACGTGTGTGCTTTTCTGTGTTTGTCTGCTGATATAGGCTGTGAACTGAGTCACAGTGGGCCATGTGTGTTTGTGTCTGATGGTATAGGTGATTCATTGAGTCACAGTGAGCCATGTATGAGTGCGTGTTTGTGTGTGTGTGTGTTGTGCTATAGGGTGAGCATTGAGTCACAGTGTGCTGTGTGTGTTTTGTTGTCTGTGTGTGTAGTATAGTCTGAGCATTCAGTTACAGTGTGATGTGTTGCATGTGTTTCTGCTATTATGAAGTGTACATTGAGTCACAATGAGCCCTCTGTAATTGTGTGTGTGTTTGTGTGTGTTGGTAGAGGCTGTGCATTGAATCAGAATTAGGTGTTTATGTGTGTGCGGTGGTATGAGCTTTGCATTGTGTCATGGAGGTGTGTGTGTGTGTCTGTGTGTGTCTGCTGCTACAGATTTCATTGAGTCACAGTGAGCCTGGTGAGTGTCTGTGTGCTGATAGAGGCTGTGAATTGAGTCACATTTTCTTATATGTGTGTGATTGTGTGCTGGTATACACTGTGCATGGAGTCATAGTGAGCAGGTCTGTGTGTGTCTGTGTGTTTGTGCAGTAGTACAGAAGGAGCATTTAATCAGTTATGTGTGTGTGTGTATGTTCGTTTGGTCTTTGCATTGAGTCACTGAGGTGTACGTGTGTGTGTGTGTGGTGCGATAGATTGTGCATTGAGTCAGAATGAGCCGTGAGTGTGTGTGTATGAGAGTGTGTGTGCTGGTGGGATTTTGTTGCACTGGGGTGTGTGTGTGTGTGTACTGCTACAGACTGCATTGAGTCACAGTGAGACGTGTTTGTGTGTGCTGGTATAGGCGATTGATTCACAGTGATCCATTTGTGTGTGTGTGTTAGTATGCGTGTGTTCTTGTTTGGGCTGTGCATTGAGTCACACTGCGATGTGTGTGTATGCTTGTGTGTTTTGGTATAGATTGTGCATAGAATCACAATACCATATGTGTGTGTGTGTGCTGGTAAAATCTGAGCATTGAGTCACACTGTCCTGTGTGCTGTGTGTCTATGTACTTGAATGGACTGTGCATTGAGTCACAGTGAGCATGTGTGTGTGTTTGTGTGTGTGCTCATATTGGCTTTGAGTTGAGTCACTGAAGTGTATGTGTGTCTGTTTAGGTGGGGGGCTACAGACTGTGAATTGAGTCACACTGAGTTGTTTGTGTACATGAGTGAGTGTTGTGTATGGGTTTTCATTGAGTCACTGGGTTTTGTGTGTGTGTGTGTGTGTTTGTAGTGCTACGGACTGCATTGGGTCACAGTGAGCTGTGTGTGTGTGTGCTTGCTGCTGTAGGCTGTGCATTGATTCAAGGTTAGCTGTCAGTGTGTGTGGTGCTGGAATGGAATGTGCACTGAGACAGTCATCTGTGTGTGTGTGTGCATACATGTGTGCTGGAATCAGCTGTGCACTGCATCACTGTGAGCCATGTGTGTGTTTGTGTGTGTGTGCTGGAAAATCTGAGCATTGAGTTACACTGAGTTCTGTGCTGTGTGTCTGTATGTAGTGGTATGGCCTGTGCAAGGAATCAGTGAGCTGTGTGTGTGTGTTTGTGTATTTGGTGGTGTAGAGTCTGTATTGAGTCTCATTAACCTGTGTGTGTGTGTGTGTGTGTGTGTGTGATGGTATAGGATGTGCATTGGGTCACAGAGCCGTATATATGTGTCTGAGCTGGTATAGGCAGTGCATTGACTCACAGTGAGTGTTGTGTATGTGCTACTACAGACTGTGCATTGAGTCAGTGATCAATTTTGTGTGTTTGTGTGATTGTCTGCTCATATAGGCTGTGCACTGTGTCACAGTAACCCATGTGTGTTTGTGGGAGTGTGTTTTTGAGTGATGGTATAAGTGGTTCATTGTGTCACAGTGAGCCATGTATGAGTGCATGTTTGTGTGTGTGTGTGTGTTCTGGTAGAGGCTAAGCATTGTGTCACAGTGTGCCATGTGTGTGTGTGGTTGTGTGTGTGTGTAGTACAGTCTGAACATTGATTTACAGTGAGATGTCTTGTATGTGTTTGTGCTTGTATGAACTATACGTTGAGTCAAAATGAGCCATGCGTGTGTGTGTGTGCTGGTAGAGGCTGAGCATTGAATCACAGTTAGGAGTTTGTTTGTGTGTACTGGTATGGGCTTTGCATTGAGTCACAGAGGTATGTGTGTGTTTGTGTGTGTCTATGTGTGTATGTCTGTGTTGCCACAGACTTCATTGTGTCAGAGTGAGCTTTATGAGTGTCTGTGTGCAGATACAGGCTGTGAATTGAGTCCCAGTGTGTTATGTGTGTGTGTGTGTGTGTGTGCTGGTATAGCCTGTGCATTGAGTCACAGTGAGCTGTGTGTGTGTGTGTTTGCTGGTGTAGGCTGTGCAGTGATTCAAGGTGACCTGTGATTGTGTGTGTTGAACAGGAACGGACTGTGCACTGAGTCACAGTGAGCCATGTGTGAGTGTGTGCATGTGTGTGAGCCAGTTTAGGATGTGCACTGAGTCATGGTGAGCTGTGTGTGTTTGTCTGTGTGTTCTGGTAAAATATGAGCATTGAGTCACACTGAGGGGTGTCCTGTGTGTCTGTATGTACTGGCATGGACTGTGAATGGAATCACAGTGAGCGCTGTGTGTGTGTATTTTGTTGTATAGAGTCTTTATTGAGTCACACTAAGCTGTGTGTGTATGTGTGTGTGTGTGATGGTATAGGTGGTTCATTGAGTCAGAGTGAGCCAAGTATGAGTGTGTGTGTGTGTTTGGGTAAAAGCTGAGCATTGCATCACAGGGTGTCATGTGTGTGTCTGTTGTTGTGTGTCTTTGTAGTACAGTCTGAGCATTGAGTTACAGTGAGATGTGTTGCATGTGTTTGTGCTAGTATGAACTGCACATTGAGTCACAACGAGCCATGTGTGTTTGTGTGTGTGTGTGTGTGCTGCTGGAGGCTGATCATTGAATCACAGTTACGTGTTTGTGTGTGTGTGCTGGTATGGGCTTTTCATTGAGTCACGGACTTGTATGTGTGTGTGTGTGCATGTGTGTGTGTTGCTAAGATTTACTTCAGTCACAGTGAGCCTTGTGAGTGTATAGGCTGTGAATTGAGTCACAGTGTGTTATGTGTGAGTGTGTCTGTGTGTGTGCTGGTAAAGACAGTGCATTGAGTCACAATAAGTTGTGTGTGTGTTAATATTCTCATATAGACTGTGCATTGAGTAACAGTGAGCAAGTGTGTGTGAGTTTGTGGGAGTGTATGAACACTGGTATGGGTGGAGCCTTGAATCAGTAAGGTGTGTGTGTGTGTATTCGTTTGGTCTTTGCATTGATTCACTAAGGTGTATATGTGTGTGTGTGTGGTGTTATAGACTGTGCATTGAGTCAGAGTGAGCCGTGAGTGTGTGTGTACGAGAGTGTGTGTGCTGGTGGGCTTTTGTTGATGCACTGGTGTGTGTGCATGTGTGTCTGTTGTGCTACAGAGTGCATTGAGTCACAGTGAGACATGTTTGTGGGTGCTGGTATAGGCAATTGATTGAGTCACAGTGATCCATTTGTGTGTGCGTGTTAGTATGCGTGTGTTCTTGTTTAGGCTGTGCATTGAGTCCCACTGAGGTGTGTGTGTATCCTTGAGTGTGTTGGTATAGATTGTACATAGAATCACAGTACCATATGTGTGTGTGTGTGCTGCTAAAATCTGAGCATTGAGTCACACTGTCGTGTGTGGTGTGTGTCTGTATGTACTTGTATGGACTGTACATTGAGTCACAGTGAGCATGTGTGTGTGTGTGTGTGTGTGTGCACTGGTATGCCTTGAACACTGAATCAGCTAGGTGTGTGTGTGTGCTCATATTGGCTTTGAGTTGAGTCACTGAGTTCTATGTGTGTCTGTGTAGGAGGGGGGCTACAGACTATGCATTTAGTCACACTGACACGTTTGTGTACGTGAGTGTGTGTTGTGGTATGTGATTTCATTGAGTCACTGGAGTTTGTGTGTGTGTGTGTGGTGTTACAGACTGCATTGAGTCACAGTGAGGCGTGTGTGTGTATGATGGCATAGGCAATTGATTGAGTCACAGTGACGCATGTGTGTGTGTTCTCATATAGGCTGTGCATTGAATCACAGTGAGACATGTATCTGTGAGTGTGTGTTTGTGTGTGCTAGTATATGGTGTGTATTGAGTCACACTGAGGTGTGTGTGTGTGTGTATGTGTTGTTATAGATTGTGCATTGAGTCAGAGTGCCGTGTCAGTGTGTGCATGCTGGTATAGACTATGCACTGAATCAGGGTGAGGGGTGTGTGTGTCTGTGTGTTCTGGTATAGGCGGACCATTGAGTCACACTGAGGTGTGTGTGTGTGTCTGTGTGTGTGTGTGTGCTGGTACAGCCTGTGCATTAATCACAGTCAGTTGTGTGTGTATGTTCACCTACAAGTTGCACTTTTTGTCACAGTGTGTCTGTGTGTGATATTATACGGTATACACTGAGTCAAAGGGAGCTGTGTGGGGGGGCTGATGTGCTCTTATAGACTTTGCATTGAGTCACACTCAGTTGTGTGTTTGAAAGTCTGTGTGTGTGTGTGTGTTTGTGTAGAGGTAAACGCTGTGTACTGACTCACAGTGAGCATTGTGTGCTTCTGTGTGTGTGTATGTCTGCTAGCTTAGACTGTGCACAGAGTCCTAGGGAGCCTTGTGTGTGTGTGTGTGTGTGTGTGTTGGTAAAGACTGTGCATTGGGTCGCAGTGAGCTGTCTTTGTCTGTGTGTGTGACTGCTGGTGTAGGCTGTGCATTGATTCAAGTTGAGCTGTGAGGGTGTGTGTGGTGTTGATATGGATGGTGCACTGTGTCACACTGAGTTGCGTGTGTGTGCTTGTATAATCTGAGCGTTGAGTCACACTGAGGTTTGTGCTTCGTGTCTGAAGGTAGTTGTATGGAATGTGCCTTGGGTCACAATGAATTGTGTATGTGTACGTTTTTGTGTGTACTTGGTGGTGTAGAGTCTGTATTGAGTCACACTAAGTTGTGAGTGTGTGTGTGTGATGGTATAGGATGTGCATTGAGTCACAAAGCCGTGTGTGTGTGTCTGTGCTGGGATAGGCTGTGCATTGATTCACAGTGAGCCTTGTGTATGAGCTAGTACGGATTGTGCATTAGTCAGTGAACCACGTGTGTGCTTTTCTGTGTTTGTCTGCTGATATAGGCTGTGAACTGAGTCACAGTGGGCCATGTGTGTTTGTGTCTGATGGTATAGGTGATTCATTGAGTCACAGTGAGCCATGTATGAGTGCGTGTTTGTGTGTGTGTGTGTTGTGCTATAGGGTGAGCATTGAGTCACAGTGTGCTGTGTGTGTGTTGTTGTCTGTGTGTGTAGTATAGTCTGAGCATTCAGTTACAGTGTGATGTGTTGCATGTGTTTCTGCTATTATGAAGTGTACATTGAGTCACAATGAGCCCTCTGTAATTGTGTGTGTGTTTGTGTGTGTTGGTAGAGGCTGTGCATTGAATCAGAATTAGGTGTTTATGTGTGTGCGGTGGTAGGAGCTTTGCATTGTGTCATGGAGGTGTGTGTGTGTGTCTGTGTGTGTCTGCTGCTACAGATTTCATTGAGTCACAGTGAGCCTGGTGAGTGTCTGTGTGCTGATAGAGGCTGTGAATTGAGTCACATTTTCTTATATGTGTGTGATTGTGTGCTGGTATACACTGTGCATGGAGTCATAGTGAGCAGGTCTGTGTGTGTCTGTGTGTTTGTGCAGTAGTACAGAAGGAGCATTTAATCAGTTATGTGTGTGTGTGTATGTTCGTTTGGTCTTTGCATTGAGTCACTGAGGTGTACGTGTGTGTGTGTGTGGTGCGATAGATTGTGCATTGAGTCAGAATGAGCCGTGAGTGTGTGTGTATGAGAGTGTGTGTGCTGGTGGGATTTTGTTGCACTGGGGTGTGTGTGTGTGTGTACTGCTACAGACTGCATTGAGTCACAGTGAGACGTGTTTGTGTGTGCTGGTATAGGCGATTGATTCACAGTGATCCATTTGTGTGTGTGTGTTAGTATGCGTGTGTTCTTGTTTGGGCTGTGCATTGAGTCACACTGCGATGTGTGTGTATGCTTGTGTGTTTTGGTATAGATTGTGCATAGAATCACAGTACCATATGTGTGTGTGTGTGCTGGTAAAATCTGAGCATTGAGTCACACTGTCCTGTGTGCTGTGTGTCTATGTACTTGAATGGACTGTGCATTGAGTCACAGTGAGCATGTGTGTGTGTTTGTGTGTGTGCTCATATTGGCTTTGAGTTGAGTCACTGAAGTGTATGTGTGTCTGTTTAGGTGGGGGGCTACAGACTGTGAATTGAGTCACACTGAGTTGTTTGTGTACATGAGTGAGTGTTGTGTATGGGTTTTCATTGAGTCACTGGGTTTTGTGTGTGTGTGTGTTTGTAGTGCTACGGACTGCATTGGGTCACAGTGAGCTGTGTGTGTGTGTGCTTGCTGCTGTAGGCTGTGCATTGATTCAAGGTTAGCTGTCAGTGTGTGTGGTGCTGGAATGGAATGTGCACTGAGACACAGTCATCTGTGTGTGTGTGTGCATACATGTGTGCTGGAATCAGCTGTGCACTGCATCACTGTGAGCCGTGTGTGTTTGTGTGTGTGTGCTGGAAAATCTGAGCATTGAGTTACACTGAGTTCTGTGCTGTGTGTCTGTATGTAGTGGTATGGCCTGTGCAAGGAATCAGTGAGCTGTGTGTGTGTGTTTGTGTATTTGGTGGTGTAGAGTCTGTATTGAGTCTCATGAAGCTGTGTGTGTGTGTGTGTGTGTGTGTGTGTGATGGTATAGGATGTGCATTGGGTCACAGAGCCGTATATATGTGTCTGAGCTGGTATAGGCAGTGCATTGACTCACAGTGAGTGTTGTGTATGTGCTACTACAGACTGTGCATTGAGTCAGTGATCAATTTTGTGTGTTTGTGTGATTGTCTGCTCATATAGGCTGTGCACTGTGTCACAGTAACCCATGTGTGTTTGTGGGAGTGTGTTTTTGAGTGATGGTATAAGTGGTTCATTGTGTCACAGTGAGCCATGTATGAGTGCATGTTTGTGTGTGTGTGTGTGTTCTGGTAGAGGCTAAGCATTGTGTCACAGTGTGCCATGTGTGTGTGTGGTTGTGTGTGTGTGTAGTACAGTCTGAACATTGATTTACAGTGAGATGTCTTGTATGTGTTTGTGCTTGTATGAACTATACGTTGAGTCAAAATGAGCCATGCGTGTGTGTGTGTGCTGGTAGAGGCTGAGCATTGAATCACAGTTAGGAGTTTGTTTGTGTGTACTGGTATGGGCTTTGCATTGAGTCACAGAGGTATGTGTGTGTTTGTGTGTGTCTATGTATGTATGTCTGTGTTGCCACAGACTTCATTGTGTCAGAGTGAGCTTTATGAGTGTCTGTGTGCAGATACAGGCTGTGAATTGAGTCCCAGTGTGTTATGTGTGTGTGTGTGTGTGTGTGTGCTGGTATAGCCTGTGCATTGAGTCACAGTGAGCTGTGTGTGTGTGTGTTTGCTGGTGTAGGCTGTGCAGTGATTCAAGGTGACCTGTGATTGTGTGTGTTGAACAGGAACGGACTGTGCACTGAGTCACAGTGAGCCATGTGTGAGTGTGTGCATGTGTGTGAGCCAGTTTAGGATGTGCACTGAGTCACGGTGAGCTGTGTGTGTTTGTGTGTGTGTTCTGGTAAAATATGAGCATTGAGTCACACTGAGGGGTGTCCTGTGTGTCTGTATGTACTGGCATGGACTGTGAATGGAATCACAGTGAGCGCTGTGTGTGTGTATTTTGTTGTATAGAGTCTTTATTGAGTCACACTAAGCTGTGTGTGTGTATGTGTGTGTGTGTGATGGTATAGGTGGTTCATTGAGTCAGAGTGAGCCAAGTATGAGTGTGTGTGTGTGTTTTTGGGTAAAAGCTGAGCATTGCATCACAGGATGTCATGTGTGTGTCTGTTGTTGTGTGTCTGTGTAGTACAGTCTGAGCATTGAGTTACAGTGAGATGTGTTGCATGTGTTTGTGCTAGTATGAACTGCACATTGAGTCACAACGAGCCATGTGTGTTTGTGTGTGTGTGCTGGTGGAGGCTGATCATTGAATCACAGTTATGTGTTTGTGTGTGTGTGCTGGTATGGGTTTTTCATTGAGTCACGGACTTGTATGTGTGTGTGTGTGCATGTGTGTGTGTTGCTAAGATTGACTTCAGTCACAGTGAGCCTTGTGAGTGTATAGGCTGTGAATTGAGTCACAGTGTGTTATGTGTGAGTGTGTCTGTGTGTGTGCTGGTAAAGACAGTGTATTGAGTCACAATAAGTTGTGTGTGTGTTAATATTCTCATATAGACTGTGCATTGAGTAACAGTGAGCAAGTGTGTGTGAGTTTGTGGGAGTGTATGAGCACTGGTATGGGTGGAGCCTTCAATCAGTAAGGGGTGTGTGTGTGTATTCGTTTGGTCTTTGCATTGAGTCACTAAGGTGTATATGTGTGTGTGTGTGGTGTTATAGACTGTGCATTGAGTCAGAGTGAGCCGTGAGTGTGTGTGTACGAGAGTGTGTGTGCTGGTGGGCTTTTGTTGATGCACTGGTGTGTGTGCATGTGTGTCTGTTGTGCTACAGACTGCATTGAGTCACAGTGAGACATGTTTGTGGGTGCTGGTATAGGCGATTGATTGAGTCACAGTGATCCATTTGTGTGTGCGTGTTAGTATGCGTGTGTTCTTGTTTAGGCTGTGCATTGAGTCACACTGAGGTGTGTGTGTATCCTTGAGTGTGTTGGTATAGATTGTGCATAGAATCACAGTAACATATGTGTGTGTGTGTGCTGGTAAAATGTGAGCATTGAGTCACACTGTCGTGTGTGGTGTGTGTCTGTATGTACTTGTATGGACTGTACATTGAGTCACAGTGAGCATGTGTGTGTGTGTGTGTGTGTGTGTGCACTGGTATGCCTTGAACACTGAATCAGCTAGGTGTGTGTGTGTGCTCATATTGGCTTTGAGTTGAGTCACTGAGTTCTATGTGTGTCTGTGTAGGAGGGGGGCTACAGACTATGCATTTAGTCACACTGACACGTTTGTGTACGTGAGTGTGTGTTGTGGCATGTGATTTCATTGAGTCACTGGAGTTTGTGTGTGTGTGTGTGTGGTGTTACAGACTGCATTGAGTCACAGTGAGGCGTGTGTGTGTATGATGGCATAGGCAATTGATTGAGTCACAGTGACGCATGTGTGTGTGTTCTCATATAGGCTGTGCATTGAATCACAGTGAGACATGTATCTGTGAGTTTGTGTTTGTGTGTGCTAGTATATGGTGTGTATTGAGTCACACTGAGGTGTGTGCATGTGCGTATGTGTTGTTATAGATTGTGCATTGAGTCAGAGTGCCGTGTCAGTGTGTGCATGCTGGTATAGACTATGCACTGAATCAGGGTGAGGGGTGTGTGTGTCTGTGTGTTCTGGTATAGGCGGACCATTGAGTCACACTGAGGTGTGTGTGTGTGTCTGTGTGTGTGTGTGTGTGCTGGTACAGCCTGTGCATTAATCACAGTCAGTTGTGTGTGTATGTTCACCTACAAGTTGCACTTTTTGTCACAGTGTGTCTGTGTGTGATATTATACGGTATACACTGAGTCAAAGGGAGCTGTGTGGGGGGGCTGATGTGCTCTTATAGACTTTGCATTGAGTCACACTGAGTTGTGTGTTTGAAAGTCTGTCTGTGTGTGTGTGTGTGTGTGTAGAGGTATACGCTGTGTACTGACTCACAGTGAGCATTGTGTGCTTCTGTGTGTGTGTATGTCTTCTAGCTTAGACTGTGCACAGAGTCCCAGGGAGCCTTGTGTGTGTGTGTGTGTGTGTGTGTTGGTAAAGACTGTGCATTGGGTCGCAGTGAGCTGTCTTTGTCTGTGTGTGTGACTGCTGGTGTAGGCTGTGCATTGATTCAAGTTGAGCTGTGAGGGTGTGTGTGGTGTTGATATGGACGGTGCACTGTGTCACACTGAGTTGCGTGTGTGTGCTTGTATAATCTGAGCGTTGAGTCACACTGAGGTTTGTGCTTCGTGTCTGAAGGTAGTTGTATGGAATGTGCCTTGGGTCACAATGAATTGTGTATGTGTACGTTTTTGTGTGTACTTGGTGGTGTAGAGTCTGTATTGAGTCACACTAAGTTGTGAGTGTGTGTGTGTGATGGTATAGGATGTGCATTGAGTCACAAAGCCGTGTGTGTGTGTCTGTGCTGGGATAGGCTGTGCATTGATTCACAGTGAGCCTTGTGTATGAGCTAGTATGGATTGTGCATTAGTCAGTGAACCACGTGTGTGCTTTTCTGTGTTTGTCTGGCTGTGAACTGAGTCACAGTGGGCCATGTGTGTTTGTGTCTGATGGTATAGGTGATTCATTGAGTCACAGTGAGCCATGTATGAGTGCGTGTTTGTGTGTGTGTGTGTTGTGCTATAGGGTGAGCATTGAGTCACAGTGTGCTGTGTGTGTGTTGTTGTCTGTGTGTGTAGTATAGTCTGAGCATTCAGTTACAGTGTGATGTGTTGCATGTGTTTCTGCTATTATGAAGTGTACATTGAGTCACAATGAGCCCTCTGTAATTGTGTGTGTGTTTGTGTGTGTTGGTAGAGGCTGTGCATTGAATCAGAATTAGGTGTTTATGTGTGTGCGGTGGTATGAGCTTTGCATTGTGTCATGGAGGTGTGTGTGTGTGTCTGTGTGTGTCTGCTGCTACAGATTTCATTGAGTCACAGTGAGCCTGGTGAGTGTCTGTGTGCTGATAGAGGCTGTGAATTGAGTCACATTTTCTTATATGTGTGTGATTGTGTGCTGGTATACACTGTGCATGGAGTCATAGTGAGCAGGTCTGTGTGTGTCTGTGTGTTTGTGCAGTAGTACAGAAGGAGCATTTAATCAGTTATGTGTGTGTGTGTATGTTCGTTTGGTCTTTGCATTGAGTCACTGAGGTGTACGTGTGTGTGTGTGTGGTGCGATAGATTGTGCATTGAGTCAGAATGAGCCGTGAGTGTGTGTGTATGAGAGTGTGTGTGCTGGTGGGATTTTGTTGCACTGGGGTGTGTGTGTGTGTGTACTGCTACAGACTGCACTGTGTCACAGTGAGACGTGTTTGTGTGTGCTGGTATAGGCGATTGATTCACAATGATCCATTTGTGTGTGTGTGTTAGTATGCGTGTGTTCTTGTTTGGGCTGTGCATTGAGTCACACTGCGATGTGTGTGTATGCTTGTGTGTTTTGGTATAGATTGTGCATAGAATCACAGTACCATATGTGTGTGTGTGTGCTGGTAAAATCTGAGCATTGAGTCACACTGTCCTGTGTGCTGTGTGTCTATGTACTTGTATGGACTGTGCATTGAGTCACAGTGAGCATGTGTGTGTGTTTGTGTGTGTGTGTGTGCTCATATTGGCTTTGAGTTGAGTCACTGAAGTGTATGTGTGTCTGTTTAGGTGGGGGGCTACAGACTGTGAATTGAGTCACACTGAGTTGTTTGTGTACATGAGTGAGTGTTGTGTATGGGTTTTCATTGAGTCACTGGGTTTTGTGTGTGTGTGTGTGTGTGTTTGTAGTGCTACGGACTGCATGGGGTCACAGTGAACTGTGTGTGTGTGTGCTTGCTGCTGTAGGCTGTGCATTGATTCAAGGTTAGCTGTCAGTGTGTGTGGTGCTGGAATGGAATGTGCACTGAGACACAGTCATCTGTGTGTGTGTGTGCATACATGTGTGCTGGAATCAGCTGTGCACTGCATCACTGTGAGCCATGTGTGTGTTTGTGTGTGTGTGCTGGAAAATCTGAGCATTGAGTTACACTGAGTTCTGTGCTGTGTGTCTGTATGTAGTGGTATGGCCTGTGCAAGGAATCAGTGAGCTGTGTGTGTGTGTGTTTGTGTATTTGGTGGTGTAGAGTCTGTATTGAGTCTCATGAAGCTGTGTGTGTGTGTGTGTGTGTGTGTGATGGTATAGGATGTGCATTGGGTCACAGAGCCGTATATATGTGTCTGAGCTGGTATAGGCAGTGCATTGACTCACAGTGAGTGTTGTGTATGTGCTACTACAGACTGTGCATTGAGTAAGTGATCAATTTTGTGTGTTTGTGTGATTGTCTGCTCATATAGGCTGTGCACTGTGTCACAGTAACCTATGTGTGTTTGTGGGAGTGTGTTTTTGAGTGATGGTATAAGTGGTTCATTGTGTCACAGTGAGCCATGTATGAGTGCATGTTTGTGTGTGTGTGTGTGTTCTGGTAGAGGCTAAGCATTGTGTCACAGTGTGCCATGTGTGTGTGTGGTTGTGTGTGTGTGTAGTACAGTCTGAACATTGATTTACAGTGAGATGTCTTGTATGTGTTTGTGCTTGTATGAACTATACGTTGAGTCACAATGAGCCATGCGTGTGTGTGTGTGCTGGTAGAGGCTGAGCATTGAATCACAGTTAGGAGTTTGTTTGTGTGTACTGGTATGGGCTTTGCATTGAGTCACAGAGGTATGTGTGTGTTTGTGTGTGTCTATGTGTGTATGTCTGTGTTGCCACAGACTTCATTGTGTCAGAGTGAGCTTTATGAGTGTCTGTGTGCAGATACAGGCTGTGAATTGAGTCCCAGTGTGTTATGTGTGTGTGTGTGTGTGTGTGCTGGTATAGCCTGTGCATTGAGTCACAGTGAGCTGTGTGTGTGTGTGTTTGCTGGTGTAGGCTGTGCAGTGATTCAAGGTGACCTGTGATTGTGTGTGTTGAACAGGAACGGACTGTGCACTGAGTCACAGTGAGCCATGTGTGAGTGTGTGCATGTGTGTGAGCCAGTTTAGGATGTGCACTGAGTCACGGTGAGCTGTGTGTGTTTGTGTGTGTGTTCTGGTAAAATATGAGCATTGAGTCACACTGAGGGGTGTCCTGTGTGTCTGTATGTACTGGCATGGACTGTGAATGGAATCACAGTGAGCGCTGTGTGTGTGTATTTTGTTGTATAGAGTCTTTATTGAGTCACACTAAGCTGTGTGTGTGTATGTGTGTGTGTGTGATGGTATAGGTGGTTCATTGAGTCAGAGTGAGCCAAGTATGAGTGTGTGTGTGTGTTTTTGGGTAAAAGCTGAGCATTGCATCACAGGATGTCATGTGTGTGTCTGTTGTTGTGTGTCTGTGTAGTACAGTCTGAGCATTGAGTTACAGTGAGATGTGTTGCATGTGTTTGTGCTAGTATGAACTGCACATTGAGTCACAACGAGCCATGTGTGTTTGTGTGTGTGTGCTGGTGGAGGCTGATCATTGAATCACAGTTATGTGTTTGTGTGTGTGTGCTGGTATGGGCTTTTCATTGAGTCACGGACTTGTATGTGTGTGTGTGTGCATGTGTGTGTGTTGCTAAGATTTACTTCAGTCACAGTGAGCCTTGTGAGTGTATAGGCTGTGAATTGAGTCACAGTGTGTTATGTGTGAGTGTGTCTGTGTGTGTGCTGGTAAAGACAGTGCATTGAGTCACAATAAGTTGTGTGTGTGTTAATATTCTCATATAGACTGTGCATTGAGTCACAGTGAGCAAGTGTGTGTGAGTTTGTGGGAGTGTATGAGCACTGGTATGGGTGGAGCCTTGAATCAGTAAGGTGTGTGTGTGTGTATTCGTTTGGTCTTTGCATTGAGTCACTAAGGTGTATATGTGTGTGTGTGTGTGTGGTGTTATAGACTGTGCATTGAGTCAGAGTGAGCCGTGAGTGTGTGTGTACGAGAGTGTGTGTGCTGGTGGGCTTTTGTTGATGCACTGGTGTGTGTGCATGTGTGTCTGTTGTGCTACAGACTGCATTGAGTCACAGTGAGACATGTTTGTGGGTGCTGGTATAGGCGATTGATTGAGTCACAGTGATCCATTTGTGTGTGCGTGTTAGTATGCGTGTGTTCTTGTTTAGGCTGTGCATTGAGTCACACTGAGGTGTGTGTGTATCCTTGAGTGTGTTGGTATAGATTGTGCATAGAATCACAGTACCATATGTGTGTGTGTGTGCTGCTAAAATCTGAGCATTGAGTCACACTGTCGTGTGTGGTGTGTGTCTGTATGTACTTGTATGGACTGTACATTGAGTCACAGTGAGCATGTGTGTGTGTGTGTGTGTGCGCACTGGTATGCCTTGAACACTGAATCAGCTAGGTGTGTGTGTGTGCTCATATTGGCTTTGAGTTGAGTCACTGAGTTCTATGTGTGTCTGTGTAGGAGGGGGGCTACAGACTATGCATTTAGTCACACTGACACGTTTGTGTACGTGAGTGTGTGTTGTGGTATGTGATTTCATTGAGTCACTGGAGTTTGTGTGTGTGTGTGTGGTGTTACAGACTGCATTGAGTCACAGTGAGGCGTGTGTGTGTATGATGGCATAGGCAATTGATTGAGTCACAGTGACGCATGTGTGTGTGTTCTCATATAGGCTGTGCATTGAATCACAGTGAGACATGTATCTGTGAGTGTGTGTTTGTGTGTGCTAGTATATGGTGTGTATTGAGTCACACTGAGGTGTGTGTGTGTGTGTATGTGTTGTTATAGATTGTGCATTGAGTCAGAGTGCCGTGTCAGTGTGTGCATGCTGGTATAGACTATGCACTGAATCAGGGTGAGGGGTGTGTGTGTCTGTGTGTTCTGGTATAGGCGGACCATTGAGTCACACTGAGGTGTGTGTGTGTGTCTGTGTGTGTGTGTGTGTGCTGGTACAGCCTGTGCATTAATCACAGTCAGTTGTGTGTGTATGTTCACCTACAAGTTGCACTTTGTGTCACAGTGTGTCTGTGTGTGATATTATATGGTATACACTGAGTCAAAGGGAGCTGTGTGGGGGGGCTGATGTGCTCTTATAGACTTTGCATTGAGTCACACTGAGTTGTGTGTTTGAAAGTCTGTGTGTGTGTGTGTGTGAGTGTGTAGAGGTAAACGCTGTGTACTGACTCACAGTGAGCATTGTGTGCTTCTGTGTGTGTGTATGTCTGCTAGCTTAGACTGTGCACAGAGTCCCAGGGAGCCTTGTGTGTCTGTGTGTGTGTGTGTGTGTTGGTAAAGACTGTGCATTGGGTCGCAGTGAGCTGTCTTTGTCTGTGTGTGTGACTGCTGGTGTAGGCTGTGCATTGATTCAAGTTGAGCTGTGAGGGTGTGTGTGGTGTTGATATGGACGGTGCACTGTGTCACACTGAGTTGCGTGTGTGTGTTTGTATAATCTGAGCGTTGAGTCACACTGAGGTTTGTGCTTCGTGTCTGAAGGTAGTTGTATGGAATGTGCCTTGGGTCACAATGAATTGTGTATGTGTACGTTTTTGTGTGTACTTGGTGGTGTAGAGTCTGTATTGAGTCACACTAAGTTGTGAGTGTGTGTGTGTGATGGTATAGGATGTGCATTGAGTCACAAAGCCGTGTGTGTGTGTCTGTGCTGGGATAGGCTGTGCATTGATTCACAGTGAGCCTTGTGTATGAGCTAGTACGGATTGTGCATTAGTCAGTGAACCACGTGTGTGCTTTTCTGTGTTTGTCTGGCTGTGAACTGAGTCACAGTGGGCCATGTGTGTTTGTGTCTGATGGTATAGGTGATTCATTGAGTCACAGTGAGCCATGTATGAGTGCGTGTTTGTGTGTGTGTGTGTTGTGCTATAGGGTGAGCATTGAGTCACAGTGTGCTGTGTGTGTGTTGTTGTCTGTGTGTGTAGTATAGTCTGAGCATTCAGTTACAGTGTGATGTGTTGCATGTGTTTCTGCTATTATGAAGTGTACATTGAGTCACAATGAGCCCTCTGTAATTGTGTGTGTGTTTGTGTGTGTTGGTAGAGGCTGTGCATTGAATCAGAATTAGGTGTTTATGTGTGTGCGGTGGTATGAGCTTTGCATTGTGTCATGGAGGTGTGTGTGTGTGTCTGTGTGTGTCTGCTGCTACAGATTTCATTGAGTCACAGTGAGCCTGGTGAGTGTCTGTGTGCTGATAGAGGCTGTGAATTGAGTCACATTTTCTTATATGTGTGTGATTGTGTGCTGGTATACACTGTGCATGGAGTCATAGTGAGCAGGTCTGTGTGTGTCTGTGTGTTTGTGCAGTAGTACAGAAGGAGCATTTAATCAGTTATGTGTGTGTGTGTATGTTCGTTTGGTCTTTGCATTGAGTCACTGAGGTGTACGTGTGTGTGTGTGTGGTGCGATAGATTGTGCATTGAGTCAGAATGAGCCGTGAGTGTGTGTGTATGAGAGTGTGTGTGCTGGTGGGATTTTGTTGCACTGGGGTGTGTGTGTGTGTGTACTGCTACAGACTGCATTGAGTCACAGTGAGACGTGTTTGTGTGTGCTGGTATAGGCGATTGATTCACAGTGATCCATTTGTGTGTGTGTTAGTATGCGTGTGTTCTTGTTTGGGCTGTGCATTGAGTCACACTGCGATGTGTGTGTATGCTTGTGTGTTTTGGTATAGATTGTGCATAGAATCACAATACCATATGTGTGTGTGTGTGCTGGTAAAATCTGAGCATTGAGTTACACTGTCCTGTGTGCTGTGTGTCTATGTACTTGAATGGACTGTGCATTGAGTCACAGTGAGCATGTGTGTGTGTTTGTGTGTGTGCTCATATTGGCTTTGAGTTGAGTCACTGAAGTGTATGTGTGTCTGTTTAGGTGGGGGGCTACAGACTGTGAATTGAGTCACACTGAGTTGTTTGTGTACATGAGTGAGTGTTGTGTATGGGTTTTCATTGAGTCACTGGGTTTTGTGTGTGTGTGTGTGTGTGTTTGTAGTGCTACGGACTGCATGGGGTCACAGTGAACTGTGTGTGTGTGTGCTTGCTGCTGTAGGCTGTGCATTGATTCAAGGTTAGCTGTCAGTGTGTGTGGTGCTGGAATGGAATGTGCACTGAGACACAGTCATCTGTGTGTGTGTGTGCATACATGTGTGCTGGAATCAGCTGTGCACTGCATCACTGTGAGCCATGTGTGTGTTTGTGTGTGTGTGCTGGAAAATCTGAGCATTGAGTTACACTGAGTTCTGTGCTGTGTGTCTGTATGTAGTGGTATGGCCTGTGCAAGGAATCAGTGAGCTGTGTGTGTGTGTGTTTGTGTATTTGGTGGTGTAGAGTCTGTATTGAGTCTCATGAAGCTGTGTGTGTGTGTGTGTGTGTGTGATGGTATAGGATGTGCATTGGGTCACAGAGCCGTATATATGTGTCTGAGCTGGTATAGGCAGTGCATTGACTCACAGTGAGTGTTGTGTATGTGCTACTACAGACTGTGCATTGAGTAAGTGATCAATTTTGTGTGTTTGTGTGATTGTCTGCTCATATAGGCTGTGCACTGTGTCACAGTAACCTATGTGTGTTTGTGGGAGTGTGTTTTTGAGTGATGGTATAAGTGGTTCATTGTGTCACAGTGAGCCATGTATGAGTGCATGTTTGTGTGTGTGTGTGTGTTCTGGTAGAGGCTAAGCATTGTGTCACAGTGTGCCATGTGTGTGTGTGGTTGTGTGTGTGTGTAGTACAGTCTGAACATTGATTTACAGTGAGATGTCTTGTATGTGTTTGTGCTTGTATGAACTATACGTTGAGTCACAATGAGCCATGCGTGTGTGTGTGTGCTGGTAGAGGCTGAGCATTGAATCACAGTTAGGAGTTTGTTTGTGTGTACTGGTATGGGCTTTGCATTGAGTCACAGAGGTATGTGTGTGTTTGTGTGTGTCTATGTGTGTATGTCTGTGTTGCCACAGACTTCATTGTGTCAGAGTGAGCTTTATGAGTGTCTGTGTGCAGATACGGGCTGTGAATTGAGTCCCAGTGTGTTATGTGTGTGTGTGTGTGTGTGTGCTGGTATAGCCTGTGCATTGAGTCACAGTGAGCTGTGTGTGTGTGTGTTTGCTGGTGTAGGCTGTGCAGTGATTCAAGGTGACCTGTGATTGTGTGTGTTGAACAGGAACGGACTGTGCACTGAGTCACAGTGAGCCATGTGTGAGTGTGTGCATGTGTGTGAGCCAGTTTAGGATGTGCACTGAGTCACGGTGAGCTGTGTGTGTTTGTGTGTGTGTTCTGGTAAAATATGAGCATTGAGTCACACTGAGGGGTGTCCTGTGTGTCTGTATGTACTGGCATGGACTGTGAATGGAATCACAGTGAGCGCTGTGTGTGTGTATTTTGTTGTATAGAGTCTTTATTGAGTCACACTAAGCTGTGTGTGTGTATGTGTGTGTGTGTGATGGTATAGGTGGTTCATTGAGTCAGAGTGAGCCAAGTATGAGTGTGTGTGTGTGTCACATGTCACCCTGTGACATCACAGGGTGTCATGTGTGTGTCTGTTGTTGTGTGTCTGTGTAGTACAGTCTGAGCATTGAGTTACAGTGAGATGTGTTGCATGTGTTTGTGCTAGTATGAACTGCACATTGAGTCACAACGAGCCATGTGTGTTTGTGTGTGTGTGTGTGTGCTGCTGGAGGCTGATCATTGAATCACAGTTACGTGTTTGTGTGTGTGTGCTGGTATGGGCTTTTCATTGAGTCACGGACTTGTATGTGTGTGTGTGTGCATGTGTGTGTGTTGCTAAGATTTACTTCAGTCACAGTGAGCCTTGTGAGTGTATAGGCTGTGAATTGAGTCACAGTGTGTTATGTGTGAGTGTGTCTGTGTGTGTGCTGGTAAAGACAGTGCATTGAGTCACAATAAGTTGTGTGTGTGTTAATATTCTCATATAGACTGTGCATTGAGTCACAGTGAGCAAGTGTGTGTGAGTTTGTGGGAGTGTATGAGCACTGGTATGGGTGGAGCCTTGAATCAGTAAGGTGTGTGTGTGTGTATTCGTTTGGTCTTTGCATTGAGTCACTAAGGTGTATATGTGTGTGTGTGTGTGGTGTTATAGACTGTGCATTGAGTCAGAGTGAGCCGTGAGTGTGTGTGTACGAGAGTGTGTGTGCTGGTGGGCTTTTGTTGATGCACTGGTGTGTGTGCATGTGTGTCTGTTGTGCTACAGACTGCATTGAGTCACAGTGAGACATGTTTGTGGGTGCTGGTATAGGCGATTGATTGAGTCACAGTGATCCATTTGTGTGTGCGTGTTAGTATGCGTGTGTTCTTGTTTAGGCTGTGCATTGAGTCACACTGAGGTGTGTGTGTATCCTTGAGTGTGTTGGTATAGATTGTGCATAGAATCACAGTACCATATGTGTGTGTGTGTGCTGCTAAAATCTGAGCATTGAGTCACACTGTCGTGTGTGGTGTGTGTCTGTATGTACTTGTATGGACTGTACATTGAGTCACAGTGAGCATGTGTGTGTGTGTGTGTGTGTGCACTGGTATGCCTTGAACACTGAATCAGGTAGGTGTGTGTGTGTGCTCATATTGGCTTTGAGTTGAGTCACTGAGTTCTATGTGTGTCTGTGTAGGAGGGGGGCTACAGACTATGCATTTAGTCACACTGACACGTTTGTGTACGTGAGTGTGTGTTGTGGCATGTGATTTCATTGAGTCACTGGAGTTTGTGTGTGTGTGTGTGGTGTTACAGACTGCATTGAGTCACAGTGAGGCGTGTGTGTGTATGATGGCATAGGCAATTGATTGAGTCACAGTGACGCATGTGTGTGTGTTCTCATATAGGCTGTGCATTGAATCACAGTGAGACATGTATCTGTGAGTGTGTGCTAGTATATGGTGTGTATTGAGTCACACTGAGTTGTGTGCGTGTGCGTATGTGTTGTTATAGATTGTGCATTGAGTCAGAGTGCCGTGTCAGTGTGTGCATGCTGGTATAGACTATGCACTGAATCAGGGTGAGGGGGGTGTGTGTCTGTGTGTTCTGGTATAGGCAGACCATTGAGTCACACTGAGGTGTGTGTGTGTGTCTGTGTGTGTGTGTGTGTGCTGGTACAGCCTGTGCATTAATCACAGTCAGTTGTGTGTGTATGTTCACCTACAAGTTGCACTTTGTGTCACAGTGTGTCTGTGTGTGATATTATACGGTATACACTGAGTCAAAGGGAGCTGTGTGGGGGGGCTGATGTGCTCTTATAGACTTTGCATTGAGTCACACTGAGTTGTGTGTTTGAAAGTCTGTGTGTGTGTGTGTGTGTGTGTGTGTGTAGAGGTAAACGCTGTGTACTGACTCACAGTGAGCATTGTGTGCTTCTGTGTGTGTGTATGTCTGCTAGCTTAGACTGTGCACAGAGTCCCAGGGAGCCTTGTGTGTGTGTGTGTGTGTGTGTGTGTGTTGGTAAAGACTGTGCATTGGGTCGCAGTGAGCTGTCTTTGTCTGTGTGTGTGACTGCTGGTGTAGGCTGTGCATTGATTCAAGTTGAGCTGTGAGGGTGTGTGTGGTGTTGATATGGACGGTGCACTGTGTCACACTGAGTTGCGTGTGTGTGTTTGTATAATCTGAGCGTTGAGTCACACTGAGGTTTGTGTTTCGTGTCTGAAGGTAGTTGTATGGAATGTGCCTTGGGTCACAATGAATTGTGTATGTGTACGTTTTTGTGTGTACTTGGTGGTGTAGAGTCTGTATTGAGTCACACTAAGTTGTGAGTGTGTGTGTGTGATGGTATAGGATGTGCATTGAGTCACAAAGCCGTGTGTGTGTGTCTGTGCTGGTATAGGCTGTGCATTGATTCACAGTGAGCCTTGTGTATGAGCTAGTACGGATTGTGCATTAGTCAGTGAACCACGTGTGTGCTTTTCTGTGTTTGTCTGGCTGTGAACTGAGTCACAGTGGGCCATGTGTGTTTGTGTCTGATGGTATAGGTGATTCATTGAGTCACAGTGAGCCATGTATGAGTGCGTGTTTGTGTGTGTGTGTGTTGTGCTATAGGGTGAGCATTGAGTCACAGTGTGCTGTGTGTGTGTTGTTGTCTGTGTGTGTAGTATAGTCTGAGCATTCAGTTACAGTGTGATGTGTTGCATTTGTTTCTGCTATTATGAAGTGTACATTGAGTCACAATGAGCCCTCTGTAATTGTGTGTGTGTTTGTGTGTGTTGGTAGAGGCTGTGCATTGAATCAGAATTAGGTGTTTATGTGTGTGCGGTGGTATGAGCTTTGCATTGTGTCATGGAGGTGTGTGTGTGTGTCTGTGTGTGTCTGCTGCTACAGATTTCATTGAGTCACAGTGAGCCTGGTGAGTGTCTGTGTGCTGATAGAGGCTGTGAATTGAGTCACATTTTCTTATATGTGTGTGATTGTGTGCTGGTATACACTGTGCATGGAGTCATAGTGAGCAGGTCTGTGTGTGTCTGTGTGTTTGTGCAGTAGTACAGAAGGAGCATTTAATCAGTTATGTGTGTGTGTGTATGTTCGTTTGGTCTTTGCATTGAGTCACTGAGGTGTACGTGTGTGTGTGTGTGGTGCGATAGATTGTGCATTGAGTCAGAATGAGCCATGAGTGTGTGTGTATGAGAGTGTGTGTGCTGGTGGGATTTTGTTGCACTGGGGTGTGTGTGTGTGTGTACTGCTACAGACTGCATTGAGTCACAGTGAGACGTGTTTGTGTGTGCTGGTATAGGCGATTGATTCACAGTGATCCATTTGTGTGTGTGTGTTAGTATGCGTGTGTTCTTGTTTAGGCTGTGCATTGATTCACACTGCGATGTGTGTGTATGCTTGTGTGTTTTGGTATAGATTGTGCATAGAATCACAGTACCATATGTGTGTGTGTGTGCTGGTAAAATCTGAGCATTGAGTCACACTTTTCTGTGTGCTTTGTGTCTATGTACTTGTATGGACTGTGCATTGAGTCACAGTGAGCATGTGTGTGTGTTTGTGTGTGTGTGTGTGCTCATATTGGCTTTGAGTTGAGTCACTGAAGTGTATATGTGTCTGTTTAGGTGGGGGGCTACAGACTGTGAATTGAGTCACACTGAGTTGTTTGTGTACATGAGTGAGTGTTGTGTATGGGTTTTCATTGAGTCACTGGGTTTTGTGTGTGTGTGTGTTTGTTTGTAGTGCTACGGAATGCATGGGCTCACAGTGAGCTGTGTGTGTGTGTGCTTGCTGGTGTAGGCTGTGCATTGATTCAAGGTTAGCTGTCAGTGTGTGTGGTGCTGGAATGGAATGTGCACTGAGACTCAGTCATCTGTGTGTGTGTGTGCATACATGTGTGCTGGAATCAGCTGTGCACTGCATCATTCTGAGGTGTGTGTGTTTGTGTGTGTGTGCTGAAAAATCTGAGCATTGAGTCACACTGAGGTCTGTGCTGTGTGTCTGTATGTAGTGGTATGGCCTGTGCAAGGAATCAGTGAGCTGTGTGTGTGTGTGTTTGTGTATTTGGTGGTGTAGAGTCTGTATTGAGTCTCATGAAGCTGTGTGTGTGTGTGATGGTATAGGATGTGCATTGGGTCACAGAACCATATATATGTGTCTGAGCTGGTATAGGCAGTGCATTGACTCACAGTGAGTGTTGTGTATGTGCTACTACAGACTGTGCATTGAGTCAGTGATCAATTTTTTGTGTTTGTGTGATTGTCTGCTCATATAGGCTGTGCACTGTGTCACAGTAACCCATGTGTGTTTGTGGGAGTGTGTTTTTGAGTGATGGTATAAGTGGTTCATTGTGTCACAGTGAGCCATGTATGAGTGCATGTTTGTGTGTGTGTGTGTTCTGATAGAGGCTAAGCATTGTGTCACAGTGTGTCGTGTGTGTGTGGTTGTGTGTGTGTTTAGTACAGTCTGCACATTGATTTACAGTGAGATGTTTTACATGTGTTTGTGCTTGTATGAGCTATACGTTGAGTCACAATGAGCCATGCGTGTGTGTGTGTGCTGGTAGAGGCTGAGCATTGAATCACAGTTAGGAGTTTGTTTGTGTGTACTGGTATGGGTTTTGCATTGAGTCACAGAGGTATGTGTGTGTTTGTGTGTGTCTATGTGTGTATGTCTGTGTTGCCACAGACTTCATTGTGTCACAGTGAGCTTTATGAGTGTCTGTGTGCAGATACAGGCTGTGAATTGAGTCCCAGTGTGTTATGTGTGTGTGTGTGTGTGTGTGCTGGTATAGCCTGTGCATTGAGTCACAGTGAGCTGTGTGTGTGTGTGTTTGTTGGTGTAGGCTGTGCAGTGATTCAAGGTGACATGTGATTGTGTGTGTTGAACAGGAACGGACTGTGCACTGAGTCACAGTGAGCCATGTGTGAGTGTGTGCATGTGTGTGAGCCAGTTTAGGATGTGCACTGAGTCACGGTGAGCTGTGTGTGTTTGTGTGTGTGTTCTGGTAAAATATGAGCATTGAGTCACACTGAGGGGTGTCCTGTGTGCCTGTATGTACTGGCATGGACTGTGAATGGAATCACAGTGAGCGCTGTGTGTGTGTATTTTGTTGTATAGAGTCTTTATTGAGTCACACTAAGCTGTGTGTGTGTGTGTGTGTGTGATGGTATAGGTGGTTCATTGAGTCAGAGTGAGCCAAGTATGAGTGTGTGTGTGTGTGTTTTGGAGTAAAAGCTGAGCATTGCATCACAGGGTGTCATGTGTGTGTCTGTTGTTGTGTGTCTGTGTAGTACAGTCTGAGCATTGAGTTACAGTGAGATGTGTTGCATGTGTTTGTGCTAGTATGAACTGTACATTGAGTCACAATGAGCCATGTGTGTTTGTGTGTGTGTGTGTGTGCTGCTGGAGGCTGATCATTGAATCACAGTTACGTGTTTGTGTGTGTGTGCTGGTATGGGCTTTTCATTGAGTCACGGACTTGTATGTGTGTGTGTGTGCATGTGTGTGTGTTGCTAAGATTTAATTCAGTCACAGTGAGCCTTGTGAGTGTATATGTGCTGATATAGGCTGTGAATTGAGTCACAGTGTGTTATGTGTGAGTGTGTCTGTGTGTGTGCTGGTAAAGACAGTGCATTGAGTCACAATAAGTTGTGTGTGTGTGTTAATATTCTCATATAGACTGTGCATTGAGTAACAGTGAGCAAGTGTGTGTGAGTTTGTGGGAGTGTATGAGCACTGGTATGGGTGGAGCATTGAATCAGTTAGGTGTGTGTGTGTCTGTGCTCCTATGGGCTATCTATTGAGCTACTGAGGTGTACATGTGTTTCTGTAGTTTTACCACAGACTGCATTTAATCACAGTGAGCAGGGTGTGTGTGTGTATGTGAGTGTGTGTGCTGGTAGGCTTTCATTGAGTCCCTGGTGTGTGTGTGTGTGTGTGGTGCTACAGACTGCATTGAGTCACAGTGAGACGTGTGTGTGTATGATGGTATAGGCAATTGATTGAGTCACAGTGAGGCATGTGTGTGTGTTCTCATATAGGCTGTGCATTGAATCACAGTGAGCCCTGTATCTGTGAGTGTGTGTTTGTGTGTGCTAGTATAGGGTGTGTATTGAGTCACACTGAGGTGTGTGTGTGTGCGTGTGTGTTGTTATAGCTTGTGCATTGAGTCAGAGTGCCATGTCAGTGTGTGCATTCTGGTATAGACTATGCACTGAATCAGAGTGAGGGGTGTGTGTGTCTGTGTGTTCTGGTATAGGCGGACCATTGGGTCACACTGAGGTGTGTGTGTGTGTGTTTGTGTGTGTGTGTGCTGATACAGCCTGTGCATTAATCGCAGCCAGTTGTGTGTGTATGTGCACCTACAGGTTGCACTTTGTGTCACAGTGTTTTGTGAGTGTGTGTGATATTATATGGTATACAATGAGTCAAAGGGAGGTGTGTGTGGGGGGGTTCATGTGTCTTATAGGCTATGCATTGAGTCACACTGAGTTGTGTGTTTGAAAGTCTGTGTGTGTGTGTGTGTGTGAGTGTGTAGAGGTAAACGCTGTGTACTGACTCACAGTGAGCATTGTGTGCTTCTGTGTGTGTGTATGTCTGCTAGCTTAGACTGTGCACAGAGTCCCAGGGAGCCTTGTGTGTGTGTGTGTGTGTGTGTGTGTGTGTGTTGGTAAAGACTGTGCATTGGGTCGCAGTGAGCTGTCTTTGTCTGTGTGTGTGACTGCTGGTGTAGGCTGTGCATTGATTCAAGTTGAGCTGTGAGGGTGTGTGTGGTGTTGATATGGACGGTGCACTGTGTCACACTGAGTTGCGTGTGTGTGTTTGTATAATCTGAGCGTTGAGTCACACTGAGGTTTGTGCTTCGTGTCTGAAGGTAGTTGTATGGAATGTGCCTTGGGTCACAATGAATTGTGTATGTGTACGTTTTTGTGTGTACTTGGTGGTGTAGAGTCTGTATTGAGTCACACTAAGTTGTGAGTGTGTGTGTGTGATGGTATAGGATGTGCATTGAGTCACAAAGCCGTGTGTGTGTGTCTGTGCTGGGATAGGCTGTGCATTGATTCACAGTGAGCCTTGTGTATGAGCTAGTACGGATTGTGCATTAGTCAGTGAACCACGTGTGTGCTTTTCTGTGTTTGTCTGGCTGTGAACTGAGTCACAGTGGGCCATGTGTGTTTGTGTCTGATGGTATAGGTGATTCATTGAGTCACAGTGAGCCATGTATGAGTGCGTGTTTGTGTGTGTGTGTGTTGTGCTATAGGGTGAGCATTGAGTCACAGTGTGCTGTGTGTGTGTTGTTGTCTGTGTGTGTAGTATAGTCTGAGCATTCAGTTACAGTGTGATGTGTTGCATGTGTTTCTGCTATTATGAAGTGTACATTGAGTCACAATGAGCCCTCTGTAATTGTGTGTGCGTTTGTGTGTGTTGGTAGAGGCTGTGCATTGAATCAGAATTAGGTGTTTATGTGTGTGCGGTGGTATGAGCTTTGCATTGTGTCATGGAGGTGTGTGTGTGTGTCTGTGTGTGTCTGCTGCTACAGATTTCATTGAGTCACAGTGAGCCTGGTGAGTGTCTGTGTGCTGATAGAGGCTGTGAATTGAGTCACATTTTCTTATATGTGTGTGATTGTGTGCTGGTATACACTGTGCATGGAGTCATAGTGAGCAGGTCTGTGTGTGTCTGTGTGTTTGTGCAGTAGTACAGAAGGAGCATTTAATCAGTTATGTGTGTGTGTGTATGTTCGTTTGGTCTTTGCATTGAGTCACTGAGGTGTACGTGTGTGTGTGTGTGGTGCGATAGATTGTGCATTGAGTCAGAATGAGCCGTGAGTGTGTGTGTATGAGAGTGTGTGTGCTGGTGGGATTTTGTTGCACTGGGGTGTGTGTGTGTGTGTACTGCTACAGACTGCATTGAGTCACAGTGAGAGGTGTTTGTGTGTGCTGGTATAGGCGATTAATTCACAATGATCCATTTGTGTGTGTGTGTTAGTATGCGTGTGTTCTTGTTTGGGCTGTGCATTGAGTCACACTGCGATGTGTGTGTATGCTTGTGTGTTTTGGTATAGATTGTGCATAGAATCACAGTACCATATGTGTGTGTGTGTGCTGGTAAAATCTGAGCATTGAGTCACACTGTCCTGTGTGCTGTGTGTCTATGTACTTGTATGGACTGTGCATTGAGTCACAGTGAGCATGTGTGTGTGTTTGTGTGTGTGTGTGTGCTCATATTGGCTTTGAGTTGAGTCACTGAAGTGTATGTGTGTCTGTTTAGGTGGGGGGCTACAGACTGTGAATTGAGTCACACTGAGTTGTTTGTGTACATGAGTGAGTGTTGTGTATGGGTTTTCATTGAGTCACTGGGTTTTGTGTGTGTGTGTGTGTGTGTTTGTAGTGCTACGGACTGCATGGGGTCACAGTGAACTGTGTGTGTGTGTGCTTGCTGCTGTAGGCTGTGCATTGATTCAAGGTTAGCTGTCAGTGTGTGTGGTGCTGGAATGGAATGTGCACTGAGACACAGTCATCTGTGTGTGTGTGTGCATACATGTGTGCTGGAATCAGCTGTGCACTGCATCACTGTGAGCCATGTGTGTGTTTGTGTGTGTGTGCTGGAAAATCTGAGCATTGAGTTACACTGAGTTCTGTGCTGTGTGTCTGTATGTAGTGGTATGGCCTGTGCAAGGAATCAGTGAGCTGTGTGTGTGTGTGTTTGTGTATTTGGTGGTGTAGAGTCTGTATTGAGTCTCATGAAGCTGTGTGTGTGTGTGTGTGTGTGTGATGGTATAGGATGTGCATTGGGTCACAGAGCCGTATATATGTGTCTGAGCTGGTATAGGCAGTGCATTGACTCACAGTGAGTGTTGTGTATGTGCTACTACAGACTGTGCATTGAGTAAGTGATCAATTTTGTGTGTTTGTGTGATTGTCTGCTCATATAGGCTGTGCACTGTGTCACAGTAACCTATGTGTGTTTGTGGGAGTGTGTTTTTGAGTGATGGTATAAGTGGTTCATTGTGTCACAGTGAGCCATGTATGAGTGCATGTTTGTGTGTGTGTGTGTGTTCTGGTAGAGGCTAAGCATTGTGTCACAGTGTGCCATGTGTGTGTGTGGTTGTGTGTGTGTGTAGTACAGTCTGAACATTGATTTACAGTGAGATGTCTTGTATGTGTTTGTGCTTGTATGAACTATACGTTGAGTCACAATGAGCCATGCGTGTGTGTGTGTGCTGGTAGAGGCTGAGCATTGAATCACAGTTAGGAGTTTGTTTGTGTGTACTGGTATGGGCTTTGCATTGAGTCACAGAGGTATGTGTGTGTTTGTGTGTGTCTATGTGTGTATGTCTGTGTTGCCACAGACTTCATTGTGTCAGAGTGAGCTTTATGAGTGTCTGTGTGCAGATACGGGCTGTGAATTGAGTCCCAGTGTGTTATGTGTGTGTGTGTGTGTGTGTGCTGGTATAGCCTGTGCATTGAGTCACAGTGAGCTGTGTGTGTGTGTGTTTGCTGGTGTAGGCTGTGCAGTGATTCAAGGTGACCTGTGATTGTGTGTGTTGAACAGGAACGGACTGTGCACTGAGTCACAGTGAGCCATGTGTGAGTGTGTGCATGTGTGTGAGCCAGTTTAGGATGTGCACTGAGTCACGGTGAGCTGTGTGTGTTTGTGTGTGTGTTCTGGTAAAATATGAGCATTGAGTCACACTGAGGGGTGTCCTGTGTGTCTGTATGTACTGGCATGGACTGTGAATGGAATCACAGTGAGCGCTGTGTGTGTGTATTTTGTTGTATAGAGTCTTTATTGAGTCACACTAAGCTGTGTGTGTGTATGTGTGTGTGTGTGATGGTATAGGTGGTTCATTGAGTCAGAGTGAGCCAAGTATGAGTGTGTGTGTGTGTTTTTGGGTAAAAGCTGAGCATTGCATCACAGGGTGTCATGTGTGTGTCTGTTGTTGTGTGTCTGTGTAGTACAGTCTGAGCATTGAGTTACAGTGAGATGTGTTGCATGTGTTTGTGCTAGTATGAACTGCACATTGAGTCACAACGAGCCATGTGTGTTTGTGTGTGTGTGTGTGTGCTGGTGGAGGCTGATCATTGAGTCACAGTTACGTGTTTGTGTGTGTGTGCTGGTATGGGCTTTTCATTGAGTCACGGACTTGTATGTGTGTGTGTGCATGTGTGTGTGTTGCTAAGATTTACTTCAGTCACAGTGAGCCTTGTGAGTGTATAGGCTGTGAATTGAGTCACAGTGTGTTATGTGTGAGTGTGTCTGTGTGTGTGCTGGTAAAGACAGTGCATTGAGTCACAATAAGTTGTGTGTGTGTTAATATTCTCATATAGACTCTGCATTGAGTAACAGTGAGCAAGTGTGTGTGAGTTTGTGGGAGTGTATGAGCACTGGTATGGGTGGAGCCTTGAATCAGTAAGGTGTGTGTGTGTGTATTCGTTTGGTCTTTGCATTGAGTCACTAAGGTGTATATGTGTGTGTGTGTGTGTGGTGTTATAGAGTGTGCATTGAGTCAGAGTGAGCCGTGAGTGTGTGTGTACGAGAGTGTGTGTGCTGGTGGGCTTTTGTTGATGCACTGGTGTGTGTGCATGTGTGTCTGTTGTGCTACAGACTGCATTGAGTCACAGTGAGACATGTTTGTGGGTGCTGGTATAGGCGATTGATTGAGTCACAGTGATCCATTTGTGTGTGCGTGTTAGTATGCGTGTGTTCTTGTTTAGGCTGTGCATTGAGTCACACTGAGGTGTGTGTGTATCCTTGAGTGTGTTGGTATAGATTGTGCATAGAATCACAGTACCATATGTGTGTGTGTGTGCTGCTAAAATCTGAGCATTGAGTCACACTGTCGTGTGTGGTGTGTGTCTGTATGTACTTGTATGGACTGTACATTGAGTCACAGTGAGCATGTGTGTGTGTGTGTGTGTGTGTGCACTGGTATGCCTTGAACACTGAATCAGCTAGGTGTGTGTGTGTGCTCATATTGGCTTTGAGTTGAGTCACTGAGTTCTATGTGTGTCTGTGTAGGAGGGGGGCTACAGACTATGCATTTAGTCACACTGACACGTTTGTGTACGTGAGTGTGTGTTGTGGTATGTGATTTCATTGAGTCACTGGAGTTTGTGTGTGTGTGTGTGGTGTTACAGACTGCATTGAGTCACAGTGAGGCGTGTGTGTGTATGATGGCATAGGCAATTGATTGAGTCACAGTGACGCATGTGTGTGTGTTCTCATATAGGCTGTGCATTGAATCACAGTGAGACATGTATCTGTGAGTGTGTGCTAGTATATGGTGTGTATTGAGTCACACTGAGGTGTGTGCGTGTGCGTATGTGTTGTTATAGATTGTGCATTGAGTCAGAGTGCCGTGTCAGTGTGTGCATGCTGGTATAGACTATGCACTGAATCAGGGTGAGGGGGATGTGTGTCTGTGTGTTCTGGTATAGGCAGACCATTGAGTCACACTGAGGTGTGTGTGTGTGTCTGTGTGTGTGTGTGTGTGCTGGTACAGCCTGTGCATTAATCACAGTCAGTTGTGTGTGTATGTTCACCTACAAGTTGCACTTTGTGTCACAGTGTGTCTGTGTGTGATATTATACGGTATACACTGAGTCAAAGGGAGCTGTGTGGGGGGGCTGATGTGCTCTTATAGACTTTGCATTGAGTCACACTGAGTTGTGTGTTTGAAAGTCTGTGTGTGTGTGTGTGTGTGTGTGTAGAGGTAAACGCTGTGTACTGACTCACAGTGAGCATTGTGTGCTTCTGTGTGTGTGTATGTCTGCTAGCTTAGACTGTGCACAGAGTCCCAGGGAGCCTTGTGTGTGTGTGTGTGTGTGTGTGTGTGTTGGTAAAGACTGTGCATTGGGTCGCAGTGAGCTGTCTTTGTCTGTGTGTGTGACTGCTGGTGTAGGCTGTGCATTGATTCAAGTTGAGCTGTGAGGGTGTGTGTGGTGTTGATATGGACGGTGCACTGTGTCACACTGAGTTGCGTGTGTGTGTTTGTATAATCTGAGCGTTGAGTCACACTGAGGTTTGTGTTTCGTGTCTGAAGGTAGTTGTATGGAATGTGCCTTGGGTCACAATGAATTGTGTATGTGTACGTTTTTGTGTGTACTTGGTGGTGTAGAGTCTGTATTGAGTCACACTAAGTTGTGAGTGTGTGTGTGTGATGGTATAGGATGTGCATTGAGTCACAAAGCCGTGTGTGTGTGTCTGTGCTGGTATAGGCTGTGCATTGATTCACAGTGAGCCTTGTGTATGAGCTAGTACGGATTGTGCATTAGTCAGTGAACCACGTGTGTGCTTTTCTGTGTTTGTCTGGCTGTGAACTGAGTCACAGTGGGCCATGTGTGTTTGTGTCTGATGGTATAGGTGATTCATTGAGTCACAGTGAGCCATGTATGAGTGCGTGTTTGTGTGTGTGTGTGTTGTGCTATAGGGTGAGCATTGAGTCACAGTGTGCTGTGTGTGTGTTGTTGTCTGTGTGTGTAGTATAGTCTGAGCATTCAGTTACAGTGTGATGTGTTGCATTTGTTTCTGCTATTATGAAGTGTACATTGAGTCACAATGAGCCCTCTGTAATTGTGTGTGTGTTTGTGTGTGTTGGTAGAGGCTGTGCATTGAATCAGAATTAGGTGTTTATGTGTGTGCGGTGGTATGAGCTTTGCATTGTGTCATGGAGGTGTGTGTGTGTGTCTGTGTGTGTCTGCTGCTACAGATTTCATTGAGTCACAGTGAGCCTGGTGAGTGTCTGTGTGCTGATAGAGGCTGTGAATTGAGTCACATTTTCTTATATGTGTGTGATTGTGTGCTGGTATACACTGTGCATGGAGTCATAGTGAGCAGGTCTGTGTGTGTCTGTGTGTTTGTGCAGTAGTACAGAAGGAGCATTTAATCAGTTATGTGTGTGTGTGTATGTTCGTTTGGTCTTTGCATTGAGTCACTGAGGTGTACGTGTGTGTGTGTGTGGTGCGATAGATTGTGCATTGAGTCAGAATGAGCCATGAGTGTGTGTGTATGAGAGTGTGTGTGCTGGTGGGATTTTGTTGCACTGGGGTGTGTGTGTGTGTGTACTGCTACAGACTGCATTGAGTCACAGTGAGACGTGTTTGTGTGTGCTGGTATAGGCGATTGATTCACAGTGATCCATTTGTGTGTGTGTGTTAGTATGCGTGTGTTCTTGTTTAGGCTGTGCATTGATTCACACTGCGATGTGTGTGTATGCTTGTGTGTTTTGGTATAGATTGTGCATAGAATCACAGTACCATATGTGTGTGTGTGTGCTGGTAAAATCTGAGCATTGAGTCACACTTTTCTGTGTGCTTTGTGTCTATGTACTTGTATGGACTGTGCATTGAGTCACAGTGAGCATGTGTGTGTGTTTGTGTGTGTGTGTGTGCTCATATTGGCTTTGAGTTGAGTCACTGAAGTGTATATGTGTCTGTTTAGGTGGGGGGCTACAGACTGTGAATTGAGTCACACTGAGTTGTTTGTGTACATGAGTGAGTGTTGTGTATGGGTTTTCATTGAGTCACTGGGTTTTGTGTGTGTGTGTGTTTGTTTGTAGTGCTACGGAATGCATGGGCTCACAGTGAGCTGTGTGTGTGTGTGCTTGCTGGTGTAGGCTGTGCATTGATTCAAGGTTAGCTGTCAGTGTGTGTGGTGCTGGAATGGAATGTGCACTGAGACTCAGTCATCTGTGTGTGTGTGTGCATACATGTGTGCTGGAATCAGCTGTGCACTGCATCATTCTGAGGTGTGTGTGTTTGTGTGTGTGTGCTGAAAAATCTGAGCATTGAGTCACACTGAGGTCTGTGCTGTGTGTCTGTATGTAGTGGTATGGCCTGTGCAAGGAATCAGTGAGCTGTGTGTGTGTGTGTTTGTGTATTTGGTGGTGTAGAGTCTGTATTGAGTCTCATGAAGCTGTGTGTGTGTGTGATGGTATAGGATGTGCATTGGGTCACAGAACCATATATATGTGTCTGAGCTGGTATAGGCAGTGCATTGACTCACAGTGAGTGTTGTGTATGTGCTACTACAGACTGTGCATTGAGTCAGTGATCAATTTTTTGTGTTTGTGTGATTGTCTGCTCATATAGGCTGTGCACTGTGTCACAGTAACCCATGTGTGTTTGTGGGAGTGTGTTTTTGAGTGATGGTATAAGTGGTTCATTGTGTCACAGTGAGCCATGTATGAGTGCATGTTTGTGTGTGTGTGTGTTCTGATAGAGGCTAAGCATTGTGTCACAGTGTGTCGTGTGTGTGTGGTTGTGTGTGTGTTTAGTACAGTCTGCACATTGATTTACAGTGAGATGTTTTACATGTGTTTGTGCTTGTATGAGCTATACGTTGAGTCACAATGAGCCATGCGTGTGTGTGTGTGCTGGTAGAGGCTGAGCATTGAATCACAGTTAGGAGTTTGTTTGTGTGTACTGGTATGGGTTTTGCATTGAGTCACAGAGGTATGTGTGTGTTTGTGTGTGTCTATGTGTGTATGTCTGTGTTGCCACAGACTTCATTGTGTCACAGTGAGCTTTATGAGTGTCTGTGTGCAGATACAGGCTGTGAATTGAGTCCCAGTGTGTTATGTGTGTGTGTGTGTGTGTGTGCTGGTATAGCCTGTGCATTGAGTCACAGTGAGCTGTGTGTGTGTGTGTTTGTTGGTGTAGGCTGTGCAGTGATTCAAGGTGACATGTGATTGTGTGTGTTGAACAGGAACGGACTGTGCACTGAGTCACAGTGAGCCATGTGTGAGTGTGTGCATGTGTGTGAGCCAGTTTAGGATGTGCACTGAGTCACGGTGAGCTGTGTGTGTTTGTGTGTGTGTTCTGGTAAAATATGAGCATTGAGTCACACTGAGGGGTGTCCTGTGTGCCTGTATGTACTGGCATGGACTGTGAATGGAATCACAGTGAGCGCTGTGTGTGTGTATTTTGTTGTATAGAGTCTTTATTGAGTCACACTAAGCTGTGTGTGTGTGTGTGTGTGTGATGGTATAGGTGGTTCATTGAGTCAGAGTGAGCCAAGTATGAGTGTGTGTGTGTGTGTTTTGGAGTAAAAGCTGAGCATTGCATCACAGGGTGTCATGTGTGTGTCTGTTGTTGTGTGTCTGTGTAGTACAGTCTGAGCATTGAGTTACAGTGAGATGTGTTGCATGTGTTTGTGCTAGTATGAACTGTACATTGAGTCACAATGAGCCATGTGTGTTTGTGTGTGTGTGTGTGTGCTGCTGGAGGCTGATCATTGAATCACAGTTACGTGTTTGTGTGTGTGTGCTGGTATGGGCTTTTCATTGAGTCACGGACTTGTATGTGTGTGTGTGTGCATGTGTGTGTGTTGCTAAGATTTAATTCAGTCACAGTGAGCCTTGTGAGTGTATATGTGCTGATATAGGCTGTGAATTGAGTCACAGTGTGTTATGTGTGAGTGTGTCTGTGTGTGTGCTGGTAAAGACAGTGCATTGAGTCACAATAAGTTGTGTGTGTGTGTTAATATTCTCATATAGACTGTGCATTGAGTAACAGTGAGCAAGTGTGTGTGAGTTTGTGGGAGTGTATGAGCACTGGTATGGGTGGAGCATTGAATCAGTTAGGTGTGTGTGTGTCTGTGCTCCTATGGGCTATCTATTGAGCTACTGAGGTGTACATGTGTTTCTGTAGTTTTACCACAGACTGCATTTAATCACAGTGAGCAGGGTGTGTGTGTGTATGTGAGTGTGTGTGCTGGTAGGCTTTCATTGAGTCCCTGGTGTGTGTGTGTGTGTGTGGTGCTACAGACTGCATTGAGTCACAGTGAGACGTGTGTGTGTATGATGGTATAGGCAATTGATTGAGTCACAGTGAGGCATGTGTGTGTGTTCTCATATAGGCTGTGCATTGAATCACAGTGAGCCCTGTATCTGTGAGTGTGTGTTTGTGTGTGCTAGTATAGGGTGTGTATTGAGTCACACTGAGGTGTGTGTGTGTGCGTGTGTGTTGTTATAGCTTGTGCATTGAGTCAGAGTGCCATGTCAGTGTGTGCATTCTGGTATAGACTATGCACTGAATCAGAGTGAGGGGTGTGTGTGTCTGTGTGTTCTGGTATAGGCGGACCATTGGGTCACACTGAGGTGTGTGTGTGTGTGTTTGTGTGTGTGTGTGCTGATACAGCCTGTGCATTAATCGCAGCCAGTTGTGTGTGTATGTGCACCTACAGGTTGCACTTTGTGTCACAGTGTTTTGTGAGTGTGTGTGATATTATATGGTATACAATGAGTCAAAGGGAGGTGTGTGTGGGGGGGTTCATGTGTCTTATAGGCTATGCATTGAGTCACACTGAGTTGTGTGTTTGAAAGTCTGTGTGTGTGTGTGTGTGTGAGTGTGTAGAGGTAAACGCTGTGTACTGACTCACAGTGAGCATTGTGTGCTTCTGTGTGTGTGTATGTCTGCTAGCTTAGACTGTGCACAGAGTCCCAGGGAGCCTTGTGTGTGTGTGTGTGTGTGTGTGTGTGTGTGTTGGTAAAGACTGTGCATTGGGTCGCAGTGAGCTGTCTTTGTCTGTGTGTGTGACTGCTGGTGTAGGCTGTGCATTGATTCAAGTTGAGCTGTGAGGGTGTGTGTGGTGTTGATATGGACGGTGCACTGTGTCACACTGAGTTGCGTGTGTGTGTTTGTATAATCTGAGCGTTGAGTCACACTGAGGTTTGTGCTTCGTGTCTGAAGGTAGTTGTATGGAATGTGCCTTGGGTCACAATGAATTGTGTATGTGTACGTTTTTGTGTGTACTTGGTGGTGTAGAGTCTGTATTGAGTCACACTAAGTTGTGAGTGTGTGTGTGTGATGGTATAGGATGTGCATTGAGTCACAAAGCCGTGTGTGTGTGTCTGTGCTGGGATAGGCTGTGCATTGATTCACAGTGAGCCTTGTGTATGAGCTAGTACGGATTGTGCATTAGTCAGTGAACCACGTGTGTGCTTTTCTGTGTTTGTCTGGCTGTGAACTGAGTCACAGTGGGCCATGTGTGTTTGTGTCTGATGGTATAGGTGATTCATTGAGTCACAGTGAGCCATGTATGAGTGCGTGTTTGTGTGTGTGTGTGTTGTGCTATAGGGTGAGCATTGAGTCACAGTGTGCTGTGTGTGTGTTGTTGTCTGTGTGTGTAGTATAGTCTGAGCATTCAGTTACAGTGTGATGTGTTGCATGTGTTTCTGCTATTATGAAGTGTACATTGAGTCACAATGAGCCCTCTGTAATTGTGTGTGCGTTTGTGTGTGTTGGTAGAGACTGTGCATTGAATCAGAATTAGGTGTTTATGTGTGTGCGGTGGTATGAGCTTTGCATTGTGTCATGGAGGTGTGTGTGTGTGTCTGTGTGTGTCTGCTGCTACAGATTTCATTGAGTCACAGTGAGCCTGGTGAGTGTCTGTGTGCTGATAGAGGCTGTGAATTGAGTCACATTTTCTTATATGTGTGTGATTGTGTGCTGGTATACACTGTGCATGGAGTCATAGTGAGCAGGTCTGTGTGTGTCTGTGTGTTTGTGCAGTAGTACAGAAGGAGCATTTAATCAGTTATGTGTGTGTGTGTATGTTCGTTTGGTCTTTGCATTGAGTCACTGAGGTGTACGTGTGTGTGTGTGTGGTGCGATAGATTGTGCATTGAGTCAGAATGAGCCGTGAGTGTGTGTGTATGAGAGTGTGTGTGCTGGTGGGATTTTGTTGCACTGGGGTGTGTGTGTGTGTGTACTGCTACAGACTGCATTGAGTCACAGTGAGAGGTGTTTGTGTGTGCTGGTATAGGCGATTAATTCACAATGATCCATTTGTGTGTGTGTGTTAGTATGCGTGTGTTCTTGTTTGGGCTGTGCATTGAGTCACACTGCGATGTGTGTGTATGCTTGTGTGTTTTGGTATAGATTGTGCATAGAATCACAGTACCATATGTGTGTGTGTGTGCTGGTAAAATCTGAGCATTGAGTCACACTGTCCTGTGTGCTGTGTGTCTATGTACTTGTATGGACTGTGCATTGAGTCACAGTGAGCATGTGTGTGTGTTTGTGTGTGTGTGTGTGCTCATATTGGCTTTGAGTTGAGTCACTGAAGTGTATGTGTGTCTGTTTAGGTGGGGGGCTACAGACTGTGAATTGAGTCACACTGAGTTGTTTGTGTACATGAGTGAGTGTTGTGTATGGGTTTTCATTGAGTCACTGGGTTTTGTGTGTGTGTGTGTGTGTGTTTGTAGTGCTACGGACTGCATGGGGTCACAGTGAACTGTGTGTGTGTGTGCTTGCTGCTGTAGGCTGTGCATTGATTCAAGGTTAGCTGTCAGTGTGTGTGGTGCTGGAATGGAATGTGCACTGAGACACAGTCATCTGTGTGTGTGTGTGCATACATGTGTGCTGGAATCAGCTGTGCACTGCATCACTGTGAGCCATGTGTGTGTTTGTGTGTGTGTGCTGGAAAATCTGAGCATTGAGTTACACTGAGTTCTGTGCTGTGTGTCTGTATGTAGTGGTATGGCCTGTGCAAGGAATCAGTGAGCTGTGTGTGTGTGTGTTTGTGTATTTGGTGGTGTAGAGTCTGTATTGAGTCTCATGAAGCTGTGTGTGTGTGTGTGTGTGTGTGATGGTATAGGATGTGCATTGGGTCACAGAGCCGTATATATGTGTCTGAGCTGGTATAGGCAGTGCATTGACTCACAGTGAGTGTTGTGTATGTGCTACTACAGACTGTGCATTGAGTAAGTGATCAATTTTGTGTGTTTGTGTGATTGTCTGCTCATATAGGCTGTGCACTGTGTCACAGTAACCTATGTGTGTTTGTGGGAGTGTGTTTTTGAGTGATGGTATAAGTGGTTCATTGTGTCACAGTGAGCCATGTATGAGTGCATGTTTGTGTGTGTGTGTGTGTTCTGGTAGAGGCTAAGCATTGTGTCACAGTGTGCCATGTGTGTGTGTGGTTGTGTGTGTGTGTAGTACAGTCTGAACATTGATTTACAGTGAGATGTCTTGTATGTGTTTGTGCTTGTATGAACTATACGTTGAGTCACAATGAGCCATGCGTGTGTGTGTGTGCTGGTAGAGGCTGAGCATTGAATCACAGTTAGGAGTTTGTTTGTGTGTACTGGTATGGGCTTTGCATTGAGTCACAGAGGTATGTGTGTGTTTGTGTGTGTCTATGTGTGTATGTCTGTGTTGCCACAGACTTCATTGTGTCAGAGTGAGCTTTATGAGTGTCTGTGTGCAGATACGGGCTGTGAATTGAGTCCCAGTGTGTTATGTGTGTGTGTGTGTGTGTGTGCTGGTATAGCCTGTGCATTGAGTCACAGTGAGCTGTGTGTGTGTGTGTTTGCTGGTGTAGGCTGTGCAGTGATTCAAGGTGACCTGTGATTGTGTGTGTTGAACAGGAACGGACTGTGCACTGAGTCACAGTGAGCCATGTGTGAGTGTGTGCATGTGTGTGAGCCAGTTTAGGATGTGCACTGAGTCACGGTGAGCTGTGTGTGTTTGTGTGTGTGTTCTGGTAAAATATGAGCATTGAGTCACACTGAGGGGTGTCCTGTGTGTCTGTATGTACTGGCATGGACTGTGAATGGAATCACAGTGAGCGCTGTGTGTGTGTATTTTGTTGTATAGAGTCTTTATTGAGTCACACTAAGCTGTGTGTGTGTATGTGTGTGTGTGTGATGGTATAGGTGGTTCATTGAGTCAGAGTGAGCCAAGTATGAGTGTGTGTGTGTGTTTTTGGGTAAAAGCTGAGCATTGCATCACAGGGTGTCATGTGTGTGTCTGTTGTTGTGTGTCTGTGTAGTACAGTCTGAGCATTGAGTTACAGTGAGATGTGTTGCATGTGTTTGTGCTAGTATGAACTGCACATTGAGTCACAACGAGCCATGTGTGTTTGTGTGTGTGTGTGTGTGCTGGTGGAGGCTGATCATTGAGTCACAGTTACGTGTTTGTGTGTGTGTGCTGGTATGGGCTTTTCATTGAGTCACGGACTTGTATGTGTGTGTGTGCATGTGTGTGTGTTGCTAAGATTTACTTCAGTCACAGTGAGCCTTGTGAGTGTATAGGCTGTGAATTGAGTCACAGTGTGTTATGTGTGAGTGTGTCTGTGTGTGTGCTGGTAAAGACAGTGCATTGAGTCACAATAAGTTGTGTGTGTGTTAATATTCTCATATAGACTCTGCATTGAGTAACAGTGAGCAAGTGTGTGTGAGTTTGTGGGAGTGTATGAGCACTGGTATGGGTGGAGCCTTGAATCAGTAAGGTGTGTGTGTGTGTATTCGTTTGGTCTTTGCATTGAGTCACTAAGGTGTATATGTGTGTGTGTGTGTGTGGTGTTATAGAGTGTGCATTGAGTCAGAGTGAGCCGTGAGTGTGTGTGTACGAGAGTGTGTGTGCTGGTGGGCTTTTGTTGATGCACTGGTGTGTGTGCATGTGTGTCTGTTGTGCTACAGACTGCATTGAGTCACAGTGAGACATGTTTGTGGGTGCTGGTATAGGCGATTGATTGAGTCACAGTGATCCATTTGTGTGTGCGTGTTAGTATGCGTGTGTTCTTGTTTAGGCTGTGCATTGAGTCACACTGAGGTGTGTGTGTATCCTTGAGTGTGTTGGTATAGATTGTGCATAGAATCACAGTACCATATGTGTGTGTGTGTGCTGCTAAAATCTGAGCATTGAGTCACACTGTCGTGTGTGGTGTGTGTCTGTATGTACTTGTATGGACTGTACATTGAGTCACAGTGAGCATGTGTGTGTGTGTGTGTGTGTGTGCACTGGTATGCCTTGAACACTGAATCAGCTAGGTGTGTGTGTGTGCTCATATTGGCTTTGAGTTGAGTCACTGAGTTCTATGTGTGTCTGTGTAGGAGGGGGGCTACAGACTATGCATTTAGTCACACTGACACGTTTGTGTACGTGAGTGTGTGTTGTGGTATGTGATTTCATTGAGTCACTGGAGTTTGTGTGTGTGTGTGTGGTGTTACAGACTGCATTGAGTCACAGTGAGGCGTGTGTGTGTATGATGGCATAGGCAATTGATTGAGTCACAGTGACGCATGTGTGTGTGTTCTCATATAGGCTGTGCATTGAATCACAGTGAGACATGTATCTGTGAGTGTGTGCTAGTATATGGTGTGTATTGAGTCACACTGAGGTGTGTGCGTGTGCGTATGTGTTGTTATAGATTGTGCATTGAGTCAGAGTGCCGTGTCAGTGTGTGCATGCTGGTATAGACTATGCACTGAATCAGGGTGAGGGGGATGTGTGTCTGTGTGTTCTGGTATAGGCAGACCATTGAGTCACACTGAGGTGTGTGTGTGTGTCTGTGTGTGTGTGTGTGTGCTGGTACAGCCTGTGCATTAATCACAGTCAGTTGTGTGTGTATGTTCACCTACAAGTTGCACTTTGTGTCACAGTGTGTCTGTGTGTGATATTATACGGTATACACTGAGTCAAAGGGAGCTGTGTGGGGGGGCTGATGTGCTCTTATAGACTTTGCATTGAGTCACACTGAGTTGTGTGTTTGAAAGTCTGTGTGTGTGTGTGTGTGTGTGTGTAGAGGTAAACGCTGTGTACTGACTCACAGTGAGCATTGTGTGCTTCTGTGTGTGTGTATGTCTGCTAGCTTAGACTGTGCACAGAGTCCCAGGGAGCCTTGTGTGTGTGTGTGTGTGTGTGTTGGTAAAGACTGTGCATTGGGTCGCAGTGAGCTGTCTTTGTCTGTGTGTGTGACTGCTGGTGTAGGCTGTGCATTGATTCAAGTTGAGCTGTGAGGGTGTGTGTGGTGTTGATATGGACGGTGCACTGTGTCACACTGAGTTGCGTGTGTGTGTTTGTATAATCTGAGCGTTGAGTCACACTGAGGTTTGTGCTTCGTGTCTGAAGGTAGTTGTATGGAATGTGCCTTGGGTCACAATGAATTGTGTATGTGTACGTTTTTGTGTGTACTTGGTGGTGTAGAGTCTGTATTGAGTCACACTAAGTTGTGAGTGTGTGTGTGTGATGGTATAGGATGTGCATTGAGTCACAAAGCCGTGTGTGTGTGTCTGTGCTGGTATAGGCTGTGCATTGATTCACAGTGAGCCTTGTGTATGAGCTAGTACGGATTGTGCATTAGTCAGTGAACCACGTGTGTGCTTTTCTGTGTTTGTCTGGCTGTGAACTGAGTCACAGTGGGCCATGTGTGTTTGTGTCTGATGGTATAGGTGATTCATTGAGTCACAGTGAGCCATGTATGAGTGCGTGTTTGTGTGTGTGTGTGTTGTGCTATAGGGTGAGCATTGAGTCACAGTGTGCTGTGTGTGTGTTGTTGTCTGTCTGTGTAGTATAGTCTGAGCATTCAGTTACAGTGTGATGTGTTGCATTTGTTTCTGCTATTATGAAGTGTACATTGAGTCACAATGAGCCCTCTGTAATTGTGTGTGTGTTTGTGTGTGTTGGTAGAGGCTGTGCATTGAATCAGAATTAGGTGTTTATGTGTGTGCGGTGGTATGAGCTTTGCATTGTGTCATGGAGGTGTGTGTGTGTGTCTGTGTGTGTCTGCTGCTACAGATTTCATTGAGTCACAGTGAGCCTGGTGAGTGTCTGTGTGCTGATAGAGGCTGTGAATTGAGTCACATTTTCTTATATGTGTGTGATTGTGTGCTGGTATACACTGTGCATGGAGTCATAGTGAGCAGGTCTGTGTGTGTCTGTGTGTTTGTGCAGTAGTACAGAAGGAGCATTTAATCAGTTATGTGTGTGTGTGTATGTTCGTTTGGTCTTTGCATTGAGTCACTGAGGTGTACGTGTGTGTGTGTGTGGTGCGATAGATTGTGCATTGAGTCAGAATGAGCCATGAGTGTGTGTGTATGAGAGTGTGTGTGCTGGTGGGATTTTGTTGCACTGGGGTGTGTGTGTGTGTGTACTGCTACAGACTGCATTGAGTCACAGTGAGACGTGTTTGTGTGTGCTGGTATAGGCGATTGATTCACAGTGATCCATTTGTGTGTGTGTGTTAGTATGCGTGTGTTCTTGTTTAGGCTGTGCATTGAGTCACACTGCGATGTGTGTGTATGCTTGTGTGTTTTGGTATAGATTGTGCATAGAATCACAGTACCATATGTGTGTGTGTGTGCTGGTAAAATCTGAGCATTGAGTCACACTTTTCTGTGTGCTTTGTGTCTATGTACTTGTATGGACTGTGCATTGAGTCACAGTGAGCATGTGTGTGTGTTTGTGTGTGTGTGTGTGCTCATATTGGCTTTGAGTTGAGTCACTGAAGTGTATGTGTGTCTGTTTAGGTGGGGGGCTACAGACTGTGAATTGAGTCACACTGAGTTGTTTGTGTACATGAGTGAGTGTTGTGTATGGGTTTTCATTGAGTCACTGGGTTTTGTGTGTGTGTGTGTTTGTTTGTAGTGCTACGGAATGCATGGGCTCACAGTGAGCTGTGTGTGTGTGTGCTTGCTGGTGTAGGCTGTGCATTGATTCAAGGTTAGCTGTCAGTGTGTGTGGTGCTGGAATGGAATGTGCACTGAGACTCAGTCATCTGTGTGTGTGTGTGCATACATGTGTGCTGGAATCAGCTGTGCACTGCATCATTCTGAGGTGTGTGTGTTTGTGTGTGTGTGCTGAAAAATCTGAGCATTGAGTCACACTGAGGTCTGTGCTGTGTGTCTGTATGTAGTGGTATGGCCTGTGCAAGGAATCAGTGAGCTGTGTGTGTGTGTGTTTGTGTATTTGGTGGTGTAGAGTCTGTATTGAGTATCATGAAGCTGTGTGTGTGTGTGATGGTATAGGATGTGCATTGGGTCACAGAACCATATATATGTGTCTGAGCTGGTATAGGCAGTGCATTGACTCACAGTGAGTGTTGTGTATGTGCTACTACAGACTGTGCATTGAGTCAGTGATCAATTTTGTGTGTTTGTGTGATTGTCTGCTCATATAGGCTGTGCACTGTGTCACAGTAACCCATGTGTGTTTGTGGGAGTGTGTTTTTGAGTGATGGTATAAGTGGTTCATTGTGTCACAGTGAGCCATGTATGAGTGCATGTTTGTGTGTGTGTGTGTTCTGGTAGAGGCTAAGCATTGTGTCACAGTGTGTCATGTGTGTGTGTGGTTGTGTGTGTGTTTAGTACAGTCTGCACATTGATTTACAGTGAGATGTTTTACATGTGTTTGTGCTTGTATGAGCTATACGTTGAGTCAGAATGAGCCATGCGTGTGTGTGTGTGCTGGTAGAGGCTGAGCATTGAATCACAGTTAGGAGTTTGTTTGTGTGTACTGGTATGGGTTTTGCATTGAGTCACAGAGGTATGTGTGTGTTTGTGTGTGTCTATGTGTGTATGTCTGTGTTGCCACAGACTTCATTGTGTCAGAGTGAGCTTTATGAGTGTCTGTGTGCAGATACAGGCTGTGAATTGAGTCCCAGTGTGTTACGTGTGTGTGTGTGTGTGTGCTGGTATAGCCTGTGCATTGAGTCACAGTGAGCTGTGTGTGTGTGTGTTTGTTGGTGTAGGCTGTGCAGTGATTCAAGGTGACCTGTGATTGTGTGTGTTGAACAGGAACGGACTGTGCACTGAGTCACAGTGAGCCATGTGTGAGTGTGTGCATGTGTGTGAGCCAGTTTAGGATGTGCACTGAGTCACGGTGAGCTGTGTGTGTTTGTGTGTGTGTTCTGGTAAAATATGAGCATTGAGTCACACTGAGGGGTGTCCTGTGTGCCTGTATGTACTGGCATGGACTGTGAATAGAATCACAGTGAGCGCTGTGTGTGTGTATTTTGTTGTATAGAGTCTTTATTGAGTCACACTAAGCTGTGTGTGTGTGTGTGTGTGTGATGGTATAGGTGGTTCATTGAGTCAGAGTGAGCCAAGTATGAGTGTGTGTGTGTGTGTTTTGGAGTAAAAGCTGAGCATTGCATCACAGGGTGTCATGTGTGTGTCTGTTGTTGTGTGTCTGTGTAGTACAGTCTGAGCATTGAGTTACAGTGAGATGTGTTGCATGTGTTTGTGCTAGTATGAACTGTACATTGAGTCACAACGAGCCATGTGTGTTTGTGTGTGTGTGTGTGTGCTGCTGGAGGCTGATCATTGAATCACAGTTACGTGTTTGGGTGTGTGTGCTGGTATGGGCTTTTCATTGAGTCACGGACTTGTATGTGTGTGTGTGTGCATGTGTGTGTGTTGCTAAGATTTACTTCAGTCACAGTGAGCCTTGTGAGTGTATATGTGCTGATATAGGCTGTGAATTGAGTCACAGTGTGTTATGTGTGAGTGTGTCTGTGTGTGTGCTGGTAAAGACAGTGCATTGAGTCACAATAAGTTGTGTGTGTGTTAATATTCTCATATAGACTGTGCATTGAGTAACAGTGAGCAAGTGTGTGTGAGTTTGTGGGAGTGTATGAGCACTGGTATGGGTGGAGCATTGAATCAGTTAGGTGTGTGTGTGTCTGTGCTCCTATGGGCTATCTATTGAGCTACTGAGGTGTACATGTGTTTCTGTAGTTTTACCACAGACTGCATTTAATCACAGTGAGCAGGGTGTGTGTGTGTATGTGAGTGTGTGTGCTGGTAGGCTTTCATTGAGTCCCTGGTGTGTGTGTGTGTGTGTGGTGCTACAGACTGCATTGAGTCACAGTGAGACGTGTGTGTGTATGATGGTATAGGCAATTGATTGAGTCACAGTGAGGCATGTGTGTGTGTTCTCATATAGGCTGTGCATTGAATCACAGTGAGCCCTGTATCTGTGAGTGTGTGTTTGTGTGTGCTAGTATAGGGTGTGTATTGAGTCACACTGAGGTGTGTGTGTGTGCATGTGTGTTGTTATAGCTTGTGCATTGAGTCAGAGTGCCATGTCAGTGTGTGCATTCTGGTATAGACTATGCACTGAATCAGAGTGAGGGGGGTGTGTGTCTGTGTGTTCTGGTATAGGCGGACCATTGGGTCACACTGAGGTGTGTGTGTGTGTGTTTGTGTGTGTGTGTGCTGATACAGCCTGTGCATTAATCGCAGCCAGTTGTGTGTGTATGTGCACCTACAGGTTGCACTTTGTGTCACAGTGTTTTGTGAGTGTGTGTGATATTATATGGTATACAATGAGTCAAAGGGAGGTGTGTGTGGGGGGGTTCATGTGTCTTATAGGCTATGCATTGAGTCACACTGAGCTGTGTGTTTGAATGTCTGTATGTGTTTGTGTGTGTGTAGAGGTATAGGCTGTGTATTGACTCACAGTGAGCATTGTGTGCTTCTGTGTGTGTTTATGTCTGCTAGCTTAGCCTGTGCACTGAGTCACAGGGAGCCTTGTGTGTGTGTGTGTGTGTGTGTGTGTTGGTAAAGACTGTGCATTGGGTCACAGTGAGCTGTCTTTGTCTTTGTGTGATTGCTGGTGTAGACTGTGCATTGATTCAAGTTGAGCTGTGAGTGTGTGTGTGGTGTTGGTATGGACGGTGCACTGAGTCACACTGAGCTGTGAGTGTGTGTGTACATGCTGGTATAATCTGAGCGTTGAGTCACACTGAGGTGTGTGCTTTGTGTCTGTATGTAGTTGTATGGAATGTGCCTTGGGTCAGAATGAATTGTGTATGTGTACGTTTTTGTGTGTACTTGGTGGTGTAGAGTCTGTATTGAGTCACACTAAGCTGTGAGTGTGTGTGTGATAGGATGATAGGTATCCTATACCTGATAGGTATAGGATGTGCATTGAGTCACAAAGCCGTGTGTGTGTGTCTGTGCTGGGATAGGTTGTGCATTGATTCACAGTGAGTCTTGTTTATGTGCTAGTACAGACCGTGCATTGATTCAGTAAACCATGTGTGTGCTTTTCTGTGTTTGTCTGCTGATATAGGCTGTGAACTGAGTCACAGTGGGCCATGTGTGTTTGTGTCTGATGGTATAGGTGATTCATTGAATCACAGTGAGCCATATATGAGTGCGTGTTTGTGTGTGTGTTGTGCTGTAGGGTGAGCATTGAGTCACAGTGAGCCGTGTGTGTGTTGTTGTGTGTGTGTGTAGTACAGTCTGAGCATTCAGTTACAGTGCGATGTGTTGCTTGTGTTTCTGCTATTATGAAGTGTACATTGAGTCACAATGAGCCGTCTGTAATTGTGTGTGTGTGTGTGTGTGTGTTGGTAGAGGCTGTGAATTGAATCAGAATTAGGTGATTATGTGTGTGTGGTGGTATGAGCTTTGCATTGTGTCATGGAGGTATGTGTGTGTGTGTTGCTACAGACTTCATTGAGTAACAGTGAGCCTGGTGAGTGTCTCTGTGCTGATAGAGGCTGTGAATTGAGTCACAGTTTCTTATGTGTGTGTGATTGTGTGCTGGTGTACACGGTGCATTGAGTCATAGTGAGCAGGTCTGTGTGTGTCTTTGTTTTTCTGCAGTAGTACGGGTGGAGCCTTTAATCAGTTATGTGTGTGTGTGTGTGTGTTCGTTTGGTCTTTACATTGAGTCACTAAGGTGTATATGTGTGTGTGTGTTGTGTTATAGACTGTGCATTGAGTCAGAGTGAGCCGTGAGTGTGTGTGTATGAGAGTGTGTGTGCTGGTGGGCTTTTGTTGATGCACTGGTGTGTGTGCATGTGCGTCTGTTGTACTACAGACTGCATTGAGTCACATTGAGACATGTTTGTGTGTGCTGGTATAGGCGATTGATTGAGTCACAGTGATCCATTTGTGTGTGCATGTTAGTATGCGTGTGTTCTTGTTTAGGCTGTGCATTGAGTCACACTGAGGTGTGTGTGTATCCTTGTGTGTGTTGGTATAGATTGTGCATAGAATCACAGTACCATATGTGTGTGTGTGTGCTGGTAAAATCTGAGCATTGAGTCACACTGTCGTGTGTGGTGTATGTCTGAATGTACTTGTATGGACTGTACATTGAGTCACAGTGAGCATGTGTGTGTGTGTGTGTGTGCACTGGTATGTCTTGAACACTGAATCAGCTAGGTGTGTGTGAATGCTCATATTGGCTTTGAGTTGAGTCACTGATGTCTATGTGTGTCTGTGTAGGAGGGGGGCTACAGACTATGCATTTAGTCACACTGACACGTTTGTGTACGTGAGTGTGTGTTGTGATTTCATTGAGTCACTGGAGTTTGTGTGTGTGTGTGTGTGGTGTTACAGACTGCATTGAGTCACAGTGAGGCGTGTGTGTGTATGATGGCATAGGCAATTGATTGAGTCACAGTGAGACATGTGTGTGTGTTCTCATATAGGCTGTGCATTGAATCACAGTGAGACATGTATCTGTGAGTGTGTGTTTGTGTGTGCTAGTATATGGTGTGTACTGAGTCACACTGAGGTGTGTGTGTGTGCGTATGTGTTGTTATAGATTGTGCATTGAGTCAGAGTGCCGTGTCAGTGTGTGCATGCTGGTATAGACTATGCACTGAATCAGGGTGAGGGGTGTGTGTGTCTGTGTGTTCTGGTATAGGCGGACCATTGAGTCACACTGAGGTGTGTGTGTGTGTCTGTGTGTGTGTGTGTGTGCTGGTACAGCCTGTGCATTAATCACAGTCAGTTGTGTGTGTATGTTCATCTACAAGTTGCACTTTGTGTCACAGTGTGTCTGTGTGTGATATTATACGGTATACACTGAGTCAAAGGGAGCTGTGTGTGTGTGGGGGTGCATGTGCTCTTATACACTTTGCATTGAGTCACACTGAGCTGTGTGTTTGAAAGTCTGTCTGGGTGTGTGTGTGTGTAGAGGTATAGGCTGTGTACTGACTCACAGTGAGCATTGTGTGCTTCTGTGTGTGTGTATGTCTGCTAGCTTAGACTGTGCACAGAGTCCCAGGGAGCCGTGTGTGTCTGTGTGTGTGTGTGTGTGTTGGTAAAGACTGTGCATTGGGTCACAGTGAGCTGTCTTTGTCTGTGTGTGTGACTGCTGGTGTAGGCTGTGCATTGATTCAAGTTGAGCTGTGAGGGTGTGTGTGGTGTTGATATGGACAGTGCACTGTGTCACACTGAGTTGCGTGTGCGTGCTGGTATAATCTGAGCGTTGAGTCACACTGAGGTTTGTGCTTCGTGTCTGAAGGTAGTTGTATGGAATGTGCCTTGGATCACAATGAATTGTGTATGTGTACGTTTTTGTGTGTACTTGGTGGTGTAGAGTCTGTATTGAGTCACACTAAGTTGTGAGTGTGTGTGTGTGATGGTATAGGATGTGCATTGAGTCACAAAGCCGTGTGTGTGTGTCTGTGCTGGTATAGGCTGTGCATTGATTCACAGTGAGCCTTGTGTATGAGCTAGTACGGATTGTGCATTAGTCAGTGAACCACGTGTGTGCTTTTCTGTGTTTGTCTGCTGATATAGGCCGTGAACTGAGTCACAGTGGGCCATGTGTGTTTGTGTCTGATGGTATAGGTGATTCATTGAGTCACAGTGAGCCATGTATGAGTGCGTGTTTGTGTGTGTGTGTGTTGTGCTATAGGGTGAGCATTGAGTCACAGTGTGCTGTGTGTGTGTTGTCTGTGTGTGTAGTACAGTCTGAGCATTCAGTTACAGTGTGATGTGTTGCATGTGTTTCTGCTATTATGAAGTGTACATTGAGTCACAATGAGCCCTCTGTAATTGTGTGTGTGTTTGTGTGTGTTGGTAGAGGCTGTGCATTGAATCAGAATTAGGTGTTTATGTGTGTGCGGTGGTATGAGCTTTGCATTGTGTCATGGAGGTGTGTGTGTGTGTCTGTGTGTGTCTGCTGCTACAGATTTCATTGAGTCACAGTGAGCCTGGTGAGTGTCTGTGTGCTGATAGAGGCTGTGAATTGAGTCACATTTTCTTATATGTGTGTGATTGTGTGCTGGTATACACTGTGCATGGAGTCATAGTGAGCAGGTCTGTGTGTGTCTGTGTGTTTGTGCAGTAGTACAGAAGGAGCATTTAATCAGTTATGTGTGTGTGTGTATGTTCGTTTGGTCTTTGCATTGAGTCACTGAGGTGTACGTGTGTGTGTGTGTGGTGCGATAGATTGTGCATTGAGTCAGAATGAGCCGTGAGTGTGTGTGTATGAGAGTGTGTGTGCTGGTGGGATTTTGTTGCACTGGGGTGTGTGTGTGTGTGTACTGCTACAGACTGCATTGAGTCACAGTGAGACGTGTTTGTGTGTGCTGGTATAGGCGATTGATTCACAGTGATCCATTTGTGTGTGTGTGTTAGTATGCGTGTGTTCTTGTTTGGGCTGTGCATTGAGTCACACTGCGATGTGTGTGTATGCTTGTGTGTTTTGGTATAGATTGTGCATAGAATCACAGTACCATATGTGTGTGTGTGTGCTGGTAAAATCTGAGCATTGAGTCACACTGTCCTGTGTGCTGTGTGTCTATGTACTTGTATGGACTGTGCATTGAGTCACAGTGAGCATGTGTGTGTGTTTGTGTGTGTGTGTGTGCTCATATTGGCTTTGAGTTGAGTCACTGAAGTGTATGTGTGTCTGTTTAGGTGGGGGGCTACAGACTGTGAATTGAGTCACACTGAGTTGTTTGTGTACATGAGTGAGTGTTGTGTATGGGTTTTCATTGAGTCACTGGGTTTTGTGTGTGTGTGTGTGTGTGTCTTTGTAGTGTTGCGGACTGCATTGGGTCACAGTGAGCTGTGTGTGTGTGTGTTTGCTGGTGTAGGCTGTGCATTGATTCAAGGTTAGCTGTCAGTGTGTGTGGTGCTGGAATGGAATGTGCACTGAGACACAGTCATCTGTGTGTGTGTGTGCATACATGTGTGCTGGAATCAGCTGTGCACTGCATCACTGTGAGCCATGTGTGTGTTTGTGTGTGTGTGCTGGAAAATCTGAGCATTGAGTTACACTGAGTTCTGTGCTGTGTGTCTGTATGTAGTGGTATGGCCTGTGCAAGGAATCAGTGAGCTGTGTGTGTGTGTGTTTGTGTATTTGGTGGTGTAGAGTCTGTATTGAGTCTCATGAAGCTGTGTGTGTGTGTGTGTGTGTGTGTGTGTGATGGTATAGGATGTGCATTGGGTCACAGAGCCGTATATATGTGTCTGAGCTGGTATAGGCAGTGCATTGACTCACAGTGAGTGTTGTGTATGTGCTACTACAGACTGTGCATTGAGTCAGTGATCAATTTTGTGTGTTTGTGTGATTGTCTGCTCATATAGGCTGTGCACTGTGTCACAGTAACCCATGTGTGTTTGTGGGAGTGTGTTTTTGAGTGATGGTATAAGTGGTTCATTGTGTCACAGTGAGCCATGTATGAGTGCATGTTTGTGTGTGTGTGTGTGTTCTGGTAGAGGCTAAGCATTGTGTCACAGTGTGCCATGTGTGTGTGTGGTTGTGTGTGTGTGTAGTACAGTCTGAACATTGATTTACAGTGAGATGTCTTGTATGTGTTTGTGCTTGTATGAACTATACGTTGAGTCACAATGAGCCATGCGTGTGTGTGTGTGCTGGTAGAGGCTGAGCATTGAATCACAGTTAGGAGTTTGTTTGTGTGTACTGGTATGGGCTTTGCATTGAGTCACAGAGGTGTGTGTGTGTTTGTGTGTGTCTATGTGTGTATGTCTGTGTTGCCACAGACTTCATTGTGTCAGAGTGAGCTTTATGAGTGTCTGTGTGCAGATACAGGCTGTGAATTGAGTCCCAGTGTGTTATGTGTGTGTGTGTGTGTGTTGGTATAGCCTGTGCATTGAGTCACAGTGAGCTGTGTGTGTGTGTGTTTGCTGGTGTAGGCTGTGCAGTGATTCAAGGTGACCTGTGATTGTGTGTGTTGAACAGGAACGGACTGTGCACTGAGTCACAGTGAGCCATGTGTGAGTGTGTGCATGTGTGTGAGCCAGTTTAGGATGTGCACTGAGTCACGGTGAGCTGTGTGTGTTTGTGTGTGTGTTCTGGTAAAATATGAGCATTGAGTCACACTGAGGGGTGTCCTGTGTGTCTGTATGTACTGGCATGGACTGTGAATGGAATCACAGTGAGCGCTGTGTGTGTGTATTTTGTTGTATAGAGTCTTTATTGAGTCACACTAAGCTGTGTGTGTGTATGTGTGTGTGTGTGATGGTATAGGTGGTTCATTGAGTCAGAGTGAGCCAAGTATGAGTGTGTGTGTGTGTTTTTGGGTAAAAGCTGAGCATTGCATCACAGGGTGTCATGTGTGTGTCTGTTGTTGTGTGTCTGTGTAGTACAGTCTGAGCATTGAGTTACAGTGAGATGTGTTGCATGTGTTTGTGCTAGTATGAACTGCACATTGAGTCACAACGAGCCATGTGTGTTTGTGTGTGTGTGTGTGTGCTGCTGGAGGCTGATCATTGAATCACAGTTACGTGTTTGTGTGTGTGTGCTGGTATGGGCTTTTCATTGAGTCACGGACTTGTATGTGTGTGTGTGTGCATGTGTGTGTGTTGCTAAGATTTACTTCAGTCACAGTGAGCCTTGTGAGTGTATAGGCTGTGAATTGAGTCACAGTGTGTTATGTGTGAGTGTGTCTGTGTGTGTGCTGGTAAAGACAGTGCATTGAGTCACAATAAGTTGTGTGTGTGTTAATATTCTCATATAGACTGTGCATTGAGTAACAGTGAGCAAGTGTGTGTGAGTTTGTGGGAGTGTATGAGCACTGGTATGGGTGGAGCCTTGAATCAGTAAGGTGTGTGTGTGTGTATTCGTTTGGTCTTTGCATTGAGTCACTAAGGTGTATATGTGTGTGTGTGTGGTGTTATAGACTGTGCATTGAGTCAGAGTGAGCCGTGAGTGTGTGTGTACGAGAGTGTGTGTGCTGGTGGGCTTTTGTTGATGCACTGGTGTGTGTGCATGTGTGTCTGTTGTGCTACAGACTGCATTGAGTCACAGTGAGACATGTTTGTGGGTGCTGGTATAGGCGATTGATTGAGTCACAGTGATCCATTTGTGTGTGCGTGTTAGTATGCGTGTGTTCTTGTTTAGGCTGTGCATTGAGTCACACTGAGGTGTGTGTGTATCCTTGAGTGTGTTGGTATAGATTGTGCATAGAATCACAGTACCATATGTGTGTGTGTGTGCTGCTAAAATCTGAGCATTGAGTCACACTGTCGTGTGTGGTGTGTGTCTGTATGTACTTGTATGGACTGTACATTGAGTCACAGTGAGCATGTGTGTGTGTGTGTGTGTGTGTGTGCACTGGTATGCCTTGAACACTGAATCAGCTAGGTGTATGTGTGTGCTCATATTGGCTTTGAGTTGAGTCACTGAGATCTATGTGTGTCTGTGTAGGAGGGGGGCTACAGACTATGCATTTAGTCACACTGACACGTTTGTGTACGTGAGTGTGTGTTGTGGTATGTGATTTCATTGAGTCACTGGAGTTTGTGGGTGTGTGTGTGTGGTGTTACAGACTGCATTGAGTCACAGTGAGGCGTGTGTGTGTATGATGGCATAGGCAATTGATTGAGTCACAGTGACGCATGTGTGTGTGTTCTCATATAGGCTGTGCATTGAATCACAGTGAGACATGTATCTGTGTGTGTTTGTGTGTGCTAGTATATGGTGTGTATTGAGTCACACTGAGGTGTGTGTGTGTGTGTATGTGTTGTTATAGATTGTGCATTGAGTCAGAGTGCCGTGTCAGTGTGTGCATGCTGGTATAGACTATGCACTGAATCAGGGTGAGGGGTGTGTGTGTCTGTGTGTTCTGGTATAGGCGGACCATTGAGTCACACTGAGGTGTGTGTGTATGTCTGTGTGTGTGTGTGTGTGCTGGTACAGCCTGTGCATTAATCACAGTCAGTTGTGTGTGTATGTTCACCTACAAGTTGCACTTTGTGTCACAGTGTGTCTGTGTGTGATATTATACGGTATACACTGAGTCAAAGGGAGCTGTGTGGGGAGGCTGATGTGCTCTTATAGACTTTGCATTGAGTCACACTGAGTTGTGTGTTTGAAAGTCTGTCTGTGTGTGTGTGTGTGTGTGTAGAGGTAAACGCTGTGTACTGACTCACAGTGAGCATTGTGTGCTTCTGTGTGTGTGTATGTCTGCTAGCTTAGACTGTGCACAGAGTCCCAGGGAGCCTTGTGTGTGTGTGTGTGTGTGTGTGTGTGTTGGTAAAGACTGTGCATTGGGTCGCAGTGAGCTGTCTTTGTCTGTGTGTGTGACTGCTGGTGTAGGCTGTGCATTGATTCAAGTTGAGCTGTGAGGGTGTGTGTGGTGTTGATATGGACGGTGCACTGTGTCACACTGAGTTGCGTGTGTGTGTTTGTATAATCTGAGCGTTGAGTCACACTGAGGTTTGTGCTTCGTGTCTGAAGGTAGTTGTATGGAATGTGCCTTGGGTCACAATGAATTGTGTATGTGTACGTTTTTGTGTGTACTTGGTGGTGTAGAGTCTGTATTGAGTCACACTAAGTTGTGAGTGTGTGTGTGTGATGGTATAGGATGTGCATTGAGTCACAAAGCCGTGTGTGTGTGTCTGTGCTGGTATAGGCTGTGCATTGATTCACAGTGAGCCTTGTGTATGAGCTAGTACGGATTGTGCATTAGTCAGTGAACCACGTGTGCTTTTCTGTGTTTGTCTGGCTGTGAACTGAGTCACAGTGGGCCATGTGTGTTTGTGTCTGATGGTATAGGTGATTCATTGAGTCACAGTGAGCCATGTATGAGTGCGTGTTTGTGTGTGTGTGTGTTGTGCTATAGGGTGAGCATTGAGTCACAGTGTGCTGTGTGTGTGTTGTTGTCTGTGTGTGTAGTATAGTCTGAGCATTCAGTTACAGTGTGATGTGTTGCATGTGTTTCTGCTATTATGAAGTGTACATTGAGTCACAATGAGCCCTCTGTAATTGTGTGTGTGTTTGTGTGTGTTGGTAGAGGCTGTGCATTGAATCAGAATTAGGTGTTTATGTGTGTGCGGTGGTATGAGCTTTGCATTGTGTCATGGAGGTGTGTGTGTGTGTCTGTGTGTGTCTGCTGCTACAGATTTCATTGAGTCACAGTGAGCCTGGTGAGTGTCTGTGTGCTGATAGAGGCTGTGAATTGAGTCACATTTTCTTATATGTGTGTGACTGTGTGCTGGTATACACTGTGCATGGAGTCATAGTGAGCAGGTCTGTGTGTGTCTGTGTGTTTGTGCAGTAGTACAGAAGGAGCATTTAATCAGTTATGTGTGTGTGTGTATGTTCGTTTGGTCTTTGCATTGAGTCACTGAGGTGTACGTGTGTGTGTGTGGTGCGATAGATTGTGCATTGAGTCAGAATGAGCCGTGAGTGTGTGTGTATGAGAGTGTGTGTGCTGGTGGGATTTTGTTGCACTGGGGTGTGTGTGTGTGTACTGCTACAGACTGCATTGAGTCACAGTGAGACGTGTTTGTGTGTGCTGGTATAGGCGATTGATTCACAGTGATCCATTTGTGTGTGTGTGTTAGTATACGTGTGTTCTTGTTTGGGCTGTGCATTGAGTCACACTGCGATGTGTGTGTATGCTTGTGTGTTTTGGTATAGATTGTGCATAGAATCACAGTACCATATGTGTGTGTGTGTGCTGGTAAAATCTGAGCATTGAGTCACACTGTCCTGTGTGCTGTGTGTCTATGTACTTGTATGGACTGTGCATTGAGTCACAGTGAACATGTGTGTGTGTTTGTGTGTGTGTGTGTGCTCATATTGGCTTTGAGTTGAGTCACTGAAGTGTATGTGTGTCTGTTTAGGTGGGGGGCTACAGACTGTGAATTGAGTCACACTGAGTTGTTTGTGTACATGAGTGAGTGTTGTGTATGGGCTTTCATTGAGTCACTGGGTTTTGTGTGTGTGTGTGTGTGTGTTTGTAGTGCTACGGACTGCATTGGGTCACAGTGAGCTGTGTGTGTGTGTGCTTGCTGCTGTAGGCTGTGCATTGATTCAAGGTTAGCTGTCAGTGTGTGTGGTGCTGGAATGGAATGTGCACTGAGACACAGTCATCTGTGTGTGTGTGTGCATACATGTGTGCTGGAATCAGCTGTGCACTGCATCACTGTGAGCCATGTGTGTGTTTGTGTGTGTGTGCTGGAAAATCTGAGCATTGAGTTACACTGAGTTCTGTGCTGTGTGTCTGTATGTAGTGGTATGGCCTGTGCAAGGAATCAGTGAGCTGTGTGTGTGTGTGTTTGTGTATTTGGTGGTGTAGAGTCTGTATTGAGTCTCATGAAGCTCTGTGTGTGTGTGTGTGTGTGTGATGGTATAGGATGTGCATTGGGTCACAGAGCCGTATATATGTGTCTGAGCTGGTATAGGCAGTGCATTGACTCACAGTGAGTGTTGTGTATGTGCTACTACAGACTGTGCATTGAGTCAGTGATCAATTTTGTGTGTTTGTGTGATTGTCTGCTCATATAGGCTGTGCACTGTGTCACAGTAACCCATGTGTGTTTGTGGGAGTGTGTTTTTGAGTGATGGTATAAGTGGTTCATTGTGTCACAGTGAGCCATGTATGAGTGCATGTTTGTGTGTGTGTGTGTGTTCTGGTAGAGGCTAAGCATTGTGTCACAGTGTGCCATGTGTGTGTGTGGTTGTGTGTGTGTGTAGTACAGTCTGAACATTGATTTACAGTGAGATGTCTTGTATGTGTTTGTGCTTGTATGAACTATACGTTGAGTCTCAATGAGCCATGCGTGTGTGTGTGTGCTAGTAGAGGCTGAGCATTGAATCACAGTTAGGAGTTTGTTTGTGTGTACTGGTATGGGCTTTGCATTGAGTCACAGAGGTATGTGTGTGTTTGTGTGTGTCTATGTGTGTATGTCTGTGTTGCCACAGACTTCATTGTGTCAGAGTGAGCTTTATGAGTGTCTGTGTGCAGATACAGGCTGTGAATTGAGTCCCAGTGTGTTATGTGTGTGTGTGTGTGTGTTGGTATAGCCTGTGCATTGAGTCACAGTGAGCTGTGTGTGTGTGTGTTTGCTGGTGTAGGCTGTGCAGTGATTCAAGGTGACCTGTGATTGTGTGTGTTGAACAGGAACGGACTGTGCACTGAGTCACAGTGAGCCATGTGTGAGTGTGTGCATGTGTGTGAGCCAGTTTAGGATGTGCACTGAGTCACGGTGAGCTGTGTGTGTTTGTGTGTGTGTTCTGGTAAAATATGAGCATTGAGTCACACTGAGGGGTGTCCTGTGTGTCTGTATGTACTGGCATGGACTGTGAATGGAATCACAGTGAGCGCTGTGTGTGTGTATTTTGTTGTATAGAGTCTTTATTGAGTCACACTAAGCTGTGTGTGTGTATGTGTGTGTGTGTGATGGTATAGGTGGTTCATTGAGTCAGAGTGAGCCAAGTATGAGTGTGTGTGTGTGTTTTTGGGTAAAAGCTGAGCATTGCATCACAGGGTGTCATGTGTGTGTCTGTTGTTGTGTGTCTGTGTAGTACAGTCTGAACATTGAGTTACAGTGAGATGTGTTGCATGTGTTTGTGCTAGTATGAACTGCACATTGAGTCACAACGAGCCATGTGTGTTTGTGTGTGTGTGTGTGTGCTGCTGGAGGCTGATCATTGAATCACAGTTACGTGTTTGTGTGTGTGTGCTGGTATGGGCTTTTCATTGAGTCACGGACTTGTATGTGTGTGTGTGTGCATGTGTGTGTGTTGCTAAGATTTACTTCAGTCACAGTGAGCCTTGTGAGTGTATAGGCTGTGAATTGAGTCACAGTGTGTTATGTGTGAGTGTGTCTGTGTGTGTGCTGGTAAAGACAGTGCATTGAGTCACAATAAGTTGTGTGTGTGTTAATATTCTCATATAGACTCTGCATTGAGTAACAGTGAGCAAGTGTGTGTGAGTTTGTGGGAGTGTATGAGCACTGGTATGGGTGGAGCCTTGAATCAGTAAGGTGTGTGTGTGTGTATTCGTTTGGCCTTTGTGTGTGTGTGTGCTCATATTGGCTTTGAGTTGAGTCACTGAGGTCTATGTGTGTCTGTGTAGGAGGGGGGCTACAGACTATGCATTTAGTCACACTGACACGTTTGTGTACGTGAGTGTGTGTTGTGGTATGTGATTTCATTGAGTCACTGGAGTTTGTGTGTGTGTGTGTGTGGTGTTACAGACTGCATTGAGTCACAGTGAGGCGTGTGTGTGTATGATGGCATAGGCAATTGATTGAGTCACAGTGACGCATGTGTGTGTGTTCTCATATAGGCTGTGCATTGAATCACAGTGAGACATATATCTGTGAGTGTGTGTTTGTGTGTGCTAGTATATGGTGTGTATTGAGTCACACTGAGGTGTGTGTGTGTGTGTATGTGTTGTTATAGATTGTGCATTGAGTCAGAGTGCCGTGTCAGTGTGTGCATGCTGGTATAGACTATGCACTGAATCAGGGTGAGGGGTGTGTGTGTCTGTGTGTTCTGGTATAGGCGGACCATTGAGTCACACTGAGGTGTGTGTGTGTGTCTGTGTGTGTGTGTGTGTGCTGGTACAGCCTGTGCATTAATCACAGTCAGTTGTGTGTGTATGTTCACCTACAAGTTGCACTTTGTGTCACAGTGTGTCTGTGTGTGATATTATACGGTATACACTGAGTCAAAGAGAGCTGTGTGGGGGGGCTGATGTGCTCTTATAGACTTTGCATTGAGTCACACTGAGTTGTGTGTTTGAAAGTCTGTCTGTGTGTGTGTGTGTGTGTGTAGAGGTAAACGCTGTGTACTGACTCACAGTGAGCATTGTGTGCTTCTGTGTGTGTGTATGTCTGCTAGCTTAGACTGTGCACAGAGTCCCAGGGAGCCTTGTGTGTGTGTGTGTGTGTGTATGTGTTGGTAAAGACTGTGCATTGGGTCGCAGTGAGCTGTCTTTGTCTGTGTGTGTGACTGCTGGTGTAGGCTGTGCATTGATTCAAGTTGAGCTGTGAGGGTGTGTGTGGTGTTGATATGGACGGTGCACTGTGTCACACTGAGTTGCGTGTGTGTGTTTGTATAATCTGAGCGTTGAGTCACACTGAGGTTTGTGCTTCGTGTCTGAAGGTAGTTGTATGGAATGTGCCTTGGGTCACAATGAATTGTGTATGTGTACGGTTTTGTGTGTACTTGGTGGTGTAGAGTCTGTATTGAGTCACACTAAGTTGTGAGTGTGTGTGTGTGATGGTATAGGATGTGCATTGAGTCACAAAGCCGTGTGTGTGTGTCTGTGCTGGTATAGGCTGTGCATTGATTCACAGTGAGCCTTGTGTATGAGCTAGTACGGATTGTGCATTAGTCAGTGAACCACGTGTGTGCTTTTCTGTGTTTGTCTGGTTGTGAACTGAGTCACAGTGGGCCATGTGTGTTTGTGTCTGATGGTATAGGTGATTCATTGAGTCACAGTGAGCCATGTATGAGTGCGTGTTTGTGTGTGTGTGTGTTGTGCTATAGGGTGAGCATTGAGTCACAGTGTGCTGTGTGTGTGTTGTTGTCTGTGTGTGTAGTATAGTCTGAGCATTCAGTTACAGTGTGATGTGTTGCATGTGTTTCTGCTATTATGAAGTGTACATTGAGTCACAATGAGCCCTCTGTAATTGTGTGTGTGTTTGTGTGTGTTGGTAGAGGCTGTGCATTGAATCAGAATTAGGTGTTTATGTGTGTGCGGTGGTATGAGCTTTGCATTGTGTCATGGAGGTGTGTGTGTGTGTCTGTGTGTGTCTGCTGCTACAGATTTCATTGAGTCACAGTGAGCCTGGTGAGTGTCTGTGTGCTGATAGAGGCTGTGAATTGAGTCACATTTTCTTATATGTGTGTGATTGTGTGCTGGTATACACTGTGCATGGAGTCATAGTGAGCAGGTCTGTGTGTGTCTGTGTGTTTGTGCAGTAGTACAGAAGGAGCATTTAATCAGTTATGTGTGTGTGTGTATGTTCGTTTGGTCTTTGCATTGAGTCACTGAGGTGTACGTGTGTGTGTGTGGTGCGATAGATTGTGCATTGAGTCAGAATGAGCCGTGAGTGTGTGTGTATGAGAGTGTGTGTGCTGGTGGGATTTTGTTGCACTGGGGTGTGTGTGTGTGTGTACTGCTACAGACTGCATTGAGTCACAGTGAGACGTGTTTGTGTGTGCTGGTATAGACGATTGATTCACAGTGATCCATTTGTGTGTGTGTGTTAGTATGCGTGTGTTCTTGTTTGGGCTGTGCATTGAGTCACACTGCGATGTGTGTGTATGCTTGTGTGTTTTGGTATAGATTGTGCATAGAATCACAGTACCATATGTGTGTGTGTGTGCTGGTAAAATCTGAGCATTGAGTCACACTGTCCTGTGTGCTGTGTGTCTATGTACTTGTATGGACTGTGCATTGAGTCACAGTGAGCATGTGTGTGTGTTTGTGTGTGTGTGTGTGCTCATATTGGCTTTGAGTTGAGTCACTGAAGTGTATGTGTGTCTGTTTAGGTGGGGGGCTACAGACTGTGAATTGAGTCACACTGAGTTGTTTGTGTACATGAGTGAGTGTTGTGTATGGGTTTTCATTGAGTCACTGGGTTTTGTGTGTGTGTGTGTGTGTGTTTGTAGTGCTACGGACTGCATTGGGTCACAGTGAGCTGTGTGTGTGTGTGCTTGCTGCTGTAGGCTGTGCATTGATTCAAGGTTAGCTGTCAGTGTGTGTGGTGCTGGAATGGAATGTGCACTGAGACACAGTCATCTGTGTGTGTGTGTGCATACATGTGTGCTGGAATCAGCTGTGCACTGCATCACTGTGAGCCATGTGTGTGTTTGTGTGTGTGTGCTGGAAAATCTGAGCATTGAGTTACACTGAGTTCTGTGCTGTGTGTCTGTATGTAGTGGTATGGCCTGTGCAAGGAATCAGTGAGCTGTGTGTGTGTGTGTTTGTGTATTTGGTGGTGTAGAGTCTGTATTGAGTCTCATGAAGCTGTGTGTGTGTGTGTGTGTGTGTGTGATGGTATAGGATGTGCATTGGGTCACAGAGCCGTATATATGTGTCTGAGCTGGTATAGGCAGTGCATTGACTCACAGTGAGTGTTGTGTATGTGCTACTACAGACTGTGCATTGAGTCAGTGATCAATTTTGTGTGTTTGTGTGATTGTCTGCTCATATAGGCTGTGCACTGTGTCACAGTAACCCATGTGTGTTTGTGGGAGTGTGTTTTTGAGTGATGGTATAAGTGGTTCATTGTGTCACAGTGAGCCATGTATGAGTGCATGTTTGTGTGTGTGTGTGTGTTCTGGTAGAGGCTAAGCATTGTGTCACAGTGTGCCATGTGTGTGTGTGGTTGTGTGTGTGTGTAGTACAGTCTGAATATTGATTTACAGTGAGATGTCTTGTATGTGTTTGTGCTTGTATGAACTATACGTTGAGTCTCAATGAGCCATGCGTGTGTGTGTGTGCTAGTAGAGGCTGAGCATTGAATCACAGTTAGGAGTTTGTTTGTGTGTACTGGTATGGGCTTTGCATTGAGTCACAGAGGTATGTGTGTGTTTGTGTGTGTCTATGTGTGTATGTCTGTGTTGCCACAGACTTCATTGTGTCAGAGTGAGCTTTATGAGTGTCTGTGTGCAGATACAGGCTGTGAATTGAGTCCCAGTGTGTTATGTGTGTGTGTGTGTGTGTGTGTGTTGGTATAGCCTGTGCATTGAGTCACAGTGAGCTGTGTGTGTGTGTGTTTGCTGGTGTAGGCTGTGCAGTGATTCAAGGTGACCTGTGATTGTGTGTGTTGAACAGGAACGGACTGTGCACTGAGTCACAGTGAGCCATGTGTGAGTGTGTGCATGTGTGTGAGCCAGTTTAGGATGTGCACTGAGTCACGGTGAGCTGTGTGTGTTTGTGTGTGTGTTCTGGTAAAATATGAGCATTGAGTCACACTGAGGGGTGTCCTGTGTGTCTGTATGTACTGGCATGGACTGTGAATGGAATCACAGTGAGCGCTGTGTGTGTGTATTTTGTTGTATAGAGTCTTTATTGAGTCACACTAAGCTGTGTGTGTGTATGTGTGTGTGTGTGATGGTATAGGTGGTTCATTGAGTCAGAGTGAGCCAAGTATGAGTGTGTGTGTGTGTTTTTGGGTAAAAGCTGAGCATTGCATCACAGGGTGTCATGTGTGTGTCTGTTGTTGTGTGTCTGTGTAGTACAGTCTGAGCATTGAGTTACAGTGAGATGTGTTGCATGTGTTTGTGCTAGTATGAACTGCACATTGAGTCACAACGAGCCATGTGTGTTTGTGTGTGTGTGTGTGTGCTGCTGGAGGCTGATCATTGAATCACAGTTACGTGTTTGTGTGTGTGTGCTGGTATGGGCTTTTCATTGAGTCACGGACTTGTATGTGTGTGTGTGTGCATGTGTGTGTGTTGCTAAGATTTACTTCAGTCACAGTGAGCCTTGTGAGTGTATAGGCTGTGAATTGAGTCACAGTGTGTTATGTGTGAGTGTGTCTGTGTGTGTGCTGGTAAAGACAGTGCATTGAGTCACAATAAGTTGTGTGTGTGTTAATATTCTCATATAGACTGTGCATTGAGTAACAGTGAGCAAGTGTGTGTGAGTTTGTGGGAGTGTATGAGCACTGGTATGGGTGGAGCCTTGAATCAGTAAGGTGTGTGTGTGTGTATTCGTTTGGTCTTTGTGTGTGTGTGTGCTCATATTGGCTTTGAGTTGAGTCACTGAGGTCTATGTGTGTCTGTGTAGGAGGGGGGCTACAGACTATGCATTTAGTCACACTGACACGTTTGTGTACGTGTGTGTGTGTTGTGGTATGTGATTTCATTGAGTCACTGGAGTTTGTGTCTGTGTGTGTGTGGTGTTACAGACTGCATTGAGTCACAGTGAGGCGTGTGTGTGTATGATGGCATAGGCAATTGATTGAGTCACAGTGACGCATGTGTGTGTGTTCTCATATAGGCTGTGCATTGAATCACAGTGAGACATATATCTGTGAGTGTGTGTTTGTGTGTGCTAGTATATGGTGTGTATTGAGTCACACTGAGGTGTGTGTGTGTGTGTATGTGTTGTTATAGATTGTGCATTGAGTCAGAGTGCCGTGTCAGTGTGTGCATGCTGGTATAGACTATGCACTGAATCAGGGTGAGGGGTGTGTGTGTCTGTGTGTTCTGGTATAGGCGGACCATTGAGTCACACTGAGGTGTGTGTGTGTGTCTGTGTGTGTGTGTGTGTGCTGGTACAGCCTGTGCATTAATCACAGTCAGTTGTGTGTGTATGTTCACCTACAAGTTGCACTTTGTGTCACAGTGTGTCTGTGTGTGATATTATACGGTATACACTGAGTCAAAGAGAGCTGTGGGGGGGGGGCTGATGTGCTCTTATAGACTTTGCATTGAGTCACACTGAGTTGTGTGTTTGAAAGTCTGTCTGTGTGTGTGTGTGTGTGTGTAGAGGTAAACGCTGTGTACTGACTCACAGTGAGCATTGTGTGCTTCTGTGTGTGTGTATGTCTGCTAGCTTAGACTGTGCACAGAGTCCCAGGGAGCCTTGTGTGTGTGTGTGTGTGTGTGTGTGTTGGTAAAGACTGTGCATTGGGTCGCAGTGAGCTGTCTTTGTCTGTGTGTGTGACTGCTGGTGTAGGCTGTGCATTGATTCAAGTTGAGCTGTGAGGGTGTGTGTGGTGTTGATATGGACGGTGCACTGTGTCACACTGAGTTGCGTGTGTGTGTTTGTATAATCTGAGCGTTGAGTCACACTGAGGTTTGTGCTTCGTGTCTGAAGGTAGTTGTATGGAATGTGCCTTGGGTCACAATGAATTGTGTATGTGTACGGTTTTGTGTGTACTTGGTGGTGTAGAGTCTGTATTGAGTCACACTAAGTTGTGAGTGTGTGTGTGTGATGGTATAGGATGTGCATTGAGTCACAAAGCCGTGTGTGTGTGTCTGTGCTGGTATAGGCTGTGCATTGATTCACAGTGAGCCTTGTGTATGAGCTAGTACGGATTGTGCATTAGTCAGTGAACCACGTGTGTGCTTTTCTGTGTTTGTCTGCTGATATAGGCTGTGAACTGAGTCACAGTGGGCCATGTGTGTTTGTGTCTGATGGTATAGGTGATTCATTGAGTCACAGTGAGCCATGTATGAGTGTGTGTTTGTGTGTGTGTGTGTTGTGCTATAGGGTGAGCATTGAGTCACAGTGTGCTGTGTGTGTGTTGTTGTCTGTGTGTGTAGTATAGTCTGAGCATTCAGTTACAGTGTGATGTGTTGCATGTGTTTCTGCTATTATGAAGTGTACATTGAGTCACAATGAGCCCTCTGTAATTGTGTGTGTGTTTGTGTGTGTTGGTAGAGGCTGTGCATTGAATCAGAATTAGGTGTTTATGTGTGTGCGGTGGTATGAGCTTTGCATTGTGTCATGGAGGTGTGTGTGTGTGTCTGTGTGTGTCTGCTGCTACAGATTTCATTGAGTCACAGTGAGCCTGGTGAGTGTCTGTGTGCTGATAGAGGCTGTGAATTGAGTCACATTTTCTTATATGTGTGTGATTGTGTGCTGGTATACACTGTGCATGGAGTCATAGTGAGCAGGTCTGTGTGTGTCTGTGTGTTTGTGCAGTAGTACAGAAGGAGCATTTAATCAGTTATGTGTGTGTGTGTATGTTCGTTTGGTCTTTGCATTGAGTCACTGAGGTGTACGTGTGTGTGTGTGTGGTGCGATAGATTGTGCATTGAGTCAGAATGAGCTGTGAGTGTGTGTGTATGAGAGTGTGTGTGCTGGTGGGATTTTGTTGCACTGGGGTGTGTGTGTGTGTGTACTGCTACAGACTGCATTGAGTCACAGTGAGACGTGTTTGTGTGTGCTGGTATAGGCGATTGATTCACAGTGATCCATTTGTGTGTGTGTGTTAGTATGCGTGTGTTCTTGTTTGGGCTGTGCATTGAGTCACACTGCGATGTGTGTGTATGCTTGTGTGTTTTGGTATAGATTGTGCATAGAATCACAGTACCATATGTGTGTGTGTGTGCTGGTAAAATCTGAGCATTGAGTCACACTGTCCTGTGTGCTGTGTGTCTATGTACTTGTATGGACTGTGCATTGAGTCACAGTGAGCATGTGTGTGTGTTTGTGTGTGTGTGTGTGCTCATATTGGCTTTGAGTTGAGTCACTGAAGTGTATGTGTGTCTGTTTAGGTGGGGGGCTACAGACTGTGAATTGAGTCACACTGAGTTGTTTGTGTACATGAGTGAGTGTTGTGTATGGGTTTTCATTGAGTCACTGGGTTTTGTGTGTGTGTGTGTGTGTGTGTGTTTGTAGTGTTACGGACTGCATTGGGTCACAGTGAGCTGTGTGTGTGTGTGTTTGCTGGTGTAGGCTGTGCATTGATTCAAGGTTAGCTGTCAGTGTGTGTGGTGCTGGAATGGAATGTGCACTGAGACTCAGTCATCTGTGTGTGTGTGTGCATACATGTGTGCTGGAATCAGCTGTGCACTGCATCACTGTGAGCCATGTGTGTGTTTGTGTGTGTGTGCTGGAAAATCTGAGCATTGAGTTACACTGAGTTCTGTGCTGTGTGTCTGTATGTAGTGGTATGGCCTGTGCAAGGAATCAGTGAGCTGTGTGTGTGTGTGTTTGTGTATTTGGTGGTGTAGAGTCTGTATTGAGTCTCATGAAGCTGTGTGTGTGTGTGTGTGTGTGATGGTATAGGATGTGCATTGGGTCACAGAGCCGTATATATGTGTCTGAGCTGGTATAGGCAGTGCATTGACTCACAGTGAGTGTTGTGTATGTGCTACTACAGACTGTGCATTGAGTCAGTGATCAATTTTGTGTGTTTGTGTGATTGTCTGCTCATATAGGCTGTGCACTGTGTCACAGTAACCCATGTGTGTTTGTGGGAGTGTGTTTTTGAGTGATGGTATAAGTGGTTCATTGTGTCACAGTGAGCCATGTATGAGTGCATGTTTGTGTGTGTGTGTGTGTTCTGGTAGAGGCTAAGCATTGTGTCACAGTGTGCCATGTGTGTGTGTGGTTGTGTGTGTGTGTAGTACAGTCTGAACATTGATTTACAGTGAGATGTCTTGTATGTGTTTGTGCTTGTATGAACTATACGTTGAGTCACAATGAGCCATGCGTGTGTGTGTGTGCTGGTAGAGGCTGAGCATTGAATCACAGTTAGGAGTTTGTTTGTGTGTACTGGTATGGGCTTTGCATTGAGTCACAGAGGTATGTGTGTGTTTGTGTGTGTCTATGTGTGTATGTCTGTGTTGCCACAGACTTCATTGTGTCAGAGTGAGCTTTATGAGTGTCTGTGTGCAGATACAGGCTGTGAATTGAGTCCCAGTGTGTTATGTGTGTGTGTGTGTGTGTGTGTGTGCTGGTATAGCCTGTGCATTGAGTCACAGTGAGCTGTGTGTGTGTGTGTTTGCTGGTGTAGGCTGTGCAGTGATTCAAGGTGACCTGTGATTGTGTGTGTTGAACAGGAACGGACTGTGCACTGAGTCACAGTGAGCCATGTGTGAGTGTGTGCATGTGTGTGAGCCAGTTTAGGATGTGCACTGAGTCACGGTGAGCTGTGTGTGTTTGTGTGTGTGTTCTGGTAAAATATGAGCATTGAGTCACACTGAGGGGTGTCCTGTGTGTCTGTATGTACTGGCATGGACTGTGAATGGAATCACAGTGAGCGCTGTGTGTGTGTATTTTGTTGTATAGAGTCTTTATTGAGTCACACTAAGCTGTGTGTGTGTATGTGTGTGTGTGTGATGGTATAGGTGGTTCATTGAGTCAGAGTGAGTCAAGTATGAGTGTGTGTGTGTTTTTGGGTAAAAGCTGAGCATTGCATCACAGGGTGTCATGTGTGTGTCTGTTGTTGTGTGTCTGTGTAGTACAGTCTGAGCATTGAGTTACAGTGAGATGTGTTGCATGTGTTTGTGCTAGTATGAACTGCACATTGAGTCACAACGAGCCATGTGTGTTTGTGTGTGTGTGTGTGTGCTGGTGGAGGCTGATCATTGAATCACAGTTACGTGTTTGTGTGTGTGTGCTGGTAGGGGCTTTTCATTGAGTCACGGACTTGTATGTGTGTGTGTGTGCATGTGTGTGTGTTGCTAAGATTTACTTCAGTCACAGTGAGCCTTGTGAGTGTATAGGCTGTGAATTGAGTCACAGTGTGTTATGTGTGAGTGTGTCTGTGTGTGTGCTGGTAAAGACAGTGCATTGAGTCACAATAAGTTGTGTGTGTGTTAATATTCTCATATAGACTGTGCATTGAGTAACAGTGAGCAAGTGTGTGTGAGTTTGTGGGAGTGTATGAGCACTGGTATGGGTGGAGCCTTGAATCAGTAAGGTGTGTGTGTGTGTATTCGTTTGGTCTTTGCATTGAGTCACTAAGGTGTATATGTGTGTGTGTGTGGTGTTATAGACTGTGCATTGAGTCAGAGTGAGCCGTGAGTGTGTGTGTACGAGAGTGTGTGTGCTGGTGGGCTTTTGTTGATGCACTGGTGTGTGTGCATGTGTGTCTGTTGTGCTACAGACTGCATTGAGTCACAGTGAGACATGTTTGTGGGTGCTGGTATAGGCGATTGATTGAGTCACAGTGATCCATTTGTGTGTGCGTGTTAGTATGCGTGTGTTCTTGTTTAGGCTGTGCATTGAGTCACACTGAGGTGTGTGTGTATCCTTGAGTGTGTTGGTATAGATTGTGCATAGAATCACAGTACCATATGTGTGTGTGTGTGCTGCTAAAATCTGAGCATTGAGTCACACTGTCGTGTGTGGTGTGTTTCTGTATGTACTTGTATGGACTGTACATTGAGTCACAGTGAGCATGTGTGTGTGTGTGTGTGTGTGTGTGCACTGGTATGCCTTGAACACTGAATCAGCTAGGTGTATGTGTGTGCTCATATTGGCTTTGAGTTGAGTCACTGAGTTCTATGTGTGTCTGTGTAGGAGGGGGGCTACAGACTATGCATTTAGTCACACTGACACGTTTGTGTACGTGAGTGTGTGTTGTGGTATGTGATTTCATTGAGTCACTGGAGTTTGTGGGTGTGTGTGTGTGGTGTTACAGACTGCATTGAGTCACAGTGAGGCGTGTGTGTGTATGATGGCATAGGCAATTGATTGAGTCACAGTGACGCATGTGTGTGTGTTCTCATATAGGCTGTGCATTGAATCACAGTGAGACATGTATCTGTGTGTGTTTGTGTGTGCTAGTATATGGTGTGTATTGAGTCACACTGAGGTGTGTGTGTGTGTGTATGTGTTGTTATAGATTGTGCATTGAGTCAGAGTGCCGTGTCAGTGTGTGCATGCTGGTATAGACTATGCACTGAATCAGGGTGAGGGGTGTGTGTGTCTGTGTGTTCTGGTATAGGCGGACCATTGAGTCACACTGAGGTGTGTGTGTGTGTCTGTGTGTGTGTGTGTGTGCTGGTACAGCCTGTGCATTAATCACAGTCAGTTGTGTGTGTATGTTCACCTACAAGTTGCACTTTGTGTCACAGTGTGTCTGTGTGTGATATTATACGGTATACACTGAGTCAAAGGGAGCTGTGTGGGGAGGCTGATGTGCTCTTATAGACTTTGCATTGAGTCACACTGAGTTGTGTGTTTGAAAGTCTGTCTGTGTGTGTGTGTGTGTAGAGGTAAACGCTGTGTACTGACTCACAGTGAGCATTGTGTGCTTCTGTGTGTGTGTATGTCTGCTAGCTTAGACTGTGCACAGAGTCCCAGGGAGCCTTGTGTGTGTGTGTGTGTGTGTGTGTTGGTAAAGACTGTGCATTGGGTCGCAGTGAGCTGTCTTTGTCTGTGTGTGTGACTGCTGGTGTAGGCTGTGCATTGATTCAAGTTGAGCTGTGAGGGTGTGTGTGGTGTTGATATGGACGGTGCACTGTGTCACACTGAGTTGCGTGTGTGTGTTTGTATAATCTGAGCGTTGAGTCACACTGAGGTTTGTGCTTCGTGTCTGAAGGTAGTTGTATGGAATGTGCCTTGGGTCACAATGAATTGTGTATGTGTACGGTTTTGTGTGTACTTGGTGGTGTAGAGTCTGTATTGAGTCACACTAAGTTGTGAGTGTGTGTGTGTGATGGTATAGGATGTGCATTGAGTCACAAAGCCGTGTGTGTGTGTCTGTGCTGGTATAGGCTGTGCATTGATTCACAGTGAGCCTTGTGTATGAGCTAGTACGGATTGTGCATTAGTCAGTGAACCACGTGTGCTTTTCTGTGTTTGTCTGGCTGTGAACTGAGTCACAGTGGGCCATGTGTGTTTGTGTCTGATGGTATAGGTGATTCATTGAGTCACAGTGAGCCATGTATGAGTGCGTGTTTGTGTGTGTGTGTGTTGTGCTATAGGGTGAGCATTGAGTCACAGTGTGCTGTGTGTGTGTTGTTGTCTGTCTGTGTAGTATAGTCTGAGCATTCAGTTACAGTGTGATGTGTTGCATGTGTTTCTGCTATTATGAAGTGTACATTGAGTCACAATGAGCCCTCTGTAATTGTGTGTGTGTTTGTGTGTGTTGGTAGAGGCTGTGCATTGAATCAGAATTAGGTGTTTATGTGTGTGCGGTGGTATGAGCTTTGCATTGTGTCATGGAGGTGTGTGTGTGTGTCTGTGTGTGTCTGCTGCTACAGATTTCATTGAGTCACAGTGAGCCTGGTGAGTGTCTGTGTGCTGATAGAGGCTGTGAATTGAGTCACATTTTCTTATATGTGTGTGATTGTGTGCTGGTATACACTGTGCATGGAGTCATAGTGAGCAGGTCTGTGTGTGTCTGTGTGTTTGTGCAGTAGTACAGAAGGAGCATTTAATCAGTTATGTGTGTGTGTGTATGTTCGTTTGGTCTTTGCATTGAGTCACTGAGGTGTACGTGTGTGTGTGTGTGGTGCGATAGATTGTGCATTGAGTCAGAATGAGCCGTGAGTGTGTGTGTATGAGAGTGTGTGTGCTGGTGGGATTTTGTTGCACTGGGGTGTGTGTGTGTGTGTACTGCTACAGACTGCATTGAGTCACAGTGAGACGTGTTTGTGTGTGCTGGTATAGGCGATTGATTCACAGTGATCCATTTGTGTGTGTGTGTTAGTATGCGTGTGTTCTTGTTTGGGCTGTGCATTGAGTCACACTGCGATGTGTGTGTATGCTTGTGTGTTTTGGTATAGATTGTGCATAGAATCACAGTACCATATGTGTGTGTGTGTGCTGGTAAAATCTGAGCATTGAGTCACACTGTCCTGTGTGCTGTGTGTCTATGTACTTGTATGGACTGTGCATTGAGTCACAGTGAGCATGTGTGTGTGTTTTTGTGTGTGTGCTCATATTGGCTTTGAGTTGAGTCACTGAAGTGTATGTGTGTCTGTTTAGGTGGGGGGCTACAGACTGTGAATTGAGTCACACTGAGTTGTTTGTGTACATGAGTGAGTGTTGTGTATGGGTTTTCATTGAGTCACTGGGTTTTGTGTGTGTGTGTGTGTGTGTTTGTAGTGCTACGGACTGCATTGGGTCACAGTGAGCTGTGTGTGTGTGTGCTTGCTGCTGTAGGCTGTGCATTGATTCAAGGTTAGCTGTCAGTGTGTGTGGTGCTGGAATGGAATGTGCACTGAGACACAGTCATCTGTGTGTGTGTGTGCATACATGTGTGCTGGAATCAGCTGTGCACTGCATCACTGTGAGCCATGTGTGTGTTTGTGTGTGTGTGCTGGAAAATCTGAGCATTGAGTTACACTGAGTTCTGTGCTGTGTGTCTGTATGTAGTGGTATGGCCTGTGCAAGGAATCAGTGAGCTGTGTGTGTGTGTGTTTGTGTATTTGGTGGTGTAGAGTCTGTATTGAGTCTCATGAAGCTGTGTGTGTGTGTGTGTGTGTGTGTGATGGTATAGGATGTGCATTGGGTCACAGAGCCGTATATATGTGTCTGAGCTGGTATAGGCAGTGCATTGACTCACAGTGAGTGTTGTGTATGTGCTACTACAGACTGTGCATTGAGTCAGTGATCAATTTTGTGTGTTTGTGTGATTGTCTGCTCATATAGGCTGTGCACTGTGTCACAGTAACACATGTGTGTTTGTGGGAGTGTGTTTTTGAGTGATGGTATAAGTGGTTCATTGTGTCACAGTGAGCCATGTATGAGTGCATGTTTGTGTGTGTGTGTGTGTTCTGGTAGAGGCTAAGCATTGTGTCACAGTGTGCCATGTGTGTGTGTGGTTGTGTGTGTGTGTAGTACAGTCTGAACATTGATTTACAGTGAGATGTCTTGTATGTGTTTGTGCTTGTATGAACTATACGTTGAGTCACAATGAGCCATGCGTGTGTGTGTGTGCTGGTAGAGGCTGAGCATTGAATCACAGTTAGGAGTTTGTTTGTGTGTACTGGTATGGGCTTTGCATTGAGTCACAGAGGTATGTGTGTGTTTGTGTGTGTCTATGTGTGTATGTCTGTGTTGCCACAGACTTCATTGTGTCAGAGTGAGCTTTATGAGTGTCTGTGTGCAGATACAGGCTGTGAATTGAGTCCCAGTGTGTTATGTGTGTGTGTGTGTGTGTGTGCTGGTATAGCCTGTGCATTGAGTCACAGTGAGCTGTGTGTGTGTGTGTTTGCTGGTGTAGGCTGTGCAGTGATTCAAGGTGACCTGTGATTGTGTGTGTTGAACAGGAACGGACTGTGCACTGAGTCACAGTGAGCCATGTGTGTGTGCATGTGTGTGAGCCAGTTTAGGATGTGCACTGAGTCACGGTGAGCTGTGTGTGTTTGTGTGTGTGTTCTGGTAAAATATGAGCATTGAGTCACACTGAGGGGTGTCCTGTGTGTCTGTATGTACTGGCATGGACTGTGAATGGAATCACAGTGAGCGCTGTGTGTGTGTATTTTGTTGTATAGAGTCTTTATTGAGTCACACTAAGCTGTGTGTGTGTATGTGTGTGTGTGTGATGGTATAGGTGGTTCATTGAGTCAGAGTGAGCCAAGTATGAGTGTGTGTGTGTGTGTTTTTGGGTAAAAGCTGAGCATTGCATCACAGGGTGTCATGTGTGTGTCTGTTGTTGTGTGTCTGTGTAGTACAGTCTGAGCATTGAGTTACAGTGAGATGTGTTGCATGTGTTTGTGCTAGTATGAATTGCACATTGAGTCACAACGAGCCATGTGTGTTTGTGTGTGTGTGTGTGTGCTGGTGGAGGCTGATCATTGAATCACAGTTACGTGTTTGTGTGTGTGTGCTGGTATGGGCTTTTCATTGAGTCACGGACTTGTATGTGTGTGTGTGCATGTGTGTGTGTTGCTAAGATTTATTTCAGTCACAGTGAGCCTTGTGAGTGTATAGGCTGTGAATTGAGTCACAGTGTGTTATGTGTGAGTGTGTCTGTGTGTGTGCTGGTAAAGACAGTGCATTGAGTCACAATAAGTTGTGTGTGTGTTAATATTCTCATATAGACTGTGCATTGAGTAACAGTGAGCAAGTGTGTGTGAGTTTGTGGGAGTGTATGAGCACTGGTATGGGTGGAGCCTTGAATCAGTAAGGTGTGTGTGTGTGTATTCGTTTGGTCTTTGCATTGAGTCACTAAGGTGTATATGTGTGTGTGTGTGGTGTTATAGACTGTGCATTGAGTCAGAGTGAGCCGTGAGTGTGTGTGTATGAGAGTGTGTGTGCTGGTGGGCTTTTGTTGATGCACTGGTGTGTGTGCATGTGTGTCTGTTGTGCTACAGACTGCGTTGAGTCACAGTGAGACATGTTAGTGGGTGCTGGTATAGGCGATTGATTGAGTCACAGTGATCCATTTGTGTGTGCGTGTTAGTATGCGTGTGTTCTTGTTTAGGCTGTGCATTGAGTCACACTGAGGTGTGTGTGTATCCTTGAGTGTGTTGGTATAGATTGTGCATAGAATCACAGTACCATATGTGTGTGTGTGTGCTGCTAAAATCTGAGCATTGAGTCACACTGTCGTGTGTGGTGTGTGTCTGTATGTACTTGTATGGACTGTACATTGAGTCACAGTGAGCATGTGTGTGTGTGTGTGTGTGCACTGGTATGCCTTGAACACTGAATCAGCTAGGTGTGTGTGTGTGCTCATATTGGCTTTGAGTTGAGTCACTGAGGTCTATGTGTGTCTGTGTAGGATGGGGGCTACAGACTATGAATTTAGTCACACTGACACGTTTGTGTACGTGAGTGTGTGTTGTGGTATGTGATTTCATTGAGTCACTGGAGTTTGTGTGTGTGTGTGTGTGTGTGTGGTGTTACAGACTGCATTGAGTCACAGTGAGGCGTGTGTGTGTATGATGGCATAGGCAATTGATTGAGTCACAGTGACGCATGTGTGTGTGTTCTCATATAGGCTGTGCATTGAATCACAGTGAGACATGTATCTGTGAGTGTGTGTTTGTGTGTGCTAGTATATGGTGTGTATTGAGTCACACTGAGGTGTGTGTGTGTGCGTATGTGTTGTTATAGATTGTGCATTGAGTCAGAGTGCCGTGTCAGTGTGTGCATGCTGGTATAGACTATGCACTGAATCAGGGTGAGGGGTGTGTGTGTCTGTGTGTTCTGGTATAGGCGGACCATTGAGTCACACTGAGGTGTGTGTGTGTGTCTGTGTGTGTGTGTGTGTGCTGGTACAGCCTGTGCATTAATCACAGTCAGTTGTGTGTGTATGTTCACCTACAAGTTGCACTTTGTGTCACAGTGTGTCTGTGTGTGATATTATACGGTATACACTGAGTCAAAGGGAGCTGTGTGGGGGGGCTGATGTGCTCTTATAGACTTTGCATTGAGTCACACTGAGTTATGTGTTTGAAAGTCTATCTGTGTGTGTGTGTGTGTGTGTGTAGAGGTAAACGCTGTGTACTGACTCACAGTGAGCATTGTGTGCTTCTGTGTGTGTGTATGTCTGCTAGCTTAGACTGTGCACAGAGTCCCAGGGAGCCTTGTGTGTGTGTGTGTGTGTGTGTGTTGGTAAAGAGTGTGCATTGGGTCGCAGTGAGCTGTCTTTGTCTGTGTGTGTGACTGCTGGTGTAGGCTGTGCATTGATTCAAGTTGAGCTGTGAGGGTGTGTGTGGTGTTGATATGGACGGTGCACTGTGTCACACTGAGTTGCGTGTGTGTGTTTGTATAATCTGAGCGTTGAGTCACACTGAGGTTTGTGCTTCGTGTCTGAAGGTAGTTGTATGGAATGTGCCTTGGGTCACAATGAATTGTGTATGTGTACGGTTTTGTGTGTACTTGGTGGTGTAGAGTCTGTATTGAGTCACACTAAGTTGTGAGTGTGTGTGTGTGATGGTATAGGATGTGCATTGAGTCACAAAGCCGTGTGTGTGTGTCTGTGTTGGTATAGGCTGTGCATTAATTCACAGTGAGCCTTGTGTATGAGCTAGGACGGATTGTGCATTAGTCAGTGAACCACGTGTGTGCTTTTCTGTGTTTGTCTGGCTGTGAACTGAGTCACAGTGGGCCATGTGTGTTTGTGTCTGATGGTATAGGTGATTCATTGAGTCACAGTGAGCCATGTATGAGTGCGTGTTTGTGTGTGTGTGTGTTGTGCTATAGGGTGAGCATTGAGTCACAGTGTGCTGTGTGTGTGTTGTTGTCTGTGTGTGTAGTATAGTCTGAGCATTCAGTTACAGTGTGATGTGTTGCATGTGTTTCTGCTATTATGAAGTGTACATTGAGTCACAATGAGCCCTCTGTAATTGTGTGTGTGTTTGTGTGTGTTGGTAGAGGCTGTGCATTGAATCAGAATTAGGTGTTTATGTGTGTGCGGTGGTAGGAGCTTTGCATTGTGTCATGGAGGTGTGTGTGTGTGTCTGTGTGTGTCTGCTGCTACAGATTTCATTGAGTCACAGTGAGCCTGGTGAGTGTCTGTGTGCTGATAGAGGCTGTGAATTGAGTCACATTTTCTTATATGTGTGTGATTGTGTGCTGGTATACACTGTGCATGGAGTCATAGTGAGCAGGTCTGTGTGTGTCTGTGTGTTTGTGCAGTAGTACAGAAGGAGCATTTAATCAGTTATGTGTGTGTGTGTATGTTCGTTTGGTCTTTGCATTGAGTCACTGAGGTGTACGTGTGTGTGTGTGTGGTGCGATAGATTGTGCATTGAGTCAGAATGAGCCGTGAGTGTGTGTGTATGAGAGTGTGTGTGCTGGTGGGATTTTGTTGCACTGGGGGGGGTGTGTGTGTGTACTGCTACAGACTGCATTGAGTCACAGTGAGACGTGTTTGTGTGTGCTGGTATAGGCGATTGATTCACAGTGATCCATTTGTGTGTGTGTGTTAGTATGCGTGTGTTCTTGTTTAGGCTGTGCATTGAGTCACACTGCGATGTGTGTGTATGCTTGTGTGTTTTGGTATAGATTGTGCATAGAATCACAGTACCATATGTGTGTGTGTGTGCTGGTAAAATCTGAGCATTGAGTCACACTGTCCTGTGTGCTTTGTGTCTATGTACTTGTATGGACTGTGCATTGAGTCACAGTGAGCATGTGTGTGTGTTTGTGTGTGTGTGTGTGCTCATATTGGCTTTGAGTTGAGTCACTGAAGTGTATGTGTGTCTGTTTAGGTGGGGGGCTACAGACTGTGAATTGAGTCACACTGAGTTGTTTGTGTACATGAGTGAGTGTTGTGTATGGGTTTTCATTGAGTCACTGGGTTTTGTGTGTGTGTGTGTGTTTGTAGTGCTACGGACTGCATGGGGTCACAGTGAGCTGTGTGTGTGTGTGCTTGCTGGTGTAGGCTGTGCATTGATTCAAGGTTAGCTGTCAGTGTGTGTGGTGCTGGAATGGAATGTGCACTGAGACACAGTCATCTGTGTGTGTGTGTGCATACATGTGTGCTGGAATCAGCTGTGCACTACATCACTGTGAGCCGTGTGTGTGTTTGTGTGTGTGTGCTGAAAAATCTGAACATTGCGTCACACTGAGGTCTGTGCTGTGTGTCTGTATGTAGTGGTATGGCCTGTGCAAGGAATCAGTGAGCTGTGTGTGTGTGTGTTTGTGTATTTGGTGGTGTAGAGTCTGTATTGAGTCTCATGAAGCTGTGTGTGTGTGTGTGATTGTATAGGATGTGCATTGGGTCACAGAACCATATATATGTGTCTGAGCTGGTATAGGCAGTGCATTGACTCACAGTGAGTGTTGTGTATGTGCTACTACAGACTGTGCATTGAGTCAGTGATCAATTTTGTGTGTTTGTGTGATTGTCTGCTCATATAGGCTGTGCACTGTGTCACAGTAACCCATGTGTGTTTGTGGGAGTGTGTTTTTGAGTGATGGTATCAGTGGTTCATTGTGTCACAGTGAGCCATGTATGAGTGCATGTTTGTGTGTGTGTGTGTTCTGGTAGAGGCTAAGCATTGTGTCACAGTGTGTCGTGTGTGTGTGGTTGTGTGTGTGTTTAGTACAGTCTGCACATTGATTTACAGTGAGATGTTTTACATGTGTTTGTGCTTGTATGAGCTATACGTTGAGTCACAATGAGCCATGCGTGTGTGTGTGTGCTGGTAGAGGCTGAGCATTGAATCACAGTTAGGAGTTTGTTTGTGTGTACTGGTATGGGTTTTGCATTGAGTCACAGAGGTATGTGTGTGTTTGTGTGTGTCTATGTGTGTATGTCTGTGTTGCCACAGACTTCATTGTGTCAGAGTGAGCTTTATGAGTGTCTGTGTGCAGATACAGGCTGTGAATTGAGTCCCAGTGTGTTACGTGTGTGTGTGTGTGTGTGCTGGTATAGCCTGTGCATTGAGTCACAGTGAGCTGTGTGTGTGTGTGTTTGTTGGTGTAGGCTGTGCAGTGATTCAAGGTGACCTGTGATTGTGTGTGTTGAACAGGAACGGACTGTGCACTGAGTCACAGTGAGCCATGTGTGAGTGTGTGCATGTGTGTGAGCCAGTTTAGGATGTGCACTGAGTCACGGTGAGCTGTGTGTGTTTGTGTGTGTGTTCTGGTAAAATATGAGCATTGAGTCACACTGAGGGGTGTCCTGTGTGTCTGTATGTACTGGCATGGACTGTGAATGGAATCACAGTGAGCGCTGTGTGTGTGTATTTTGTTGTATAGAGTCTTTATTGAGTCACACTAAGCTGTGTGTGTGTGTGTGTGTGTGTGTGATGGTATAGGTGGTTCATTGAGTCAGAGTGAGCCAAGTATGAGTGTGTGTGTGTGTGTGTTTTTGGGTAAAAGCTGAGCATTGCATCACAGGGTGTCATGTGTGTGTCTGTTGTTGTGTGTCTGTGTAGTACAGTCTGAGCATTGAGTTACAGTGAGATGTGTTGCATGTGTTTGTGCTAGTATGAACTGTACATTGAGTCACAACGAGCCATGTGTGTTTGTGTGTGTGTGTGTGTGCTGCTGGAGGCTGATCATTGAATCACAGTTACGTGTTTGTGTGTGTGTGCTGGTATGGGCTTTTCATTGAGTCACGGACTTGTATGTGTGTGTGTGTGCATGTGTGTGTGTTGCTAAGATTTACTTCAGTCACAGTGAGCCTTGTGAGTGTATAGGCTGTGAATTGAGTCACAGTGTGTTATGTGTGAGTGTGTCTGTGTGTGTGCTGGTAAAGACAGTGCATTGAGTCACAATAAGTTGTGTGTGTGTTAATATTCTCATATAGACTGTGCATTGAGTAACAGTGAGCAAGTGTGTGTGAGTTTGTGGGAGTGTATGAGCACTGGTATGGGTGGAGCCTTGAATCAGTAAGGTGTGTGTGTGTGTATTCGTTTGGTCTTTGCATTGAGTCACTAAGGTGTATATGTGTGTGTGTGTGGTGTTATAGACTGTGCATTGAGTCAGAGTGAGCCGTGAGTGTGTGTGTACGAGAGTGTGTGTGCTGGTGGGCTTTTGTTGATGCACTGGTGTGTGTGCATGTGTGTCTGTTGTGCTACAGACTGCATTGAGTCACAGTGAGACATGTTTGTGGGTGCTGGTATAGGCGATTGATTGAGTCACAGTGATCCATTTGTGTGTGCGTGTTAGTATGCGTGTGTTCTTGTTTAGGCTGTGCATTGAGTCACACTGAGGTGTGTGTGTATCCTTGAGTGTGTTGGTATAGATTGTGCATAGAATCACAGTACCATATGTGTGTGTGTGTGCTGCTAAAATCTGAGCATTGAGTCACACTGTCGTGTGTGGTGTGTGTCTGTATGTACTTGTATGGACTGTACATTGAGTCACAGTGAGCATGTGTGTGTGTGAGTGTGTGTGTGCGCACTGGTATGCCTTGAACACTGAATCAGCTAGGTGTGTGTGTGTGCTCATATTGGCTTTGAGTTGAGTCACTGAGTTCTATGTGTGTCTGTGTAGGAGGGGGGCTACAGACTATGCATTTAGTCACACTGACACGTTTGTGTACGTGAGTGTGTGTTGTGGTATGTGATTTCATTGAGTCACTGGAGTTTGTGTGTGTGTGTGTGGTGTTACAGACTGCATTGAGTCACAGTGAGGCGTGTGTGTGTATGATGGCATAGGCAATTGATTGAGTCACAGTGACGCATGTGTGTGTGTTCTCATATAGGCTGTGCATTGAATCACAGTGAGACATGTATCTGTGAGTGTGTGTTTGTGTGTGCTAGTATATGGTGTGTATTGAGTCACACTGAGGTGTGTGTGTGTGTGTATGTGTTGTTATAGATTGTGCATTGAGTCAGAGTGCCGTGTCAGTGTGTGCATGCTGGTATAGACTATGCACTGAATCAGGGTGAGGGGTGTGTGTGTCTGTGTGTTCTGGTATAGGCGGACCATTGAGTCACACTGAGGTGTGTGTGTGTGTCTGTGTGTGTGTGTGTGTGCTGGTACAGCCTGTGCATTAATCACAGTCAGTTGTGTGTGTATGTTCACCTACAAGTTGCACTTTGTGTCACAGTGTGTCTGTGTGTGATATTATACGGTATACACTGAGTCAAAGGGAGCTGTGTTGGGGGGCTGATGTGCTCTTATAGACTTTGCATTGAGTCACACTGAGTTGTGTGTTTGAAAGTCTGTCTCTGTGTGTGTGTGTGTGTGTGTGTAGAGGTAAACGCTGTGTACTGACTCACAGTGAGCATTGTGTGCTTCTGTGTGTGTGTATGTCTGCTAGCTTAGACTGTGCACAGAGTCCCAGGGAGCCTTGTGTGTGTGTGTGTGTGTGTGTGTGTTGGTAAAGACTGTGCATTGGGTCGCGGTGAGCTGTCTTTGTCTGTGTGTGTGACTGCTGGTGTAGGCTGTGCATTTATTCAAGTTGAGCTGTGAGGGTGTGTGTGGTGTTGATATGGACGGTGCACTGTGTCACACTGAGTTGCGTGTGTGTGTTTGTATAATCTGAGCGTTGAGTCACACTGAGGTTTGTGCTTCGTGTCTGAAGGTAGTTGTATGGAATGTGCCTTGGGTCACAATGAATTGTGTATGTGTACGTTTTTGTGTGTACTTGGTGGTGTAGAGTCTGTATTGAGTCACACTAAGTTGTGAGTGTGTGTGTGTGATGGTATAGGATGTGCATTGAGTCACAAAGCCGTGTGTGTGTGTCTGTGCTGGGATAGGCTGTGCATTGATTCACAGTGAGCCTTGTGTATGAGCTAGTACGGATTGTGCATTAGTCAGTGAACCACGTGTGTGCTTTTCTGTGTTTGTCTGCTGATATAGGCTGTGAACTGAGTCACAGTGGGCCATGTGTGTTTGTGTCTGATGGTATAGGTGATTCATTGAGTCACAGTGAGCCATGTATGAGTGCGTGTTTGTGTGTGTGTGTGTTGTGCTATAGGGTGAGCATTGAGTCACAGTGTGCTGTGTGTGTGTTGTTGTCTGTGTGTGTAGTATAGTCTGAGCATTCAGTTACAGTGTGATGTGTTGCATGTGTTTCTGCTATTATGAAGTGTACATTGAGTCACAATGAGCCCTCTGTAATTGTGTGTGTGTTTGTGTGTGTTGGTAGAGGCTGTGCATTGAATCAGAATTAGGTGTTTATGTGTGTGCGGTGGTATGAGCTTTGCATTGTGTCATGGAGGTGTGTGTGTGTGTCTGTGTGTGTCTGCTGCTACAGATTTCATTGAGTCACAGTGAGCCTGGTGAGTGTCTGTGTGCTGATAGAGGCTGTGAATTGAGTCACATTTTCTTATATGTGTGTGATTGTGTGCTGGTATACACTGTGCATGGAGTCATAGTGAGCAGGTCTGTGTGTGTCTGTGTGTTTGTGCAGTAGTACAGAAGGAGCATTTAATCAGTTATGTGTGTGTGTGTATGTTCGTTTGGTCTTTGCATTGAGTCACTGAGGTGTACGTGTGTGTGTGTGTGGTGCGATAGATTGTGCATTGAGTCAGAATGAGCCGTGAGTGTGTGTGTATGAGAGTGTGTGTGCTGGTGGGATTTTGTTGCACTGGGGTGTGTGTGTGTGTGTACTGCTACAGACTGCATTGAGTCACAGTGAGACGTGTTTGTGTGTGCTGGTATAGGCGATTGATTCACAGTGATCCATTTGTGTGTGTGTGTTAGTATGCGTGTGTTCTTGTTTGGGCTGTGCATTGAGTCACACTGCGATGTGTGTGTATGCTTGTGTGTTTTGGTATAGATTGTGCATAGAATCACAGTACCATATGTGTGTGTGTGTGCTGGTAAAATCTGAGCATTGAGTCACACTGTCCTGTGTGCTGTGTGTCTATGTACTTGTATGGACTGTGCATTGAGTCACAGTGAGCATGTGTGTGTGTTTGTGTGTGTGTGTGTGCTCATATTGGCTTTGAGTTGAGTCACTGAAGTGTATGTGTGTCTGTTTAGGTGGGGGGCTACAGACTGTGAATTGAGTCACACTGAGTTGTTTGTGTACATGAGTGAGTGTTGTGTATGGGTTTTCATTGAGTCACTGGGTTTTGTGTGTGTGTGTGTGTGTGTTTGTAGTGCTACGGACTGCATTGGGTCACAGTGAGCTGTGTGTGTGTGTGCTTGCTGCTGTAGGCTGTGCATTGATTCAAGGTTAGCTGTCAGTGTGTGTGGTGCTGGAATGGAATGTGCACTGAGACACAGTCATCTGTGTGTGTGTGTGCATACATGTGTGCTGGAATCAGCTGTGCACTGCATCACTGTGAGCCATGTGTGTGTTTGTGTGTGTGTGCTGGAAAATCTGAGCATTGAGTTACACTGAGTTCTGTGCTGTGTGTCTGTATGTAGTGGTATGGCCTGTGCAAGGAATCAGTGAGCTGTGTGTGTGTGTGTTTGTGTATTTGGTGGTGTAGAGTCTGTATTGAGTCTCATGAAGCTGTGTGTGTGTGTGTGTGTGTGATGGTATAGGATGTGCATTGGGTCACAGAGCCGTATATATGTGTCTGAGCTGGTATAGGCAGTGCATTGACTCACAGTGAGTGTTGTGTATGTGCTACTACAGACTGTGCATTGAGTCAGTGATCAATTTTGTGTGTTTGTGTGATTGTCTGCTCATATAGGCTGTGCACTGTGTCACAGTAACCCATGTGTGTTTGTGGGAGTGTGTTTTTGAGTGATGGTATAAGTGGTTCATTGTGTCACAGTGAGCCATGTATGAGTGCATGTTTGTGTGTGTGTGTGTGTTCTGGTAGAGGCTAAGCATTGTGTCACAGTGTGCCATGTGTGTGTGTGGTTGTGTGTGTGTGTAGTACAGTCTGAACATTGATTTACAGTGAGATGTCTTGTATGTGTTTGTGCTTGTATGAACTATACGTTGAGTCACAATGAGCCATGCGTGTGTGTGTGTGCTGGTAGAGGCTGAGCATTGAATCACAGTTAGGAGTTTGTTTGTGTGTACTGGTATGGGCTTTGCATTGAGTCACAGAGGTATGTGTGTGTTTGTGTGTGTCTATGTGTGTATGTCTGTGTTGCCACAGACTTCATTGTGTCAGAGTGAGCTTTATGAGTGTCTGTGTGCAGATACAGGCTGTGAATTGAGTCCCAGTGTGTTATGTGTGTGTGTGTGTGTGTGTGTGTGCTGGTATAGCCTGTGCATTGAGTCACAGTGAGCTGTGTGTGTGTGTGTTTGCTGGTGTAGGCTGTGCAGTGATTCAAGGTGACCTGTGATTGTGTGTGTTGAACAGGAACGGACTGTGCACTGAGTCACAGTGAGCCATGTGTGAGTGTGTGCATGTGTGTGAGCCAGTTTAGGATGTGCACTGAGTCACGGTGAGCTGTGTGTGTTTGTGTGTGTGTTCTGGTAAAATATGAGCATTGAGTCACACTGAGGGGTGTCCTGTGTGTCTGTATGTACTGGCATGGACTGTGAATGGAATCACAGTGAGCGCTGTGTGTGTGTATTTTGTTGTATAGAGTCTTTATTGAGTCACACTAAGCTGTGTGTGTGTATGTGTGTGTGTGTGATGGTATAGGTGGTTCATTGAGTCAGAGTGAGCCAAGTATGAGTGTGTGTGTGTGTTTTTGGGTAAAAGCTGAGCATTGCATCACAGGGTGTCATGTGTGTGTCTGTTGTTGTGTGTCTGTGTAGTACAGTCTGAGCATTGAGTTACAGTGAGATGTGTTGCATGTGTTTGTGCTAGTATGAACTGCACATTGAGTCACAACGAGCCATGTGTGTTTGTGTGTGTGTGTGTGTGCTGGTGGAGGCTGATCATTGAATCACAGTTACGTGTTTGTGTGTGTGTGCTGGTATGGGCTTTTCATTGAGTCACGGACTTGTATGTGTGTGTGTGTGCATGTGTGTGTGTTGCTAAGATTTACTTCAGTCACAGTGAGCCTTGTGAGTGTATAGGCTGTGAATTGAGTCACAGTGTGTTATGTGTGAGTGTGTCTGTGTGTGTGCTGGTAAAGACAGTGCATTGAGTCACAATAAGTTGTGTGTGTGTTAATATTCTCATATAGACTGTGCATTGAGTAACAGTGAGCAAGTGTGTGTGAGTTTGTGGGAGTGTATGAGCACTGGTATGGGTGGAGCCTTGAATCAGTAAGGTGTGTGTGTGTGTATTCGTTTGGTCTTTGCATTGAGTCACTAAGGTGTATATGTGTGTGTGTGTGGTGTTATAGACTGTGCATTGAGTCAGAGTGAGCCGTGAGTGTGTGTGTACGAGAGTGTGTGTGCTGGTGGGCTTTTGTTGATGCACTGGTGTGTGTGCATGTGTGTCTGTTGTGCTACAGACTGCATTGAGTCACAGTGAGACATGTTTGTGGGTGCTGGTATAGGCGATTGATTGAGTCACAGTGATCCATTTGTGTGTGCGTGTTAGTATGCGTGTGTTCTTGTTTAGGCTGTGCATTGAGTCACACTGAGGTGTGTGTGTATCCTTGAGTGTGTTGGTATAGATTGTGCATAGAATCACAGTACCATATGTGTGTGTGTGTGCTGCTAAAATCTGAGCATTGAGTCACACTGTCGTGTGTGGTGTGTTTCTGTATGTACTTGTATGGACTGTACATTGAGTCACAGTGAGCATGTGTGTGTGTGTGTGTGTGTGTGTGCACTGGTATGCCTTGAACACTGAATCAGCTAGGTGTATGTGTGTGCTCATATTGGCTTTGAGTTGAGTCACTGAGTTCTATGTGTGTCTGTGTAGGAGGGGGGCTACAGACTATGCATTTAGTCACACTGACACGTTTGTGTACGTGAGTGTGTGTTGTGGTATGTGATTTCATTGAGTCACTGGAGTTTGTGGGTGTGTGTGTGTGGTGTTACAGACTGCATTGAGTCACAGTGAGGCGTGTGTGTGTATGATGGCATAGGCAATTGATTGAGTCACAGTGACGCATGTGTGTGTGTTCTCATATAGGCTGTGCATTGAATCACAGTGAGACATGTATCTGTGTGTGTTTGTGTGTGCTAGTATATGGTGTGTATTGAGTCACACTGAGGTGTGTGTGTGTGTGTATGTGTTGTTATAGATTGTGCATTGAGTCAGAGTGCCGTGTCAGTGTGTGCATGCTGGTATAGACTATGCACTGAATCAGGGTGAGGGGTGTGTGTGTCTGTGTGTTCTGGTATAGGCGGACCATTGAGTCACACTGAGGTGTGTGTGTGTGTCTGTGTGTGTGTGTGTGCTGGTACAGCCTGTGCATTAATCACAGTCAGTTGTGTGTGTATGTTCACCTACAAGTTGCACTTTGTGTCACAGTGTGTCTGTGTGTGATATTATACGGTATACACTGAGTCAAAGGGAGCTGTGTGGGGAGGCTGATGTGCTCTTATAGACTTTGCATTGAGTCACACTGAGTTGTGTGTTTGAAAGTCTGTCTGTGTGTGTGTGTGTGTAGAGGTAAACGCTGTGTACTGACTCACAGTGAGCATTGTGTGCTTCTGTGTGTGTGTATGTCTGCTAGCTTAGACTGTGCACAGAGTCCCAGGGAGCCTTGTGTGTGTGTGTGTGTGTGTGTGTGTGTTGGTAAAGACTGTGCATTGGGTCGCAGTGAGCTGTCTTTGTCTGTGTGTGTGACTGCTGGTGTAGGCTGTGCATTGATTCAAGTTGAGCTGTGAGGGTGTGTGTGGTGTTGATATGGACGGTGCACTGTGTCACACTGAGTTGCGTGTGTGTGTTTGTATAATCTGAGCGTTGAGTCACACTGAGGTTTGTGCTTCGTGTCTGAAGGTAGTTGTATGGAATGTGCCTTGGGTCACAATGAATTGTGTATGTGTACGGTTTTGTGTGTACTTGGTGGTGTAGAGTCTGTATTGAGTCACACTAAGTTGTGAGTGTGTGTGTGTGATGGTATAGGATGTGCATTGAGTCACAAAGCCGTGTGTGTGTGTCTGTGCTGGTATAGGCTGTGCATTGATTCACAGTGAGCCTTGTGTATGAGCTAGTACGGATTGTGCATTAGTCAGTGAACCACGTGTGCTTTTCTGTGTTTGTCTGGCTGTGAACTGAGTCACAGTGGGCCATGTGTGTTTGTGTCTGATGGTATAGGTGATTCATTGAGTCACAGTGAGCCATGTATGAGTGCGTGTTTGTGTGTGTGTGTGTTGTGCTATAGGGTGAGCATTGAGTCACAGTGTGCTGTGTGTGTGTTGTTGTCTGTCTGTGTAGTATAGTCTGAGCATTCAGTTACAGTGTGATGTGTTGCATGTGTTTCTGCTATTATGAAGTGTACATTGAGTCACAATGAGCCCTCTGTAATTGTGTGTGTGTTTGTGTGTGTTGGTAGAGGCTGTGCATTGAATCAGAATTAGGTGTTTATGTGTGTGCGGTGGTATGAGCTTTGCATTGTGTCATGGAGGTGTGTGTGTGTGTCTGTGTGTGTCTGCTGCTACAGATTTCATTGAGTCACAGTGAGCCTGGTGAGTGTCTGTGTGCTGATAGAGGCTGTGAATTGAGTCACATTTTCTTATATGTGTGTGATTGTGTGCTGGTATACACTGTGCATGGAGTCATAGTGAGCAGGTCTGTGTGTGTCTGTGTGTTTGTGCAGTAGTACAGAAGGAGCATTTAATCAGTTATGTGTGTGTGTGTATGTTCGTTTGGTCTTTGCATTGAGTCACTGAGGTGTACGTGTGTGTGTGTGTGGTGCGATAGATTGTGCATTGAGTCAGAATGAGCCGTGAGTGTGTGTGTATGAGAGTGTGTGTGCTGGTGGGATTTTGTTGCACTGGGGTGTGTGTGTGTGTGTACTGCTACAGACTGCATTGAGTCACAGTGAGACGTGTTTGTGTGTGCTGGTATAGGCGATTGATTCACAGTGATCCATTTGTGTGTGTGTGTTAGTATGCGTGTGTTCTTGTTTGGGCTGTGCATTGAGTCACACTGCGATGTGTGTGTATGCTTGTGTGTTTTGGTATAGATTGTGCATAGAATCACAGTACCATATGTGTGTGTGTGTGCTGGTAAAATCTGAGCATTGAGTCACACTGTCCTGTGTGCTGTGTGTCTATGTACTTGTATGGACTGTGCATTGAGTCACAGTGAGCATGTGTGTGTGTTTTTGTGTGTGTGCTCATATTGGCTTTGAGTTGAGTCACTGAAGTGTATGTGTGTCTGTTTAGGTGGGGGGCTACAGACTGTGAATTGAGTCACACTGAGTTGTTTGTGTACATGAGTGAGTGTTGTGTATGGGTTTTCATTGAGTCACTGGGTTTTGTGTGTGTGTGTGTGTGTGTTTGTAGTGCTACGGACTGCATTGGGTCACAGTGAGCTGTGTGTGTGTGTGCTTGCTGCTGTAGGCTGTGCATTGATTCAAGGTTAGCTGTCAGTGTGTGTGGTGCTGGAATGGAATGTGCACTGAGACACAGTCATCTGTGTGTGTGTGTGCATACATGTGTGCTGGAATCAGCTGTGCACTGCATCACTGTGAGCCATGTGTGTGTTTGTGTGTGTGTGCTGGAAAATCTGAGCATTGAGTTACACTGAGTTCTGTGCTGTGTGTCTGTATGTAGTGGTATGGCCTGTGCAAGGAATCAGTGAGCTGTGTGTGTGTGTGTTTGTGTATTTGGTGGTGTAGAGTCTGTATTGAGTCTCATGAAGCTGTGTGTGTGTGTGTGTGTGTGTGTGATGGTATAGGATGTGCATTGGGTCACAGAGCCGTATATATGTGTCTGAGCTGGTATAGGCAGTGCATTGACTCACAGTGAGTGTTGTGTATGTGCTACTACAGACTGTGCATTGAGTCAGTGATCAATTTTGTGTGTTTGTGTGATTGTCTGCTCATATAGGCTGTGCACTGTGTCACAGTAACCCATGTGTGTTTGTGGGAGTGTGTTTTTGAGTGATGGTATAAGTGGTTCATTGTGTCACAGTGAGCCATGTATGAGTGCATGTTTGTGTGTGTGTGTGTGTTCTGGTAGAGGCTAAGCATTGTGTCACAGTGTGCCATGTGTGTGTGTGGTTGTGTGTGTGTGTAGTACAGTCTGAACATTGATTTACAGTGAGATGTCTTGTATGTGTTTGTGCTTGTATGAACTATACGTTGAGTCACAATGAGCCATGCGTGTGTGTGTGTGCTGGTAGAGGCTGAGCATTGAATCACAGTTAGGAGTTTGTTTGTGTGTACTGGTATGGGCTTTGCATTGAGTCACAGAGGTATGTGTGTGTTTGTGTGTGTCTATGTGTGTATGTCTGTGTTGCCACAGACTTCATTGTGTCAGAGTGAGCTTTATGAGTGTCTGTGTGCAGATACAGGCTGTGAATTGAGTCCCAGTGTGTTATGTGTGTGTGTGTGTGTGTGTGCTGGTATAGCCTGTGCATTGAGTCACAGTGAGCTGTGTGTGTGTGTGTTTGCTGGTGTAGGCTGTGCAGTGATTCAAGGTGACCTGTGATTGTGTGTGTTGAACAGGAACGGACTGTGCACTGAGTCACAGTGAGCCATGTGTGTGTGCATGTGTGTGAGCCAGTTTAGGATGTGCACTGAGTCACGGTGAGCTGTGTGTGTTTGTGTGTGTGTTCTGGTAAAATATGAGCATTGAGTCACACTGAGGGGTGTCCTGTGTGTCTGTATGTACTGGCATGGACTGTGAATGGAATCACAGTGAGCGCTGTGTGTGTGTATTTTGTTGTATAGAGTCTTTATTGAGTCACACTAAGCTGTGTGTGTGTATGTGTGTGTGTGTGATGGTATAGGTGGTTCATTGAGTCAGAGTGAGCCAAGTATGAGTGTGTGTGTGTGTGTTTTTGGGTAAAAGCTGAGCATTGCATCACAGGGTGTCATGTGTGTGTCTGTTGTTGTGTGTCTGTGTAGTACAGTCTGAGCATTGAGTTACAGTGAGATGTGTTGCATGTGTTTGTGCTAGTATGAATTGCACATTGAGTCACAACGAGCCATGTGTGTTTGTGTGTGTGTGTGTGTGCTGGTGGAGGCTGATCATTGAATCACAGTTACGTGTTTGTGTGTGTGTGCTGGTATGGGCTTTTCATTGAGTCACGGACTTGTATGTGTGTGTGTGTGCATGTGTGTGTGTTGCTAAGATTTACTTCAGTCACAGTGAGCCTTGTGAGTGTATAGGCTGTGAATTGAGTCACAGTGTGTTATGTGTGAGTGTGTCTGTGTGTGTGCTGGTAAAGACAGTGCATTGAGTCACAATAAGTTGTGTGTGTGTTAATATTCTCATATAGACTGTGCATTGAGTAACAGTGAGCAAGTGTGTGTGAGTTTGTGGGAGTGTATGAGCACTGGTATGGGTGGAGCCTTGAATCAGTAAGGTGTGTGTGTGTGTATTCGTTTGGTCTTTGCATTGAGTCACTAAGGTGTATATGTGTGTGTGTGTGGTGTTATAGACTGTGCATTGAGTCAGAGTGAGCCGTGAGTGTGTGTGTACGAGAGTGTGTGTGCTGGTGGGCTTTTGTTGATGCACTGGTGTGTGTGCATGTGTGTCTGTTGTGCTACAGACTGCATTGAGTCACAGTGAGACATGTTTGTGGGTGCTGGTATAGGCGATTGATTGAGTCACAGTGATCCATTTGTGTGTGCGTGTTAGTATGCGTGTGTTCTTGTTTAGGCTGTGCATTGAGTCACACTGAGGTGTGTGTGTATCCTTGAGTGTGTTGGTATAGATTGTGCATAGAATCACAGTACCATATGTGTGTGTGTGTGCTGCTAAAATCTGAGCATTGAGTCACACTGTCGTGTGTGGTGTGTTTCTGTATGTACTTGTATGGACTGTACATTGAGTCACAGTGAGCATGTGTGTGTGTGTGTGTGTGTGTGTGCACTGGTATGCCTTGAACACTGAATCAGCTAGGTGTATGTGTGTGCTCATATTGGCTTTGAGTTGAGTCACTGAGTTCTATGTGTGTCTGTGTAGGAGGGGGGCTACAGACTATGCATTTAGTCACACTGACACGTTTGTGTACGTGAGTGTGTGTTGTGGTATGTGATTTCATTGAGTCACTGGAGTTTGTGGGTGTGTGTGTGTGGTGTTACAGACTGCATTGAGTCACAGTGAGGCGTGTGTGTGTATGATGGCATAGGCAATTGATTGAGTCACAGTGACGCATGTGTGTGTGTTCTCATATAGGCTGTGCATTGAATCACAGTGAGACATGTATCTGTGTGTGTTTGTGTGTGCTAGTATATGGTGTGTATTGAGTCACACTGAGGTGTGTGTGTGTGTGTATGTGTTGTTATAGATTGTGCATTGAGTCAGAGTGCCGTGTCAGTGTGTGCATGCTGGTATAGACTATGCACTGAATCAGGGTGAGGGGTGTGTGTGTCTGTGTGTTCTGGTATAGGCGGACCATTGAGTCACACTGAGGTGTGTGTGTGTGTCTGTGTGTGTGTGTGTGTGCTGGTACAGCCTGTGCATTAATCACAGTCAGTTGTGTGTGTATGTTCACCTACAAGTTGCACTTTGTGTCACAGTGTGTCTGTGTGTGATATTATACGGTATACACTGAGTCAAAGGGAGCTGTGTGGGGAGGCTGATGTGCTCTTATAGACTTTGCATTGAGTCACACTGAGTTGTGTGTTTGAAAGTCTGTCTGTGTGTGTGTGTGTGTAGAGGTAAACGCTGTGTACTGACTCACAGTGAGCATTGTGTGCTTCTGTGTGTGTGTATGTCTGCTAGCTTAGACTGTGCACAGAGTCCCAGGGAGCCTTGTGTGTGTGTGTGTGTGTGTGTGTGTTGGTAAAGAGTGTGCATTGGGTCGCAGTGAGCTGTCTTTGTCTGTGTGTGTGACTGCTGGTGTAGGCTGTGCATTGATTCAAGTTGAGCTGTGAGGGTGTGTGTGGTGTTGATATGGACGGTGCACTGTGTCACACTGAGTTGCGTGTGTGTGTTTGTATAATCTGAGCGTTGAGTCACACTGAGGTTTGTGCTTCGTGTCTGAAGGTAGTTGTATGGAATGTGCCTTGGGTCACAATGAATTGTGTATGTGTACGGTTTTGTGTGTACTTGGTGGTGTAGAGTCTGTATTGAGTCACACTAAGTTGTGAGTGTGTGTGTGTGATGGTATAGGATGTGCATTGAGTCACAAAGCCGTGTGTGTGTGTCTGTGCTGGTATAGGCTGTGCATTGATTCACAGTGAGCCTTGTGTATGAGCTAGTACGGATTGTGCATTAGTCAGTGAACCACGTGTGCTTTTCTGTGTTTGTCTGGCTGTGAACTGAGTCACAGTGGGCCATGTGTGTTTGTGTCTGATGGTATAGGTGATTCATTGAGTCACAGTGAGCCATGTATGAGTGCGTGTTTGTGTGTGTGTGTGTTGTGCTATAGGGTGAGCATTGAGTCACAGTGTGCTGTGTGTGTGTTGTTGTCTGTCTGTGTAGTATAGTCTGAGCATTCAGTTACAGTGTGATGTGTTGCATGTGTTTCTGCTATTATGAAGTGTACATTGAGTCACAATGAGCCCTCTGTAATTGTGTGTGTGTTTGTGTGTGTTGGTAGAGGCTGTGCATTGAATCAGAATTAGGTGTTTATGTGTGTGCGGTGGTATGAGCTTTGCATTGTGTCATGGAGGTGTGTGTGTGTGTCTGTGTGTGTCTGCTGCTACAGATTTCATTGAGTCACAGTGAGCCTGGTGAGTGTCTGTGTGCTGATAGAGGCTGTGAATTGAGTCACATTTTCTTATATGTGTGTGATTGTGTGCTGGTATACACTGTGCATGGAGTCATAGTGAGCAGGTCTGTGTGTGTCTGTGTGTTTGTGCAGTAGTACAGAAGGAGCATTTAATCAGTTATGTGTGTGTGTGTATGTTCGTTTGGTCTTTGCATTGAGTCACTGAGGTGTACGTGTGTGTGTGTGTGGTGCGATAGATTGTGCATTGAGTCAGAATGAGCCGTGAGTGTGTGTGTATGAGAGTGTGTGTGCTGGTGGGATTTTGTTGCACTGGGGTGTGTGTGTGTGTGTACTGCTACAGACTGCATTGAGTCACAGTGAGACGTGTTTGTGTGTGCTGGTATAGGCGATTGATTCACAGTGATCCATTTGTGTGTGTGTGTTAGTATGCGTGTGTTCTTGTTTGGGCTGTGCATTGAGTCACACTGCGATGTGTGTGTATGCTTGTGTGTTTTGGTATAGATTGTGCATAGAATCACAGTACCATATGTGTGTGTGTGTGCTGGTAAAATCTGAGCATTGAGTCACACTGTCCTGTGTGCTGTGTGTCTATGTACTTGTATGGACTGTGCATTGAGTCACAGTGAGCATGTGTGTGTGTTTTTGTGTGTGTGCTCATATTGGCTTTGAGTTGAGTCACTGAAGTGTATGTGTGTCTGTTTAGGTGGGGGGCTACAGACTGTGAATTGAGTCACACTGAGTTGTTTGTGTACATGAGTGAGTGTTGTGTATGGGTTTTCATTGAGTCACTGGGTTTTGTGTGTGTGTGTGTGTGTGTTTGTAGTGCTACGGACTGCATTGGGTCACAGTGAGCTGTGTGTGTGTGTGTGCTTGCTGCTGTAGGCTGTGCATTGATTCAAGGTTAGCTGTCAGTGTGTGTGGTGCTGGAATGGAATGTGCACTGAGACACAGTCATCTGTGTGTGTGTGTGCATACATGTGTGCTGGAATCAGCTGTGCACTGCATCACTGTGAGCCATGTGTGTGTTTGTGTGTGTGTGCTGGAAAATCTGAGCATTGAGTTACACTGAGTTCTGTGCTGTGTGTCTGTATGTAGTGGTATGGCCTGTGCAAGGAATCAGTGAGCTGTGTGTGTGTGTGTTTGTGTATTTGGTGGTGTAGAGTCTGTATTGAGTCTCATGAAGCTGTGTGTGTGTGTGTGTGTGTGTGATGGTATAGGATGTGCATTGGGTCACAGAGCCGTATATATGTGTCTGAGCTGGTATAGGCAGTGCATTGACTCACAGTGAGTGTTGTGTATGTGCTACTACAGACTGTGCATTGAGTCAGTGATCAATTTTGTGTGTTTGTGTGATTGTCTGCTCATATAGGCTGTGCACTGTGTCACAGTAACCCATGTGTGTTTGTGGGAGTGTGTTTTTGAGTGATGGTATAAGTGGTTCATTGTGTCACAGTGAGCCATGTATGAGTGCATGTTTGTGTGTGTGTGTGTGTTCTGGTAGAGGCTAAGCATTGTGTCACAGTGTGCCATGTGTGTGTGTGGTTGTGTGTGTGTGTAGTACAGTCTGAACATTGATTTACAGTGAGATGTCTTGTATGTGTTTGTGCTTGTATGAACTATACGTTGAGTCACAATGAGCCATGCGTGTGTGTGTGTGCTGGTAGAGGCTGAGCATTGAATCACAGTTAGGAGTTTGTTTGTGTGTACTGGTATGGGCTTTGCATTGAGTCACAGAGGTATGTGTGTGTTTGTGTGTGTCTATGTGTGTATGTCTGTGTTGCCACAGACTTCATTGTGTCAGAGTGAGCTTTATGAGTGTCTGTGTGCAGATACAGGCTGTGAATTGAGTCCCAGTGTGTTATGTGTGTGTGTGTGTGTGTGTGCTGGTATAGCCTGTGCATTGAGTCACAGTGAGCTGTGTGTGTGTGTGTTTGCTGGTGTAGGCTGTGCAGTGATTCAAGGTGACCTGTGATTGTGTGTGTTGAACAGGAACGGACTGTGCACTGAGTCACAGTGAGCCATGTGTGTGTGCATGTGTGTGAGCCAGTTTAGGATGTGCACTGAGTCACGGTGAGCTGTGTGTGTTTGTGTGTGTGTTCTGGTAAAATATGAGCATTGAGTCACACTGAGGGGTGTCCTGTGTGTCTGTATGTACTGGCATGGACTGTGAATGGAATCACAGTGAGCGCTGTGTGTGTGTATTTTGTTGTATAGAGTCTTTATTGAGTCACACTAAGCTGTGTGTGTGTATGTGTGTGTGTGTGATGGTATAGGTGGTTCATTGAGTCAGAGTGAGCCAAGTATGAGTGTGTGTGTGTGTGTTTTTGGGTAAAAGCTGAGCATTGCATCACAGGGTGTCATGTGTGTGTCTGTTGTTGTGTGTCTGTGTAGTACAGTCTGAGCATTGAGTTACAGTGAGATGTGTTGCATGTGTTTGTGCTAGTATGAATTGCACATTGAGTCACAACGAGCCATGTGTGTTTGTGTGTGTGTGTGTGTGCTGGTGGAGGCTGATCATTGAATCACAGTTACGTGTTTGTGTGTGTGTGCTGGTATGGGCTTTTCATTGAGTCACGGACTTGTATGTGTGTGTGTGCATGTGTGTGTGTTGCTAAGATTTATTTCAGTCACAGTGAGCCTTGTGAGTGTATAGGCTGTGAATTGAGTCACAGTGTGTTATGTGTGAGTGTGTCTGTGTGTGTGCTGGTAAAGACAGTGCATTGAGTCACAATAAGTTGTGTGTGTGTTAATATTCTCATATAGACTGTGCATTGAGTAACAGTGAGCAAGTGTGTGTGAGTTTGTGGGAGTGTATGAGCACTGGTATGGGTGGAGCCTTGAATCAGTAAGGTGTGTGTGTGTGTATTCGTTTGGTCTTTGCATTGAGTCACTAAGGTGTATATGTGTGTGTGTGTGGTGTTATAGACTGTGCATTGAGTCAGAGTGAGCCGTGAGTGTGTGTGTATGAGAGTGTGTGTGCTGGTGGGCTTTTGTTGATGCACTGGTGTGTGTGCATGTGTGTCTGTTGTGCTACAGACTGCGTTGAGTCACAGTGAGACATGTTAGTGGGTGCTGGTATAGGCGATTGATTGAGTCACAGTGATCCATTTGTGTGTGCGTGTTAGTATGCGTGTGTTCTTGTTTAGGCTGTGCATTGAGTCACACTGAGGTGTGTGTGTATCCTTGAGTGTGTTGGTATAGATTGTGCATAGAATCACAGTACCATATGTGTGTGTGTGTGCTGCTAAAATCTGAGCATTGAGTCACACTGTCGTGTGTGGTGTGTGTCTGTATGTACTTGTATGGACTGTACATTGAGTCACAGTGAGCATGTGTGTGTGTGTGTGTGTGCACTGGTATGCCTTGAACACTGAATCAGCTAGGTGTGTGTGTGTGCTCATATTGGCTTTGAGTTGAGTCACTGAGGTCTATGTGTGTCTGTGTAGGATGGGGGCTACAGACTATGCATTTAGTCACACTGACACGTTTGTGTACGTGAGTGTGTGTTGTGGTATGTGATTTCATTGAGTCACTGGAGTTTGTGTGTGTGTGTGTGTGTGTGTGTGGTGTTACAGACTGCATTGAGTCACAGTGAGGCGTGTGTGTGTATGATGGCATAGGCAATTGATTGAGTCACAGTGACGCATGTGTGTGTGTTCTCATATAGGCTGTGCATTGAATCACAGTGAGACATGTATCTGTGAGTGTGTGTTTGTGTGTGCTAGTATATGGTGTGTATTGAGTCACACTGAGGTGTGTGTGTGTGTATGTGTTGTTATAGATTGTGCATTGAGTCAGAGTGCCGTGTCAGTGTGTGCATGCTGGTATAGACTATGCACTGAATCAGGGTGAGGGGTGTGTGTGTCTGTGTGTTCTGGTATAGGCGGACCATTGAGTCACACTGAGGTGTGTGTGTGTGTCTGTGTGTGTGTGTGTGTGTGCTGGTACAGCCTGTGCATTAATCACAGTCAGTTGTGTGTGTATGTTCACCTACAAGTTGCACTTTGTGTCACAGTGTGTCTGTGTGTGATATTATACGGTATACACTGAGTCAAAGGGAGCTGTGTGGGGGGGCTGATGTGCTCTTATAGACTTTGCATTGAGTCACACTGAGTTATGTGTTTGAAAGTCTGTCTGTGTGTGTGTGTGTGTGTGTGTAGAGGTAAACGCTGTGTACTGACTCACAGTGAGCATTGTGTGCTTCTGTGTGTGTGTATGTCTGCTAGCTTAGACTGTGCACAGAGTCCCAGGGAGCCTTGTGTGTGTGTGTGTGTGTGTGTGTTGGTAAAGACTGTGCATTGGGTCGCAGTGAGCTGTCTTTGTCTGTGTGTGTGACTGCTGGTGTAGGCTGTGCATTGATTCAAGTTGAGCTGTGAGGGTGTGTGTGGTGTTGATATGGACGGTGCACTGTGTCACACTGAGTTGCGTGTGTGTGTTTGTATAATCTGAGCGTTGAGTCACACTGAGGTTTGTGCTTCGTGTCTGAAGGTAGTTGTATGGAATGTGCCTTGGGTCACAATGAATTGTGTATGTGTACGGTTTTGTGTGTACTTGGTGGTGTAGAGTCTGTATTGAGTCACACTAAGTTGTGAGTGTGTGTGTGTGATGGTATAGGATGTGCATTGAGTCACAAAGCCGTGTGTGTGTGTCTGTGTTGGTATAGGCTGTGCATTAATTCACAGTGAGCCTTGTGTATGAGCTAGGACGGATTGTGCATTAGTCAGTGAACCACGTGTGTGCTTTTCTGTGTTTGTCTGGCTGTGAACTGAGTCACAGTGGGCCATGTGTGTTTGTGTCTGATGGTATAGGTGATTCATTGAGTCACAGTGAGCCATGTATGAGTGCGTGTTTGTGTGTGTGTGTGTTGTGCTATAGGGTGAGCATTGAGTCACAGTGTGCTGTGTGTGTGTTGTTGTCTGTGTGTGTAGTATAGTCTGAGCATTCAGTTACAGTGTGATGTGTTGCATGTGTTTCTGCTATTATGAAGTGTACATTGAGTCACAATGAGCCCTCTGTAATTGTGTGTGTGTTTGTGTGTGTTGGTAGAGGCTGTGCATTGAATCAGAATTAGGTGTTTATGTGTGTGCGGTGGTAGGAGCTTTGCATTGTGTCATGGAGGTGTGTGTGTGTGTCTGTGTGTGTCTGCTGCTACAGATTTCATTGAGTCACAGTGAGCCTGGTGAGTGTCTGTGTGCTGATAGAGGCTGTGAATTGAGTCACATTTTCTTATATGTGTGTGATTGTGTGCTGGTATACACTGTGCATGGAGTCATAGTGAGCAGGTCTGTGTGTGTCTGTGTGTTTGTGCAGTAGTACAGAAGGAGCATTTAATCAGTTATGTGTGTGTGTGTATGTTCGTTTGGTCTTTGCATTGAGTCACTGAGGTGTACGTGTGTGTGTGTGTGGTGCGATAGATTGTGCATTGAGTCAGAATGAGCCGTGAGTGTGTGTGTATGAGAGTGTGTGTGCTGGTGGGATTTTGTTGCACTGGGGGGTGTGTGTGTGTGTACTGCTACAGACTGCATTGAGTCACAGTGAGACGTGTTTGTGTGTGCTGGTATAGGCGATTGATTCACAGTGATCCATTTGTGTGTGTGTGTTAGTATGCGTGTGTTCTTGTTTAGGCTGTGCATTGAGTCACACTGCGATGTGTGTGTATGCTTGTGTGTTTTGGTATAGATTGTGCATAGAATCACAGTACCATATGTGTGTGTGTGTGCTGGTAAAATCTGAGCATTGAGTCACACTGTCCTGTGTGCTTTGTGTCTATGTACTTGTATGGACTGTGCATTGAGTCACAGTGAGCATGTGTGTGTGTTTGTGTGTGTGTGTGTGCTCATATTGGCTTTGAGTTGAGTCACTGAAGTGTATGTGTGTCTGTTTAGGTGGGGGGCTACAGACTGTGAATTGAGTCACACTGAGTTGTTTGTGTACATGAGTGAGTGTTGTGTATGGGTTTTCATTGAGTCACTGGGTTTTGTGTGTGTGTGTGTGTTTGTAGTGCTACGGACTGCATGGGGTCACAGTGAGCTGTGTGTGTGTGTGCTTGCTGGTGTAGGCTGTGCATTGATTCAAGGTTAGCTGTCAGTGTGTGTGGTGCTGGAATGGAATGTGCACTGAGACACAGTCATCTGTGTGTGTGTGTGCATACATGTGTGCTGGAATCAGCTGTGCACTACATCACTGTGAGCCGTGTGTGTGTTTGTGTGTGTGTGCTGAAAAATCTGAGCATTGCGTCACACTGAGGTCTGTGCTGTGTGTCTGTATGTAGTGGTATGGCCTGTGCAAGGAATCAGTGAGCTGTGTGTGTGTGTGTTTGTGTATTTGGTGGTGTAGAGTCTGTATTGAGTCTCATGAAGCTGTGTGTGTGTGTGTGATTGTATAGGATGTGCATTGGGTCACAGAACCATATATATGTGTCTGAGCTGGTATAGGCAGTGCATTGACTCACAGTGAGTGTTGTGTATGTGCTACTACAGACTGTGCATTGAGTCAGTGATCAATTTTGTGTGTTTGTGTGATTGTCTGCTCATATAGGCTGTGCACTGTGTCACAGTAACCCATGTGTGTTTGTGGGAGTGTGTTTTTGAGTGATGGTATCAGTGGTTCATTGTGTCACAGTGAGCCATGTATGAGTGCATGTTTGTGTGTGTGTGTGTTCTGGTAGAGGCTAAGCATTGTGTCACAGTGTGTCGTGTGTGTGTGGTTGTGTGTGTGTTTAGTACAGTCTGCACATTGATTTACAGTGAGATGTTTTACATGTGTTTGTGCTTGTATGAGCTATACGTTGAGTCAGAATGAGCCATGCGTGTGTGTGTGTGCTGGTAGAGGCTGAGCATTGAATCACAGTTAGGAGTTTGTTTGTGTGTACTGGTATGGGTTTTGCATTGAGTCACAGAGGTATGTGTGTGTTTGTGTGTGTCTATGTGTGTATGTCTGTGTTGCCACAGACTTCATTGTGTCAGAGTGAGCTTTATGAGTGTCTGTGTGCAGATACAGGCTGTGAATTGAGTCCCAGTGTGTTACGTGTGTGTGTGTGTGTGTGCTGGTATAGCCTGTGCATTGAGTCACAGTGAGCTGTGTGTGTGTGTGTTTGTTGGTGTAGGCTGTGCAGTGATTCAAGGTGACCTGTGATTGTGTGTGTTGAACAGGAACGGACTGTGCACTGAGTCACAGTGAGCCATGTGTGAGTGTGTGCATGTGTGTGAGCCAGTTTAGGATGTGCACTGAGTCACGGTGAGCTGTGTGTGTTTGTGTGTGTGTTCTGGTAAAATATGAGCATTGAGTCACACTGAGGGGTGTCCTGTGTGTCTGTATGTACTGGCATGGACTGTGAATGGAATCACAGTGAGCGCTGTGTGTGTGTATTTTGTTGTATAGAGTCTTTATTGAGTCACACTAAGCTGTGTGTGTGTGTGTGTGTGTGTGATGGTATAGGTGGTTCATTGAGTCAGAGTGAGCCAAGTATGAGTGTGTGTGTGTGTGTTTTTGGGTAAAAGCTGAGCATTGCATCACAGGGTGTCATGTGTGTGTCTGTTGTTGTGTGTCTGTGTAGTACAGTCTGAGCATTGAGTTACAGTGAGATGTGTTGCATGTGTTTGTGCTAGTATGAACTGTACATTGAGTCACAACGAGCCATGTGTGTTTGTGTGTGTGTGTGTGTGCTGCTGGAGGCTGATCATTGAATCACAGTTACGTGTTTGTGTGTGTGTGCTGGTATGGGCTTTTCATTGAGTCACGGACTTGTATGTGTGTGTGTGTGCATGTGTGTGTGTTGCTAAGATTTACTTCAGTCACAGTGAGCCTTGTGAGTGTATAGGCTGTGAATTGAGTCACAGTGTGTTATGTGTGAGTGTGTCTGTGTGTGTGCTGGTAAAGACAGTGCATTGAGTCACAATAAGTTGTGTGTGTGTTAATATTCTCATATAGACTGTGCATTGAGTAACAGTGAGCAAGTGTGTGTGAGTTTGTGGGAGTGTATGAGCACTGGTATGGGTGGAGCCTTGAATCAGTAAGGTGTGTGTGTGTGTATTCGTTTGGTCTTTGCATTGAGTCACTAAGGTGTATATGTGTGTGTGTGTGGTGTTATAGACTGTGCATTGAGTCAGAGTGAGCCGTGAGTGTGTGTGTACGAGAGTGTGTGTGCTGGTGGGCTTTTGTTGATGCACTGGTGTGTGTGCATGTGTGTCTGTTGTGCTACAGACTGCATTGAGTCACAGTGAGACATGTTTGTGGGTGCTGGTATAGGCGATTGATTGAGTCACAGTGATCCATTTGTGTGTGCGTGTTAGTATGCGTGTGTTCTTGTTTAGGCTGTGCATTGAGTCACACTGAGGTTTGTGTGTATCCTTGAGTGTGTTGGTATAGATTGTGCATAGAATCACAGTACCATATGTGTGTGTGTGTGCTGCTAAAATCTGAGCATTGAGTCACACTGTCGTGTGTGGTGTGTGTCTGTATGTACTTGTATGGACTGTACATTGAGTCACAGTGAGCATGTGTGTGTGTGAGTGTGTGTGTGCGCACTGGTATGCCTTGAACACTGAATCAGCTAGGTGTGTGTGTGTGCTCATATTGGCTTTGAGTTGAGTCACTGAGTTCTATGTGTGTCTGTGTAGGAGGGGGGCTACAGACTATGCATTTAGTCACACTGACACGTTTGTGTACGTGAGTGTGTGTTGTGGTATGTGATTTCATTGAGTCACTGGAGTTTGTGTGTGTGTGTGTGGTGTTACAGACTGCATTGAGTCACAGTGAGGCGTGTGTGTGTATGATGGCATAGGCAATTGATTGAGTCACAGTGACGCATGTGTGTGTGTTCTCATATAGGCTGTGCATTGAATCACAGTGAGCCCTGTATCTGTGAGTGTGTGTTTGTGTGTGCTAGTATATGGTGTGTATTGAGTCACACTGAGGTGTGTGTGTGTGTGTATGTGTTGTTATAGATTGTGCATTGAGTCAGAGTGCCGTGTCAGTGTGTGCATGCTGGTATAGACTATGCACTGAATCAGGGTGAGGGGTGTGTGTGTCTGTGTGTTCTGGTATAGGCGGACCATTGAGTCACACTGAGGTGTGTGTGTGTGTCTGTGTGTGTGTGTGTGTGCTGGTACAGCCTGTGCATTAATCACAGTCAGTTGTGTGTGTATGTTCACCTACAAGTTGCACTTTGTGTCACAGTGTGTCTGTGTGTGATATTATACGGTATACACTGAGTCAAAGGGAGCTGTGTTGGGGGGCTGATGTGCTCTTATAGACTTTGCATTGAGTCACACTGAGTTGTGTGTTTGAAAGTCTGTCTCTGTGTGTGTGTGTGTGTGTGTGTAGAGGTAAACGCTGTGTACTGACTCACAGTGAGCATTGTGTGCTTCTGTGTGTGTGTATGTCTGCTAGCTTAGACTGTGCACAGAGTCCCAGGGAGCCTTGTGTGTGTGTGTGTGTGTGTGTGTGTTGGTAAAGACTGTGCATTGGGTCGCGGTGAGCTGTCTTTGTCTGTGTGTGTGACTGCTGGTGTAGGCTGTGCATTTATTCAAGTTGAGCTGTGAGGGTGTGTGTGGTGTTGATATGGACGGTGCACTGTGTCACACTGAGTTGCGTGTGTGTGTTTGTATAATCTGAGCGTTGAGTCACACTGAGGTTTGTGCTTCGTGTCTGAAGGTAGTTGTATGGAATGTGCCTTGGGTCACAATGAATTGTGTATGTGTACGTTTTTGTGTGTACTTGGTGGTGTAGAGTCTGTATTGAGTCACACTAAGTTGTGAGTGTGTGTGTGTGATGGTATAGGATGTGCATTGAGTCACAAAGCCGTGTGTGTGTGTCTGTGCTGGTATAGGCTGTGCATTGATTCACAGTGAGCCTTGTGTATGAGCTAGTACGGATTGTGCATTAGTCAGTGAACCACGTGTGTGCTTTTCTGTGTTTGTCTGGCTGTGAACTGAGTCACAGTGGGCCATGTGTGTTTGTGTCTGATGGTATAGGTGATTCATTGAGTCACAGTGAGCCATGTATGAGTGCATGTTTGTGTGTGTGTGTTGTGCTATAGGGTGAGCATTGAGTCACAGTGTGCTGTGTGTGTGTTGTTGTCTGTGTGTGTAGTATAGTCTGAGCATTCAGTTACAGTGTGATGTGTTGCATGTGTTTCTGCTATTATGAAGTGTACATTGAGTCACAATGAGCCCTCTGTAATTGTGTGTGTGTTTGTGTGTGTTGGTAGAGGCTGTGCATTGAATCAGAATTAGGTGTTTATGTGTGTGCGGTGGTATGAGCTTTGCATTGTGTCATGGAGGTGTGTGTGTGTGTCTGTGTGTGTCTGCTGCTACAGATTTCATTGAGTCACAGTGAGCCTGGTGAGTGTCTGTGTGCTGATAGAGGCTGTGAATTGAGTCACATTTTCTTATATGTGTGTGATTGTGTGCTGGTATACACTGTGCATGGAGTCATAGTGAGCAGGTCTGTGTGTGTCTGTGTGTTTGTGCAGTAGTACAGAAGGAGCATTTAATCAGTTATGTGTGTGTGTGTATGTTCGTTTGGTCTTTGCATTGAGTCACTGAGGTGTACGTGTGTGTGTGTGTGGTGCGATAGATTGTGCATTGAGTCAGAATGAGCCGTGAGTGTGTGTGTATGAGAGTGTGTGTGCTGGTGGGATTTTGTTGCACTGGGGTGTGTGTGTGTGTGTACTGCTACAGACTGCATTGAGTCACAGTGAGACGTGTTTGTGTGTGCTGGTATAGGCGATTGATTCACAGTGATCCATTTGTGTGTGTGTGTTAGTATGCGTGTGTTCTTGTTTGGGCTGTGCATTGAGTCACACTGCGATGTGTGTGTATGCTTGTGTGTTTTGGTATAGATTGTGCATAGAATCACAGTACCATATGTGTGTGTGTGTGCTGGTAAAATCTGAGCATTGAGTCACACTGTCCTGTGTGCTGTGTGTCTATGTACTTGTATGGACTGTGCATTGAGTCACAGTGAGCATGTGTGTGTGTTTGTGTGTGTGTGTGTGCTCATATTGGCTTTGAGTTGAGTCACTGAAGTGTATGTGTGTCTGTTTAGGTGGGGGGCTACAGACTGTGAATTGAGTCACACTGAGTTGTTTGTGTACATGAGTGAGTGTTGTGTATGGGTTTTCATTGAGTCACTGGGTTTTGTGTGTGTGTGTGTGTGTGTTTGTAGTGCTACGGACTGCATTGGGTCACAGTGAGCTGTGTGTGTGTGTGCTTGCTGCTGTAGGCTGTGCATTGATTCAAGGTTAGCTGTCAGTGTGTGTGGTGCTGGAATGGAATGTGCACTGAGACACAGTCATCTGTGTGTGTGTGTGCATACATGTGTGCTGGAATCAGCTGTGCACTGCATCACTGTGAGCCATGTGTGTGTTTGTGTGTGTGTGCTGGAAAATCTGAGCATTGAGTTACACTGAGTTCTGTGCTGTGTGTCTGTATGTAGTGGTATGGCCTGTGCAAGGAATCAGTGAGCTGTGTGTGTGTGTGTTTGTGTATTTGGTGGTGTAGAGTCTGTATTGAGTCTCATGAAGCTGTGTGTGTGTGTGTGTGTGTGTGTGTGTGTGATGGTATAGGATGTGCATTGGGTCACAGAGCCGTATATATGTGTCTGAGCTGGTATAGGCAGTGCATTGACTCACAGTGAGTGTTGTGTATGTGCTACTACAGACTGTGCATTGAGTCAGTGATCAATTTTGTGTGTTTGTGTGATTGTCTGCTCATATAGGCTGTGCACTGTGTCACAGTAACCCATGTGTGTTTGTGGGAGTGTGTTTTTGAGTGATGGTATAAGTGGTTCATTGTGTCACAGTGAGCCATGTATGAGTGCATGTTTGTGTGTGTGTGTGTGTTCTGGTAGAGGCTAAGCATTGTGTCACAGTGTGCCATGTGTGTGTGTGGTTGTGTGTGTGTGTAGTACAGTCTGAACATTGATTTACAGTGAGATGTCTTGTATGTGTTTGTGCTTGTATGAACTATACGTTGAGTCACAATGAGCCATGCGTGTGTGTGTGTGCTGGTAGAGGCTGAGCATTGAATCACAGTTAGGAGTTTGTTTGTGTGTACTTGTATGGGCTTTGCATTGAGTCACAGAGGTATGTGTGTGTTTGTGTGTGTCTATGTGTGTATGTCTGTGTTGCCACAGACTTCATTGTGTCACAGTGAGCTTTATGAGTGTCTGTGTGCAGATACAGGCTGTGAATTGAGTCCCAGTGTGTTATGTGTGTGTGTGTGTGTGTGTGTGTGCTGGTATAGCCTGTGCATTGAGTCACAGTGAGCTGTGTGTGTGTGTGTTTGCTGGTGTAGGCTGTGCAGTGATTCAAGGTGACCTGTGATTGTGTGTGTTGAACAGGAACGGACTGTGCACTGAGTCACAGTGAGCCATGTGTGAGTGTGTGCATGTGTGTGAGCCAGTTTAGGATGTGCACTGAGTCACGGTGAGCTGTGTGTGTTTGTGTGTGTGTTCTGGTAAAATATGAGCATTGAGTCACACTGAGGGGTGTCCTGTGTGTCTGTATGTACTGGCATGGACTGTGAATGGAATCACAGTGAGCGCTGTGTGTGTGTATTTTGTTGTATAGAGTCTTTATTGAGTCACACTAAGCTGTGTGTGTGTATGTGTGTGTGTGTGATGGTATAGGTGGTTCATTGAGTCAGAGTGAGCCAAGTATGAGTGTGTGTGTGTGTTTTTGGGTAAAAGCTGAGCATTGCATCACAGGGTGTCATGTGTGTGTCTGTTGTTGTGTGTCTGTGTAGTACAGTCTGAGCATTGAGTTACAGTGAGATGTGTTGCATGTGTTTGTGCTAGTATGAACTGTACATTGAGTCACAACGAGTCATGTGTGTTTGTGTGTGTGTGTGTGTGCTGCTGGAGGCTGATCATTGAATCACAGTTACATGTTTGGGTGTGTGTGCTGGTATGGGCTTTTCATTGAGTCACGGACTTGTATGTGTGTGTGTGTGCATGTGTGTGTGTTGCTAAGATTTACTTCAGTCACAGTGAGCCTTGTGAGTGTATATGTGCTGATATAGGCTGTGAATTGAGTCACAGTGTGTTATGTGTGAGTGTGTCTGTGTGTGTGCTGGTAAAGACAGTGCATTGAGTCACAATAAGTTGTGTGTGTGTTAATATTCTCATATAGACTGTGCATTGAGTAACTGAGCAAGTGTGTGTGAGTTTGTGGGAGTGTATGAGCACTGGTATGGGTGGAGCATTGAATCAGTTAGGTGTGTGTGTGTGTGTGCTCTTATGGGCTATCTATTGAGCTACTGAGGTGTATTTGTGTTTCTGTCGTTTTACCACAGACTGTGCATTTAATCACAGTGAGCGGGGTGTGTGTGTGTATGTGAGTGTGTGTGCTGGTAGGCTTTCATTGAGTCCCTGGTGTGTGTGTGTGTGTGTGTGTGGTGGTACAGACTGCATTGAGTCACAGTGAGGCGTGTGTGTGTATGATGGTATAGGCAATTGATTGAGTCACAGTGAGGCATGTGTGTGTGTTCTCATATAGGCTGTGCATTGAATCACAGTGAGCCCTGTATCTGTGAGTGTGTGTTTGTGTGTGCTAGTATAGGGTGTGTATTGAGTCACACTGAGGTGTGTGTGTGTGCGTGTGTGTTGTTATAGCTTGTGCATTGAGTCAGAGTGCCATGTCAGTGTGTGCATTCTGGTATAGACTATGCACTGAATCAGAGTGAGGGGGGTGTGTGTCTGTGTGTTCTGGTATAGGCGGACCATTGGGTCACACTGAGGTGTGTGTGTGTGTTTGTGTGTGTGTGTGCTGATACAGCCTGTGCATTAATCGCAGCCAGTTGTGTGTGTATGTGCACCTACAGGTTGCACTTTGTGTCACAGTGTTTTGTGAGTGTGTGTGATATTATATGGTATACAATGAGTCAAAGGGAGGTGTGTGTGGGGGGGTTCATGTGTCTTATAGGCTATGCATTGAGTCACACTGAGCTGTGTATTTGAATGTCTGTATGTGTTTGTGTGTGTGTAGAGGTATAGGCTGTGTATTGACTCACAGTGAGCATTGTGTGCTTCTGTGTGTGTTTATGTCTGCTAGCTTAGCCTGTGCACTGAGTCACAGGGAGCCTTGTGTGTGTGTGTGTGTGTGTGTGTGTGTTGGTAAAGACTGTGCATTGGGTCACAGTGAGCTGTCTTTGTCTTTGTGTGATTGCTGGTGTAGACTGTGCATTGATTCAAGTTGAGCTGTGAGTGTGTGTGTGGTGTTGGTATGGATGGTGCACTGAGTCACACTGAGCTGTGAGTGTGTGTGTACATGCTGGTATAATCTGAGCGTTGAGTCACACTGAGGTGTGTGCTTCGTGTCTGTATGTAGTTGTATGGAATGTGCCTTGGGTCAGAATGAATTGTGTATGTGTACGTTTTTGTGTGTACTTGGTGGTGTAGAGTCTGTATTGAGTCACACTAAGCTGTGAGTGTGTGTGTGATAGGATGATAGGTATCCTATACCTGATAGGTATAGGATGTGCATTGAGTCACAAAGCCGTGTGTGTGTGTCTGTGCTGGGATAGGCTGTGCATTGATTCACAGTGAGTCTTGTTTATGTGCTAGTACAGACCGTGCATTGATTCAGTAAACCATGTGTGTGCTTTTCTGTGTTTGTCTGCTGATATAGGCTGTGAACTGAGTCACAGTGGGCCATGTGTGTTTGTGTCTGATGGTATAGGTGATTCATTGAATCACAGTGAGCCATATATGAGTGCGTGTTTGTGTGTGTGTGTGTGTTGTGCTGTAGGGTGAGCATTGAGTCACAGTGTGCCGTGTGTCTGTTGTTGTGTGTGTGTGTAGTACAGTCTGAGCATTCAGTTACAGTGCGATGTGTTGCATGTGTTTCTGCTATTATGAAGTGTACATTGAGTCACAATGAGCCGTCTGTAATTGTGTGTGTGTGTGTGTGTGTTGGTAGAGGCTGTGAATTGAATCAGAATTAGGTGATTATGTGTGTGTGGTGGTATGAGCTTTGCATTGTGTCATGGAGGTATGTGTGTGTGTGTTGCTACAGACTTCATTGAGTCACAGTGAGCCTGGTGAGTGTCTCTGTGCTGATAGAGGCTGTGAATTGAGTCACAGTTTCTTATGTGTGTGTGATTGTGTGCTGGTATACACTGTGCATTGAGTCATAGTGAGCAGGTCTGTGTGTGTCTTTGTTTTTCTGCAGTAGTACGGGTGGAGCCTTTAATCAGTTATGTGTGTGTGTGTGTGTGTTCGTTTGGTCTTTACATTGAGTCACTAAGGTGTATATGTGTGTGTGTGGTGTTATAGACTGTGCATTGAGTCAGAGTGAGCCGTGAGTGTGTGTGTACGAGAGTGTGTGTGCTGGTGGGCTTTTGTTGATGCACTGGTGTGTGTGCATGTGTGTCTGTTGTGCTACAGACTGCATTGAGTCACAGTGAGACATGTTTGTGTGTGCTGGTATAGGCGATTGATTGAGTCACAGTGATCCATTTGTGTGCGCATATTAGTATGCGTGTGTTCTTGTTTAGGCTGTGCATTGAGTCACACTGAGGTGTGTGTGTATCCTTGTGTGTGTTGGTATAGATTGTGCATAGAATCACAGTACCATATGTGTGTGTGTGCTGGTAAAATCTGAGCATTGAGTCACACTGTCGTGTGTGGTGTGTGTCTGTATGTACTTGTATGGACTGTACATTGAGTCACAGTGAGCATGTGTGTGTGTGTGTGTGTGCACTGGTATGCCTTGAACACTGAATCAGCTAGGTGTGTGTGTGTGCTCATATTGGCTTTGAGTTGAGTCACTGAGGTCTATGTGTGTCTGTGTAGGAGGGGGGCTACAGACTATGCATTTAGTCACACTGACACGTTTGTGTACGTGAGTGTGTGTTGTGGTATGTGATTTCATTGAGTCACTGGAGTTTGTGTGTGTGTGTGTGTGTGGTGTTACAGACTGCATTGAGTCACAGTGAGGCATGTGTGTGTATGATGGCATAGGCAATTGATTGAGTCACAGTGACGCATGTGTGTGTGTTCTCATATAGGCTGTGCATTGAATCACAGTGAGACATGTATCTGTGAGTGTGTGTTTGTGTGTGCTAGTATATGGTGTGTATTGAGTCACACTGAGGTGTGTGTGTGTGTGTGTATGTGTTGTTATAGATTGTGCATTGAGTCAGAGTGCCGTGTCAGTGTGTGCATGCTGGTATAGACTATGCACTGAATCAGGGTGAGGGGTGTGTGTGTCTGTGTGTTCTGGTATAGGCGGACCATTGAGTCACACTGAGGTGTGTGTGTGTGTCTGTGTGTGTGTGTGTGTGTGCTGGTACAGCCTGTGCATTAATCACAGTCAGTTGTTTGTGTATGTTCATCTACAAGTTGCACTTTGTGTCACAGTGTGTCTGTGTGTGATATTATACGGTATACACTGAGTCAAAGGGAGCTGTGTGTGTGGGGGGTGCATGTGCTCTTATAGACTTTGCATTGAGTCACACTGAGCTCTGTGTTTGAAAGTCTGTCTGTGTGTGTGTGTGTGTAGAGGTATAGGCTGTGTACTGACTCACAGTGAGCATTGTGTGCTTCTGTGTGTGTGTATGTCTGCTAGCTTAGACTGTGCACAGAGTCCCAGGGAGCCGTGTGTGTCTGTGTGTGTGTGTGTGTTGGTAAAGACTGTGCATTGGGTCGCAGTGAGCTGTCTTTGTCTGTGTGTGTGACTGCTGGTGTAGGCTGTGCATTGATTCAAGTTGAGCTGTGAGGGTGTGTGTGGTGTTGATATGGACGGTGCACTGTGTCACACTGAGTTGCGTGTGCGTGCTGGTATAATCTGAGCGTTGAGTCACACTGAGGTTTGTGCTTCGTGTCTGAAGGTAGTTGTATGGAATGTGCCTTGGGTCACAATGAATTGTGTATGTGTACGTTTTTGTGTGTACTTGGTGGTGTAGAGTCTGTATTGAGTCACACTAAGTTGTGAGTGTGTGTGTGTGTGATGGTATAGGATGTGCATTGAGTCACAAAGCCGTGTGTGTGTGTCTGTGCTGGTATAGGCTGTGCATTGATTCACAGTGAGCCTTGTGTATGAGCTAGTATGGATTGTGCATTAGTCAGTGAACCACGTGTGTGCTTTTCTGTGTTTGTCTGGCTGTGAACTGAGTCACAGTGGGCCATGTGTGTTTGTGTCTGATGGTATAGGTGATTCATTGAGTCACAGTGAGCCATGTATGAGTGCGTGTTTGTGTGTGTGTGTGTTGTGCTATAGGGTGAGCATTGAGTCACAGTGTGCTGTGTGTGTGTTGTTGTCTGTGTGTGTAGTATATTCTGAGCATTCAGTTACAGTGTGATGTGTTGCATGTGTTTCTGCTATTATGAAGTGTACATTGAGTCACAATGAGCCGTCTGTAATTGTGTGTGTGTTTGTGTGTGTTGGTAGAGGCTGTGCATTGAATCAGAATTAGGTGTTTATGTGTGTGCGGTGGTATGAGCTTTGCATTGTGTCATGGAGGTGTGAGTGTGTGACTGTGTGTGTCTGCTGCTACAGATTTCATTGAGTCACAGTGAGCCTGGTGAGTGTCTGTGTGCTGATAGAGGCTGTGAATTGAGTCACAGTTTCTTATATGTGTGTGATTGTGTGCTGGTATACACTGTGCATGGAGTCATAGTGAGCAGGTCTGTGTGTGTCTGTGTGTTTGTGCAGTAGTACAGGTGGAGCATTTAATCAGTTATGTGTGTGTGTGTTTGTTCGTTTGGTCTTTGCATTGAGTCACTGAGGTGTACGTGTGTGTGTGTGTGGTGCGATAGATTGTGCATTGAGTCAGAGTGAGCCGTGAGTGTGTGTGTATGAGAATGTGTGTGCTGGTGGGCTTTTGTTGCACTGGGGTGTGTGTGTGTGTGTGTGTGTAGTGCTACAGACTGCATTGAGTCACAGTGAGACGTGTTTGTGTGTGCTGGTATAGGCGATTGATTCACAGTGATCCATTTGTGTGTGCGTGTTAGTATGCGTGTGTTCTTGTTTAGGCTGTGCATTGAGTCACACTGAGATGTGTGTGTATGCTTGTGTGTTTTGGTATAGATTGTGCATAGAATCACAGTACCATATGTGTGTGTGTGTGCTGGTAAAATCTGAGCATTGAGTCACACTGTCCTGTGTGCTGTGTCTCTATGTACTTGTATGGACTGTGCATTGAGTCACAGTGAGCATGTGTGTGTGTTTGTGTGTGTGTGTGTGCACTGGTATGCTTTGAACCCTGAATCAGCTAGGTGTGTGTGTGTGTGTGCTCATATTGGCTTTGAGTTGAGTCACTGAAGTGTATGTGTCTGTTTAGGTGGGGGGCTACAGACTGTGAATTGAGTCACACTGTGTTGTTTGTGTACATGAGTGAGTGTTGTGTATGGGTTTTCATTGAGTCACTGCGTTTTGTGTGTGTGTGTGTGTTTGTAGTGCTACGGACTGCATGGGGTCACAGTGAGCTGTGTGTGTGTGTGCTTGCTTGTGTAGGCTGTGCATTGATTCAAGGTTAGCTGTCAGTGTGTGTGGTGTTGGAATGGAATGTGCACTGAGACACAGTCATCTGTGTGTGTGTGTGCATACATGTGTGCTGGAATCAGCTGTGCACTGCATCACTGTGAGCCGTGTGTGTGTTTGTGTGTGTGTGCTGGAAAATCTGAGCATTGAGTCACACTGAGGTCTGTGCTGTGTGTCTGTATGTAGTGGTATGGCCTGTGCAAGGAATCAGTGAGCTGTGTGTGTGTGTGTTTGTGTATTTGGTGGTGTAGAGTCTGTATTGAGTCTCATGAAGCTGTGTGTGTGTGTGTGTGTGTGTGTGTGATGGTATAGGATGTGCATTGGGTCACAGAACCATATATATGTGTCTGAGCTGGTATAGGCAGTGCATTGACTCACAGTGAGTGTTGTGTATGTGCTACTACAGACTGTGCATTGAGTCAGTGATCAATTTTGTGTGTTTGTGTGATTGTCTGCTCATATAGGCTGTGCACTGTGTCACAGTAACCCATGTGTGTTTGTGGGAGTGTGTTTTTGAGTGATGGTATAAGTGGTTCATTGTGTCACAGTGAGCCATGTATGAGTGCATGTTTGTGTGTGTGTGTGTTCTGGTAGAGGCTAAGCATTGTGTCACAGTGTGTCATGTGTGTGTGTGGTTGTGTGTGTGTTTAGTACAGTCTGCACATTGATTTACAGTGAGATGTTTTACATGTGTTTGTGCTTGTATGAGCTATACGTTGAGTCACAATGAGCCATGCGTGTGTGTGTGTGCTGGTAGAGGCTGAGCATTGAATCACAGTTAGGAGTTTGTTTGTGTGTACTGGTATGGGTTTTGCATTGAGTCACAGAGGTATGTGTGTGTTTGTGTGTGTCTATGTGTGTATGTCTGTGTTGCCACAGACTTCATTGTGTCACAGTGAGCTTTATGAGTGTCTGTGTGCAGATACAGGCTGTGAATTGAGTCCCAGTGTGTTACGTGTGTGTGTGTGTGTGTGCTGGTATAGCCTGTGCATTGAGTCACAGTGAGCTGTGTGTGTGTGTGTTTGCTGGTGTAGGCTGTGCAGTGATTCAAGGTGACCTGTGATTGTGTGTGTTGAACAGGAACGGACTGTGCACTGAGTCACAGTGAGCCATGTGTGAGTGTGTGCATGTGTGTGAGCCAGTTTAGGATGTGCACTGAGTCACGGTGAGCTGTGTGTGTTTGTGTGTGTGTTCTGGTAAAATATGAGCATTGAGTCACACTGAGGGGTGTCCTGTGTGTCTGTATGTACTGGCATGGACTGTGAATGGAATCACAGTGAGCGCTGTGTGTGTGTATTTTGTTGTATAGAGTCTTTATTGAGTCACACTAAGCTGTGTGTGTGTGTGTGTGTGTGATGGTATAGGTGGTTCATTGAGTCAGAGTGAGCCAAGTATGAGTGTGTGTGTGTGTGTTTTGGGGTAAAAGCTGAGCATTGCATCACAGGGTGTCATGTGTGTGTCTGTTGTTGTGTGTCTGTGTAGTACAGTCTGAGCATTGAGTTACAGTGAGATGTGTTGCATGTGTTTGTGCTAGTATGAACTGTACATTGAGTCACAACGAGTCATGTGTGTTTGTGTGTGTGTGTGTGTGCTGCTGGAGGCTGATCATTGAATCACAGTTACGTGTTTGGGTGTGTGTGCTGGTATGGGCTTTTCATTGAGTCACGGACTTGTATGTGTGTGTGTGTGCATGTGTGTGTGTTGCTAAGATTTAATTCAGTCACAGTGAGACTTGTGAGTGTATATGTGCTGATATAGGCTGTGAATTGAGTCACAGTGTGTTATGTGTGAGTGTGTCTGTGTGTGTGCTGGTAAAGACAGTGCATTGAGTCACAATAAGTTGTGTGTGTGTTAATATTCTCATATAGACTGTGCATTGAGTAACTGAGCAAGTGTGTGTGAGTTTGTGGGAGTGTATGAGCACTGGTAAGGGTGGAGCATTGAATCAGTTAGGTGTGTGTGTGTGTGTGCTCTTATGGGCTATCTATTGAGCTACTGAGGTGTATTTGTGTTTCTGTCGTTTTACCACAGACTGTGCATTTAATCACAGTGAGCGGGGTGTGTGTGTGTATGTGAGTGTGTGTGCTGGTAGGCTTTCATTGAGTCCCTGGTGTGTGTGTGTGTGTGTGTGTGGTGGTACAGACTGCATTGAGTCACAGTGAGGCGTGTGTGTGTATGATGGTATAGGCAATTGATTGAGTCACAGTGAGGCATGTGTGTGTGTTCTCATATAGGCTGTGCATTGAATCACAGTGAGCCCTGTATCTGTGAGTGTGTGTTTGTGTGTGCTAGTATAGGGTGTGTATTGAGTCACACTGAGGTGTGTGTGTGTGCGTGTGTGTTGTTATAGCTTGTGCATTGAGTCAGAGTGCCATGTCAGTGTGTGCATTCTGGTATAGACTATGCACTGAATCAGAGTGAGGGGGGTGTGTGTCTGTGTGTTCTGGTATAGGCGGACCATTGGGTCACACTGAGGTGTGTGTGTGTGTTTGTGTGTGTGTGTGCTGATACAGCCTGTGCATTAATCGCAGCCAGTTGTGTGTGTATGTGCACCTACAGGTTGCACTTTGTGTCACAGTGTTTTGTGAGTGTGTGTGATATTATATGGTATACAATGAGTCAAAGGGAGGTGTGTGTGGGGGGGTTCATGTGTCTTATAGGCTATGCATTGAGTCACACTGAGCTGTGTATTTGAATGTCTGTATGTGTTTGTGTGTGTGTAGAGGTATAGGCTGTGTATTGACTCACAGTGAGCATTGTGTGCTTCTGTGTGTGTTTATGTCTGCTAGCTTAGCCTGTGCACTGAGTCACAGGGAGCCTTGTGTGTGTGTGTGTGTGTGTGTGTTGGTAAAGACTGTGCATTGGGTCACAGTGAGCTGTCTTTGTCTTTGTGTGATTGCTGGTGTAGACTGTGCATTGATTCAAGTTGAGCTGTGAGTGTGTGTGTGGTGTTGGTATGGATGGTGCACTGAGTCACACTGAGCTGTGAGTGTGTGTGTACATGCTGGTATAATCTGAGCGTTGAGTCACACTGAGGTGTGTGCTTCGTGTCTGTATGTAGTTGTATGGAATGTGCCTTGGGTCAGAATGAATTGTGTATGTGTACGTTTTTGTGTGTACTTGGTGGTGTAGAGTCTGTATTGAGTCACACTAAGCTGTGAGTGTGTGTGTGATAGGATGATAGGTATCCTATACCTGATAGGTATAGGATGTGCATTGAGTCACAAAGCCGTGTGTGTGTGTCTGTGCTGGGATAGGCTGTGCATTGATTCACAGTGAGTCTTGTTTATGTGCTAGTACAGACCGTGCATTGATTCAGTAAACCATGTGTGTGCTTTTCTGTGTTTGTCTGCTGATATAGGCTGTGAACTGAGTCACAGTGGGCCATGTGTGTTTGTGTCTGATGGTATAGGTGATTCATTGAATCACAGTGAGCCATATATGAGTGCGTGTTTGTGTGTGTGTGTGTGTTGTGCTGTAGGGTGAGCATTGAGTCACAGTGTGCCGTGTGTCTGTTGTTGTGTGTGTGTGTAGTACAGTCTGAGCATTCAGTTACAGTGCGATGTGTTGCATGTGTTTCTGCTATTATGAAGTGTACATTGAGTCACAATGAGCCGTCTGTAATTGTGTGTGTGTGTGTGTGTGTGTTGGTAGAGGCTGTGAATTGAATCAGAATTAGGTGATTATGTGTGTGTGGTGGTATGAGCTTTGCATTGTGTCATGGAGGTATGTGTGTGTGTGTTGCTACAGACTTCATTGAGTCACAGTGAGCCTGGTGAGTGTCTCTGTGCTGATAGAGGCTGTGAATTGAGTCACAGTTTCTTATGTGTGTGTGATTGTGTGCTGGTATACACTGTGCATTGAGTCATAGTGAGCAGGTCTGTGTGTGTCTTTGTTTTTCTGCAGTAGTACGGGTGGAGCCTTTAATCAGTTATGTGTGTGTGTGTGTGTTCGTTTGGTCTTTACATTGAGTCACTAAGGTGTATATGTGTGTGTGTGGTGTTATAGACTGTGCATTGAGTCAGAGTGAGCCATGAGTGTGTGTGTACAAGAGTGTGTGTGCTGGTGGGCTTTTGTTGATGCACTGGTGTGTGTGCATGTGTGTCTGTTGTGCTACAGACTGCATTGAGTCACAGTGAGACATGTTTGTGTGTGCTGGTATAGGCGATTGATTGAGTCACAGTGATCCATTTGTGTGCGCATGTTAGTATGCGTGTGTTCTTGTTTAGGCTGTGCATTGAGTCACACTGAGGTGTGTGTGTATCCTTGTGTGTGTTGGTATAGATTGTGCATAGAATCACAGTACCATATGTGTGTGTGTGTGCTGGTAAAATCTGAGCATTGAGTCACACTGTCGTGTGTGGTGTGTGTCTGTATGTACTTGTATGGACTGTACATTGAGTCACAGTGAGCATGTGTGTGTGTGTGTGTGTGCACTGGTATGCCTTGAACACTGAATCAGCTAGGTGTGTGTGTGTGCTCATATTGGCTTTGAGTTGAGTCACTGAGGTCTATGTGTGTCTGTGTAGGAGGGGGGCTACAGACTATGCATTTAGTCCCACTGACACGTTTGTGTACGTGAGTGTGTGTTGTGGTATGTGATTTCATTGAGTCACTGGAGTTTGTGTGTGTGTGTGTGTGGTGTTACAGACTGCATTGAGTCACAGTGAGGCGTGTGTGTGTATGATGGCATAGGCAATTGATTGAGTCACAGTGAGGCATGTGTGTGTGTTCTCATATAGGCTGTGCATTGAATCACAGTGAGACATGTATCTGTGAGTGTGTGTTTGTGTGTGCTAGTATATGGTGTGTATTGAGTCACACTGAGGTGTGTGTGTGTGTGTATGTGTTGTTATAGATTGTGCATTGAGTCAGAGTGCCGTGTCAGTGTGTGCATGCTGGTATAGACTATGCACTGAATCAGGGTGAGGGGTGTGTGTGTCTGTGTGTTCTGGTATAGGCGGACCATTGAGTCACACTGAGGTGTGTGTGTGTGTCTGTGTGTGTGTGTGTGTGTGCTGGTACAGCCTGTGCATTAATCACAGTCAGTTGTGTGTGTATGTTCAACTACAAGTTGCACTTTGTGTCACAGTGTGTCTGTGTGTGATATTATACGGTATACACTGAGTCAAAGGGAGCTGTGTGTGTGGGGGGTGCATGTGCTCTTATAGACTTTGCATTGAGTCACACTGAGCTGTTTGTTTGAAAGTCTGTCTGTGTGTGTGTGTGTGTAGAGGTATAGGCTGTGTACTGACTCACAGTGAGCATTGTGTGCTTCTGTGTGTGTGTATGTCTGCTAGCTTAGACTGTGCACAGAGTCCCAGGGAGCCGTGTGTGTCTGTGTGTGTGTGTGTGTTGGTAAAGACTGTGCATTGGGTCGCAGTGAGCTGTCTTTGTCTGTGTGTGTGACTGCTGGTGTAGGCTGTGCATTGATTCAAGTTGAGCTGTGAGGGTGTGTGTGGTGTTGATATGGACGGTGCACTGTGTCACACTGAGTTGCGTGTGCGTGCTGGTATAATCTGAGCGTTGAGTCACACTGAGGTTTGTGCTTCGTGTCTGAAGGTAGTTGTATGGAATGTGCCTTGGGTCACAATGAATTGTGTATGTGTACGTTTTTGTGTGTACTTGGTGGTGTAGAGTCTGTATTGAGTCACACTAAGTTGTGAGTGTGTGTGTGTGATGGTATAGGATGTGCATTGAGTCACAAAGCCGTGTGTGTGTGTCTGTGCTGGTATAGGCTGTGCATTGATTCACAGTGAGCCTTGTGTATGAGCTAGTACGGATTGTGCATTAGTCAGTGAACCACGTGTGTGCTTTTCTGTGTTTGTCTGCTGATATAGGCTGTGAACTGAGTCACAGTGGGCCATGTGTGTTTGTGTCTGATGGTATAGGTGATTCATTGAGTCACAGTGAGCCATGTATGAGTGCGTGTTTGTGTGTGTGTGTGTTGTGCTATAGGGTGAGCATTGAGTCACAGTGTGCTGTGTGTGTGTTGTTGTCTGTGTGTGTAGTATAGTCTGAGCATTCAGTTAGAGTGTGATGTGTTGCATGTGTTTCTGCTATTATGAAGTGTACATTGAGTCACAATGAGCCCTCTGTAATTGTGTGTGTGTTTGTGTGTGTTGGTAGAGGCTGTGCATTGAATCAGAATAAGGTGTTTATGTGTGTGCAGTGGTATGAGCTTTGCATTGTGTCATGGAGGTGTGTGTGTGTGTCTGTGTGTGTCTGCTGCTACAGATTTCATTGAGTCACAGTGAGCCTGGTGAGTGTCTGTGTGCTGATAGAGGCTGTGAATTGAGTCACATTTTCTTATATGTGTGTGATTGTGTGCTGGTATACACTGTGCATGGAGTCATAGTGAGCAGGTCTGTGTGTGTCTGTGTGTTTGTGCAGTAGTACAGAAGGAGCATTTAATCAGTTATGTGTGTGTGTGTATGTTCGTTTGGTCTTTGCATTGAGTCACTGAGGTGTACGTGTGTGTGTGTGTGGTGCGATAGATTGTGCATTGAGTCAGAATGAGCCGTGAGTGTGTGTGTATGAGAGTGTGTGTGCTGGTGGGATTTTGTTGCACTGGGGTGTGTGTGTGTGTGTACTGCTACAGACTGCATTGAGTCACAGTGAGACGTGTTTGTGTGTGCTGGTATAGGCGATTGATTCACAGTGATCCATTTGTGTGTGCGTGTTAGTATGCGTGTGTTCTTGTTTAGGCTGTGCATTGAGTCACACTGCGATGTGTGTGTATGCTTGTGTGTTTTGGTATAGATTGTGCATAGAATCACAGTACCATATGTGTGTGTGTGTGCTGGTAAAATCTGAGCATTGAGTCACACTGTCCTGTGTGCTGTGTCTCTATGAACTTGTATGGACTGTGCATTGAGTCACAGTGAGCATGTGTGTGTGTTTGTGTGTGTGTGTGTGCACTGGTATGCTTTGAACCCTGAATCAGCTAGGTGTGTGTGTGTGTGTGCTCATATTGGCTTTGAGTTGAGTCACTGAAGTGTATGTGTGTCTGTTTAGGTGGGGGGCTACAGACTGTGAATTGAGTCACACTGTGTTGTTTGTGTACATGAGTGAGTGTTGTGTATGGGTTTTCATTGAGTCACTGCGTTTTGTGTGTGTGTGTGTGTTTGTAGTGCTACGGACTGCATGGGGTCACAGTGAGCTGTGTGTCTGTGTGCTTGCTTGTGTAGGCTGTGCATTGATTCAAGGTTAGCTGTCAGTGTGTGTGGTGTTGGAATGGAATGTGCACTGAGACACAGTCATCTGTGTGTGTGTGTGCATACATGTGTGCTGGAATCAGCTGTGCACTGCATCACTGTGAGCCGTGTGTGTGTTTGTGTGTGTGTGCTGGAAAATCTGAGCATTGAGTCACACTGAGGTCTGTGCTGTGTGTCTGTATGTAGTGGTATGGCCTGTGCAAGGAATCAGTGAGCTGTGTGTGTGTGTGTTTGTGTATTTGGTGGTGTAGAGTCTGTATTGAGTCTCATGAAGCTGTGTGTGTGTGTGTGTGTGTGTGATGGTATAGGATGTGCATTGGGTCACAGAACCATATATATGTGTCTGAGCTGGTATAGGCAGTGCATTGACTCACAGTGAGTGTTGTGTATGTGCTACTACAGACTGTGCATTGAGTCAGTGATCAATTTTGTGTGTTTGTGTGATTGTCTGCTCATATAGGCTGTGCACTGTGTCACAGTAACCCATGTGTGTTTGTGGGAGTGTGTTTTTGAGTGATGGTATAAGTGGTTCATTGTGTCACAGTGAGCCATGTATGAGTGCATGTTTGTGTGTGTGTGTGTTCTGGTAGAGGCTAAGCATTGTGTCACAGTGTGTCGTGTGTGTGTGGCTGTGTGTGTGTTTACTACAGTCTGCACATTGATTTACAGTGAGATGTTTTACATGTGTTTGTGCTTGTATGAGCTATACGTTGAGTCACAATGAGCCATGCGTGTGTGTGTGTGCTGGTAGCGGCTGAGCATTGAATCACAGTTAGGAGTTTGTTTGTGTGTACTGGTATGGGTTTTGCATTGAGTCACAGAGGTATGTGTGTGTTTGTGTGTGTCTATGTGTGTATGTCTGTGTTGCCACAGACTTCATTGTGTCACAGTGAGCTTTATGAGTGTCTGTGTGCAGATACAGGCTGTGAATTGAGTCCCAGTGTGTTACGTGTGTGTGTGTGTGTGTGTGCTGGTATAGCCTGTGCATTGAGTCACAGTGAGCTGTGTGTGTGTGTGTTTGCTGGTGTAGGCTGTGCAGTGATTCAAGGTGACCTGTGATTGTGTGTGTTGAACAGGAACGGACTGTGCACTGAGTCACAGTGAGCCATGTGTGAGTGTGTGCATGTGTGTGAGACAGTTTAGGATGTGCACTGAGTCACGGTGAGCTGTGTGTGTTTGTGTGTGTGTTCTGGTAAAATATGAGCATTGAGTCACACTGAGGGGTGTCCTGTGTGTCTGTATGTACTGGCATGGACTGTGAATGGAATCACAGTGAGCGCTGTGTGTGTGTATTTTGTTGTATAGAGTCTTTATTGAGTCACACTAAGCTCTGTGTGTGTGTGTGTGTGTGATAGTATAGGTGGTTCATTGAGTCAGAGTGAGCCAAGTATGAGTGTGTGTGTGTGTGTTTTGGGGTAAAAGCTGAGCGTTGCATCACAGGGTGTCATGTGTGTGTCTGTTGTTGTGTGTCTGTGTAGTACAGTCTGAGCATTGAGTTACAGTGAGATGTGTTGCATGTGTTTGTGCTAGTATGAACTGTACATTGAGTCACAACGAGTCATGTGTGTTTGTGTGTGTGTGTGTGTGCTGCTGGAGGCTGATCATTGAATCACAGTTACGTGTTTGGTTGTGTGTGCTGGTATGGGCTTTTCATTGAGTCACGGACTTGTATGTGTGTGTGTGTGCATGTGTGTGTGTTGCTAAGATTTACTTCAGTCACAGTGAGCCTTGTGAGTGTATATGTGCTGATATAGGCTGTGAATTGAGTCACAGTGTGTTATGTGTGAGTGTGTCTGTGTGTGTGCTGGTAAAGACAGTGCATTGAGTCACAATAAGTTGTGTGTGTGTTAATATTCTCATATAGACTGTGCATTGAGTAACTGAGCAAGTGTGTGTGAGTTTGTGGGAGTGTATGAGCACTGGTATGGGTGGAGCATTGAATCAGTTAGGTGTGTGTGTGTGTGTGCTCTTATGGGCTATCTATTGAGCTACTGAGGTGTATTTGTGTTTCTGTCGTTTTACCACAGACTGTGCATTTAATCACAGTGAGCGGGGTGTGTGTGTGTATGTGAGTGTGTGTGCTGGTAGGCTTTCATTGAGTCCCTGGTGTGTGTGTGTGTGTGTGTGTGTGGTGGTACAGACTGCATTGAGTCACGGTGAGGCGTGTGTGTGTATGATGGTATAGGCAATTGATTGAGTCACAGTGAGGCATGTGTGTGTGTTCTCATATAGGCTGTGCATTGAATCACAGTGAGCCCTGTATCTGTGAGTGTGTGTTTGTGTGTGCTAGTATAGGGTGTGTATTGAGTCACACTGAGGTGTGTGTGTGTGCGTGTGTGTTGTTATAGCTTGTGCATTGAGTCAGAGTGCCATGTCAGTGTGTGCATTCTGGTATAGACTATGCACTGAATCAGAGTGAGGGGGGTGTGTGTCTGTGTGTTCTGGTATAGGCGGACCATTGGGTCACACTGAGGTGTGTGTGTGTGTTTGTGTGTGTGTGTGCTGATACAGCCTGTACATTAATCGCAGCCAGTTGTGTGTGTATGTGCACCTACAGGTTGCATTTTGTGTCACAGTGTGTTGTGAGTGTGTGTGATATTATATGGTATACAATGAGTCAAAGGGAGGTGTGTGTGGGGGGGTTCATGTGTCTTATAGGCTATGCATTGAGTCACACTGAGCTGTGTGTTTGAATGTCTGTATGTGTTTGTGTGTGTGTAGAGGTATAGGCTGTGTATTGACTCACAGTGAGCATTGTGTGCTTCTGTGTGTGTTTATGTCTGCTAGCTTAGCCTGTGCACTGAGTCACAGGGAGCCTTGTGTGTGTGTGTGTGTGTGTGTGTGTTGGTAAAGACTGTGCATTGGGTCACAGTGAGCTGTCTTTGTCTTTGTGTGATTGCTGGTGTAGACTGTGCATTGATTCAAGTTGAGCTGTGAGTGTGTGTGTGGTGTTGGTATGGACGGTGCACTGAGTCACACTGAGCTGTGAGTGTGTGTGTACATGCTGGTATAATCTGAGCGTTGAGTCACACTGAGGTGTGTGCTTCGTGTCTGTATGTAGTTGTATGGAATGTGCCTTGGGTCAGAATGAATTGTGTATGTGTACGTTTTTGTGTGTACTTGGTGGTGTAGAGTCTGTATTGAGTCACACTAAGCTGTGAGTGTGTGTGTGATAGGATGATAGGTATCCTATACCTGATAGGTATAGGATGTGCATTGAGTCACAAAGCCGTGTGTGTGTGTCTGTGCTGGGATAGGCTGTGCATTGATTCACAGTGAGTCTTGTTTATGTGCTAGTACAGACCGTGCATTGATTCAGTAAACCATGTGTGTGCTTTTCTGTGTTTGTCTGCTGATATAGGCTGTGAACTGAGTCACAGTGGGCCATGTGTGTTTGTGTCTGATGGTATAGGTGATTCATTGAATCACAGTGAGCCATATATGAGTGCGTGTTTGTGTGTGTGTGTGTGTTGTGCTGTAGGGTGAGCATTGAGTCACAGTGTGCCGTGTGTCTGTTGTTGTGTGTGTGTGTAGTACAGTCTGAGCATTCAGTTACAGTGCGATGTGTTGCATGTGTTTCTGCTATTATGAAGTGTACATTGAGTCACAATGAGCCATCTGTAATTGTGTGTGTGTGTGTGTGTGTGTTGGTAGAGGCTGTGAATTGAATCAGAATTAGGTGATTATGTGTGTGTGGTGGTATGAGCTTTGCATTGTGTCATGGAGGTATGTGTGTGTGTGTTGCTACAGACTTCATTGAGTCACAGTGAGCCTGGTGAGTGTCTCTGTGCTGATAGAGGCTGTGAATTGAGTCACAGTTTCTTATGTGTGTGTGATTGTGTGCTGGTATACACTGTGCATTGAGTCATAGTGAGCAGGTCTGTGTGTGTCTTTGTTTTTCTGCAGTAGTACGGGTGGAGCCTTTAATCAGTTATGTGTGTGTGTGTGTGTGTTCGTTTGGTCTTTACATTGAGTCACTAAGGTGTATATGTGTGTGTGTGGTGTTATAGACTGTGCATTGAGTCAGAGTGAGCCGTGAGTGTGTGTGTATGAGAGTGTGTGTGCTGGTGGGCTTTTGTTGATGCACTGGTGTGTGTGCATGTGTGTCTGTTGTGCTACAGACTGCATTGAGTCACAGTGAGACATGTTTGTGTGTGCTGGTATAGGCGATTGATTGAGTCACAGTGTTCCATTTGTGTGCGCATGTTAGTATGCGTGTGTTCTTGTTTAGGCTGTGCATTGAGTCACACTGAGGTGTGTGTGTATCCTTGTGTGTGTTGGTATAGATTGTGCATAGAATCACAGTACCATATGTGTGTGTGTGTGCTGGTAAAATCAGCATTGAGTCACACTGTCGTGTGTGGTGTGTGTCTGTATGTACTTGTATGGACTGTACATTGAGTCACAGTGAGCATGTGTGTGTGTGTATGTGTGCACTGGTATGCCTTGAACACTGAATCAGCTAGGTGTGTGTGTGTGCTCATATTGGCTTTGAGTTGTGTCACTGAGGACTATGTGTGTCTGTGTAGGAGGGGGGCTACAGACTATGCATTTAGTCACACTGACACGTTTGTGTACATGAGTGTGTGTTGTGGTATGTGATTTCATTGAGTCACTGGAGTTTGTGTGTGTGTGTGTGTGGTGTTACAGACTGCATTGAGTCACAGTGAGGCGTGTGTGTGTATGATGGCATAGGCAATTGATTGAGTCACAGTGAGACATGTGTGTGTGTTCTCATATAGGCTGTGCATTGAATCACAGTGAGACATGTATCTGTGAGTGTGTGTTTGTGTGTGCTAGTATATGGTGTGTACTGAGTCACACTGAGGTGTGTGTGTGTGCGTATGTGTTGTTATAGATTGTGCATTGAGTCAGAGTGCCGTGTCAGTGTGTGCATGCTTGTATAGACTATGCACTGAATCAGGGTGAGGGGTGTGTGTGTCTGTGTGTTCTGGTATAGGCGGACCATTGAGTCACACTGAGGTGTGTGTGTGTGTGTGCTGGTACAGCCTGTGCATTAATCACAGTCAGTTGTGTGTGTATGTTCATCTACAAGTTGCACTTTTTGTCACAGTGTGTCCGTGTGTGATATTATACGGTATACACTGAGTCAAAGGGAGCTGTGTGTGGGGGGGGTGCATGTGCTCTTATAGACTTTGCATTGAGTCACACTGAGCTGTGTGTTTGAAAGTCTGTCTCTGTGTGTGTGTGTGTAGAGGTATAGGCTGTGTACTGACTCACAGTGAGCATTGTGTGCTTCTGTGTGTGTGTATGTCTGCTAGCTTAGACTGTGCACAGAGTCCCAGGGAGCCGTGTGTGTCTGTGTGTGTGTGTGTGTTGGTAAAGACTGTGCATTGGGTCACAGTGAGCTGTCTTTGTCTGTGTGTGTGACTGCTGGTGTAGGCTGTGCATTTATTCAAGTTGAGCTGTGAGGGTGTGTGTGGTGTTGATATGGACGGTGCACTGTGTCACACTGAGTTGCGTGTGCGTGCTGGTATAATCTGAGCGTTGAGTCACACTGAGGTTTGTGCTTCGTGTCTGAAGGTAGTTGTATGGAATGTGCCTTGGGTCACAATGAATTGTGTATGTGTACGTTTTTGTGTGTACTTGGTGGTGTAGAGTCTGTATTGAGTCACACTAAGTTGTGAGTGTGTGTGTGTGATGGTATAGGATGTGCATTGAGTCACAAAGCTGTGTGTGTGTGTCTGTGCTGGTATAGGCTGTGCATTGATTCACAGTGAGCCTTGTGTATGAGCTAGTACGGATTGTGCATTAGTCAGTGAACCACGTGTGTGCTTTTCTGTGTTTGTCTGCTGATATAGGCTGTGAACTGAGTCACAGTGGGCCATGTGTGTTTGTGTCTGATGGTATAGGTGATTCATTGAGTCACAGTGAGCCATGTATGAGTGCGTGTTTGTGTGTGTGTGTGTTGTGCTATAGGGTGAGCATTGAGTCACAGTGTGCTGTGTGTGTGTTGTTGTCTGTGTGTGTAGTATAGTCTGAGCATTCAGTTACAGTGTGATGTGTTGCATGTGTTTCTGCTACTATGAAGTGTACATTGAGTCACAATGAGCCGTCTGTAATTGTGTGTGTGTTTGTGTGTGTTGGTAGAGGCTGTGCATTGAATCAGAATTAGGTGTTTATGTGTGTGCGGTGGTATGAGCTTTGCATTGTGTCATGGAGGTGTGTGTGTGTGTCTGTGTGTGTCTGCTGCTACAGATTTCATTGAGTCACAGTGAGCCTGGTGAGTGTCTGTGTGCTGATAGAGGCTGTGAATTGAGTCACATTTTCTTATATGTGTGTGATTGTGTGCTGGTATACACTGTGCATGGAGTCATAGTGAGCAGGTCTGTGTGTGTCTGTGTGTTTGTGCAGTAGTACAGAAGGAGCATTTAATCAGTTATGTGTGTGTGTGTATGTTCGTTTGGTCTTTGCATTGAGTCACTGAGGTGTACGTGTGTGTGTGTGGTGCGATAGATTGTGCATTGAGTCAGAATGAGCCATGAGTGTGTGTGTATGAGAGTGTGTGTGCTGGTGGGATTTTGTTGCACTGGGGTGTGTGTGTGTGTGTACTGCTACAGACTGCATTGAGTCACAGTGAGACGTGTTTGTGTGTGCTGGTATAGGCGATTGATTCACAGTGATCCATTTGTGTGTGTGTGTAAGTATGCGTGTGTTCTTGTTTGGGCTGTGCATTGAGTCACACTGAGATGTGTGTGTATGCTTGTGTGTTTTGGTATAGATTGTGCATAGAATCACAGTACCATATGTGTGTGTGTGTGCTGGTAAAATCTGAGCATTGAGTCACACTGTCCTGTGTGCTGTGTGTCTATGTACTTGTATGGACTGTGCATTGAGTCACAGTGAGCATGTGTGTGTGTTTGTGTGTGTGTGTGTGCTCATATTGGCTTTGAGTTGAGTCACTGAAGTGTATGTGTGTCTGTTTAGGTGGGGGGCTACAGACTGTGAATTGAGTCACACTGAATTGTTTGTGTACATGAGTGAGTGTTGTGTATGGGTTTTCATTGAGTCACTGGGTTTTGTGTGTGTGTGTGTGTGTGTTTGTAGTGCTACGGACTGCATTGGGTCACAGTGAGCTGTGTGTGTGTGTGCTTGCTGGTGTAGGCTGTGCATTGATTCAAGGTTAGCTGTCAGTGTGTGTGGTGCTGGAATGGAATGTGCACTGAGACACAGTCATCTGTGTTTGTGTGTGCATACATGTGTGCTGGAATCAGCTGTGCACTGCATCACTGTGAGCCATGTGTGTGTTTGTGTGTGTGTGCTGGAAAATCTGAGCATTGAGTTACACTGAGTTCTGTGCTGTGTGTCTGTATGTAGTGGTATGGCCTGTGCAAGGAATCAGTGAGCTGTGTGTGTGTGTGTTTGTGTATTTGGTGGTGTAGAGTCTGTATTGAGTCTCATGAAGCTGTGTGTGTGTGTGTGTGTGTGTGTGATGGTATAGGATGTGCATTGGGTCACAGAACCATATATATGTGTCTGAGCTGGTATAGGCAGTGCATTGACTCACAGTGAGTGTTGTGTATGTGCTACTACAGACTGTGCATTGAGTCAGTGATCAATTTTGTGTGTTTGTGTGATTGTCTGCTCATATAGGCTGTGCACTGTGTCACAGTAACCCATGTGTGTTTGTGGGAGTGTGTTTTTGAGTGATGGTATAAGTGGTTCATTGTGTCACAGTGAGCCATGTATGAGTGCATGTTTGTGTGTGTGTGTGTGTTCTGGTAGAGGCTAAGCATTGTGTCACAGTGTGCCATGTGTGTGTGTGGTTGTGTGTGTGTGTAGTACAGTCTGAACATTGATTTACAGTGAGATGTCTTGTATGTGTTTGTGCTTGTATGAACTATACGTTGAGTCACAATGAGCCATGCGTGTGTGTGTGTGCTGGTAGAGGCTGAGCATTGAATCACAGTTAGGAGTTTGTTTGTGTGTACTGGTATGGGTTTTGCATTGAGTCACAGAGGTATGTGTGTGTTTGTGTGTGTCTATGTGTGTATGTCTGTGTTGCCACAGACTTCATTGTGTCAGAGTGAGCTTTATGAGTGTCTGTGTGCAGATACAGGCTGTGAATTGAGTCCCAGTGTGTTATGTGTGTGTGTGTGTGTGTGTGCTGGTATAGCCTGTGCATTGAGTCACAGTGAGCTGTGTGTGTGTGTGTTTGCTGGTGTAGGCTGTGCAGTGATTCAAGGTGACCTGTGATTGTGTGTGTTGAACAGGAACGGACTGTGCACTGAGTCACAGTGAGCCATGTGTGAGTGTGTGCATGTGTGTGAGCCAGTTTAGGATGTGCACTGAGTCACGGTGAGCTGTGTGTGTTTGTGTGTGTGTTCTGGTAAAATATGAGCATTGAGTCACACTGAGGGGTGTCCTGTGTGTCTGTATGTACTGGCATGGACTGTGAATGGAATCACAGTGAGCGCTGTGTGTGTGTATTTTGTTGTATAGAGTCTTTATTGAGTCACACTAAGCTGTGTGTGTGTATGTGTGTGTGTGTGATGGTATAGGTGGTTCATTGAGTCAGAGTGAGCCAAGTATGAGTGTGTGTGTGTGTTTTTGGGTAAAAGCTGAGCATTGCATCACAGGGTGTCATGTGTGTGTCTGTTGTTGTGTGTCTGTGTAGTACAGTCTGAGCATTGAGTTACAGTGAGATGTGTTGCATGTGTTTGTGCTAGTATGAACTGCACATTGAGTCACAACGAGCCATGTGTGTTTGTGTGTGTGTGTGTGTGCTGCTGGAGGCTGATCATTGAATCACAGTTACGTGTTTGTGTGTGTGTGCTGGTATGGGCTTTTCATTGAGTCATGGACTTGTATGTGTGTGTGTGTGCATGTGTGTGTGTTGCTAAGATTTACTTCAGTCACAGTGAGCCTTGTGAGTGTATAGGCTGTGAATTGAGTCACAGTGTGTTATGTGTGAGTGTGTCTGTGTGTGTGCTGGTAAAGACAGTGCATTGAGTCACAATAAGTTGTGTGTGTGTTAATATTCTCATATAGACTGTGCATTGAGTAACAGTGAGCAAGTGTGTGTGAGTTTGTGGGAGTGTATGAGCACTGGTATGGGTGGAGCCTTGAATCAGTAAGGTGTGTGTGTGTGTATTCGTTTGGTCTTTGCATTGAGTCACTAAGGTGTATATGTGTGTGTGTGTGTGGTGTTATAGACTGTGCATTGAGTCAGAGTGAGCCATGAGTGTGTGTGTACGAGAGTGTGTGTGCTGGTGGGCTTTTGTTGATGCACTGGTGTGTGTTTATGTGTGCCTGTTGTGCTACAGACTGCATTGAGTCACAGTGAGACATGTTTGTGGGTGCTGGTATAGGCGATTGATTGAGTCACAGTGATCCATTTGTGTGTGCGTGTTAGTATGCGTGTGTTCTTGTTTAGGCTGTGCATTGAGTCACACTGAGGTGTGTGTGTATCCTTGTGTGTGTTGGTATAGATTGTGCATAGAATCACAGTACCATATGTGTGTGTGTGTGCTGGTAAAATCTGAGCATTGAGTCACACTGTCGTGTGTGGTGTATGTCTGTATGTACTTGTATGGACTGTACATTGAGTCACAGTGAGCATGTGTGTGTGTGTGTGTGTGTGTGCACTGGTATGCCTTGAACACTCAATCAGCTAGGTGTGTGTGAGTGTTCATATTGGCTTTGAGTTGAGTCACTGATGTCTATGTGTGTCTGTGTAGGAGGGGGGCTACAGACTATGCATTTAGTCACACTGACACGTTTGTGTATGTGTGTGTATGTTGTGATTTCATTGAGTCACTGGAGTTTGTGTGTGTGTGTGTGTGGTGTTACAGACTGTATTGAGTCACAGTGAGGCGTGTGTGTGTATGATGGCATAGGCAATTGATTGAGTCACAGTGAGACATGTGTGTGTGTTCTCATATAGGCTGTGCATTGAATCACAGTGAGACATGTATCTGTGAGTGTGTGTTTGTGTGTGCTAGTATATGGTGTGTATTGAGTCACACTGAGGTGTGTGTGTGTGCGTATGTGTTGTTATAGATTGTGCATTGAGTCAGAGTGCCGTGTCAGTGTGTGTATGCTGGTATAGACTATGCACTGAATCAGGGTGAGGAGTGTGTGTGTCTGTGTGTTCTGGTATAGGCGGACCATTGAGTCACACTGAGGTGTGTGTGTGTGTCTGTGTGTGTGTGTGTGTGCTGGTACAGCCTGTGCATTAATCACAGTCAGTTGTGTGTGTATGTTCACCTACAAGTTGCACTTTGTGTCACAGTGTGTCTGTGTGTGATATTATACGGTATACACTGAGTCAAAGGGAGCTGTGTGGGGGGGCTGATGTGCTCTTATAGACTTTGCATTGAGTCACACTGAGTTGTGTGTTTGAAAGTCTGTGTGTGTGTGTGTGTGTGTGTGTAGAGGTATACGCTGTGTACTGACTCACAGTGAGCATTGTGTGCTTCTGTGTGTGTGTATGTCTGCTAGCTTAGACTGTGCACAGAGTCCCAGGGAGCCTTGTGTGTGTGTGTGTGTGTGTGTTGGTAAAGACTGTGCATTGGGTCGCAGTGAGCTGTCTTTGTCTGTGTGTGTGACTGCTGGTGTAGGCTGTGCATTGATTCAAGTTGAGCTGTGAGGGTGTGTGTGGTGTTGATATGGACGGTGCACTGTGTCACACTGAGTTGCGTGTGTGTGCTTGTATAATCTGAGCGTTGAGTCACACTGAGGTTTGTGCTTCGTGTCTGAAGGTAGTTGTATGGAATGTGCCTTGGGTCACAATGAATTGTGTATGTGTACGTTTTTGTGTGTACTTGGTGGTGTAGAGTCTGTATTGAGTCACACTAAGTTGTGAGTGTGTGTGTGTGATGGTATAGGATGTGCATTGAGTCACAAAGCCGTGTGTGTGTGTCTGTGCTGGTATAGGCTGTGCATTGATTCACAGTGAGCCTTGTGTATGAGCTAGTACGGATTGTGCATTAGTCAGTGAACCACGTGTGTGCTTTTCTGTGTTTGTCTGCTGATATAGGCTGTGAACTGAGTCACAGTGGGCCATGTGTGTTTGTGTCTGATGGTATAGGTGATTCATTGAGTCACAGTGAGCCATGTATGAGTGCGTGTTTGTGTGTGTGTGTGTTGTGCTATAGGGTGAGCATTGAGTCACAGTGTGCTGTGTGTGTGTTGTTGTCTGTGTGTGTAGTATAGTCTGAGCATTCAGTTACAGTGTGATGTGTTGCATGTGTTTCTGCTACTATGAAGTGTACATTGAGTCACAATGAGCCGTCTGTAATTGTGTGTGTGTTTGTGTGTGTTGGTAGAGGCTGTGCATTGAATCAGAATTAGGTGTTTATGTGTGTGCGGTGGTATGAGCTTTGCATTGTGTCATGGAGGTGTGTGTGTGTGTCTGTGTGTGTCTGCTGCTACAGATTTCATTGAGTCACAGTGAGCCTGGTGAGTGTCTGTGTGCTGATAGAGGCTGTGAATTGAGTCACATTTTCTTATATGTGTGTGATTGTGTGCTGGTATACACTGTGCATGGAGTCATAGTGAGCAGGTCTGTGTGTTTCTGTGTGTTTGTGCAGTAGTACAGAAGGAGCATTTAATCAGTTATGTGTGTGTGTGTATGTTCGTTTGGTCTTTGCATTGAGTCACTGAGGTGTACGTGTGTGTGTGTGTGGTGCGATAGATTGTGCATTGAGTCAGAATGAGCCGTGAGTGTGTGTGTATGAGAGTGTGTGTGCTGGTGGGATTTTGTTGCACTGGGGTGTGTGTGTGTGTGTACTGCTACAGACTGCATTGAGTCACAGTGAGACGTGTTTGTGTGTGCTGGTATAGACGATTGATTCACAGTGATCCATTTGTGTGTGTGTGTAAGTATGCGTGTGTTCTTGTTTGGGCTGTGCATTGAGTCACACTGCGATGTGTGTGTATGCTTGTGTGTTTTGGTATAGATTGTGCATAGAATCACAGTACCATATGTGTGTGTGTGTGCTGGTAAAATCTGAGCATTGAGTCACACTGTCCTGTGTGCTGTGTGTCTATGTACTTGTATGGACTGTGCATTGAGTCACAGTGAGCATGTGTGTGTGTTTGTGTGTGTGTGTGTGCTCATATTGGCTTTGAGTTGAGTCACTGAAGTGTATGTGTGTCTGTTTAGGTGGGGGGCTACAGACTGTGAATTGAGTCACACTGAATTGTTTGTGTACATGAGTGAGTGTTGTGTATGGGTTTTCATTGAGTCACTGGGTTTTGTGTGTGTGTGTGTGTGTGTTTGTAGTGCTACGGACTGCATTGGGTCACAGTGAGCTGTGTGTGTGTGTGCTTGCTGGTGTAGGCTGTGCATTGATTCAAGGTTAGCTGTCAGTGTGTGTGGTGCTGGAATGGAATGTGCACTGAGACACAGTCATCTGTGTGTGTGTGTGCATACATGTGTGCTGGAATCAGCTGTGCACTGCATCACTGTGAGCCATGTGTGTGTTTGTGTGTGTGTGCTGGAAAATCTGAGCATTGAGTTACACTGAGTTCTGTGCTGTGTGTCTGTATGTAGTGGTATGGCCTGTGCAAGGAATCAGTGAGCTGTGTGTGTGTGTGTTTGTGTATTTGGTGGTGTAGAGTCTGTATTGAGTCTCATGAAGCTGTGTGTGTGTGTGTGTGTGTGTGTGATGGTATAGGATGTGCATTGGGTCACAGAACCATATATATGTGTCTGAGCTGGTATAGGCAGTGCATTGACTCACAGTGAGTGTTGTGTATGTGCTACTACAGACTGTGCATTGAGTCAGTGATCAATTTTGTGTGTTTGTGTGATTGTCTGCTCATATAGGCTGTGCACTGTGTCACAGTAACCCATGTGTGTTTGTGGGAGTGTGTTTTTGAGTGATGGTATAAGTGGTTCATTGTGTCACAGTGAGCCATGTATGAGTGCATGTTTGTGTGTGTGTGTGTGTTCTGGTAGAGGCTAAGCATTGTGTCACAGTGTGCCATGTGTGTGTGTGGTTGTGTGTGTGTGTAGTACAGTCTGAACATTGATTTACAGTGAGATGTCTTGTATGTGTTTGTGCTTGTATGAACTATACGTTGAGTCACAATGAGCCATGCGTGTGTGTGTGTGCTGGTAGAGGCTGAGCATTGAATCACAGTTAGGAGTTTGTTTGTGTGTACTGGTATGGGTTTTGCATTGAGTCACAGAGGTATGTGTGTGTTTGTGTGTGTCTATGTGTGTATGTCTGTGTTGCCACAGACTTCATTGTGTCACAGTGAGCTTTATGAGTGTCTGTGTGCAGATACAGGCTGTGAATTGAGTCCCAGTGTGTTATGTGTGTGTGTGTGTGTGTGTGCTGGTATAGCCTGTGCATTGAGTCACAGTGAGCTGTGTGTGTGTGTGTTTGCTGGTGTAGGCTGTGCAGTGATTCAAGGTGACCTGTGATTGTGTGTGTTGAACAGGAACGGACTGTGCACTGAGTCACAGTGAGCCATGTGTGAGTGTGTGCATGTGTGTGAGCCAGTTTAGGATGTGCACTGAGTCACGGTGAGCTGTGTGTGTTTGTGTGTGTGTTCTGGTAAAATATGAGCATTGAGTCACACTGAGGGGTGTCCTGTGTGTCTGTATGTACTGGCATGGACTGTGAATGGAATCACAGTGAGCGCTGTGTGTGTGTATTTTGTTGTATAGAGTCTTTATTGAGTCACACTAAGCTGTGTGTGTGTATGTGTGTGTGTGTGATGGTATAGGTGGTTCATTGAGTCAGAGTGAGCCAAGTATGAGTGTGTGTGTGTGTTTTTGGGTAAAAGCTGAGCATTGCATCACAGGGTGTCATGTGTGTGTCTGTTGTTGTGTGTCTGTGTAGTACAGTCTGAGCATTGAGTTACAGTGAGATGTGTTGCATGTGTTTGTGCTAGTATGAACTGCACATTGAGTCACAACGAGCCATGTGTGTTTGTGTGTGTGTGTGTGTGCTGCTGGAGGCTGATCATTGAATCACAGTTACGTGTTTGTGTGTGTGTGCTGGTATGGGCTTTTCATTGAGTCATGGACTTGTATGTGTGTGTGTGTGCATGTGTGTGTGTTGCTAAGATTTACTTCAGTCACAGTGAGCCTTGTGAGTGTATAGGCTGTGAATTGAGTCACAGTGTGTTATGTGTGAGTGTGTCTGTGTGTGTGCTGGTAAAGACAGTGCATTGAGTCACAATAAGTTGTGTGTGTGTTAATATTCTCATATAGACTGTGCATTGAGTAACAGTGAGCAAGTGTGTGTGAGTTTGTGGGAGTGTATGAGCACTGGTATGGGTGGAGCCTTGAATCAGTAAGGTGTGTGTGTGTGTATTCGTTTGGTCTTTGCATTGAGTCACTAAGGTGTATATGTGTGTGTGTGTGTGGTGTTATAGACTGTGCATTGAGTCAGAGTGAGCCATGAGTGTGTGTGTACGAGAGTGTGTGTGCTGGTGGGCTTTTGTTGATGCACTGGTGTGTGTTTATGTGTGTCTGTTGTGCTACAGACTGCATTGAGTCACAGTGAGACATGTTTGTGGGTGCTGGTATAGGCGATTGATTGAGTCACAGTGATCCATTTGTGTGTGCGTGTTAGTATGCATGTGTTCTTGTTTAGGCTGTGCATTGAGTCACACTGAGGTGTGTGTGTATCCTTGTGTGTGTTGGTATAGATTGTGCATAGAATCACAGTACCATATGTGTGTGTGTGTGCTGGTAAAATCTGAGCATTGAGTCACACTGTCGTGTGTGGTGTATGTCTGTATGTACTTGTATGGACTGTACATTGAGTCACAGTGAGCATGTGTGTGTGTGTGTGTGTGTGTGTGCACTGGTATGCCTTGAACACTGAATCAGCTAGGTGTGTGTGAGTGTTCATATTGGCTTTGAGTTGAGTCACTGATGTCTATGTGTGTCTGTGTAGGAGGGGGGCTACAGACTATGCATTTAGTCACACTGACACGTTTGTGTATGTGTGTGTATGTTGTGATTTCATTGAGCCACTGGAGTTTGTGTGTGTGTGTGTGGTGTTACAGACTGCATTGAGTCACAGTGAGGCGTGTGTGTGTATGATGGCATAGGCAATTGATTGAGTCACAGTGAGGCATGTGTGTGTGTTCTCATATAGGCTGTGCATTGAATCACAGTGAGACATGTATCTGTGAGTGTGTGTTTGTGTGTGCTAGTATATGGTGTGTATTGAGTCACACTGAGGTGTGTGTGTGTGCGTATGTGTTGTTATAGATTGTGCATTGAGTCAGAGTGCCGTGTCAGTGTGTGTATGCTGGTATAGACTATGCACTGAATCAGGGTGAGGAGTGTGTGTGTCTGTGTGTTCTGGTATAGGCGGACCATTGAGTCACACTGAGGTGTGTGTGTGTGTCTGTGTGTGTGTGTGTGTGCTGGTACAGCCTGTGCATTAATCACAGTCAGTTGTGTGTGTATGTTCACCTACAAGTTGCACTTTGTGTCACAGTGTGTCTGTGTGTGATATTATACGGTATACACTGAGTCAAAGGGAGCTGTGTGGGGGGGCTGATGTGCTCTTATAGACTTTGCATTGAGTCACACTGAGTTGAGTGTTTGAAAGTCTGTGTGTGTGTGTGTGTGTGTGTAGAGGTATACGCTGTGTACTGACTCACAGTGAGCATTGTGTGCTTCTGTGTGTGTGTATGTCTGCTAGCTTAGACTGTGCACAGAGTCCCAGGGAGCCTTGTGTGTGTGTGTGTGTGTGTGTTGGTAAAGACTGTGCATTGGGTCGCAGTGAGCTGTCTTTGTCTGTGTGTGTGACTGCTGGTGTAGGCTGTGCATTTATTCAAGTTGAGCTGTGAGGGTGTGTGTGGTGTTGATATGGACGGTGCACTGTGTCACACTGAGTTGCGTGTGTGTGCTTGTATAATCTGAGCGTTGAGTCACACTGAGGTTTGTGCTTCGTGTCTGAAGGTAGTTGTATGGAATGTGCCTTGGGTCACAATGAATTGTGTATGTGTACGTTTTTGTGTGTACTTGGTGGTGTAGAGTCTGTATTGAGTCACACTAAGTTGTGAGTGTGTGTGTGTGATGGTATAGGATGTGCATTGAGTCACAAAGCCGTGTGTGTGTGTCTGTGCTGGGATAGCCTGTGCATTGATTCACAGTGAGCCTTGTGTATGAGCTAGTACGGATTGTGCATTAGTCAGTGAACCACGTGTGTGCTTTTCTGTGTTTGTCTGGCTGTGAACTGAGTCACAGTGGGCCATGTGTGTTTGTGTCTGATGGTATAGGTGATTCATTGAGTCACAGTGAGCCATGTATGAGTGCGTGTTTGTGTGTGTGTGTGTTGTGCTATAGGGTGAGCATTGAGTCACAGTGTGCTGTGTGTGTGTTGTTGTCTGTGTGTGTAGTATAGTCTGAGCATTCAGTTACAGTGTGATGTGTTGCATGTGTTTCTGCTACTATGAAGTGTACATTGAGTCACAATGAGCCGTCTGTAATTGTGTGTGTGTTTGTGTGTGTTGGTAGAGGCTGTGCATTGAATCAGAATTAGGTGTTTATGTGTGTGCGGTGGTATGAGCTTTGCATTGTGTCATGGAGGTGTGTGTGTGTGTCTGTGTGTGTCTGCTGCTACAGATTTCATTGAGTCACAGTGAGCCTGGTGAGTGTCTGTGTGCTGATAGAGGCTGTGAATTGAGTCACATTTTCTTATATGTGTGTGATTGTGTGCTGGTATACACTGTGCATGGAGTCATAGTGAGCAGGTCTGTGTGTGTCTGTGTGTTTGTGCAGTAGTACAGAAGGAGCATTTAATCAGTTATCTGTGTGTGTGTATGTTCGTTTGGTCTTTGCATTGAGTCACTGAGGTGTACGTGTGTGTGTGTGTGGTGCGATAGATTGTGCATTGAGTCAGAATGAGCCGTGAGTGTGTGTGTATGAGAGTGTGTGTGCTGGTGGGATTTTGTTGCACTGGGGTGTGTGTGTGTGTGTACTGCTACAGACTGCATTGAGTCACAGTGAGACGTGTTTGTGTGTGCTGGTATAGGCGATTGATTCACAGTGATCCATTTGTGTGTGTGTGTAAGTATGCGTGTGTTCTTGTTTGGGCTGTGCAGTGAGTCACACTGAGATGTGTGTGTATGCTTGTGTGTTTTGGTATAGATTGTGCATAGAATCACAGTACCATATGTGTGTGTGTGTGCTGGTAAAATCTGAGCATTGAGTCACACTGTCCTGTGTGCTGTGTGTCTATGTACTTGTATGGACTGTGCATTGAGTCACAGTGAGCATGTGTGTGTGTTTGTGTGTGTGTGTGTGCTCATATTGGCTTTGAGTTGAGTCACTGAAGTGTATGTGTGTCTGTTTAGGTGGGGGGCTACAGACTGTGAATTGAGTCACACTGAATTGTTTGTGTACATGAGTGAGTGTTGTGTATGGGTTTTCATTGAGTCACTGGGTTTTGTGTGTGTGTGTGTGTGTGTTTGTAGTGCTACGGACTGCATTGGGTCACAGTGAGCTGTGTGTGTGTGTGCTTGCTGGTGTAGGCTGTGCATTGATTCAAGGTTAGCTGTCAGTGTGTGTGGTGCTGGAATGGAATGTGCACTGAGACACAGTCATCTGTGTGTGTGTGTGCATACATGTGTGCTGGAATCAGCTGTGCACTGCATCACTGTGAGCCATGTGTGTGTTTGTGTGTGTGTGCTGGAAAATCTGAGCATTGAGTTACACTGAGTTCTGTGCTGTGTGTCTGTATGTAGTGGTATGGCCTGTGCAAGGAATCAGTGAGCTGTGTGTGTGTGTGTTTGTGTATTTGGTGGTGTAGAGTCTGTATTGAGTCTCATTAACCTGTGTGTGTGTGTGTGTGTGTGTGATGGTATAGGATGTGCATTGGGTCACAGAGCCGTATATATGTGTCTGAGCTGGTATAGGCAGTGCATTGACTCACAGTGAGTGTTGTGTATGTGCTACTACAGACTGTGCATTGAGTCAGTGATCAATTTTGTGTGTTTGTGTGATTGTCTGCTCATATAGGCTGTGCACTGTGTCACAGTAACCCATGTGTGTTTGTGGGAGTGTGTTTTTGAGTGATGGTATAAGTGGTTCATTGTGTCACAGTGAGCCATGTATGAGTGCATGTTTGTGTGTGTGTGTGTGTTCTGGTAGAGGCTAAGCATTGTGTCACAGTGTGCCATGTGTGTGTGTGGTTGTGTGTGTGTGTAGTACAGTCTGAACATTGATTTACAGTGAGATGTCTTGTATGTGTTTGTGCTTGTATGAACTATACGTTGAGTCACAATGAGCCATGCGTGTGTGTGTGTGCTGGTAGAGGCTGAGCATTGAATCACAGTTAGGAGTTTGTTTGTGTGTACTGGTATGGGTTTTGCATTGAGTCACAGAGGTATGTGTGTGTTTGTGTGTGTCTATGTGTGTATGTCTGTGTTGCCACAGACTTCATTGTGTCACAGTGAGCTTTATGAGTGTCTGTGTGCAGATACAGGCTGTGAATTGAGTCCCAGTGTGTTATGTGTGTGTGTGTGTGTGTGTGCTGGTATAGCCTGTGCATTGAGTCACAGTGAGCTGTGTGTGTGTGTGTTTGCTGGTGTAGGCTGTGCAGTGATTCAAGGTGACCTGTGATTGTGTGTGTTGAACAGGAACGGACTGTGCACTGAGTCACAGTGAGCCATGTGTGAGTGTGTGCATGTGTGTGAGCCAGTTTAGGATGTGCACTGAGTCACGGTGAGCTGTGTGTGTTTGTGTGTGTGTTCTGGTAAAATATGAGCATTGAGTCACACTGAGGGGTGTCCTGTGTGTCTGTATGTACTGGCATGGACTGTGAATGGAATCACAGTGAGCGCTGTGTGTGTGTATTTTGTTGTATAGAGTCTTTATTGAGTCACACTAAGCTGTGTGTGTGTATGTGTGTGTGTGTGATGGTATAGGTGGTTCATTGAGTCAGAGTGAGCCAAGTATGAGTGTGTGTGTGTGTTTTTGGGTAAAAGCTGAGCATTGCATCACAGGGTGTCATGTGTGTGTCTGTTGTTGTGTGTCTGTGTAGTACAGTCTGAGCATTGAGTTACAGTGAGATGTGCTGCATGTGTTTGTGCTAGTATGAACTGCACATTGAGTCACAACGAGCCATGTGTGTTTGTGTGTGTGTGTGTGTGCTGCTGGAGGCTGATCATTGAATCACAGTTACGTGTTTGTGTGTGTGTGCTGGTATGGGGTTTTCATTGAGTCATGGACTTGTATGTGTGTGTGTGTGCATGTGTGTGTGTTGCTAAGATTTACTTCAGTCACAGTGAGCCTTGTGAGTGTATAGGCTGTGAATTGAGTCACAGTGTGTTATGTGTGAGTGTGTGTGTGCTGGTAAAGACAGTGCATTGAGTCACAATAAGTTGTGTGTGTGTTAATATTCTCATATAGACTGTGCATTGAGTAACAGTGAGCAAGTGTGTGTGAGTTTGTGGGAGTGTATGAGCACTGGTATGGGTGGAGCCTTGAATCAGTAAGGTGTGTGTGTGTGTATTCGTTTGGTCTTTGCATTGAGTCACTAAGGTGTATATGTGTGTGTGTGTGTGGTGTTATAGACTGTGCATTGAGTCAGAGTGAGCCGTGAGTGTGTGTGTACGAGAGTGTGTGTGCTGGTGGGCTTTTGTTGATGCACTGGTGTGTGTGCATGTGTGTCTGTTGTGCTACAGACTGCATTGAGTCACAGTGAGACATGTTTGTGGGTGCTGGTATAGGCGATTGATTGAGTCACAGTGATCCATTTGTGTGTGCGTGTTAGTATGCGTGTGTTCTTGTTTAGGCTGTGCATTGAGTCACACTGAGGTGTGTGTGTATCCTTGTGTGTATTGGTATAGATTGTGCATAGAATCACAGTACCATATGTGTGTGTGTGTGCTGGTAAAATCTGAGCATTGAGTCACACTGTCGTGTGTGGTGTATGTCTGTATGTACTTGTATGGACTGTACATTGAGTCACAGTGAGCATGTGTGTGTGTGTGTGTGTGTGTGTGCACTGGTATGCCTTGAACACTGAATCAGCTAGGTGTGTGTGAGTGTTCATATTGGCTTTGAGTTGAGTCACTGATGTCTATGTGTGTCTGTGTAGGAGGGGGGCTACAGACTATGCATTTAGTCACACTGACACGTTTGTGTATGTGTGTGTATGTTGTGATTTCATTGAGCCACTGGAGTTTGTGTGTGTGTGTGTGGTGTTACAGACTGCATTGAGTCACAGTGAGGCGTGTGTGTGTATGATGGCATAGGCAATTGATTGAGTCACAGTGAGGCATGTGTGTGTGTTCTCATATAGGCTGTGCATTGAATCACAGTGAGCCCTGTATCTGTGAGTGTGTGTTTGTGTGTGCTAGTATAGGGTGTGTATTGAGTCACACTGAGGTGTGTGTGTGTGCATGTGTGTTGTTATAGCTTGTGCATTGAGTCAGAGTGCCATGTCAGTGTGTGCATTCTTGTATAGACTATGCACTGAATCAGAGTGAGGGGGGTGTGTGTCTGTGTGTTCTGGTATAGGCGGACCATTGGGTCACACTGAGGTGTGTGTGTGTGTGTTTGTGTGTGTGTGTGCTGATACAGCCTGTGCATTAATCGCAGCCAGTTGTGTGTGTATGTGCACCTACAGGTTGCACTTTGTGTCACAGTGTTTTGTGAGTGTGTGTGATATTATATGGTATACAATGAGTCAAAGGGAGGTGTGTGGGGGGGGGTTCCTGTGTCTTATAGGCTATGCATTGAGTCACACTGAGCTGTGTGTTTGAATGTCTGTATGTGTTTGTGTGTGTGTAGAGGTATAGGCTGTGTATTGACTCACAGTGAGCATTGTGTGCTTCTGTGTGTGTTTATGTCTGCTAGCTTAGCCTGTGCACTGAGTCACAGGGAGCCTTGTGTGTGTGTGTGTGTGTGTGTGTGTGTTGGTAAAGACTGTGCATTGGGTCACAGTGAGCTGTCTTTGTCTTTGTGTGATTGCTGGTGTAGACTGTGCATTGATTCAAGTTGAGCTGTGAGTGTATGTGTGGTGTTGGTATGGACGGTGCACTGAGTCACACTGAGCTGTGAGTGTGTGTGTACATGCTGGTATAATCTGAGCGTTGAGTCACACTGAGGTGTGTGCTTTGTGTCTGTATGTAGTTGTATGGAATGTGCCTTGGGTCAGAATGAATTGTGTATGTGTACGTTTTTGTGTGTACTTGGTGGTGTAGAGTCTGTATTGAGTCACACTAAGCTGTGAGTGTGTGTGTGATAGGATGATAGGTATCCTATACCTGATAGGTATAGGATGTGCATTGAGTCACAAAGCCGTGTGTGTGTGTCTGTGCTGGGATAGGCTGTGCATTGATTCACAGTGAGTCTTGTTTATGTGCTAGTACAGACCGTGCATTGATTCAGTAAACCATGTGTGTGCTTTTCTGTGTTTGTCTGCTGATATAGGCTGTGAACTGAGTCACAGTGGGCCATGTGTGTTTGTGTCTGATGGTATAGGTGATTCATTGAATCACAGTGAGCCATATATGAGTGCGTGTTTGTGTGTGTGTGTGTGTTGTGCTGTAGGGTGAGCATTGAGTCACAGTGTGCCGTGTGTGTGTTGTTGTGTGTGTGTGTAGTACAGTCTGAACATTCAGTTACAGTGCGATGTGTTGCTTGTGTTTCTGCTATTATGAAGTGTACATTGAGTCACAATGAGCCGTCTGTAATTGTGTGTGTGTGTGTGTGTGTGTTGGTAGAGGCTGTGAATTGAATCAGAATTAGGTGATTATGTGTGTGTGGTGGTATGAGCTTTGCATTGTGTCATGGAGGTATGTGTGTGTGTGTTGCTACAGACTTCATTGAGTCACAGTGAGCCTGGTGAGTGTCTCTGTGCTGATAGAGGCTGTGAATTGAGTCACAGTTTCTTATGTGTGTGTGATTGTGTGCTGGTATACACTGTGCATTGAGTCATAGTGAGCAGGTCTGTGTGTGTCTTTGTTTTTCTGCAGTAGTATGGGTGGAGCCTTTAATCAGTTATGTGTGTGTGTGTGTGTGTTCGTTTGGTCTTTACATTGAGTCACTAAGGTGTATATGTGTGTGTGTGTGGTGTTATACACTGTGCATTGAGTCAGAGTGAGCCGTGAGTGTGTGTGTATGAGAGTGTGTGTGCTGGTGGGCTTTTGTTGATGCACTGGTGTGTGTGCATGTGCGTCTGTTGTACTACAGACTGCATTGAGTCACATTGAGACATGTTTGTGTGTGCTGGTATAGGCGATTGATTGAGTCACAGTGATCCATTTGTGTGTGCGTGTTAGTATGCGTGTGTTCTTGTTTAGGCTGTGCATTGAGTCACACTGAGGTGTGTGTGTATCCTTGTGTGTGTTGGTATAGATTGTGCATAGAATCACAGTACCATATGTGTGTGTGTGTGCTGGTAAAATCTGAGCATTGAGTCACACTGTCGTGTGTGGTGTGTGTCTGTATGTACTTGTATGGACTGTACATTGAGTCACAGTGAGCATGTGTGTGTGTGTGTGTGTGTGTGCACTGGTATGCCTTGAACACTGAATCAGCTAGGTGTGTGTGAGTGCTCATATTGGCTTTGAGTTGAGTCACTGAGGTCTATGTGTGTCTGTGTAGGAGGGGGGCTACAGACTATGCATTTAGTCACACTGACACGTTTGTGTACGTGAGTGTGTGTTGTGATTTCATTGAGTCACTGGAGTTTGTGTGTGTGTGTGTGTGGTGTTACAGACTGCATTGAGTCACAGTGAGGCGTGTGTGTGTATGATGGCATAGGCAATTGATTGAGTCACAGTGAGACATGTGTGTGTGTTCTCATATAGGCTGTGCATTGAATCACAGTGAGACATGTATCTGTGAGTGTGTGTTTGTGTGTGCTAGTATATGGTGTGTACTGAGTCACACTGAGGTGTGTGTGTGTGCGTATGTGTTGTTATAGATTGTGCATTGAGTCAGAGTGCCGTGTCAGTGTGTGCATGCTGGTATAGACTATGCACTGAATCAGGGTGAGGGGTGTGTGTGTCTGTGTGTTCTGGTATAGGCGGACCATTGAGTCACACTGAGGTGTGTGTGTGTGTGTGCTGGTACAGCCTGTGCATTAATCACAGTCAGTTGTGTGTGTATGTTCATCTACAAGTTGCACTTTTTGTCACAGTGTGTCCGTGTGTGATATTATACGGTATACACTGAGTCAAAGGGAGCTGTGTGTGTGGGGGGTTCATGTGCTCTTATAGACTTTGCATTGAGTCACACTGAGCTGTGTGTTTGAAAGTCTGTCTCTGTGTGTGTGTGTGTAGAGGTATAGGCTGTGTACTGACTCACAGTGAGCATTGTGTGCTTCTGTGTGTGTGTATGTCTGCTAGCTTAGACTGTGCACAGAGTCCCAGGGAGCCGTGTGTGTCTGTGTGTGTGTGTGTGTTGGTAAAGACTGTGCATTGGGTCACAGTGAGCTGTCTTTGTCTGTGTGTGTGACTGCTGGTGTAGGCTGTGCATTTATTCAAGTTGAGCTGTGAGGGTGTGTGTGGTGTTGATATGGACGGTGCACTGTGTCACACTGAGTTGCGTGTGCGTGCTGGTATAATCTGAGCGTTGAGTCACACTGAGGTTTGTGCTTCGTGTCTGAAGGTAGTTGTATGGAATGTGCCTTGGGTCACAATGAATTGTGTATGTGTACGTTTTTGTGTGTACTTGGTGGTGTAGAGTCTGTATTGAGTCACACTAAGTTGTGAGTGTGTGTGTGTGATGGTATAGGATGTGCATTGAGTCACAAAGCCGTGTGTGTGTGTCTGTGCTGGGATAGGCTGTGCATTGATTCACAGTGAGCCTTGTGTATGAGCTAGTACGGATTGTGCATTAGTCAGTGAACCACGTGTGTGCTTTTCTGTGTTTGTCTGCTGATATAGGCTGTGAACTGAGTCACAGTGGGCCATGTGTGTTTGTGTCTGATGGTATAGGTGATTCATTGAGTCACAGTGAGCCATGTATGAGTGCGTGTTTGTGTGTGTGTGTGTTGTGCTATAGGGTGAGCATTGAGTCACAGTGTGCTGTGTGTGTGTTGTTGTCTGTGTGTGTAGTATAGTCTGAGCATTCAGTTACAGTGTGATGTGTTGCATGTGTTTCTGCTACTATGAAGTGTACATTGAGTCACAATGAGCCCTCTGTAATTGTGTGTGTGTTTGTGTGTGTTGGTAGAGGCTGTGCATTGAATCAGAATTAGGTGTTTATGTGTGTGCGGTGGTATGAGCTTTGCATTGTGTCATGGAGGTGTGTGTGTGTGTCTGTGTGTGTCTGCTGCTACAGATTTCATTGAGTCACAGTGAGCCTGGTGAGTGTCTGTGTGCTGATAGAGGCTGTGAATTGAGTCACATTTTCTTATATGTGTGTGATTGTGTGCTGGTATACACTGTGCATGGAGTCATAGTGAGCAGGTCTGTGTGTGTCTGTGTGTTTGTGCAGTAGTACAGAAGGAGCATTTAATCAGTTATGTGTGTGTGTGTATGTTCGTTTGGTCTTTGCATTGAGTCACTGAGGTGTACGTGTGTGTGTGTGTGGTGCGATAGATTGTGCATTGAGTCAGAATGAGCCATGAGTGTGTGTGTATGAGAGTGTGTGTGCTGGTGGGATTTTGTTGCACTGGGGTGTGTGTGTGTGTGTACTGCTACAGACTGCATTGAGTCACAGTGAGACGTGTTTGTGTGTGCTGGTATAGGCGATTGATTCACAGTGATCCATTTGTGTGTGTGTGTAAGTATGCGTGTGTTCTTGTTTGGGCTGTGCATTGAGTCACACTGAGATGTGTGTGTATGCTTCTGTGTTTTGGTATAGATTGTGCATAGAATCACAGTACCATATGTGTGTGTGTGTGCTGGTAAAATCTGAGCATTGAGTCACACTGTCCTGTGTGCTGTGTGTCTATGTACTTGAATGGACTGTGCATTGAGTCACAGTGAGCATGTGTGTGTGTTTGTGTGTGTGTGTGTGCTCATATTGGCTTTGAGTTGAGTCACTGAAGTGTATGTGTGTCTGTTTAGGTGGGGGGCTACAGACTGTGAATTGAGTCACACTGAATTGTTTGTGTACATGAGTGAGTGTTGTGTATGGGTTTTCATTGAGTCACTGGGTTTTGTGTGTGTGTGTGTGTGTGTTTGTAGTGCTACGGACTGCATTGGGTCACAGTGAGCTGTGTGTGTGTGTGCTTGCTGGTGTAGGCTGTGCATTGATTCAAGGTTAGCTGTCAGTGTGTGTGGTGCTGGAATGGAATGTGCACTGAGACACAGTCATCTGTGTGTGTGTGTGCATACATGTGTGCTGGAATCAGCTGTGCACTGCATCACTGTGAGCCATGTGTGTGTTTGTGTGTGTGTGCTGGAAAATCTGAGCATTGAGTTACACTGAGTTCTGTGCTGTGTGTCTGTATGTAGTGGTATGGCCTGTGCAAGGAATCAGTGAGCTGTGTGTGTGTGTGTTTGTGTATTTGGTGGTGTAGAGTCTGTATTGAGTCTCATGAAGCTGTGTGTGTGTGTGTGTGTGTGTGTGATGGTATAGGATGTGCATTGGGTCACAGAACCATATATATGTGTCTGAGCTGGTATAGGCAGTGCATTGACTCACAGTGAGTGTTGTGTATGTGCTACTACAGACTGTGCATTGAGTCAGTGATCAATTTTGTGTGTTTGTGTGATTGTCTGCTCATATAGGCTGTGCACTGTGTCACAGTAACCCATGTGTGTTTGTGGGAGTGTGTTTTTGAGTGATGGTATAAGTGGTTCATTGTGTCACAGTGAGCCATGTATGAGTGCATGTTTGTGTGTGTGTGTGTGTTCTGGTAGAGGCTAAGCATTGTGTCACAGTGTGCCATGTGTGTGTGTGGTTGTGTGTGTGTGTAGTACAGTCTGAACATTGATTTACAGTGAGATGTCTTGTATGTGTTTGTGCTTGTATGAACTATACGTTGAGTCACAATGAGCCATGCGTGTGTGTGTGTGCTGGTAGAGGCTGAGCATTGAATCACAGTTAGGAGTTTGTTTGTGTGTACTGGTATGGGTTTTGCATTGAGTCACAGAGGTATGTGTGTGTTTGTGTGTGTCTATGTGTGTATGTCTGTGTTGCCACAGACTTCATTGTGTCACAGTGAGCTTTATGAGTGTCTGTGTGCAGATACAGGCTGTGAATTGAGTCCCAGTGTGTTATGTGTGTGTGTGTGTGTGTGTGCTGGTATAGCCTGTGCATTGAGTCACAGTGAGCTGTGTGTGTGTGTGTTTGCTGGTGTAGGCTGTGCAGTGATTCAAGGTGACCTGTGATTGTGTGTGTTGAACAGGAACGGACTGTGCACTGAGTCACAGTGAGCCATGTGTGAGTGTGTGCATGTGTGTGAGCCAGTTTAGGATGTGCACTGAGTCACGGTGAGCTGTGTGTGTTTGTGTGTGTGTTCTGGTAAAATATGAGCATTGAGTCACACTGAGGGGTGTCCTGTGTGTCTGTATGTACTGGCATGGACTGTGAATGGAATCACAGTGAGCGCTGTGTGTGTGTATTTTGTTGTATAGAGTCTTTATTGAGTCACACTAAGCTGTGTGTGTGTATGTGTGTGTGTGTGATGGTATAGGTGGTTCATTGAGTCAGAGTGAGCCAAGTATGAGTGTGTGTGTGTGTTTTTGGGTAAAAGCTGAGCATTGCATCACAGGGTGTCATGTGTGTGTCTGTTGTTGTGTGTCTGTGTAGTACAGTCTGAGCATTGAGTTACAGTGAGATGTGTTGCATGTGTTTGTGCTAGTATGAACTGCACATTGAGTCACAACGAGCCATGTGTGTTTGTGTGTGTGTGTGTGTGCTGCTGGAGGCTGATCATTGAATCACAGTTACGTGTTTGTGTGTGTGTGCTGGTATGGGCTTTTCATTGAGTCATGGACTTGTATGTGTGTGTGTGTGCATGTGTGTGTGTTGCTAAGATTTACTTCAGTCACAGTGAGCCTTGTGAGTGTATAGGCTGTGAATTGAGTCACAGTGTGTTATGTGTGAGTGTGTCTGTGTGTGTGCTGGTAAAGACAGTGCATTGAGTCACAATAAGTTGTGTGTGTGTTAATATTCTCATATAGACTGTGCATTGAGTAACAGTGAGCAAGTGTGTGTGAGTTTGTGGGAGTGTATGAGCACTGGTATGGGTGGAGCCTTGAATCAGTAAGGTGTGTGTGTGTGTATTCGTTTGGTCTTTGCATTGAGTCACTAAGGTGTATATGTGTGTGTGTGTGTGGTGTTATAGACTGTGCATTGAGTCAGAGTGAGCCATGAGTGTGTGTGTACGAGAGTGTGTGTGCTGGTGGGCTTTTGTTGATGCACTGGTGTGTGTTTATGTGTGCCTGTTGTGCTACAGACTGCATTGAGTCACAGTGAGACATGTTTGTGGGTGCTGGTATAGGCGATTGATTGAGTCACAGTGATCCATTTGTGTGTGCGTGTTAGTATGCGTGTGTTCTTGTTTAGGCTGTGCATTGAGTCACACTGAGGTGTGTGTGTATCCTTGTGTGTGTTGGTATAGATTGTGCATAGAATCACAGTACCATATGTGTGTGTGTGTGCTGGTAAAATCTGAGCATTGAGTCACACTGTCGTGTGTGGTGTATGTCTGTATGTACTTGTATGGACTGTACATTGAGTCACAGTGAGCATGTGTGTGTGTGTGTGTGTGTGCACTGGTATGCCTTGAACACCGAATCAGCTAGGTGTGTGTGAGTGTTCATATTGGCTTTGAGTTGAGTCACTGATGTCTATGTGTGTCTGTGTAGGAGGGGGGCTACAGACTATGCATTTAGTCACACTGACACGTTTGTGTATGTGTGTGTATGTTGTGATTTCATTGAGTCACTGGAGTTTGTGTGTGTGTGTGTGTGGTGTTACAGACTGCATTGAGTCACAGTGAGGCGTGTGTGTGTATGATGGCATAGGCAATTGATTGAGTCACAGTGAGGCATGTGTGTGTGTTCTCATATAGGCTGTGCATTGAATCACAGTGAGACATGTATCTGTGAGTGTGTGTTTGTGTGTGCTAGTATATGGTGTGTATTGAGTCACACTGAGGTGTGTGTGTGTGCGTATGTGTTGTTATAGATTGTGCATTGAGTCAGAGTGCCGTGTCAGTGTGTGTATGCTGGTATAGACTATGCACTGAATCAGGGTGAGGAGTGTGTGTGTCTGTGTGTTCTGGTATAGGCGGACCATTGAGTCACACTGAGGTGTGTGTGTGTGTCTGTGTGTGTGTGTGTGTGCTGGTACAGCCTGTGCATTAATCACAGTCAGTTGTGTGTGTATGTTCACCTACAAGTTGCACTTTGTGTCACAGTGTGTCTGTGTGTGATATTATACGGTATACACTGAGTCAAAGGGAGCTGTGTGGGGGGGCTGATGTGCTCTTATAGACTTTGCATTGAGTCACACTGAGTTGTGTGTTTGAAAGTCTGTGTGTGTGTGTCTGTGTGTGTGTAGAGGTATACGCTGTGTACTGACTCACAGTGAGCATTGTGTGCTTCTGTGTGTGTGTATGTCTGCTAGCTTAGACTGTGCACAGAGTCCCAGGGAGCCTTGTGTGTGTGTGTGTGTGTGTGTTGGTAAAGACTGTGCATTGGGTCGCAGTGAGCTGTCTTTGTCTGTGTGTGTGACTGCTGGTGTAGGCTGTGCATTGATTCAAGTTGAGCTGTGAGGGTGTGTGTGGTGTTGATATGGACGGTGCACTGTGTCACACTGAGTTGCGTGTGTGTGCTTGTATAATCTGAGCGTTGAGTCACACTGAGGTTTGTGCTTCGTGTCTGAAGGTAGTTGTATGGAATGTGCCTTGGGTCACAATGAATTGTGTATGTGTACGTTTTTGTGTGTACTTGGTGGTGTAGAGTCTGTATTGAGTCACACTAAGTTGTGAGTGTGTGTGTGTGATGGTATAGGATGTGCATTGAGTCACAAAGCCGTGTGTGTGTGTCTGTGCTGGTATAGGCTGTGCATTGATTCACAGTGAGCCTTGTGTATGAGCTAGTACGGATTGTGCATTAGTCAGTGAACCACGTGTGTGCTTTTCTGTGTTTGTCTGCTGATATAGGCTGTGAACTGAGTCACAGTGGGCCATGTGTGTTTGTGTCTGATGGTATAGGTGATTCATTGAGTCACAGTGAGCCATGTATGAGTGCGTGTTTGTGTGTGTGTGTGTTGTGCTATAGGGTGAGCATTGAGTCACAGTGTGCTGTGTGTGTGTTGTTGTCTGTGTGTGTAGTATAGTCTGAGCATTCAGTTACAGTGTGATGTGTTGCATGTGTTTCTGCTACTATGAAGTGTACATTGAGTCACAATGAGCCCTCTGTAATTGTGTGTGTGTTTGTGTGTGTTGGTAGAGGCTGTGCATTGAATCAGAATTAGGTGTTTATGTGTGTGCGGTGGTATGAGCTTTGCATTGTGTCATGGAGGTGTGTGTGTGTGTCTGTGTGTGTCTGCTGCTACAGATTTCATTGAGTCACAGTGAGCCTGGTGAGTGTCTGTGTGCTGATAGAGGCTGTGAATTGAGTCACATTTTCTTATATGTGTGTGATTGTGTGCTGGTATACACTGTGCATGGAGTCATAGTGAGCAGGTCTGTGTGTGTCTGTGTGTTTGTGCAGTAGTACAGAAGGAGCATTTAATCAGTTATGTGTGTGTGTGTATGTTCGTTTGGTCTTTGCATTGAGTCACTGAGGTGTACGTGTGTGTGTGTGTGGTGCGATAGATTGTGCATTGAGTCAGAATGAGCCGTGAGTGTGTGTGTATGAGAGTGTGTGTGCTGGTGGGATTTTGTTGCACTGGGGTGTGTGTGTGTGTGTACTGCTACAGACTGCATTGAGTCACAGTGAGACGTGTTTGTGTGTGCTGGTATAGGCGATTGATTCACAGTGATCCATTTGTGTGTGTGTGTAAGTATGCGTGTGTTCTTGTTTGGGCTGTGCATTGAGTCACACTGAGATGTGTGCGTATGCTTGTGTGTTTTGGTATAGATTGTGCATAGAATCACAGTACCATATGTGTGTGTGTGTGCTGGTAAAATCTGAGCATTGAGTCACACTGTCCTGTGTGCTGTGTGTCTATGTACTTGTATGGACTGTGCATTGAGTCACAGTGAGCATGTGTGTGTGTTTGTGTGTGTGTGTGTGCTCATATTGGCTTTGAGTTGAGTCACTGAAGTGTATGTGTGTCTGTTTAGGTGGGGGGCTACAGACTGTGAATTGAGTCACACTGAATTGTTTGTGTACATGAGTGAGTGTTGTGTATGGGTTTTCATTGAGTCACTGGGTTTTGTGTGTGTGTGTGTGTGTGTTTGTAGTGCTACGGACTGCATTGGGTCACAGTGAGCTGTGTGTGTGTGTGCTTGCTGGTGTAGGCTGTGCATTGATTCAAGGTTAGCTGTCAGTGTGTGTGGTGCTGGAATGGAATGTGCACTGAGACACAGTCATCTGTGTGTGTGTGTGCATACATGTGTGCTGGAATCAGCTGTGCACTGCATCACTGTGAGCCATGTGTGTGTTTGTGTGTGTGTGCTGGAAAATCTGAGCATTGAGTTACACTGAGTTCTGTGCTGTGTGTCTGTATGTAGTGGTATGGCCTGTGCAAGGAATCAGTGAGCTGTGTGTGTGTGTGTTTGTGTATTTGGTGGTGTAGAGTCTGTATTGAGTCTCATGAAGCTGTGTGTGTGTGTGTGTGTGTGTGTGATGGTATAGGATGTGCATTGGGTCACAGAACCATATATATGTGTCTGAGCTGGTATAGGCAGTGCATTGACTCACAGTGAGTGTTGTGTATGTGCTACTACAGACTGTGCATTGAGTCAGTGATCAATTTTGTGTGTTTGTGTGATTGTCTGCTCATATAGGCTGTGCACTGTGTCACAGTAACCCATGTGTGTTTGTGGGAGTGTGTTTTTGAGTGATGGTATAAGTGGTTCATTGTGTCACAGTGAGCCATGTATGAGTGCATGTTTGTGTGTGTGTGTGTGTTCTGGTAGAGGCTAAGCATTGTGTCACAGTGTGCCATGTGTGTGTGTGGTTGTGTGTGTGTGTAGTACAGTCTGAACATTGATTTACAGTGAGATGTCTTGTATGTGTTTGTGCTTGTATGAACTATACGTTGAGTCACAATGAGCCATGCGTGTGTGTGTGTGCTGGTAGAGGCTGAGCATTGAATCACAGTTAGGAGTTTGTTTGTGTGTACTGGTATGGGTTTTGCATTGAGTCACAGAGGTATGTGTGTGTTTGTGTGTGTCTATGTGTGTATGTCTGTGTTGCCACAGACTTCATTGTGTCACAGTGAGCTTTATGAGTGTCTGTGTGCAGATACAGGCTGTGAATTGAGTCCCAGTGTGTTATGTGTGTGTGTGTGTGTGTGTGCTGGTATAGCCTGTGCATTGAGTCACAGTGAGCTGTGTGTGTGTGTGTTTGCTGGTGTAGGCTGTGCAGTGATTCAAGGTGACCTGTGATTGTGTGTGTTGAACAGGAATGGACTGTGCACTGAGTCACAGTGAGCCATGTGTGAGTGTGTGCATGTGTGTGAGCCAGTTTAGGATGTGCACTGAGTCACGGTGAGCTGTGTGTGTTTGTGTGTGTGTTCTGGTAAAATATGAGCATTGAGTCACACTGAGGGGTGTCCTGTGTGTCTGTATGTACTGGCATGGACTGTGAATGGAATCACAGTGAGCGCTGTGTGTGTGTATTTTGTTGTATAGAGTCTTTATTGAGTCACACTAAGCTGTGTGTGTGTATGTGTGTGTGTGTGATGGTATAGGTGGTTCATTGAGTCAGAGTGAGCCAAGTATGAGTGTGTGTGTGTGTTTTTGGGTAAAAGCTGAGCATTGCATCACAGGGTGTCATGTGTGTGTCTGTTGTTGTGTGTCTGTGTAGTACAGTCTGAGCATTGAGTTACAGTGAGATGTGTTGCATGTGTTTGTGCTAGTATGAACTGCACATTGAGTCACAACGAGCCATGTGTGTTTGTGTGTGTGTGTGTGTGCTGCTGGAGGCTGATCATTGAATCACAGTTACGTGTTTGTGTGTGTGTGCTGGTATGGGCTTTTCATTGAGTCATGGACTTGTATGTGTGTGTGTGTGCATGTGTGTGTGTTGCTAAGATTTACTTCAGTCACAGTGAGCCTTGTGAGTGTATAGGCTGTGAATTGAGTCACAGTGTGTTATGTGTGAGTGTGTCTGTGTGTGTGCTGGTAAAGACAGTGCATTGAGTCACAATAAGTTGTGTGTGTGTTAATATTCTCATATAGACTGTGCATTGAGTAACAGTGAGCAAGTGTGTGTGAGTTTGTGGGAGTGTATGAGCACTGGTATGGGTGGAGCCTTGAATCAGTAAGGTGTGTGTGTGTGTATTCGTTTGGTCTTTGCATTGAGTCACTAAGGTGTATATGTGTGTGTGTGTGTGGTGTTATAGACTGTGCATTGAGTCAGAGTGAGCCATGAGTGTGTGTGTACGAGAGTGTGTGTGCTGGTGGGCTTTTGTTGATGCACTGGTGTGTGTGCATGTGTGTCTGTTGTGCTACAGACTGCATTGAGTCACAGTGAGACATGTTTGTGGGTGCTGGTATAGGCGATTGATTGAGTCACAGTGATCCATTTGTGTGTGCGTGTTAGTATGCGTGTGTTCTTGTTTAGGCTGTGCATTGAGTCACACTGAGGTGTGTGTGTATCCTTGTGTGTGTTGGTATAGATTGTGCATAGAATCACAGTACCATATGTGTGTGTGTGTGCTGGTAAAATCTGAGCATTGAGTCACACTGTCGTGTGTGGTGTATGTCTGTATGTACTTGTATGGACTGTACATTGAGTCACAGTGAGCATGTGTGTGTGTGTGTGTGTGTGCACTGGTATGCCTTGAACACTGAATCAGCTAGGTGTGTGTGAGTGTTCATATTGGCTTTGAGTTGAGTCACTGATGTCTATGTGTGTCTGTGTAGGAGGGGGGCTACAGACTATGCATTTAGTCACACTGACACGTTTGTGTATGTGTGTGTATGTTGTGATTTCATTGAGTCACTGGAGTTTGGGTGTGTGTGTGTGTGGTGTTACAGACTGCATTGAGTCACAGTGAGGCGTGTGTGTGTATGATGGCATAGGCAATTGATTGAGTCACAGTGAGGCATGTGTGTGTGTTCTCATATAGGCTGTGCATTGAATCACAGTGAGACATGTATCTGTGAGTGTGTGTTTGTGTGTGCTAGTATATGGTGTGTATTGAGTCACACTGAGGTGTGTGTGTGTGCGTATGTGTTGTTATAGATTGTGCATTGAGTCAGAGTGCCGTGTCAGTGTGTGTATGCTGGTATAGACTATGCACTGAATCAGGGTGAGGAGTGTGTGTGTCTGTGTGTTCTGGTATAGGCGGACCATTGAGTCACACTGAGGTGTGTGTGTGTGTCTGTGTGTGTGTGTGTGTGCTGGTACAGCCTGTGCATTAATCACAGTCAGTTGTGTGTGTATGTTCACCTACAAGTTGCACTTTGTGTCACAGTGTGTCTGTGTGTGATATTATACGGTATACACTGAGTCAAAGGGAGCTGTGTGGGGGGGCTGATGTGCTCTTATAGACTTTGCATTGAGTCACACTGAGTTGTGTGTTTGAAAGTCTGTGTGTGTGTGTCTGTGTGTGTGTAGAGGTATACGCTGTGTACTGACTCACAGTGAGCATTGTGTGCTTCTGTGTGTGTGTATGTCTGCTAGCTTAGACTGTGCACAGAGTCCCAGGGAGCCTTGTGTGTGTGTGTGTTGGTAAAGACTGTGCATTGGGTCGCAGTGAGCTGTCTTTGTCTGTGTGTGTGACTGCTGGTGTAGGCTGTGCATTGATTCAAGTTGAGCTGTGAGGGTGTGTGTGGTGTTGATATGGACGGTGCACTGTGTCACACTGAGTTGCGTGTGTGTGCTTGTATAATCTGAGCGTTGAGTCACACTGAGGTTTGTGCTTCGTGTCTGAAGGTAGTTGTATGGAATGTGCCTTGGGTCACAATGAATTGTGTATGTGTACGTTTTTGTGTGTACTTGGTGGTGTAGAGTCTGTATTGAGTCACACTAAGTTGTGAGTGTGTGTGTGTGATGGTATAGGATGTGCATTGAGTCACAAAGCCGTGTGTGTGTGTCTGTGCTGGTATAGGCTGTGCATTGATTCACAGTGAGCCTTGTGTATGAGCTAGTACGGATTGTGCATTAGTCAGTGAACCACGTGTGTGCTTTTCTGTGTTTGTCTGCTGATATAGGCTGTGAACTGAGTCACAGTGGGCCATGTGTGTTTGTGTCTGATGGTATAGGTGATTCATTGAGTCACAGTGAGCCATGTATGAGTGCGTGTTTGTGTGTGTGTGTGTTGTGCTATAGGGTGAGCATTGAGTCACAGTGTGCTGTGTGTGTGTTGTTGTCTGTGTGTGTAGTATAGTCTGAGCATTCAGTTACAGTGTGATGTGTTGCATGTGTTTCTGCTACTATGAAGTGTACATTGAGTCACAATGAGCCCTCTGTAATTGTGTGTGTGTTTGTGTGTGTTGGTAGAGGCTGTGCATTGAATCAGAATTAGGTGTTTATGTGTGTGCGGTGGTATGAGCTTTGCATTGTGTCATGGAGGTGTGTGTGTGTGTCTGTGTGTGTCTGCTGCTACAGATTTCATTGAGTCACAGTGAGCCTGGTGAGTGTCTGTGTGCTGATAGAGGCTGTGAATTGAGTCACATTTTCTTATATGTGTGTGATTGTGTGCTGGTATACACTGTGCATGGAGTCATAGTGAGCAGGTCTGTGTGTGTCTGTGTGTTTGTGCAGTAGTACAGAAGGAGCATTTAATCAGTTATGTGTGTGTGTGTATGTTCGTTTGGTCTTTGCATTGAGTCACTGAGGTGTACGTGTGTGTGTGTGTGGTGCGATAGATTGTGCATTGAGTCAGAATGAGCCGTGAGTGTGTGTGTATGAGAGTGTGTGTGCTGGTGGGATTTTGTTGCACTGGGGTGTGTGTGTGTGTGTACTGCTACAGACTGCATTGAGTCACAGTGAGACGTGTTTGTGTGTGCTGGTATAGGCGATTGATTCACAGTGATCCATTTGTGTGTGTGTGTAAGTATGCGTGTGTTCTTGTTTGGGCTGTGCATTGAGTCACACTGCGATGTGTGTGTATGCTTGTGTGTTTTGGTATAGATTGTGCATAGAATCACAGTACCATATGTGTGTGTGTGTGCTGGTAAAATCTGAGCATTGAGTCACACTGTCCTGTGTGCTGTGTGTCTATGTACTTGTATGGACTGTGCATTGAGTCACAGTGAGCATGTGTGTGTGTTTGTGTGTGTGTGTGTGCTCATATTGGCTTTGAGTTGAGTCACTGAAGTGTATGTGTGTCTGTTTAGGTGGGGGGCTACAGACTGTGAATTGAGTCACACTGAATTGTTTGTGTACATGAGTGAGTGTTGTGTATGGGTTTTCATTGAGTCACTGGGTTTTGTGTGTGTGTGTGTGTGTTTGTAGTGCTACGGACTGCATTGGGTCACAGTGAGCTGTGTGTGTGTGTGCTTGCTGGTGTAGGCTGTGCATTGATTCAAGGTTAGCTGTCAGTGTGTGTGGTGCTGGAATGGAATGTGCACTGAGACACAGTCATCTGTGTGTGTGTGTGCATACATGTGTGCTGGAATCAGCTGTGCACTGCATCACTGTGAGCCATGTGTGTGTTTGTGTGTGTGTGCTGGAAAATCTGAGCATTGAGTTACACTGAGTTCTGTGCTGTGTGTCTGTATGTAGTGGTATGGCCTGTGCAAGGAATCAGTGAGCTGTGTGTGTGTGTGTTTGTGTATTTGGTGGTGTAGAGTCTGTATTGAGTCTCATGAAGCTGTGTGTGTGTGTGTGTGTGTGTGTGATGGTATAGGATGTGCATTGGGTCACAGAACCATATATATGTGTCTGAGCTGGTATAGGCAGTGCATTGACTCACAGTGAGTGTTGTGTATGTGCTACTACAGACTGTGCATTGAGTCAGTGATCAATTTTGTGTGTTTGTGTGATTGTCTGCTCATATAGGCTGTGCACTGTGTCACAGTAACCCATGTGTGTTTGTGGGAGTGTGTTTTTGAGTGATGGTATAAGTGGTTCATTGTGTCACAGTGAGCCATGTATGAGTGCATGTTTGTGTGTGTGTGTGTGTTCTGGTAGAGGCTAAGCATTGTGTCACAGTGTGCCATGTGTGTGTGGTTGTGTGTGTGTGTAGTACAGTCTGAACATTGATTTACAGTGAGATGTCTTGTATGTGTTTGTGCTTGTATGAACTATACGTTGAGTCACAATGAGCCATGCGTGTGTGTGTGTGCTGGTAGAGGCTGAGCATTGAATCACAGTTAGGAGTTTGTTTGTGTGTACTGGTATGGGTTTTGCATTGAGTCACAGAGGTATGTGTGTGTTTGTGTGTGTCTATGTGTGTATGTCTGTGTTGCCACAGACTTCATTGTGTCACAGTGAGCTTTATGAGTGTCTGTGTGCAGATACAGGCTGTGAATTGAGTCCCAGTGTGTTATGTGTGTGTGTGTGTGTGTGTGCTGGTATAGCCTGTGCATTGAGTCACAGTGAGCTGTGTGTGTGTGTGTTTGCTGGTGTAGGCTGTGCAGTGATTCAAGGTGACCTGTGATTGTGTGTGTTGAACAGGAACGGACTGTGCACTGAGTCACAGTGAGCCATGTGTGAGTGTGTGCATGTGTGTGAGCCAGTTTAGGATGTGCACTGAGTCACGGTGAGCTGTGTGTGTTTGTGTGTGTGTTCTGGTAAAATATGAGCATTGAGTCACACTGAGGGGTGTCCTGTGTGTCTGTATGTACTGGCATGGACTGTGAATGGAATCACAGTGAGCGCTGTGTGTGTGTATTTTGTTGTATAGAGTCTTTATTGAGTCACACTAAGCTGTGTGTGTGTATGTGTGTGTGTGTGATGGTATAGGTGGTTCATTGAGTCAGAGTGAGCCAAGTATGAGTGTGTGTGTGTGTTTTTGGGTAAAAGCTGAGCATTGCATCACAGGGTGTCATGTGTGTGTCTGTTGTTGTGTGTCTGTGTAGTACAGTCTGAGCATTGAGTTACAGTGAGATGTGTTGCATGTGTTTGTGCTAGTATGAACTGCACATTGAGTCACAACGAGCCATGTGTGTTTGTGTGTGTGTGTGTGTGCTGCTGGAGGCTGATCATTGAATCACAGTTACGTGTTTGTGTGTGTGTGCTGGTATGGGCTTTTCATTGAGTCATGGACTTGTATGTGTGTGTGTGTGCATGTGTGTGTGTTGCTAAGATTTACTTCAGTCACAGTGAGCCTTGTGAGTGTATAGGCTGTGAATTGAGTCACAGTGTGTTATGTGTGAGTGTGTCTGTGTGTGTGCTGGTAAAGACAGTGCATTGAGTCACAATAAGTTGTGTGTGTGTTAATATTCTCATATAGACTGTGCATTGAGTAACAGTGAGCAAGTGTGTGTGAGTTTGTGGGAGTGTATGAGCACTGGTATGGGTGGAGCCTTGAATCAGTAAGGTGTGTGTGTGTGTATTCGTTTGGTCTTTGCATTGAGTCACTAAGGTGTATATGTGTGTGTGTGTGTGGTGTTATAGACTGTGCATTGAGTCAGAGTGAGCCATGAGTGTGTGTGTACGAGAGTGTGTGTGCTGGTGGGCTTTTGTTGATGCACTGGTGTGTGTGCATGTGTGTCTGTTGTGCTACAGACTGCATTGAGTCACAGTGAGACATGTTTGTGGGTGCTGGTATAGGCGATTGATTGAGTCACAGTGATCCATTTGTGTGTGCGTGTTAGTATGCGTGTGTTCTTGTTTAGGCTGTGCATTGAGTCACACTGAGGTGTGTGTGTATCCTTGTGTGTGTTGGTATAGATTGTGCATAGAATCACAGTACCATATGTGTGTGTGTGTGCTGGTAAAATCTGAGCATTGAGTCACACTGTCGTGTGTGGTGTATGTCTGTATGTACTTGTATGGACTTTACATTGAGTCACAGTGAGCATGTGTGTGTGTGTGTGTGTGTGTGCACTGGTATGCCTTGAACACTGAATCAGCTAGGTGTGTGTGAGTGTTCATATTGGCTTTGAGTTGAGTCACTGATGTCTATGTGTGTCTGTGTAGGAGGGGGGCTACAGACTATGCATTTAGTCACACTGACACGTTTGTGTATGTGTGTGTATGTTGTGATTTCATTGAGCCACTGGAGTTTGTGTGTGTGTGTGTGGTGTTACAGACTGCATTGAGTCACAGTGAGGCGTGTGTGTGTATGATGGCATAGGCAATTGATTGAGTCACAGTGAGGCATGTGTGTGTGTTCTCATATAGGCTGTGCATTGAATCACAGTGAGACATGTATCTGTGAGTGTGTGTTTGTGTGTGCTAGTATATGGTGTGTATTGAGTCACACTGAGGTGTGTGTGTGTGCGTATGTGTTGTTATAGATTGTGCATTGAGTCAGAGTGCCGTGTCAGTGTGTGTATGCTGGTATAGACTATGCACTGAATCAGGGTGAGGAGTGTGTGTGTCTGTGTGTTCTGGTATAGGCGGACCATTGAGTCACACTGAGGTGTGTGTGTGTGTCTGTGTGTGTGTGTGTGTGCTGGTACAGCCTGTGCATTAATCACAGTCAGTTGTGTGTGTATGTTCACCTACAAGTTGCACTTTGTGTCACAGTGTGTCTGTGTGTGATATTATACGGTATACACTGAGTCAAAGGGAGCTGTGTGGGGGGGCTGATGTGCTCTTATAGACTTTGCATTGAGTCACACTGAGTTGAGTGTTTGAAAGTCTGTGTGTGTGTGTGTGTGTGTGTAGAGGTATACGCTGTGTACTGACTCACAGTGAGCATTGTGTGCTTCTGTGTGTGTGTATGTCTGCTAGCTTAGACTGTGCACAGAGTCCCAGGGAGCCTTGTGTGTGTGTGTGTGTGTGTGTTGGTAAAGACTGTGCATTGGGTCGCAGTGAGCTGTCTTTGTCTGTGTGTGTGACTGCTGGTGTAGGCTGTGCATTGATTCAAGTTGAGCTGTGAGGGTGTGTGTGGTGTTGATATGGACGGTGCACTGTGTCACACTGAGTTGCGTGTGTGTGCTTGTATAATCTGAGCGTTGAGTCACACTGAGGTTTGTGCTTCGTGTCTGAAGGTAGTTGTATGGAATGTGCCTTGGGTCACAATGAATTGTGTATGTGTACGTTTTTGTGTGTACTTGGTGGTGTAGAGTCTGTATTGAGTCACACTAAGTTGTGAGTGTGTGTGTGTGATGGTATAGGATGTGCATTGAGTCACAAAGCCGTGTGTGTGTGTCTGTGCTGGTATAGGCTGTGCATTGATTCACAGTGAGCCTTGTGTATGAGCTAGTACGGATTGTGCATTAGTCAGTGAACCACGTGTGTGCTTTTCTGTGTTTGTCTGGCTGTGAACTGAGTCACAGTGGGCCATGTGTGTTTGTGTCTGATGGTATAGGTGATTCATTGAGTCACAGTGAGCCATGTATGAGTGCGTGTTTGTGTGTGTGTGTGTTGTGCTATAGGGTGAGCATTGAGTCACAGTGTGCTGTGTGTGTGTTGTTGTCTGTGTGTGTAGTATAGTCTGAGCATTCAGTTACAGTGTGATGTGTTGCATGTGTTTCTGCTATTATGAAGTGTACATTGAGTCACAATGAGCCGTCTGTAATTGTGTGTGTGTTTGTGTGTGTTGGTAGAGGCTGTGCATTGAATCAGAATTAGGTGTTTATGTGTGTGCGGTGGTATGAGCTTTGCATTGTGTCATGGAGGTGTGTGTGTGTGTCTGTGTGTGTCTGCTGCTACAGATTTCATTGAGTCACAGTGAGCCTGGTGAGTGTCTGTGTGCTGATAGAGGCTGTGAATTGAGTCACAGTTTCTTATATGTGTGTGATTGTGTGCTGGTATACACTGTGCATGGAGTCATAGTGAGCAGGTCTGTGTGTGTCTGTGTGTTTGTGCAGTAGTACAGAAGGAGCATTTAATCAGTTATGTGTGTGTGTGTGTGTTCGTTTGGTCTTTGCATTGAGTCACTGTGGTGTACGTGTGTGTGTGTGTGGTGCGATAGATTGTGCATTGAGTCAGAATGAGCCGTGAGTGTGTGTGTATGAGACTGTGTGTGCTGGTGGGATTTTGTTGCACTGGGGTGTGTGTGTGTGTGTGTACTGCTACAGACTGCATTGAGTCACAGTGAGACGTGTTTGTGTGTGCTGGTATAGGCGATTGATTCACAGTGATCCATTTGTGTGTGTGTGTTAGTATGCGTGTGTTCTTGTTTGGGCTGTGCATTGAGTCACACTGCGATGTGTGTGTATGCTTGTGTGTTTTGGTATAGATTGTGCATAGAATCACAGTACCATATGTGTGTGTGTGTGCTGGTAAAATCTGAGCATTGAGTCACACTGTCCTGTGTGCTGTGTGTCTATGTACTTGAATGGACTCTGCATTGAGTCACAGTGAGCATGTGTGTGTGTTTGTGTGTGTGTGTGTGCTCATATTGGCTTTGAGTTGAGTCACTGAAGTGTATGTGTGTCTGTTTAGGTGGGGGGCTACAGACTGTGAATTGAGTCACACTGAGTTGTTTGTGTACATGAGTGAGTGTTGTGTATGGGTTTTCATTGAGTCACTGTGTTTTGTGTGTGTGTGTGTGTTTGTAGTGCTACGGACTGCATGGGGTCACAGTGAGCTGTGTGTGTGTGTGCTTGCTGGTGTAGGCTGTGCATTGATTCAAGGTTAGCTGTCAGTGTGTGTGGTGCTGGAATGGAATGTGCACTGAGACACAGTCATCTGTGTGTGTGTGCATACATGTGTGCTGGAATCAGCTGTGCACTGCATCACTGTGAGCCGTGTGTGTGTTTGTGTGTGTGTGCTGAAAATCTGAGCTTTGAGTCACACTGAGGTCTGTGCTGTGTGTCTGTATGTAGTGGTATGGCCTGTGCAATGAATCAGTGAGCTGTGTCTGTGTGTGTTTGTGTATTTGGTGGTGTAGAGTCTGTATTGAGTCTCATGAAGCTGTGTGTGTGTGTGTGTGTGTGTGTGTGTGATGGTATAGGATGTGCATTGGGTCACAGAACCATATATATGTGTCTGAGCTGGTATAGGCAGTGCATTGACTCACAGTGAGTGTTGTGTATGTGCTACTACAGACTGTGCATTGAGTCAGTGATCAATTTTGTGTGTTTGTGTGATTGTCTGCTCATATAGGCTGTGCACTGTGTCACAGTAACCCATGTGTGTTTGTGGGAGTGTGTTTTTGAGTGATGGTATAAGTGGTTCATTGTGTCACAGTGAGCCATGTATGAGTGCATGTTTGTGTGTGTGTGTGTTCTGGTAGAGGCTAAGCATTGTGTCACAGTTTGTCATGTGTGTGTGTGGTTGTGTGTGTGTTTAGTACAGTCTGCACATTGATTTACAGTGAGATGTTTTACATGTGTTTGTGCTTGTATGAGCTATACGTTGAGTCACAATGAGCCATGCGTGTGTGTGTGTGCTGGTAGAGGCTGAGCATTGAATCACAGTTAGGAGTTTGTTTGTGTGTACTGGTATGGGTTTTGCATTGAGTCACAGAGGTATGTGTGTGTTTGTGTGTGTCTATGTGTGTATGTCTGTGTTGCCACAGACTTCATTGTGTCACAGTGAGCTTTATGAGTGTCTGTGTGCAGATACAGTCTGTGAATTGAGTCCCAGTGTGTTACGTGTGTGTGTGTGTGTGTGTGCTGGTATAGCCTGTGCATTGAGTCACAGTGAGCTGTGTGTGTGTGTGTTTGCTGGTGTAGGCTGTGCAGTGATTCAAGGTGACCTGTGATTGTGTGTGTTGAACAGGAACGGACTGTGCACTGAGTCACAGTGAGCCATGTGTGAGTGTGTGCATGTGTGTGAGCCAGTTTAGGATGTGCACTGAGTCACGGTGAGCTGTGTGTGTTTGTGTGTGTGTTCTGGTAAAATATGAGCATTGAGTCACACTGAGGGGTGTCCTGTGTGTCTGTATGTACTGGCATGGACTGTGAATGGAATCACAGTGAGCGCTGTGTGTGTGTATTTTTTTGTATAGAGTCTTTATTGAGTCACACTAAACTCTGTGTGTGTGTGTGTGTGTGATGGTATAGGTGGTTCATTGAGTCAGAGTGAGCCAAGTATGAGTGTGTGTGTGTGTTTTGGGGTAAAAGCTGAGCATTGCATCACAGGGTGTCATGTGTGTGTCTGTTGTTGTGTGTCTGTGTAATACAGTCTGAGCATTGAGTTACAGTGAGATGTGTTGCATGTGTTTGTGCTAGTATGAACTGTACATTGAGTCACAACGAGCCATGTGTGTTTGTGTGTGTGTGTGTGTGCTGCTGGAGGCTGATCATTGAATCACAGTTACGTGTTTGGGTGTGTGTGCTGGTATGGGCTTTTCATTGAGTCACGGACTTGTATGTGTGTGTGTGTGCATGTGTGTGTGTTGCTAAGATTTACTTCAGTCACAGTGAGCCTTGTGAGTGTATATGTGCTGATATAGGCTGTGAATTGAGTCACAGTGTGTTATGTGTGAGTGTGTCTGTGTGTGTGCTGGTAAAGACAGTGCATTGAGTCACAATAAGTTGTGTGTGTGTTAATATTCTCATATAGACTGTGCATTGAGTAACAGTGAGCAAGTGTGTGTGAGTTTGTGGGAGTGTATGAGCACTGGTATGGGTGGAGCATTGAATCAGTTAGGGGTGTGTGTGTGTGTGCTCCTATGGGCTATCTATTGAGCTACTGAGGTGTACATGTGTTTCTGTAGTTTTACCACAGACTGCATTTAATCACAGTGAGCAGGGTGTGTGTGTGTATGTGAGTGTGTGTGCTGGTAGGCTTTCATTGAGTCCCTGTTGTGTGTGTGTGTGTGTGGTGCTACAGACTGCATTGAGTCACAGTGAGACGTGTGTGTGTATGATGGTATAGGCAATTGATTGAGTCACAGTGAGGCATGTGTGTGTGTTCTCATATAGGCTGTGCATTGAATCACAGTGAGCCCTGTATCTGTGAGTGTGTGTTTGTGTGTGCTAGTATAGGGTGTGTATTGAGTCACACTGAGGTGTGTGTGTGTGCATGTGTGTTGTTATAGCTTGTGCATTGAGTCAGAGTGCCATGTCAGTGTGTGCATTCTGGTATAGACTATGCACTGAATCAGAGTGAGGGGGGTGTGTGTCTGTGTGTTCTGGTATAGGCGGACCATTGGGTCACACTGAGGTGTGTGTGTGTGTGTTTGTGTGTGTGTGTGCTGATACAGCCTGTGCATTAATCGCAGCCAGTTGTGTGTGTATGTGCACCTACAGGTTGCACTTTGTGTCACAGTGTTTTGTGAGTGTGTGTGATATTATATGGTATACAATGAGTCAAAGGGAGGTGTGTGTGGGGGGGTTCATGTGTCTTATAGGCTATGCATTGAGTCACACTGAGCTGTGTGTTTGAATGTCTGTATGTGTTTGTGTGTGTGTAGAGGTATAGGCTGTGTATTGACTCACAGTGAGCATTGTGTGCTTCTGTGTGTGTTTATGTCTGCTAGCTTAGCCTGTGCACTGAGTCACAGGGAGCCTTGTGTGTGTGTGTGTGTGTGTGTGTGTTGGTAAAGACTGTGCATTGGGTCACAGTGAGCTGTCTTTGTCTTTGTGTGATTGCTGGTGTAGACTGTGCATTGATTCAAGTTGAGCTGTGAGTGTGTGTGTGGTGTTGGTATGGACGGTGCACTGAGTCACACTGAGCTGTGAGTGTGTGTGTACATGCTGGTATAATCTGAGCATTGAGTCACACTGAGGTGTGTGCTTCGTGTCTGTATGTAGTTGTATGGAATGTGCCTTGGGTCAGAATGAATTGTGTATGTGTACGTTTTTGTGTGTACTTGGTGGTGTAGAGTCTGTATTGAGTCACACTAAGCTGTGAGTGTGTGTGTGATAGGATGATAGGTATCCTATACCTGATAGGTATAGGATGTGCATTGAGTCACAAAGCCGTGTGTGTGTGTCTGTGCTGGGATAGGCTGTGCATTGATTCACAGTGAGTCTTGTTTATGTGCTAGTACAGACCGTGCATTGATTCAGTAAACCATGTGTGTGCTTTTCTGTGTTTGTCTGCTGATATAGGCTGTGAACTGAGTCACAGTGGGCCATGTGTGTTTGTGTCTGATGGTATAGGTGATTCATTGAATCACAGTGAGCCATATATGAGTGCGTGTTTGTGTGTGTGTGTGTGTTGTGCTGTAGGGTGAGCATTGAGTCACAGTGTGCCGTGTGTCTGTTGTTGTGTGTGTGTGTAGTACAGTCTGAGCATTCAGTTACAGTGCGATGTGTTCCTTGTGTTTCTGCTATTATGAAGTGTACATTGAGTCACAATGAGCCCTCTGTAATTGTGTGTGTGTGTGTGTGTGTTGGTAGAGGCTGTGAATTGAATCAGAATTAGGTGATTATGTGTGTGTGGTGGTATGAGCTTTGCATTGTGTCATGGAGGTATGTGTGTGTGTGTTGCTACAGACTTCATTGAGTCACAGTGAGCCTGGTGAGTGTCTCTGTGCTGATAGAGGCTGTGAATTGAGTCACAGTTTCTTATGTGTGTGTGATTGTGTGCTGGTATACACTGTGCATTGAGTCATAGTGAGCAGGTCTGTGTGTCTTTGTTTTTCTGCAGTAGTACGGGTGGAGCCTTTAATCAGTTATGTGTGTGTGTGTGTGTTCGTTTGGTCTTTACATTGAGTCACTAAGGTGTATATGTGTGTGTGTGTGGTGTTATAGACTGTGCATTGAGTCAGAGTGAGCCGTGAGTGTGTGTGTATGAGAGTGTGTGTGCTGGTGGGCTTTTGTTGATGCACTGGTGTGTGTGCATGTGTGTCTGTTGTGCTACAGACTGCATGGAGTCACAGTGAGACATGTTTGTGTGTGCTGGTATAGGCGATTGATTGAGTCACAGTGATCCATTTGTGTGTGCGTGTTAGTATGCGTGTGTTCTTGTTTAGGCTGTGCATTGAGTCACACTGAGGTGTGTGTGTATCCTTGTGTGTGTTGGTATAGATTGTGCATAGAATCACAGTACCATATGTGTGTGTGTGTGCTGGTAAAATCTGAGCATTGAGTCACACTGTCCTGTGTGCTGTGTGTCTATGTACTTGAATGGACTGTGCATTGAGTCACAGTGAGCATGTGTGTGTGTTTGTGTGTGTGTGTGTGCTCATATTGGCTTTGAGTTGAGTCACTGAAGTGTATGTGTGTCTGTTTAGGTGGGGGGCTACAGACTGTGAATTGAGTCACACTGAGTTGTTTGTGTACATGAGTGAGTGTTGTGTATGGGTTTTCATTGAGTCACTGGGTTTTGTGTGTGTGTGTGTGTTTGTAGTGCTACGGACTGCATGGGGTCACAGTGAGCTGTGTGTGTGTGTGCTTGCTGGTGTAGGCTGTGCATTGATTCAAGGTTAGCTGTCAGTGTGTGTGGTGCTGGAATGGAATGTGCACTGAGACACAGTCATCTGTGTGTGTGTGCATACATGTGTGCTGGAATCAGCTGTGCACTGCATCACTGTGAGCCGTGTGTGTGTTTGTGTGTGTGTGCTGAAAAATCTGAGCATTGAGTCACACTGAGTTCTGTGCTGTGTGTCTGTATGTAGTGGTATGGCCTGTGCAAGGAATCAGTGAGCTGTGTGTGTGTGTGTTTGTGTATTTGGTGGTGTAGAGTCTGTATTGAGTCTCATGAAGCTGTGTGTGTGTGTGTGTGTGTGTGTGTGTGATGGTATAGGATGTGCATTGGGTCACAGAACCATATATATGTGTCTGAGCTGGTATAGGCAGTGCATTGACTCACAGTGAGTGTTGTGTATGTGCTACTACAGACTGTGCATTGAGTCAGTGATCAATTTTGTGTGTTTGTGTGATTGTCTGCTCATATAGGCTGTGCACTGTGTCACAGTAACCCATGTGTGTTTGTGGGAGTGTGTTTTTGAGTGATGGTATAAGTGGTTCATTGTGTCACAGTGAGCCATGTATGAGTGCATGTTTGTGTGTGTGTGTGTTCTGGTAGAGGCTAAGCATTGTGTCACAGTGTGTCATGTGTGTGTGTGGTTGTGTGTGTGTTTAGTACAGTCTGCACATTGATTTACAGTGAGATGTTTTACATGTGTTTGTGCTTGTATGAGCTATACGTTGAGTCACAATGAGCCATGCGTGTGTGTGTGTGCTGGTAGAGGCTGAGCATTGAATCACAGTTAGGAGTTTGTTTGTGTGTACTGGTATGGGTTTTGCATTGAGTCACAGAGGTATGTGTGTGTTTGTGTGTGTCTATGTGTGTATGTCTGTGTTGCCACAGACTTCATTGTGTCACAGTGAGCTTTATGAGTGTCTGTGTGCAGATACAGGCTGTGAATTGAGTCCCAGTGTGTTACGTGTGTGTGTGTGTGTGTGCTGGTATAGCCTGTGCATTGAGTCACAGTGAGCTGTGTGTGTGTGTGTTTGCTGGTGTAGGCTGTGCAGTGATTCAAGGTGACCTGTGATTGTGTGTGTTGAACAGGAACGGACTGTGCACTGAGTCACAGTGAGCCATGTGTGAGTGTGTGCATGTGTGTGAGCCAGTTTAGGATGTGCACTGAGTCACGGTGAGCTGTGTGTGTTTGTGTGTGTGTTCTGGTAAAATATGAGCATTGAGTCACACTGAGGGGTGTCCTGTGTGTCTGTATGTACTGGCATGGACTGTGAATGGAATCACAGTGAGCGCTGTGTGTGTGTATTTTGTTGTATAGAGTCTTTATTGAGTCACACTAAGCTGTGTGTGTGTGTGTGTGTGTGTGTGTGATGGTATAGGTGGTTCATTGAGTCAGAGTGAGCCAAGTATGAGTGTGTGTGTGTGTGTTTTGGGGTAAAAGCTGAGCATTGCATCACAGGGTGTCATGTGTGTGTCTGTTGTTGTGTGTCTGTGTAGTACAGTCTGAGCATTGAGTTACAGTGAGATGTGTTGCATGTGTTTGTGCTAGTATGAACTGCACATTGAGTCACAACAAGCCATGTGTGTTTGTGTGTGTGTGTGTGTGCTGCTGGAGGCTGATCATTGAATCACAGTTACGTGTTTGGGTGTGTGTGCTGGTATGGGCTTTTCATTGAGTCACGGACTTGTATGTGTGTGTGTGTGCATGTGTGTGTGTTGCTAAGATTTACTTCAGTCACAGTGAGCCTTGTGAGTGTATATGTGCTGATATAGGCTGTGAATTGAGTCACAGTGTGTTATGTGTGAGTGTGTCTGTGTGTGTGCTGGTAAAGACAGTGCATTGAGTCACAATAAGTTGTGTGTGTGTTAATATTCTCATATAGACTGTGCATTGAGTAACAGTGAGCAAGTGTGTGTGAGTTTGTGGGAGTGTATGAGCACTGGTATGGGTGGAGCATTGAATCAGTTAGGTGTGTGTGTGTGTGTGCTCCTCTGGGCTATCTATTGAGCTACTGAGGTGTACATGTGTTTCTGTAGTTTTACCACAGACTGCATTTAATCACAGTGAGCAGGGTGTGTGTGTGTATGTGAGTGTGTGTGCTGGTAGGCTTTCATTGAGTCCCTGGTGTGTGTGTGTGTGTGTGGTGCTACAGACTGCATTGAGTCACAGTGAGACGTGTGTGTGTATGATGGTATAGGCAATTGATTGAGTCACAGTGAGGCATGTGTGTGTGTTCTCATATAGGCTGTGCATTGAATCACAGTGAGCCCTGTATCTGTGAGTGTGTGTTTGTGTGTGCTAGTATAGGGTGTGTATTGAGTCACACTGAGGTGTGTGTGTGTGCGTGTGTGTTGTTATAGCTTGTGCATTGAGTCAGAGTGCCATGTCAGTGTGTGCATTCTGGTATAGACTATGCACTGAATCAGAGTGAGGGGGGTGTGTGTCTGTGTGTTCTGGTATAGGCGGACCATTGGGTCACACTGAGGTGTGTGTGTGTGTGTTTGTGTGTGTGTGTGCTGATACAGCCTGTGCATTAATCGCAGCCAGTTGTGTGTGTATGTGCACCTACAAGTTGCACTTTGTGTCACAGTGTTTTGTGAGTGTGTGTGATATTATATGGTATACAATGAGTCAAAGGGAGGTGTGTGGGGGGGGGTTCATGTGTCTTATAGGCTATGCATTGAGTCACACTGAGCTGTGTGTTTGAATGTCTGTATGTGTTTGTGTGTGTGTAGAGGTATAGGCTGTGTATTGACTCACAGTGAGCATTGTGTGCTTCTGTGTGTGTTTATGTCTGCTAGCTTAGCCTGTGCACTGAGTCACAGGGAGCCTTGTGTGTGTGTGTGTGTGTGTGTGTGTGTGTGTTGGTAAAGACTGTGCATTGGGTCACAGTGAGCTGTCTTTGTCTTTGTGTGATTGCTGGTGTAGACTGTGCATTGATTCAAGTTGAGCTGTGAGTGTGTGTGTGGTGTTGGTATGGACGGTGCACTGAGTCACACTGAGCTGTGAGTGTGTGTGTACATGCTGGTATAATCTGAGCATTGAGTCACACTGAGGTGTGTGCTTCGTGTCTGTATGTAGTTGTATGGAATGTGCCTTGGGTCAGAATGAATTGTGTATGTGTACGTTTTTGTGTGTACTTGGTGGTGTAGAGTCTGTATTGAGTCACACTAAGCTGTGAGTGTGTGTGTGATAGGATGATAGGTATCCTATACCTGATAGGTATAGGATGTGCATTGAGTCACAAAGCCGTGTGTGTGTGTCTGTGCTGGGATAGGCTGTGCATTGATTCACAGTGAGTCTTGTTTATGTGCTAGTACAGACCGTGCATTGATTCAGTAAACCATGTGTGTGCTTTTCTGTGTTTGTCTGCTGATATAGGCTGTGAACTGAGTCACAGTGGGCCATGTGTGTTTGTGTCTGATGGTATAGGTGATTCATTGAATCACAGTGAGCCATATATGAGTGCGTGTTTGTGTGTGTGTGTGTGTTGTGCTGTAGGGTGAGCATTGAGTCACAGTGTGCCGTGTGTCTGTTGTTGTGTGTGTGTGTAGTACAGTCTGAGCATTCAGTTACAGTGCGATGTGTTGCTTGTGTTTCTGCTATTATGAAGTGTACATTGAGTCACAATGAGCCCTCTGTAATTGTGTGTGTGTGTGTGTGTGTTGGTAGAGGCTGTGAATTGAATCAGAATTAGGTGATTATGTGTGTGTGGTGGTATGAGCTTTGCATTGTGTCATGGAGGTATGTGTGTGTGTGTTGCTACAGACTTCATTGAGTCACAGTGAGCCTGGTGAGTGTCTCTGTGCTGATAGAGGCTGTGAATTGAGTCACAGTTTCTTATGTGTGTGTGATTGTGTGCTGGTATACACTGTGCATTGAGTCATAGTGAGCAGGTCTGTGTGTCTTTGTTTTTCTGCAGTAGTACGGGTGGAGCCTTTAATCAGTTATGTGTGTGTGTGTGTGTTCGTTTGGTCTTTACATTGAGTCACTAAGGTGTATATGTGTGTGTGTGTGGTGTTATAGACTGTGCATTGAGTCAGAGTGAGCCGTGAGTGTGTGTGTATGAGAGTGTGTGTGCTGGTGGGCTTTTGTTGATGCACTGGTGTGTGTGCATGTGTGTCTGTTGTGCTACAGACTGCATGGAGTCACAGTGAGACATGTTTGTGTGTGCTGGTATAGGCGATTGATTGAGTCACAGTGATCCATTTGTGTGTGCGTGTTAGTATGCGTGTGTTCTTGTTTAGGCTGTGCATTGAGTCACACTGAGGTGTGTGTGTATCCTTGTGTGTGTTGGTATAGATTGTGCATAGAATCACAGTACCATATGTGTGTGTGTGTGCTGGTAAAATCTGAGCATTGAGTCACACTGTCCTGTGTGCTGTGTGTCTATGTACTTGAATGGACTGTGCATTGAGTCACAGTGAGCATGTGTGTGTGTTTGTGTGTGTGTGTGTGCTCATATTGGCTTTGAGTTGAGTCACTGAAGTGTATGTGTGTCTGTTTAGGTGGGGGGCTACAGACTGTGAATTGAGTCACACTGAGTTGTTTGTGTACATGAGTGAGTGTTGTGTATGGGTTTTCATTGAGTCACTGGGTTTTGTGTGTGTGTGTGTGTTTGTAGTGCTACGGACTGCATGGGGTCACAGTGAGCTGTGTGTGTGTGTGCTTGCTGGTGTAGGCTGTGCATTGATTCAAGGTTAGCTGTCAGTGTGTGTGGTGCTGGAATGGAATGTGCACTGAGACACAGTCATCTGTGTGTGTGTGCATACATGTGTGCTGGAATCAGCTGTGCACTGCATCACTGTGAGCCGTGTGTGTGTTTGTGTGTGTGTGCTGAAAAATCTGAGCATTGAGTCACACTGAGTTCTGTGCTGTGTGTCTGTATGTAGTGGTATGGCCTGTGCAAGGAATCAGTGAGCTGTGTGTGTGTGTGTTTGTGTATTTGGTGGTGTAGAGTCTGTATTGAGTCTCATGAAGCTGTGTGTGTGTGTGTGTGTGTGTGTGTGTGTGATGGTATAGGATGTGCATTGGGTCACAGAACCATATATATGTGTCTGAGCTGGTATAGGCAGTGCATTGACTCACAGTGAGTGTTGTGTATGTGCTACTACAGACTGTGCATTGAGTCAGTGATCAATTTTGTGTGTTTGTGTGATTGTCTGCTCATATAGGCTGTGCACTGTGTCACAGTAACCCATGTGTGTTTGTGGGAGTGTGTTTTTGAGTGATGGTATAAGTGGTTCATTGTGTCACAGTGAGCCATGTATGAGTGCATGTTTGTGTGTGTGTGTGTTCTGGTAGAGGCTAAGCATTGTGTCACAGTGTGTCATGTGTGTGTGTGGTTGTGTGTGTGTTTAGTACAGTCTGCACATTGATTTACAGTGAGATGTTTTACATGTGTTTGTGCTTGTATGAGCTATACGTTGAGTCACAATGAGCCATGCGTGTGTGTGTGTGCTGGTAGAGGCTGAGCATTGAATCACAGTTAGGAGTTTGTTTGTGTGTACTGGTATGGGTTTTGCATTGAGTCACAGAGGTATGTGTGTGTTTGTGTGTGTCTATGTGTGTATGTCTGTGTTGCCACAGACTTCATTGTGTCACAGTGAGCTTTATGAGTGTCTGTGTGCAGATACAGGCTGTGAATTGAGTCCCAGTGTGTTACGTGTGTGTGTGTGTGTGTGCTGGTATAGCCTGTGCATTGAGTCACAGTGAGCTGTGTGTGTGTGTGTTTGCTGGTGTAGGCTGTGCAGTGATTCAAGGTGACCTGTGATTGTGTGTGTTGAACAGGAACGGACTGTGCACTGAGTCACAGTGAGCCATGTGTGAGTGTGTGCATGTGTGTGAGCCAGTTTAGGATGTGCACTGAGTCACGGTGAGCTGTGTGTGTTTGTGTGTGTGTTCTGGTAAAATATGAGCATTGAGTCACACTGAGGGGTGTCCTGTGTGTCTGTATGTACTGGCATGGACTGTGAATGGAATCACAGTGAGCGCTGTGTGTGTGTATTTTGTTGTATAGAGTCTTTATTGAGTCACACTAAGCTGTGTGTGTGTGTGTGTGTGTGTGTGTGATGGTATAGGTGGTTCATTGAGTCAGAGTGAGCCAAGTATGAGTGTGTGTGTGTGTGTTTTGGGGTAAAAGCTGAGCATTGCATCACAGGGTGTCATGTGTGTGTCTGTTGTTGTGTGTCTGTGTAGTACAGTCTGAGCATTGAGTTACAGTGAGATGTGTTGCATGTGTTTGTGCTAGTATGAACTGCACATTGAGTCACAACAAGCCATGTGTGTTTGTGTGTGTGTGTGTGTGCTGCTGGAGGCTGATCATTGAATCACAGTTACGTGTTTGGGTGTGTGTGCTGGTATGGGCTTTTCATTGAGTCACGGACTTGTATGTGTGTGTGTGTGCATGTGTGTGTGTTGCTAAGATTTACTTCAGTCACAGTGAGCCTTGTGAGTGTATATGTGCTGATATAGGCTGTGAATTGAGTCACAGTGTGTTATGTGTGAGTGTGTCTGTGTGTGTGCTGGTAAAGACAGTGCATTGAGTCACAATAAGTTGTGTGTGTGTTAATATTCTCATATAGACTGTGCATTGAGTAACAGTGAGCAAGTGTGTGTGAGTTTGTGGGAGTGTATGAGCACTGGTATGGGTGGAGCATTGAATCAGTTAGGTGTGTGTGTGTGTGTGCTCCTCTGGGCTATCTATTGAGCTACTGAGGTGTACATGTGTTTCTGTAGTTTTACCACAGACTGCATTTAATCACAGTGAGCAGGGTGTGTGTGTGTATGTGAGTGTGTGTGCTGGTAGGCTTTCATTGAGTCCCTGGTGTGTGTGTGTGTGTGTGGTGCTACAGACTGCATTGAGTCACAGTGAGACGTGTGTGTGTATGATGGTATAGGCAATTGATTGAGTCACAGTGAGGCATGTGTGTGTGTTCTCATATAGGCTGTGCATTGAATCACAGTGAGCCCTGTATCTGTGAGTGTGTGTTTGTGTGTGCTAGTATAGCGTGTGTATTGAGTCACACTGAGGTGTGTGTGTGTGCGTGTGTGTTGTTATAGCTTGTGCATTGAGTCAGAGTGCCATGTCAGTGTGTGCATTCTGGTATAGACTATGCACTGAATCAGAGTGAGGGGGGTGTGTGTCTGTGTGTTCTGGTATAGGCGGACCATTGGGTCACACTGAGGTGTGTGTGTGTGTGTTTGTGTGTGTGTGTGCTGATACAGCCTGTGCATTAATCGCAGCCAGTTGTGTGTGTATGTGCACCTACAAGTTGCACTTTGTGTCACAGTGTTTTGTGAGTGTGTGTGATATTATATGGTATACAATGAGTCAAAGGGAGGTGTGTGGGGGGGGGTTCATGTGTCTTATAGGCTATGCATTGAGTCACACTGAGCTGTGTGTTTGAATGTCTGTATGTGTTTGTGTGTGTGTAGAGGTATAGGCTGTGTATTGACTCACAGTGAGCATTGTGTGCTTCTGTGTGTGTTTATGTCTGCTAGCTTAGCCTGTGCACTGAGTCACAGGGAGCCTTGTGTGTGTGTGTGTGTGTGTGTGTGTGTTGGTAAAGACTGTGCATTGGGTCACAGTGAGCTGTCTTTGTCTTTGTGTGATTGCTGGTGTAGACTGTGCATTGATTCAAGTTGAGCTGTGAGTGTGTGTGTGGTGTTGGTATGGACGGTGCACTGAGTCACACTGAGCTGTGAGTGTGTGTGTACATGCTGGTATAATCTGAGCATTGAGTCACACTGAGGTGTGTGCTTCGTGTCTGTATGTAGTTGTATGGAATGTGCCTTGGGTCAGAATGAATTGTGTATGTGTACGTTTTTGTGTGTACTTGGTGGTGTAGAGTCTGTATTGAGTCACACTAAGCTGTGAGTGTGTGTGTGATAGGATGATAGGTATCCTATACCTGATAGGTATAGGATGTGCATTGAGTCACAAAGCCGTGTGTGTGTGTCTGTGCTGGGATAGGCTGTGCATTGATTCACAGTGAGTCTTGTTTATGTGCTAGTACAGACCGTGCATTGATTCAGTAAACCATGTGTGTGCTTTTCTGTGTTTGTCTGCTGATATAGGCTGTGAACTGAGTCACAGTGGGCCATGTGTGTTTGTGTCTGATGGTATAGGTGATTCATTGAATCACAGTGAGCCATATATGAGTGCGTGTTTGTGTGTGTGTGTGTGTTGTGCTGTAGGGTGAGCATTGAGTCACAGTGTGCCGTGTGTCTGTTGTTGTGTGTGTGTGTAGTACAGTCTGAGCATTCAGTTACAGTGCGATGTGTTGCTTGTGTTTCTGCTATTATGAAGTGTACATTGAGTCACAATGAGCCGTCTGTAATTGTGTGTGTGTGTGTGTGTGTTGGTAGAGGCTGTGAATTGAATCAGAATTAGGTGATTATGTGTGTGTGGTGGTATGAGCTTTGCATTGTGTCATGGAGGTATGTGTGTGTGTGTTGCTACAGACTTCATTGAGTAACAGTGAGCCTGGTGAGTGTCTCTGTGCTGATAGAGGCTGTGAATTGAGTCACAGTTTCTTATGTGTGTGTGATTGTGTGCTGGTATACACTGTGCATTGAGTCATAGTGAGCAGGTCTGTGTGTGTCTTTGTTTTTCTGCAGTAGTACGGGTGGAGCCTTTAATCAGTTATGTGTGTGTGTGTGTGTGTGTTCGTTTGGTCTTTACATTGAGTCACTAAGGTGTATATGTGTGTGTGTGTGGTGTTATAGACTGTGCATTGAGTCAGAGTGAGCCATGAATGTGTGTGTACGAGAGTGTGTGTGCTGGTGGGCTTTTGTTGATGCACTGGTGTGTGTGCATGTGTGTCTGTTGTGCTACAGACTGCATTGAGTCACAGTGAGACATGTTTGTGGGTGCTGGTATAGGCGATTGATTGAGTCACAGTGATCCATTTGTGTGTGCGTGTTAGTATGCGTGTGTTCTTGTTTAGGCTGTGCATTGAGTCACACTGAGGTGTGTGTGTATCCTTGTGTGTGTTGGTATAGATTGTGCATAGAATCACAGTACCATATGTGTGTGTGTGTGCTGGTAAAATCTGAGCATTGAGTCACACTGTCCTGTGTGCTGTGTGTCTATGTACTTGTATGGACTGTGCATTGAGTCACAGTGAGCATGTGTGTGTGTTTGTGTGTGTGTGTGTGCTCATATTGGCTTTGAGTTGAGTCACTGAAGTGTATGTGTGTCTGTTTAGGTGGGGGGCTACAGACTGTGAATTGAGTCACACTGAATTGTTTGTGTACATGAGTGAGTGTTGTGTATGGGTTTTCATTGAGTCACTGGGTTTTGTGTGTGTGTGTGTGTGTTTGTAGTGCTACGGACTGCATTGGGTCACAGTGAGCTGTGTGTGTGTGTGCTTGCTGGTGTAGGCTGTGCATTGATTCAAGGTTAGCTGTCAGTGTGTGTGGTGCTGGAATGGAATGTGCACTGAGACACAGTCATCTGTGTGTGTGTGTGCATACATGTGTGCTGGAATCAGCTGTGCACTGCATCACTGTGAGCCATGTGTGTGTTTGTGTGTGTGTGCTGGAAAATCTGAGCATTGAGTTACACTGAGTTCTGTGCTGTGTGTCTGTATGTAGTGGTATGGCCTGTGCAAGGAATCAGTGAGCTGTGTGTGTGTGTGTTTGTGTATTTGGTGGTGTAGAGTCTGTATTGAGTCTCATGAAGCTGTGTGTGTGTGTGTGTGTGTGTGTGTGATGGTATAGGATGTGCATTGGGTCACAGAACCATATATATGTGTCTGAGCTGGTATAGGCAGTGCATTGACTCACAGTGAGTGTTGTGTATGTGCTACTACAGACTGTGCATTGAGTCAGTGATCAATTTTGTGTGTTTGTGTGATTGTCTGCTCATATAGGCTGTGCACTGTGTCACAGTAACCCATGTGTGTTTGTGGGAGTGTGTTTTTGAGTGATGGTATAAGTGGTTCATTGTGTCACAGTGAGCCATGTATGAGTGCATGTTTGTGTGTGTGTGTGTGTTCTGGTAGAGGCTAAGCATTGTGTCACAGTGTGCCATGTGTGTGTGTGGTTGTGTGTGTGTGTAGTACAGTCTGAACATTGATTTACAGTGAGATGTCTTGTATGTGTTTGTGCTTGTATGAACTATACGTTGAGTCACAATGAGCCATGCGTGTGTGTGTGTGCTGGTAGAGGCTGAGCATTGAATCACAGTTAGGAGTTTGTTTGTGTGTACTGGTATGGGTTTTGCATTGAGTCACAGAGGTATGTGTGTGTTTGTGTGTGTCTATGTGTGTATGTCTGTGTTGCCACAGACTTCATTGTGTCACAGTGAGCTTTATGAGTGTCTGTGTGCAGATACAGGCTGTGAATTGAGTCCCAGTGTGTTATGTGTGTGTGTGTGTGTGTGTGCTGGTATAGCCTGTGCATTGAGTCACAGTGAGCTGTGTGTGTGTGTGTTTGCTGGTGTAGGCTGTGCAGTGATTCAAGGTGACCTGTGATTGTGTGTGTTGAACAGGAACGGACTGTGCACTGAGTCACAGTGAGCCATGTGTGAGTGTGTGCATGTGTGTGAGCCAGTTTAGGATGTGCACTGAGTCACGGTGAGCTGTGTGTGTTTGTGTGTGTGTTCTGGTAAAATATGAGCATTGAGTCACACTGAGGGGTGTCCTGTGTGTCTGTATGTACTGGCATGGACTGTGAATGGAATCACAGTGAGCGCTGTGTGTGTGTATTTTGTTGTATAGAGTCTTTATTGAGTCACACTAAGCTGTGTGTGTGTATGTGTGTGTGTGTGATGGTATAGGTGGTTCATTGAGTCAGAGTGAGCCAAGTATGAGTGTGTGTGTGTGTTTTTGGGTAAAAGCTGAGCATTGCATCACAGGGTGTCATGTGTGTGTCTGTTGTGTGTCTGTGTAGTACAGTCTGAGCATTGAGTTACAGTGAGATGTGTTGCATGTGTTTGTGCTAGTATGAACTGCACATTGAGTCACAACGAGCCATGTGTGTTTGTGTGTGTGTGTGTGTGCTGCTGGAGGCTGATCATTGAATCACAGTTACGTGTTTGTGTGTGTGTGCTGGTATGGGCTTTTCATTGAGTCATGGACTTGTATGTGTGTGTGTGTGCATGTGTGTGTGTTGCTAAGATTTACTTCAGTCACAGTGAGCCTTGTGAGTGTATAGGCTGTGAATTGAGTCACAGTGTGTTATGTGTGAGTGTGTCTGTGTGTGTGCTGGTAAAGACAGTGCATTGAGTCACAATAAGTTGTGTGTGTGTTAATATTCTCATATAGACTGTGCATTGAGTAACAGTGAGCAAGTGTGTGTGAGTTTGTGGGAGTGTATGAGCACTGGTATGGGTGGAGCCTTGAATCAGTAAGGTGTGTGTGTGTGTATTCGTTTGGTCTTTGCATTGAGTCACTAAGGTGTATATGTGTGTGTGTGTGTGGTGTTATAGACTGTGCATTGAGTCAGAGTGAGCCATGAGTGTGTGTGTACGAGAGTGTGTGTGCTGGTGGGCTTTTGTTGATGCACTGGTGTGTGTGCATGTGTGTCTGTTGTGCTACAGACTGCATTGAGTCACAGTGAGACATGTTTGTGGGTGCTGGTATAGGCGATTGATTGAGTCACAGTGATCCATTTGTGTGTGCGTGTTAGTATGCGTGTGTTCTTGTTTAGGCTGTGCATTGAGTCACACTGAGGTGTGTGTGTATCCTTGTGTGTGTTGGTATAGATTGTGCATAGAATCACAGTACCATATGTGTGTGTGTGTGCTGGTAAAATCTGAGCATTGAGTCACACTGTCGTGTGTGGTGTATGTCTGTATGTACTTGTATGGACCGTACATTGAGTCACAGTGAGCATGTGTGTGTGTGTGTGTGTGTGTGTGCACTGGTATGCCTTGAACACTGAGTCAGCTAGGTGTGTGTGAGTGTTCATATTGGCTTTGAGTTGAGTCACTGATGTCTATGTGTGTCTGTGTAGGAGGGGGGCTACAGACTATGCATTTAGTCACACTGACACGTTTGTGTATGTGTGTGTATGTTGTGATTTCATTGAGCCACTGGAGTTTGTGTGTGTGTGTGTGGTGTTACAGAGTGCATTGAGTCACAGTGAGGCGTGTGTGTGTATGATGGCATAGGCAATTGATTGAGTCACAGTGAGGCATGTGTGTGTGTTCTCATATAGGCTGTGCATTGAATCACAGTGAGACATGTATCTGTGAGTGTGTGTTTGTGTGTGCTAGTATATGGTGTGTATTGAGTCACACTGAGGTGTGTGTGTGTGCATATGTGTTGTTATAGATTGTGCATTGAGTCAGAGTGCCGTGTCAGTGTGTGTATGCTGGTATAGACTATGCACTGAATCAGGGTGAGGAGTGTGTGTGTCTGTGTGTTCTGGTATAGGCGGACCATTGAGTCACACTGAGGTGTGTGTGTGTGTCTGTGTGTGTGTGTGTGTGCTGGTACAGCCTGTGCATTAATCACAGTCAGTTGTGTGTGTATGTTCACCTACAAGTTGCACTTTGTGTCACAGTGTGTCTGTGTGTGATATTATACGGTATACACTGAGTCAAAGGGAGCTGTGTGGGGGGGCTGATGTGCTCTTATAGACTTTGCATTGAGTCACACTGAGTTGAGTGTTTGAAAGTCTGTGTGTGTGTGTGTGTGTGTAGAGGTATACGCTGTGTACTGACTCACAGTGAGCATTGTGTGCTTCTGTGTGTGTGTATGTCTGCTAGCTTAGACTGTGCACAGAGTCCCAGGGAGCCTTGTGTGTGTGTGTGTGTGTGTGTTGGTAAAGACTGTGCATTGGGTCGCAGTGAGCTGTCTTTGTCTGTGTGTGTGACTGCTGGTGTAGGCTGTGCATTGATTCAAGTTGAGCTGTGAGGGTGTGTGTGGTGTTGATATGGACGGTGCACTGTGTCACACTGAGTTGCGTGTGTGTGCTTGTATAATCTGAGCGTTGAGTCACACTGAGGTTTGTGCTTCGTGTCTGAAGGTAGTTGTATGGAATGTGCCTTGGGTCACAATGAATTGTGTATGTGTACGTTTTTGTGTGTACTTGGTGGTGTAGAGTCTGTATTGAGTCACACTAAGTTGTGAGTGTGTGTGTGTGATGGTATAGGATGTGCATTGAGTCACAAAGCCGTGTGTGTGTGTCTGTGTTGGGATAGGCTGTGCATTGATTCACAGTGAGCCTTGTGTATGAGCTAGTACGGATTGTGCATTAGTCAGTGAACCACGTGTGTGCTTTTCTGTGTTTGTCTGGCTGTGAACTGAGTCACAGTGGGCCATGTGTGTTTGTGTCTGATGGTATAGGTGATTCATTGAGTCACAGTGAGCCATGTATGAGTGCGTGTTTGTGTGTGTGTGTGTTGTGCTATAGGGTGAGCATTGAGTCACAGTGTGCTGTGTGTGTGTTGTTGTCTGTGTGTGTAGTATAGTCTGAGCATTCAGTTACAGTGTGATGTGTTGCATGTGTTTCTGCTACTATGAAGTGTACATTGAGTCACAATGAGCCGTCTGTAATTGTGTGTGTGTTTGTGTGTGTTGGTAGAGGCTGTGCATTGAATCAGAATTAGGTGTTTATGTGTGTGCGGTGGTATGAGCTTTGCATTGTGTCATGGAGGTGTGTGTGTGTGTCTGTGTGTGTCTGCTGCTACAGATTTCATTGAGTCACAGTGAGCCTGGTGAGTGTCTGTGTGCTGATAGAGGCTGTGAATTGAGTCACATTTTCTTATATGTGTGTGATTGTGTGCTGGTATACACTGTGCATGGAGTCATAGTGAGCAGGTCTGTGTGTGTCTGTGTGTTTGTGCAGTAGTACAGAAGGAGCATTTAATCAGTTATGTGTGTGTGTGTATGTTCGTTTGGTCTTTGCATTGAGTCACTGAGGTGTACGTGTGTGTGTGTGTGGTGCGATAGATTGTGCATTGAGTCAGAATGAGCCGTGAGTGTGTGTGTATGAGAGTGTGTGTGCTGGTGGGATTTTGTTGCACTGGGGTGTGTGTGTGTGTGTACTGCTACAGACTGCATTGAGTCACAGTGAGACGTGTTTGTGTGTGCTGGTATAGGCGATTGATTCACAGTGATCCATTTGTGTGTGTGTGTAAGTATGCGTGTGTTCTTGTTTGGGCTGTGCAGTGAGTCACACTGAGATGTGTGTGTATGCTTGTGTGTTTTGGTATAGATTGTGCATAGAATCACAGTACCATATGTGTGTGTGTGTGCTGGTAAAATCTGAGCATTGAGTCACACTGTCCTGTGTGCTGTGTGTCTATGTACTTGTATGGACTGTGCATTGAGTCACAGTGAGCATGTGTGTGTGTTTGTGTGTGTGTGTGTGCTCATATTGGCTTTGAGTTGAGTCACTGAAGTGTATGTGTGTCTGTTTAGGTGGGGGGCTACAGACTGTGAATTGAGTCACACTGAATTGTTTGTGTACATGAGTGAGTGTTGTGTATGGGTTTTCATTGAGTCACTGGGTTTTGTGTGTGTGTGTGTGTGTGTTTGTAGTGCTACGGACTGCATTGGGTCACAGTGAGCTGTGTGTGTGTGTGCTTGCTGGTGTAGGCTGTGCATTGATTCAAGGTTAGCTGTCAGTGTGTGTGGTGCTGGAATGGAATGTGCACTGAGACACAGTCATCTGTGTGTGTGTGTGCATACATGTGTGCTGGAATCAGCTGTGCACTGCATCACTGTGAGCCATGTGTGTGTTTGTGTGTGTGTGCTGGAAAATCTGAGCATTGAGTTACACTGAGTTCTGTGCTGTGTGTCTGTATGTAGTGGTATGGCCTGTGCAAGGAATCAGTGAGCTGTGTGTGTGTGTGTTTGTGTATTTGGTGGTGTAGAGTCTGTATTGAGTCTCATTAACCTGTGTGTGTGTGTGTGTGTGTGTGTGTGTGTGATGGTATAGGATGTGCATTGGGTCACAGAGCCGTATATATGTGTCTGAGCTGGTATAGGCAGTGCATTGACTCACAGTGAGTGTTGTGTATGTGCTACTACAGACTGTGCATTGAGTCAGTGATCAATTTTGTGTGTTTGTGTGATTGTCTGCTCATATAGGCTGTGCACTGTGTCACAGTAACCCATGTGTGTTTGTGGGAGTGTGTTTTTGAGTGATGGTATAAGTGGTTCATTGTGTCACAGTGAGCCATGTATGAGTGCATGTTTGTGTGTGTGTGTGTGTTCTGGTAGAGGCTAAGCATTGTGTCACAGTGTGCCATGTGTGTGTGTGGTTGTGTGTGTGTGTAGTACAGTCTGAACATTGATTTACAGTGAGATGTCTTGTATGTGTTTGTGCTTGTATGAACTATACGTTGAGTCACAATGAGCCATGCGTGTGTGTGTGTGCTGGTAGAGGCTGAGCATTGAATCACAGTTAGGAGTTTGTTTGTGTGTACTGGTATGGGTTTTGCATTGAGTCACAGAGGTATGTGTGTGTTTGTGTGTGTCTATGTGTGTATGTCTGTGTTGCCACAGACTTCATTGTGTCACAGTGAGCTTTATGAGTGTCTGTGTGCAGATACAGGCTGTGAATTGAGTCCCAGTGTGTTATGTGTGTGTGTGTGTGTGTGTGCTGGTATAGCCTGTGCATTGAGTCACAGTGAGCTGTGTGTGTGTGTGTTTGCTGGTGTAGGCTGTGCAGTGATTCAAGGTGACCTGTGATTGTGTGTGTTGAACAGGAACGGACTGTGCACTGAGTCACAGTGAGCCATGTGTGAGTGTGTGCATGTGTGTGAGCCAGTTTAGGATGTGCACTGAGTCACGGTGAGCTGTGTGTGTTTGTGTGTGTGTTCTGGTAAAATATGAGCATTGAGTCACACTGAGGGGTGTCCTGTGTGTCTGTATGTACTGGCATGGACTGTGAATGGAATCACAGTGAGCGCTGTGTGTGTGTATTTTGTTGTATAGAGTCTTTATTGAGTCACACTAAGCTGTGTGTGTGTATGTGTGTGTGTGTGATGGTATAGGTGGTTCATTGAGTCAGAGTGAGCCAAGTATGAGTGTGTGTGTGTGTTTTTGGGTAAAAGCTGAGCATTGCATCACAGGGTGTCATGTGTGTGTCTGTTGTTGTGTGTCTGTGTAGTACAGTCTGAGCATTGAGTTACAGTGAGATGTGCTGCATGTGTTTGTGCTAGTATGAACTGCACATTGAGTCACAACGAGCCATGTGTGTTTGTGTGTGTGTGTGTGTGCTGCTGGAGGCTGATCATTGAATCACAGTTACGTGTTTGTGTGTGTGTGCTGGTATGGGCTTTTCATTGAGTCATGGACTTGTATGTGTGTGTGTGTGCATGTGTGTGTGTTGCTAAGATTTACTTCAGTCACAGTGAGCCTTGTGAGTGTATAGGCTGTGAATTGAGTCACAGTGTGTTATGTGTGAGTGTGTCTGTGCTGGTAAAGACAGTGCATTGAGTCACAATAAGTTGTGTGTGTGTTAATATTCTCATATAGACTGTGCATTGAGTAACAGTGAGCAAGTGTGTGTGAGTTTGTGGGAGTGTATGAGCACTGGTATGGGTGGAGCCTTGAATCAGTAAGGTGTGTGTGTGTGTATTCGTTTGGTCTTTGCATTGAGTCACTAAGGTGTATATGTGTGTGTGTGTGTGGTGTTATAGACTGTGCATTGAGTCAGAGTGAGCCGTGAGTGTGTGTGTACGAGAGTGTGTGTGCTGGTGGGCTTTTGTTGATGCACTGGTGTGTGTGCATGTGTGTCTGTTGTGCTACAGACTGCATTGAGTCACAGTGAGACATGTTTGTGGGTGCTGGTATAGGCGATTGATTGAGTCACAGTGATCCATTTGTGTGTGCGTGTTAGTATGCGTGTGTTCTTGTTTAGGCTGTGCATTGAGTCACACTGAGGTGTGTGTGTATCCTTGTGTGTGTTGGTATAGATTGTGCATAGAATCACAGTACCATATGTGTGTGTGTGTGCTGGTAAAATCTGAGCATTGAGTCACACTGTCGTGTGTGGTGTATGTCTGTATGTACTTGTGTGGACTGTACATTGAGTCACAGTGAGCATGTGTGTGTGTGTGTGTGTGTGTGTGCACTGGTATGCCTTGAACACTGAATCAGCTAGGTGTGTGTGAGTGTTCATATTGGCTTTGAGTTGAGTCACTGATGTCTATGTGTGTCTGTGTAGGAGGGGGGCTACAGACTATGCATTTAGTCACACTGACACGTTTGTGTATGTGTGTGTATGTTGTGATTTCATTGAGTCACTGGAGTTTGTGTGTGTTTGTGTGGTGTTACAGACTGCATTGAGTCACAGTGAGGCGTGTGTGTGTATGATGGCATAGGCAATTGATTGAGTCACAGTGAGGCATGTGTGTGTGTTCTCATATAGGCTGTGCATTGAATCACAGTGAGACATGTATCTGTGAGTGTGTGTTTGTGTGTGCTAGTATATGGTGTGTATTGAGTCACACTGAGGTGTGTGTGTGTGCGTATGTGTTGTTATAGATTGTGCATTGAGTCAGAGTGCCGTGTCAGTGTGTGTATGCTGGTATAGACTATGCACTGAATCAGGGTGAGGAGTGTGTGTGTCTGTGTGTTCTGGTATAGGCGGACCATTGAGTCACACTGAGGTGTGTGTGTGTGTCTGTGTGTGTGTGTGTGTGCTGGTACAGCCTGTGCATTAATCACAGTCAGTTGTGTGTGTATGTTCACCTACAAGTTGCACTTTGTGTCACAGTGTGTCTGTGTGTGATATTATACGGTATACACTGAGTCAAAGGGAGCTGTGTGGGGGGGCTGATGTGCTCTTATAGACTTTGCATTGAGTCACACTGAGTTGAGTGTTTGAAAGTCTGTGTGTGTGTGTGTGTGTGTGTGTGTAGAGGTATACGCTGTGTACTGACTCACAGTGAGCATTGTGTGCTTCTGTGTGTGTGTATGTCTGCTAGCTTAGACTGTGCACAGAGTCCCAGGGAGCCTTGTGTGTGTGTGTGTGTGTGTTGGTAAAGACTGTGCATTGGGTCGCAGTGAGCTGTCTTTGTCTGTGTGTGTGACTGCTGGTGTAGGCTGTGCATTGATTCAAGTTGAGCTGTGAGGGTGTGTGTGGTGTTGATATGGACGGTGCACTGTGTCACACTGAGTTGCGTGTGTGTGCTTGTATAATCTGAGCGTTGAGTCACACTGAGGTTTGTGCTTCGTGTCTGAAGGTAGTTGTATGGAATGTGCCTTGGGTCACAATGAATTGTGTATGTGTACGTTTTTGTGTGTACTTGGTGGTGTAGAGTCTGTATTGAGTCACACTAAGTTGTGAGTGTGTGTGTGTGATGGTATAGGATGTGCATTGAGTCACAAAGCCGTGTGTGTGTGTCTGTGCTGGTATAGGCTGTGCATTGATTCACAGTGAGCCTTGTGTATGAGCTAGTACGGATTGTGCATTAGTCAGTGAACCACGTGTGTGCTTTTCTGTGTTTGTCTGGCTGTGAACTGAGTCACAGTGGGCCATGTGTGTTTGTGTCTGATGGTATAGGTGATTCATTGAGTCACAGTGAGCCATGTATGAGTGCGTGTTTGTGTGTGTGTGTGTTGTGCTATAGGGTGAGCATTGAGTCACAGTGTGCTGTGTGTGTGTTGTTGTCTGTGTGTGTAGTATAGTCTGAGCATTCAGTTACAGTGTGATGTGTTGCATGTGTTTCTGCTATTATGAAGTGTACATTGAGTCACAATGAGCCGTCTGTAATTGTGTGTGTGTTTGTGTGTGTTGGTAGAGGCTGTGCATTGAATCAGAATTAGGTGTTTATGTGTGTGCGGTGGTATGAGCTTTGCATTGTGTCATGGAGGTGTGTGTGTGTGTCTGTGTGTGTCTGCTGCTACAGATTTCATTGAGTCACAGTGAGCCTGGTGAGTGTCTGTGTGCTGATAGAGGCTGTGAATTGAGTCACATTTTCTTATATGTGTGTGATTGTGTGCTGGTATACACTGTGCATGGAGTCATAGTGAGCAGGTCTGTGTGTGTCTGTGTGTTTGTGCAGTAGTACAGAAGGAGCATTTAATCAGTTATGTGTGTGTGTGTATGTTCGTTTGGTCTTTGCATTGAGTCACTGTGGTGTACGTGTGTGTGTGTGTGGTGCGATAGATTGTGCATTGAGTCAGAATGAGCCGTGAGTGTGTGTGTATGAGACTGTGTGTGCTGGTGGGATTTTGTTGCACTGGGGTGTGTGTGTGTGTGTGTGTACTGCTACAGAATGCATTGAGTCACAGTGAGACGTGTTTGTGTGTGCTGGTATAGGCGATTGATTCACAGTGATCCATTTGTGTGTGTGTGTTAGTATGCGTGTGTTCTTGTTTGGGCTGTGCATTGAGTCACACTGCGATGTGTGTGTATGCTTGTGTGTTTTGGTATAGATTGTGCATAGAATCACAGTACCATATGTGTGTGTGTGTGCTGGTAAAATCTGAGCATTGAGTCACACTGTCCTGTGTGCTGTGTGTCTATGTACTTGAATGGACTCTGCATTGAGTCACAGTGAGCATGTGTGTGTGTTTGTGTGTGTGTGTGTGCTCATATTGGCTTTGAGTTGAGTCACTGAAGTGTATGTGTGTCTGTTTAGGTGGGGGGCTACAGACTGTGAATTGAGTCACACTGAGTTGTTTGTGTACATGAGTGAGTGTTGTGTATGGGTTTTCATTGAGTCACTGTGTTTTGTGTGTGTGTGTGTGTTTGTAGTGCTACGGACTGCATGGGGTCACAGTGAGCTGTGTGTGTGTGTGCTTGCTGGTGTAGGCTGTGCATTGATTCAAGGTTAGCTGTCAGTGTGTGTGGTGCTGGAATGGAATGTGCACTGAGACACAGTCATCTGTGTGTGTGTGCATACATGTGTGCTGGAATCAGCTGTGCACTGCATCACTGTGAGCCGTGTGTGTGTTTGTGTGTGTGTGCTGAAAATCTGAGCATTGAGTCACACTGAGGTCTGTGCTGTGTGTCTGTATGTAGTGGTATGGCCTGTGCAAGGAATCAGTGAGCTGTGTGTGTGTGTGTTTGTGTATTTGGTGGTGTAGAGTCTGTATTGAGTCTCATGAAGCTGTGTGTGTGTGTGTGTGTGTGTGTGTGATGGTATAGGATGTGCATTGGGTCACAGAACCATATATATGTGTCTGAGCTGGTATAGGCAGTGCATTGACTCACAGTGAGTGTTGTGTATGTGCTACTACAGACTGTGCATTGAGTCAGTGATCAATTTTGTGTGTTTGTGTGATTGTCTGCTCATATAGGCTGTGCACTGTGTCACAGTAACCCATGTGTGTTTGTGGGAGTGTGTTTTTGAGTGATGGTATAAGTGGTTCATTGTGTCACAGTGAGCCATGTATGAGTGCATGTTTGTGTGTGTGTGTGTGTTCTGGTAGAGGCTAAGCATTGTGTCACAGTGTGTCATGTGTGTGTGTGGTTGTGTGTGTGTTTAGTACAGTCTGCACATTGATTTACAGTGAGATGTTTTACATGTGTTTGTGCTTGTATGAGCTATACGTTGAGTCACAATGAGCCATGCGTGTGTGTGTGTGCTGGTAGAGGCTGAGCATTGAATCACAGTTAGGAGTTTGTTTGTGTGTACTGGTATGGGTTTTGCATTGAGTCACAGAGGTATGTGTGTGTTTGTGTGTGTCTATGTGTGTATGTCTGTGTTGCCACAGACTTCATTGTGTCACAGTGAGCTTTATGAGTGTCTGTGTGCAGATACAGGCTGTGAATTGAGTCCCAGTGTGTTACGTGTGTGTGTGTGTGTGTGTGCTGGTATAGCCTGTGCATTGAGTCACAGTGAGCTGTGTGTGTGTGTGTTTGCTGGTGTAGGCTGTGCAGTGATTCAAGGTGACCTGTGATTGTGTGTGTTGAACAGGAACGGACTGTGCACTGAGTCACAGTGAGCCATGTGTGAGTGTGTGCATGTGTGTGAGCCAGTTTAGGATGTGCACTGAGTCACGGTGAGCTGTGTGTGTTTGTGTGTGTGTTCTGGTAAAATATGAGCATTGAGTCACACTGAGGGGTGTCCTGTGTGTCTGTATGTACTGGCATGGACTGTGAATGGAATCACAGTGAGCGCTGTGTGTGTGTATTTTTTTGTATAGAGTCTTTATTGAGTCACACTAAACTCTGTGTGTGTGTGTGTGTGTGTGTGATGGTATAGGTGGTTCATTGAGTCAGAGTGAGCCAAGTATGAGTGTGTGTCTGTGTTTTGGGGTAAAAGCTGAGCATTGCATCACAGGGTGTCATGTGTGTGTCTGTTGTTGTGTGTCTGTGTAATACAGTCTGAGCATTGAGTTACAGTGAGATGTGTTGCATGTGTTTGTGCTAGTATGAACTGTACATTGAGTCACAATGAGCCATGTGTGTTTGTGTGTGTGTGTGTGTGCTGCTGGAGGCTGATCATTGAATCACAGTTACGTGTTTGGGTGTGTGTGCTGGTATGGGCTTTTCATTGAGTCACGGACTTGTATGTGTGTGTGTGTGCATGTGTGTGTGTTGCTAAGATTTACTTCAGTCACAGTGAGCCTTGTGAGTGTATATGTGCTGATATAGGCTGTGAATTGAGTCACAGTGTGTTATGTGTGAGTGTGTCTGTGTGTGTGCTGGTAAAGACAGTGCATTGAGTCACAATAAGTTGTGTGTGTGTTAATATTCTCATATAGACTGTGCATTGAGTAACAGTGAGCAAGTGTGTGTGAGTTTGTGGGAGTGTATGAGCACTGGTATGGGTGGAACATTGAATCAGTTAGGGGTGTGTGTGTGTGTGCTCCTATGGGCTATCTATTGAGCTACTGAGGTGTACATGTGTTTCTGTAGTTTTACCACAGACTGCATTTAATCACAGTGAGCAGGGTGTGTGTGTGTATGTGAGTGTGTGTGCTGGTAGGCTTTCATTGAGTCCCTGGTGTGTGTGTGTGTGTGTGGTGCTACAGACTGCATTGAGTCACAGTGAGACGTGTGTGTGTATGATGGTATAGGCAATTGATTGAGTCACAGTGAGGCATGTGTGTGTGTTCTCATATAGGCTGTGCATTGAATCACAGTGAGCCCTGTATCTGTGAGTGTGTGTTTGTGTGTGCTAGTATAGGGTGTGTATTGAGTCACACTGAGGTGTGTGTGTGTGCATGTGTGTTGTTATAGCTTGTGCATTGAGTCAGAGTGCCATGTCAGTGTGTGCATTCTGGTATAGACTATGCACTGAATCAGAGTGAGGGGGGTGTGTGTCTGTGTGTTCTGGTATAGGCGGACCATTGGGTCACACTGAGGTGTGTGTGTGTGTGTGTTTGTGTGTGTGTGTGCTGATACAGCCTGTGCATTAATCGCAGCCAGTTGTGTGTGTATGTGCACCTACAGGTTGCACTTTGTGTCACAGTGTTTTGTGAGTGTGTGTGATATTATATGGTATACAATGAGTCAAAGGGAGGTGTGTGTGGGGGGGTTCATGTGTCTTATAGGCTATGCATTGAGTCACACTGAGCTGTGTGTTTGAATGTCTGTATGTGTTTGTGTGTGTGTAGAGGTATAGGCTGTGTATTGACTCACAGTGAGCATTGTGTGCTTCTGTGTGTGTTTATGTCTGCTAGCTTAGCCTGTGCACTGAGTCACAGGGAGCCTTGTGTGTGTGTGTGTGTGTGTGTGTGTTGGTAAAGACTGTGCATTGGGTCACAGTGAGCTGTCTTTGTCTTTGTGTGATTGCTGGTGTAGACTGTGCATTGATTCAAGTTGAGCTGTGAGTGTGTGTGTGGTGTTGGTATGGACGGTGCACTGAGTCACACTGAGCTGTGAGTGTGTGTGTACATGCTGGTATAATCTGAGCATTGAGTCACACTGAGGTGTGTGCTTCGTGTCTGTATGTAGTTGTATGGAATGTGCCTTGGGTCAGAATGAATTGTGTATGTGTACTTTTTTGTGTGTACTTGGTGGTGTAGAGTCTGTATTGAGTCACACTAAGCTGTGAGTGTGTGTGTGATAGGATGATAGGTATCCTATACCTGATAGGTATAGGATGTGCATTGAGTCACAAAGCCGTGTGTGTGTGTCTGTGCTGGGATAGGCTGTGCATTGATTCACAGTGAGTCTTGTTTATGTGCTAGTACAGACCGTGCATTGATTCAGTAAACCATGTGTGTGCTTTTCTGTGTTTGTCTGCTGATATAGGCTGTGAACTGAGTCACAGTGGGCCATGTGTGTTTGTGTCTGATGGTATAGGTGATTCATTGAATCACAGTGAGCCATATATGAGTGCGTGTTTGTGTGTGTGTGTGTGTTGTGCTGTAGGGTGAGCATTGAGTCACAGTGTGCCGTGTGTCTGTTGTTGTGTGTGTGTGTAGTACAGTCTGAGCATTCAGTTACAGTGCGATGTGTTGCTTGTGTTTCTGCTATTATGAAGTGTACATTGAGTCACAATGAGCCGTCTGTAATTGTGTGTGTGTGTGTGTGTGTTGGTAGAGGCTGTGAATTGAATCAGAATTAGGTGATTATGTGTGTGTGGTGGTATGAGCTTTGCATTGTGTCATGGAGGTATGTGTGTGTGTGTTGCTACAGACTTCATTGAGTAACAGTGAGCCTGGTGAGTGTCTCTGTGCTGATAGAGGCTGTGAATTGAGTCACAGTTTCTTATGTGTGTGTGATTGTGTGCTGGTATACACTGTGCATTGAGTCATAGTGAGCAGGTCTGTGTGTCTTTGTTTTTCTGCAGTAGTACGGGTGGAGCCTTTAATCAGTTATGTGTGTGTGTGTGTGTTCGTTTGGTCTTTACATTGAGTCACTAAGGTGTATATGTGTGTGTGTGTGGTGTTATACACTGTGCATTGAGTCAGAGTGAGCCGTGAGTGTGTGTGTATGAGAGTGTGTGTGCTGGTGGGCTTTTGTTGATGCACTGGTGTGTGTGCATGTGTGTCTGTTGTGCTACAGACTGCATGGAGTCACAGTGAGACATGTTTGTGTGTGCTGGTATAGGCGATTGATTGAGTCACAGTGATCCATTTGTGTGTGCGTGTTAGTATGCGTGTGTTCTTGTTTAGGCTGTGCATTGAGTCACACTGAGGTGTGTGTGTATCCTTGTGTGTGTTGGTATAGATTGTGCATAGAATCACAGTACCATATGTGTGTGTGTGTGCTGGTAAAATCTGAGCATTGAGTCACACTGTCCTGTGTGCTGTGTGTCTATGTACTTGAATGGACTGTGCATTGAGTCACAGTGAGCATGTGTGTGTGTTTGTGTGTGTGTGTGTGCTCATATTGGCTTTGAGTTGAGTCACTGAAGTGTATGTGTGTCTGTTTAGGTGGGGGGCTACAGACTGTGAATTGAGTCACACTGAGTTGTTTGTGTACATGAGTGAGTGTTGTGTATGGGTTTTCATTGAGTCACTGTGTTTTGTGTGTGTGTGTGTGTGTTTGTAGTGCTACGGACTGCATGGGGTCACAGTGAGCTGTGTGTGTGTGTGCTTGCTGGTGTAGGCTGTGCATTGATTCAAGGTTAGCTGTCAGTGTGTGTGGTGCTGGAATGGAATGTGCACTGAGACACAGTCATCTGTGTGTGTGTGTGCATACATGTGTGCTGGAATCAGCTGTGCACTACATCACTGTGAGCCGTGTGTGTGTTTGTGTGTGTGTGCTGAAAAATCTGAGCATTGAGTCACACTGAGGTCTGTGCTGTGTGTCTGTATGTAGTGGTATGGCCTGTGCAAGGAATCAGTGAGCTGTGTGTGTGTGTGTTTGTGTATTTGGTGGTGTAGAGTCTGTATTGAGTCTCATGAAGCTGTGTGTGTGTGTGTGTGTGTGTGTGTGTGATGGTATAGGATGTGCATTGGGTCACAGAACCATATATATGTGTCTGAGCTGGTATAGGCAGTGCATTGACTCACAGTGAGTGTTGTGTATGTGCTACTACAGACTGTGCATTGAGTCAGTGATCAATTTTGTGTGTTTGTGTGATTGTCTGCTCATATAGGCTGTGCACTGTGTCACAGTAACCCATGTGTGTTTGTGGGAGTGTGTTTTTGAGTGATGGTATAAGTGGTTCATTGTGTCACAGTGAGCCATGTATGAGTGCATGTTTGTGTGTGTGTGTGTTCTGGTAGAGGCTAAGCATTGTGTCACAGTGTGCCATGTGTGTGTGTGGTTGTGTGTGTGTTTAGTACAGTCTGCACATTGATTTACAGTGAGATGTTTTACATGTGTTTGTGCTTGTATGAGCTATACGTTGAGTCACAATGAGCCATGCGTGTGTGTGTGTGCTGGTAGAGGCTGAGCATTGAATCACAGTTAGGAGTTTGTTTGTGTGTACTGGTATGGGTTTTGCATTGAGTCACAGAGGTATGTGTGTGTTTGTGTGTGTCTATGTGTGTATGTCTGTGTTGCCACAGACTTCATTGTGTCAGAGTGAGCTTTATGAGTGTGTGCAGATACAGGCTGTGAATTGAGTCCCAGTGTGTTACGTGTGTGTGTGTGTGTGTGTGCTGGTATAGCCTGTGCATTGAGTCACAGTGAGCTGTGTGTGTGTGTGTTTGCTGGTGTAGGCTGTGCAGTGATTCAAGGTGACCTGTGATTGTGTGTGTTGAACAGGAACGGACTGTGCACTGAGTCACAGTGAGCCATGTGTGAGTGTGTGCATGTGTGTGAGCCAGTTTAGGATGTGCACTGAGTCACGGTGAGCTGTGTGTGTTTGTGTGTGTGTTCTGGTAAAATATGAGCATTGAGTCACACTGAGGGGTGTCCTGTGTGTCTGTATGTACTGGCATGGACTGTGAATGGAATCACAGTGAGCGTTGTGTGTGTGTATTTTGTTGTATAGAGTCTTTATTGAGTCACACTAAGCTGTGTGTGTGTGTGTGTGTGTGTGTGATGGTATAGGTGGTTCATTGAGTCAGAGTGAGCCAAGTATGAGTGTGTGTGTGTGTGTTTTGGGGTAAAAGCTGAGCATTGCATCACAGGGTGTCATGTGTGTGTCTGTTGTTGTGTGTCTGTGTAATACAGTCTGAGCATTGAGTTACAGTGAGATGTGTTGCATGTGTTTGTGCTAGTATGACTGTACATTGAGTCACAACGAGCCATGTGTGTTTGTGTGTGTGTGTGTGTGCTGCTGGAGGCTGATCATTGAATCACAGTTACGTGTTTGGGTGTGTGTGCTGGTATGGGCTTTTCATTGAGTCACGGACTTGTATGTGTGTGTGTGTGCATGTGTGTGTGTTGCTAAGATTTACTTCAGTCACAGTGAGCCTTGTGAGTGTATATGTGCTGATATAGGCTGTGAATTGAGTCACAGTGTGTTATGTGTGAGTGTGTCTGTGTGTGTGCTGGTAAAGACAGTGCATTGAGTCACAATAAGTTGTGTGTGTGTTAATATTCTCATATAGACTGTGCATTGAGTAACAGTGAGCAAGTGTGTGTGAGTTTGTGGGAGTGTATGAGCACTGGTATGGGTGGAACATTGAATCAGTTAGGGGTGTGTGTGTGTGTGCTCCTATGGGCTATCTATTGAGCTACTGAGGTGTACATGTGTTTCTGTAGTTTTACCACAGACTGCATTTAATCACAGTGAGCAGGGTGTGTGTGTGTATGTGAGTGTGTGTGCTGGTAGGCTTTCATTGAGTCCCTGTTGTGTGTGTGTGTGTGTGGTGCTACAGACTGCATTGAGTCACAGTGAGACGTGTGTGTGTATGATGGTATAGGCAATTGATTGAGTCACAGTGAGGCATGTGTGTGTGTTCTCATATAGGCTGTGCATTGAATCACAGTGAGCCCTGTATCTGTGAGTGTGTGTTTGTGTGTGCTAGTATAGGGTGTGTATTGAGTCACACTGAGGTGTGTGTGTGTGCATGTGTGTTGTTATAGCTTGTGCATTGAGTCAGAGTGCCATGTCAGTGTGTGCATTCTGGTATAGACTATGCACTGAATCAGAGTGAGGGGGTGTGTGTCTGTGTGTTCTGGTATAGGCAGACCATTGGGTCACACTGAGGTGTGTGTGTGTGTGTTTGTGTGTGTGTGTGCTGATACAGCCTGTGCATTAATCGCAGCCAGTTGTGTGTGTATGTGCACCTACAGGTTGCACTTTGTGTCACAGTGTTTTGTGAGTGTGTGTGATATTATATGGTATACAATGAGTCAAAGGGAGGTGTGTGTGGGGGGGTTCATGTGTCTTATAGGCTATGCATTGAGTCACACTGAGCTGTGTGTTTGAATGTCTGTATGTGTTTGTGTGTGTGTAGAGGTATAGGCTGTGTATTGACTCACAGTGTGCATTGTGTGCTTCTGTGTGTGTTTATGTCTGCTAGCTTAGCCTGTGCACTGAGTCACAGGGAGCCTTGTGTGTGTGTGTGTGTGTGTGTGTGTGTTGGTAAAGACTGTGCATTGGGTCACAGTGAGCTGTCTTTGTCTTTGTGTGATTGCTGGTGTAGACTGTGCATTGATTCAAGTTGAGCTGTGAGTGTGTGTGTGGTGTTGGTATGGACGGTGCACTGAGTCACACTGAGCTGTGAGTGTGTGTGTACATGCTGGTATAATCTGAGCATTGAGTCACACTGAGGTGTGTGCTTCGTGTCTGTATGTAGTTGTATGGAATGTGCCTTGGGTCAGAATGAATTGTGTATGTGTACGTTTTTGTGTGTACTTGGTGGTGTAGAGTCTGTATTGAGTCACACTAAGCTGTGAGTGTGTGTGTGATAGGATGATAGGTATCCTATACCTGATAGGTATAGGATGTGCATTGAGTCACAAAGCCGTGTGTGTGTGTCTGTGCTGGGATAGGCTGTGCATTGATTCACAGTGAGTCTTGTTTATGTGCTAGTACAGACCGTGCATTGATTCAGTAAACCATGTGTGTGCTTTTCTGTGTTTGTCTGCTGATATAGGCTGTGAACTGAGTCACAGTGGGCCATGTGTGTTTGTGTCTGATGGTATAGGTGATTCATTGAATCACAGTGAGCCATATATGAGTGCGTGTTTGTGTGTGTGTGTGTGTTGTGCTGTAGGGTGAGCATTGAGTCACAGTGTGCCGTGTGTCTGTTGTTGTGTGTGTGTGTAGTACAGTCTGAGCATTCAGTTACAGTGCGATGTGTTGCTTGTGTTTCTGCTATTATGAAGTGTACATTGAGTCACAATGAGCCGTCTGTAATTGTGTGTGTGTGTGTTGGTAGAGGCTGTGAATTGAATCAGAATTAGGTGATTATGTGTGTGTGGTGGTATGAGCTTTGCATTGTGTCATGGAGGTATGTGTGTGTGTGTTGCTACAGACTTCATTGAGTAACAGTGAGCCTGGTGAGTGTCTCTGTGCTGATAGAGGCTGTGAATTGAGTCACAGTTTCTTATGTGTGTGTGATTGTGTGCTGGTATACACTGTGCATTGAGTCATAGTGAGCAGGTCTGTGTGTCTTTGTTTTTCTGCAGTAGTACGGGTGGAGCCTTTAATCAGTTATGTGTGTGTGTGTGTGTTCGTTTGGTCTTTACATTGAGTCACTAAGGTGTATATGTGTGTGTGTGTGGTGTTATAGACTGTGCATTGAGTCAGAGTGAGCCGTGAGTGTGTGTGTATGAGAGTGTGTGTGCTGGTGGGCTTTTGTTGATGCACTGGTGTGTGTGCATGTGTGTCTGTTGTGCTACAGACTGCATGGAGTCACAGTGAGACATGTTTGTGTGTGCTGGTATAGGCGATTGATTGAGTCAGAGTGATCCATTTGTGTGTGCGTGTTAGTATGCGTGTGTTCTTGTTTAGGCTGTGCATTGAGTCACACTGAGGTGTGTGTGTATCCTTGTGTGTGTTGGTATAGATTGTGCATAGAATCACAGTACCATATGTGTGTGTGTGTGCTGGTAAAATCTGAGCATTGAGTCACACTGTCCTGTGTGCTGTGTGTCTATGTACTTGAATGGACTGTGCATTGAGTCACAGTGAGCATGTGTGTGTGTTTGTGTGTGTGTGTGTGCTCATATTGGCTTTGAGTTGAGTCACTGAAGTGTATGTGTGTCTGTTTAGGTGGGGGGCTACAGACTGTGAATTGAGTCACACTGAGTTGTTTGTGTACATGAGTGAGTGTTGTGTATGGGTTTTCATTGAGTCACTGGGTTTTGTGTGTGTGTGTGTGTTTGTAGTGCTACGGACTGCATGGGGTCACAGTGAGCTGTGTGTGTGTGTGCTTGCTGGTGTAGGCTGTGCATTGATTCAAGGTTAGCTGTCAGTGTGTGTGGTGCTGGAATGGAATGTGCACTGAGACACAGTCATCTGTGTGTGTGTGCATACATGTGTGCTGGAATCAGCTGTGCACTGCATCACTGTGAGCCGTGTGTGTGTTTGTGTGTGTGTGCTGAAAAATCTGAGCATTGAGTCACACTGAGGTCTGTGCTGTGTGTCTGTATGTAGTGGTATGGCCTGTGCAAGGAATCAGTGAGCTCTGTGTGTGTGTGTTTGTGTATTTGGTGGTGTAGAGTCTGTATTGAGTCTCATGAAGCTGTGTGTGTGTGTGTGTGTGTGTGTGATGGTATAGGATGTGCATTGGGTCACAGAACCATATATATGTGTCTGAGCTGGTATAGGCAGTGCATTGACTCACAGTGAGTGTTGTGTATGTGCTACTACAGACTGTGCATTGAGTCAGTGATCAATTTTGTGTGTTTGTGTGATTGTCTGCTCATATAGGCTGTGCACTGTGTCACAGTAACCCATGTGTGTTTGTGGGAGTGTGTTTTTGAGTGATGGTATAAGTGGTTCATTGTGTCACAGTGAGCCATGTATGAGTGCATGTTTGTGTGTGTGTGTGTTCTGGTAGAGGCTAAGCATTGTGTCACAGTGTGTCATGTGTGTGTGTGGTTGTGTGTGTGTTTAGTACAGTCTGCACATTGATTTACAGTGAGATGTTTTACATGTGTTTGTGCTTGTATGAGCTATACGTTGAGTCACAATGAGCCATGCGTGTGTGTGTGTGCTGGTAGAGGCTGAGCATTGAATCACAGTTAGGAGTTTGTTTGTGTGTACTGGTATGGGTTTTGCATTGAGTCACAGAGGTATGTGTGTGTTTGTGTGTGTCTATGTGTGTATGTCTGTGTTGCCACAGACTTCATTGTGTCAGAGTGAGCTTTATGAGTGTCTGTGTGCAGATACAGGCTGTGAATTGAGTCCCAGTGTGTTACGTGTGTGTGTGTGTGTGTGCTGGTATAGACTGTGCATTGAGTCACAGTGAGCTGTGTGTGTGTGTGTTTGCTGGTGTAGGCTGTGCAGTGATTCAAGGTGACCTGTGATTGTGTGTGTTGAACAGGAACGGACTGTGCACTGAGTCACAGTGAGCCATGTGTGAGTGTGTGCATGTGTGTGAGCCAGTTTAGGATGTGCACTGAGTCACGGTGAGCTGTGTGTGTTTGTGTGTGTGTTCTGGTAAAATATGAGCATTGAGTCACACTGAGGGGTGTCCTGTGTGTCTGTATGTACTGGCATGGACTGTGAATGGAATCACAGTGAGCGCTGTGTGTGTGTATTTTGTTGTATAGAGTCTTTATTGAGTCACACTAAGCTGTGTGTGTGTGTGTGTGTGTGTGTGATGGTATAGGTGGTTCATTGAGTCAGAGTGAGCCAAGTATGAGTGTGTGTGTGTGTGTTTTGGGGTAAAAGCTGAGCATTGCATCACAGGGTGTCATGTGTGTGTCTGTTGTTGTGTGTCTGTGTAGTACAGTCTGAGCATTGAGTTACAGTGAGATGTGTTGCATGTGTTTGTGCTAGTATGAACTGCACATTGAGTCACAACAAGCCATGTGTGTTTGTGTGTGTGTGTGTGTGCTGCTGGAGGCTTATCATTGAATCACAGTTACGTGTTTGGGTGTGTGTGCTGGTATGGGCTTTTCATTGAGTCACGGACTTGTATGTGTGTGTGTGTGCATGTGTGTGTGTTGCTAAGATTTACTTCAGTCACAGTGAGCCTTGTGAGTGTATATGTGCTGATATAGGCTGTGAATTGAGTCACAGTGTGTTATGTGTGAGTGTGTCTGTGTGTGTGCTGGTAAAGACAGTGCATTGAGTCACAATAAGTTGTGTGTGTGTTAATATTCTCATATAGACTGTGCATTGAGTAACAGTGAGCAAGTGTGTGTGAGTTTGTGGGAGTGTATGAGCACTGGTATGGGTGGAGCATTGAATCAGTTAGGTGTGTGTGTGTGTGTGCTCCTCTGGGCTATCTATTCAGCTACTGAGGTGTACATGTGTTTCTGTAGTTTTACCACAGACTGCATTTAATCACAGTGAGCAGGGTGTGTGTGTGTATGTGAGTGTGTGTGCTGGTAGGCTTTCATTGAGTCCCTGGTGTGTGTGTGTGTGTGTGGTGCTACAGACTGCATTGAGTCACAGTGAGACGTGTGTGTGTATGATGGTATAGGCAATTGATTGAGTCACAGTGAGGCATGTGTGTGTGTTCTCATATAGGCTGTGCATTGAATCACAGTGAGCCCTGTATCTGTGAGTGTGTGTTTGTGTGTGCTAGTATAGGGTGTGTATTGAGTCACACTGAGGTGTGTGTGTGTGCATGTGTGTTGTTATAGCTTGTGCATTGAGTCAGAGTGCCATGTCAGTGTGTGCATTCTGGTATAGACTATGCACTGAATCAGAGTGAGGGGGTGTGTGTCTGTGTGTTCTGGTATAGGCAGACCATTGGGTCACACTGAGGTGTGTGTGTGTGTGTTTGTGTGTGTGTGTGCTGATACAGCCTGTGCATTAATCGCAGCCAGTTGTGTGTGTATGTGCACCTACAGGTTGCACTTTGTGTCACAGTGTTTTGTGAGTGTGTGTGATATTATATGGTATACAATGAGTCAAAGGGAGGTGTGTGTGGGGGGGTTCATGTGTCTTATAGGCTATGCATTGAGTCACACTGAGCTGTGTGTTTGAATGTCTGTATGTGTTTGTGTGTGTGTAGAGGTATAGGCTGTGTATTGACTCACAGTGAGCATTGTGTGCTTCTGTGTGTGTTTATGTCTGCTAGCTTAGCCTGTGCACTGAGTCACAGGGAGCCTTGTGTGTGTGTGTGTGTGTGTGTGTGTGTTGGTAAAGACTGTGCATTGGGTCACAGTGAGCTGTCTTTGTCTTTGTGTGATTGCTGGTGTAGACTGTGCATTGATTCAAGTTGAGCTGTGAGTGTGTGTGTGGTGTTGGTATGGACGGTGCACTGAGTCACACTGAGCTGTGAGTGTGTGTGTACATGCTGGTATAATCTGAGCATTGAGTCACACTGAGGTGTGTGCTTCGTGTCTGTATGTAGTTGTATGGAATGTGCCTTGGGTCAGAATGAATTGTGTATGTGTACGTTTTTGTGTGTACTTGGTGGTGTAGAGTCTGTATTGAGTCACACTAAGCTGTGAGTGTGTGTGTGATAGGATGATAGGTATCCTATACCTGATAGGTATAGGATGTGCATTGAGTCACAAAGCCGTGTGTGTGTGTCTGTGCTGGGATAGGCTGTGCATTGATTCACAGTGAGTCTTGTTTATGTGCTAGTACAGACCGTGCATTGATTCAGTAAACCATGTGTGTGCTTTTCTGTGTTTGTCTGCTGATATAGGCTGTGAACTGAGTCACAGTGGGCCATGTGTGTTTGTGTCTGATGGTATAGGTGATTCATTGAATCACAGTGAGCCATATATGAGTGCGTGTTTGTGTGTGTGTGTGTGTTGTGCTGTAGGGTGAGCATTGAGTCACAGTGTGCCGTGTGTCTGTTGTTGTGTGTGTGTGTAGTACAGTCTGAGCATTCAGTTACAGTGCGATGTGTTGCTTGTGTTTCTGCTATTATGAAGTGTACATTGAGTCACAATGAGCCGTCTGTAATTGTGTGTGTGTGTGTGTGTTGGTAGAGGCTGTGAATTGAATCAGAATTAGGTGATTATGTGTGTGTGGTGGTATGAGCTTTGCATTGTGTCATGGAGGTATGTGTGTGTGTGTTGCTACAGACTTCATTGAGTAACAGTGAGCCTGGTGAGTGTCTCTGTGCTGATAGAGGCTGTGAATTGAGTCACAGTTTCTTATGTGTGTGTGATTGTGTGCTGGTATACACTGTGCATTGAGTCATAGTGAGCAGGTCTGTGTGTCTTTGTTTTTCTGCAGTAGTACGGGTGGAGCCTTTAATCAGTTATGTGTGTGTGTGTGTGTTCGTTTGGTCTTTACATTGAGTCACTAAGGTGTATATGTGTGTGTGTGTGGTGTTATAGACTGTGCATTGAGTCAGAGTGAGCCGTGAGTGTGTGTGTATGAGAGTGTGTGTGCTGGTGGGCTTTTGTTGATGCACTGGTGTGTGTGCATGTGTGTCTGTTGTGCTACAGACTGCATGGAGTCACAGAGAGACATGTTTGTGTGTGCTGGTATAGGCGATTGATTGAGTCAGAGTGATCCATTTGTGTGTGCGTGTTAGTATGCGTGTGTTCTTGTTTAGGCTGTGCATTGAGTCACACTGAGGTGTGTGTGTATCCTTGTGTGTGTTGGTATAGATTGTGCATAGAATCACAGTACCATATGTGTGTGTGTGTGTGCTGGTAAAATCTGAGCATTGAGTCACACTGTCCTGTGTGCTGTGTGTCTATGTACTTGAATGGACTGTGCATTGAGTCACAGTGAGCATGTGTGTGTGTTTGTGTGTGTGTGTGTGCTCATATTGGCTTTGAGTTGAGTCACTGAAGTGTATGTGTGTCTGTTTAGGTGGGGGGCTACAGACTGTGAATTGAGTCACACTGAGTTGTTTGTGTACATGAGTGAGTGTTGTGTATGGGTTTTCATTGAGTCACTGGGTTTTGTGTGTGTGTGTGTGTGTTTGTAGTGCTACGGACTGCATGGGGTCACAGTGAGCTGTGTGTGTGTGTGCTTGCTGGTGTAGGCTGTGCATTGATTCAAGGTTAGCTGTCAGTGTGTGTGGTGCTGGAATGGAATGTGCACTGAGACACAGTCATCTGTGTGTGTGTGCATACATGTGTGCTGGAATCAGCTGTGCACTGCATCACTGTGAGCCGTGTGTGTGTTTGTGTGTGTGTGCTGAAAAATCTGAGCATTGAGTCACACTGAGGTCTGTGCTGTGTGTCTGTATGTAGTGGTATGGCCTGTGCAAGGAATCAGTGAGCTGTGTGTGTGTGTGTTTGTGTATTTGGTGGTGTAGAGTCTGTATTGAGTCTCATGAAGCTGTGTGTGTGTGTGTGTGTGTGTGTTTGTGTGATGGTATAGGATGTGCATTGGGTCACAGAACCATATATATGTGTCTGAGCTGGTATAGGCAGTGCATTGACTCACAGTGAGTGTTGTGTATGTGCTACTACAGACTGTGCATTGAGTCAGTGATCAATTTTGTGTGTTTGTGTGATTGTCTGCTCATATAGGCTGTGCACTGTGTCACAGTAACCCATGTGTGTTTGTGGGAGTGTGTTTTTGAGTGATGGTATAAGTGGTTCATTGTGTCACAGTGAGCCATGTATGAGTGCATGTTTGTGTGTGTGTGTGTGTTCTGGTAGAGGCTAAGCATTGTGTCACAGTGTGCCATGTGTGTGTGTGGTTGTGTGTGTGTGTAGTACAGTCTGAACATTGATTTACAGTGAGATGTCTTGTATGTGTTTGTGCTTGTATGAACTATACGTTGAGTCACAATGAGCCATGCGTGTGTGTGTGTGCTGGTAGAGGCTGAGCATTGAATCACAGTTAGGAGTTTGTTTGTGTGTACTGGTATGGGTTTTGCATTGAGTCACAGAGGTATGTGTGTGTTTGTGTGTGTCTATGTGTGTATGTCTGTGTTGCCACAGACTTCATTGTGTCACAGTGAGCTTTATGAGTGTCTGTGTGCAGATACAGGGTGTGAATTGAGTCCCAGTGTGTTATGTGTGTGTGTGTGTGTGTGTGCTGGTATAGCCTGTGCATTGAGTCACAGTGAGCTGTGTGTGTGTGTGTTTGCTGGTGTAGGCTGTGCAGTGATTCAAGGTGACCTGTGATTGTGTGTGTTGAACAGGAACGGACTGTGCACTGAGTCACAGTGAGCCATGTGTGAGTGTGTGCATGTGTGTGAGCCAGTTTAGGATGTGCACTGAGTCACGGTGAGCTGTGTGTGTTTGTGTGTGTGTTCTGGTAAAATATGAGCATTGAGTCACACTGAGGGGTGTCCTGTGTGTCTGTATGTACTGGCATGGACTGTGAATGGAATCACAGTGAGCGCTGTGTGTGTGTATTTTGTTGTATAGAGTCTTTATTGAGTCACACTAAGCTGTGTGTGTGTATGTGTGTGTGTGTGATGGTATAGGTGGTTCATTGAGTCAGAGTGAGCCAAGTATGAGTGTGTGTGTGTGTTTTTGGGTAAAAGCTGAGCATTGCATCACAGGGTGTCATGTGTGTGTCTGTTGTTGTGTGTCTGTGTAGTACAGTCTGAGCATTGAGTTACAGTGAGATGTGTTGCATGTGTTTGTGCTAGTATGAACTGCACATTGAGTCACAACGAGCCATGTGTGTTTGTGTGTGTGTGTGTGTGCTGCTGGAGGCTGATCATTGAATCACAGTTACGTGTTTGTGTGTGTGTGCTGGTATGGGCTTTTCATTGAGTCATGGACTTGTATGTGTGTGTGTGTGCATGTGTGTGTGTTGCTAAGATTTACTTCAGTCACAGTGAGCCTTGTGAGTGTATAGGCTGTGAATTGAGTCACAGTGTGTTATGTGTGAGTGTGTCTGTGTGTGTGCTGGTAAAGACAGTGCATTGAGTCACAATAAGTTGTGTGTGTGTTAATATTCTCATATAGACTGTGCATTGAGTAACAGTGAGCAAGTGTGTGTGAGTTTGTGGGAGTGTATGAGCACTGGTATGGGTGGAGCCTTGAATCAGTAAGGTGTGTGTGTGTTTATTCGTTTGGTCTTTGCATTGAGTCACTAAGGTGTATATGTGTGTGTGTGTGTGGTGTTATAGACTGTGCATTGAGTCAGAGTGAGCCATGAGTGTGTGTGTACGAGAGTGTGTGTGCTGGTGGGCTTTTGTTGATGCACTGGTGTGTGTGCATGTGTGTCTGTTGTGCTACAGACTGCATTGAGTCACAGTGAGACATGTTTGTGGGTGCTGGTATAGGCGATTGATTGAGTCACAGTGATCCATTTGTGTGTGCGTGTTAGTATGCGTGTGTTCTTGTTTAGGCTGTGCATTGAGTCACACTGAGGTGTGTGTGTATCCTTGTGTGTGTTGGTATAGATTATGCATAGAATCACAGTACCATATGTGTGTGTGTGTGCTGGTAAAATCTGAGCATTGAGTCACACTGTCGTGTGTGGTGTATGTCTGTATGTACTTGTATGGACCGTACATTGAGTCACAGTGAGCATGTGTGTGTGTGTGTGTGTGTGTGCACTGGTATGCCTTGAACACTGAGTCAGCTAGGTGTGTGTGAGTGTTCATATTGGCTTTGAGTTGAGTCACTGATGTCTATGTGTGTCTGTGTAGGAGGGGGGCTACAGACTATGCATTTAGTCACACTGACACGTTTGTGTATGTGTGTGTATGTTGTGATTTCATTGAGCCACTGGAGTTTGTGTGTGTGTGTGTGGTGTTACAGACTGCATTGAGTCACAGTGAGGCGTGTGTGTGTATGATGGCATAGGCAATTGATTGAGTCACAGTGAGGCATGTGTGTGTGTTCTCATATAGGCTGTGCATTGAATCACAGTGAGACATGTATCTGTGAGTGTGTGTTTGTGTGTGCTAGTATATGGTGTGTATTGAGTCACACTGAGGTGTGTGTGTGTGCGTATGTGTTGTTATAGATTGTGCATTGAGTCAGAGTGCCGTGTCAGTGTGTGTATGCTGGTATAGACTATGCACTGAATCAGGGTGAGGAGTGTGTGTGTCTGTGTGTTCTGGTATAGGCGGACCATTGAGTCACACTGAGGTGTGTGTGTGTGTCTGTGTGTGTGTGTGTGTGCTGGTACAGCCTGTGCATTAATCACAGTCAGTTGTGTGTGTATGTTCACCTACAAGTTGCACTTTGTGTCACAGTGTGTCTGTGTGTGATATTATACGGTATACACTGAGTCAAAGGGAGCTGTGTGGGGGGGCTGATGTGCTCTTATAGACTTTGCATTGAGTCACACTGAGTTGAGTGTTTGAAAGTCTGTGTGTGTGTGTGTGTGTGTGTGTAGAGGTATACGCTGTGTACTGACTCACAGTGAGCATTGTGTGCTTCTGTGTGTGTGTATGTCTGCTAGCTTAGACTGTGCACAGAGTCCCAGGGAGCCTTGTGTGTGTGTGTGTGTGTGTGTTGGTAAAGACTGTGCATTGGGTCGCAGTGAGCTGTCTTTGTCTGTGTGTGTGACTGCTGGTGTAGGCTGTGCATTGATTCAAGTTGAGCTGTGAGGGTGTGTGTGGTGTTGATATGGACGGTGCACTGTGTCACACTGAGTTGTGTGTGTGTGCTTGTATAATCTGAGCGTTGAGTCACACTGAGGTTTGTGCTTCGTGTCTGAAGGTAGTTGTATGGAATGTGCCTTGGGTCACAATGAATTGTGTATGTGTACGTTTTTGTGTGTACTTGGTGGTGTAGAGTCTGTATTGAGTCACACTAAGTTGTGAGTGTGTGTGTGTGATGGTATAGGATGTGCATTGAGTCACAAAGCCGTGTGTGTGTGTCTGTGTTGGGATAGGCTGTGCATTGATTCACAGTGAGCCTTGTGTATGAGCTAGTACGGATTGTGCATTAGTCAGTGAACCACGTGTGTGCTTTTCTGTGTTTGTCTGGCTGTGAACTGAGTCACAGTGGGCCATGTGTGTTTGTGTCTGATGGTATAGGTGATTCATTGAGTCACAGTGAGCCATGTATGAGTGCGTGTTTGTGTGTGTGTGTGTTGTGCTATAGGGTGAGCATTGAGTCACAGTGTGCTGTGTGTGTGTTGTTGTCTGTGTGTGTAGTATAGTCTGAGCATTCAGTTACAGTGTGATGTGTTGCATGTGTTTCTGCTACTATGAAGTGTACATTGAGTCACAATGAGCCGTCTGTAATTGTGTGTGTGTTTGTGTGTGTTGGTAGAGGCTGTGCATTGAATCAGAATTAGGTGTTTATGTGTGTGCGGTGGTATGAGCTTTGCATTGTGTCATGGAGGTGTGTGTGTGTGTCTGTGTGTGTCTGCTGCTACAGATTTCATTGAGTCACAGTGAGCCTGGTGAGTGTCTGTGTGCTGATAGAGGCTGTGAATTGAGTCACATTTTCTTATATGTGTGTGATTGTGTGCTGGTATACACTGTGCATGGAGTCATAGTGAGCAGGTCTGTGTGTGTCTGTGTGTTTGTGCAGTAGTACAGAAGGAGCATTTAATCAGTTATGTGTGTGTGTGTATGTTCGTTTGGTCTTTGCATTGAGTCACTGAGGTGTACGTGTGTGTGTGTGTGGTGCGATAGATTGTGCATTGAGTCAGAATGAGCCGTGAGTGTGTGTGTATGAGAGTGTGTGTGCTGGTGGGATTTTGTTGCACTGGGGTGTGTGTGTGTGTGTACTGCTACAGACTGCATTGAGTCACAGTGAGACGTGTTTGTGTGTGCTGGTATAGGCGATTGATTCACAGTGATCCATTTGTGTGTGTGTGTAAGTATGCGTGTGTTCTTGTTTGGGCTGTGCAGTGAGTCACACTGAGATGTGTGTGTATGCTTGTGTGTTTTGGTATAGATTGTGCATAGAATCACAGTACCATATGTGTGTGTGTGTGCTGGTAAAATCTGAGCATTGAGTCACACTGTCCTGTGTGCTGTGTGTCTATGTACTTGTATGGACTGTGCATTGAGTCACAGTGAGCATGTGTGTGTGTTTGTGTGTGTGTGTGTGCTCATATTGGCTTTGAGTTGAGTCACTGAAGTGTATGTGTGTCTGTTTAGGTGGGGGGCTACAGACTGTGAATTGAGTCACACTGAATTGTTTGTGTACATGAGTGAGTGTTGTGTGTGGGTTTTCATTGAGTCACTGGGTTTTGTGTGTGTGTGTGTGTGTGTTTGTAGTGCTACGGACTGCATTGGGTCACAGTGAGCTGTGTGTGTGTGTGCTTGCTGGTGTAGGCTGTGCATTGATTCAAGGTTAGCTGTCAGTGTGTGTGGTGCTGGAATGGAATGTGCACTGAGACACAGTCATCTGTGTGTGTGTGTGCATACATGTGTGCTGGAATCAGCTGTGCACTGCATCACTGTGAGCCATGTGTGTGTTTGTGTGTGTGTGCTGGAAAATCTGAGCATTGAGTTACACTGAGTTCTGTGCTGTGTGTCTGTATGTAGTGGTATGGCCTGTGCAAGGAATCAGTGAGCTGTGTGTGTGTGTGTTTGTGTATTTGGTGGTGTAGAGTCTGTATTGAGTCTCATTAACCTGTGTGTGTGTGTGTGTGTGTGTGTGTGTGATGGTATAGGATGTGCATTGGGTCACAGAGCCGTATATATGTGTCTGAGCTGTTATAGGCAGTGCATTGACTCACAGTGAGTGTTGTGTATGTGCTACTACAGACTGTGCATTGAGTCAGTGATCAATTTTGTGTGTTTGTGTGATTGTCTGCTCATATAGGCTGTGCACTGTGTCACAGTAACCCATGTGTGTTTGTGGGAGTGTGTTTTTGAGTGATGGTATAAGTGGTTCATTGTGTCACAGTGAGCCATGTATGAGTGCATGTTTGTGTGTGTGTGTGTGTTCTGGTAGAGGCTAAGCATTGTGTCACAGTGTGCCATGTGTGTGTGTGGTTGTGTGTGTGTGTAGTACAGTCTGAACATTGATTTACAGTGAGATGTCTTGTATGTGTTTGTGCTTGTATGAACTATACGTTGAGTCACAATGAGCCATGCGTGTGTGTGTGTGCTGGTAGAGGCTGAGCATTGAATCACAGTTAGGAGTTTGTTTGTGTGTACTGGTATGGGTTTTGCATTGAGTCACAGAGGTATGTGTGTGTTTGTGTGTGTCTATGTGTGTATGTCTGTGTTGCCACAGACTTCATTGTGTCAGAGTGAGCTTTATGAGTGTCTGTGTGCAGATACAGGCTGTGAATTGAGTCCCAGTGTGTTATGTGTGTGTGTGTGTGTGTGTGCTGGTATAGCCTGTGCATTGAGTCACAGTGAGCTGTGTGTGTGTGTGTTTGCTGGTGTAGGCTGTGCAGTGATTCAAGGTGACCTGTGATTGTGTGTGTTGAACAGGAACGGACTGTGCACTGAGTCACAGTGAGCCATGTGTGAGTGTGTGCATGTGTGTGAGCCAGTTTAGGATGTGCACTGAGTCACGGTGAGCTGTGTGTGTTTGTGTGTGTGTTCTGGTAAAATATGAGCATTGAGTCACACTGAGGGGTGTCCTGTGTGTCTGTATGTACTGGCATGGACTGTGAATGGAATCACAGTGAGCGCTGTGTGTGTGTATTTTGTTGTATAGAGTCTTTATTGAGTCACACTAAGCTGTGTGTGTGTATGTGTGTGTGTGTGATGGTATAGGTGGTTCATTGAGTCAGAGTGAGCCAAGTATGAGTGTGTGTGTGTGTTTTTGGGTAAAAGCTGAGCATTGCATCACAGGGTGTCATGTGTGTGTCTGTTGTTGTGTGTCTGTGTAGTACAGTCTGAGCATTGAGTTACAGTGAGATGTGCTGCATGTGTTTGTGCTAGTATGAACTGCACATTGAGTCACAACGAGCCATGTGTGTTTGTGTGTGTGTGTGTGTGCTGCTGGAGGCTGATCATTGAATCACAGTTACGTGTTTGTGTGTGTGTGCTGGTATGGGCTTTTCATTGAGTCATGGACTTGTATGTGTGTGTGTGTGCATGTGTGTGTGTTGCTAAGATTTACTTCAGTCACAGTGAGCCTTGTGAGTGTATAGGCTGTGAATTGAGTCACAGTGTGTTATGTGTGAGTGTGTCTGTGCTGGTAAAGACAGTGCATTGAGTCACAATAAGTTGTGTGTGTGTTAATATTCTCATATAGACTGTGCATTGAGTAACAGTGAGCAAGTGTGTGTGAGTTTGTGGGAGTGTATGAGCACTGGTATGGGTGGAGCCTTGAATCAGTAAGGTGTGTGTGTGTGTATTCGTTTGGTCTTTGCATTGAGTCACTAAGGTGTATATGTGTGTGTGTGTGTGGTGTTATAGACTGTGCATTGAGTCAGAGTGAGCCGTGAGTGTGTGTGTACGAGAGTGTGTGTGCTGGTGGGCTTTTGTTGATGCACTGGTGTGTGTGCATGTGTGTCTGTTGTGCTACAGACTGCATTGAGTCACAGTGAGACATGTTTGTGGGTGCTGGTATAGGCGATTGATTGAGTCACAGTGATCCATTTGTGTGTGCGTGTTAGTATGCGTGTGTTCTTGTTTAGGCTGTGCATTGAGTCACACTGAGGTGTGTGTGTATCCTTGTGTGTGTTGGTATAGATTGTGCATAGAATCACAGTACCATATGTGTGTGTGTGTGCTGGTAAAATCTGAGCATTGAGTCACACTGTCGTGTGTGGTGTATGTCTGTATGTACTTGTATGGACTGTACATTGAGTCACAGTGAGCATGTGTGTGTGTGTGTGTGTGTGTGTGCACTGGTATGCCTTGAACACTGAATCAGCTAGGTGTGTGTGAGTGTTCATATTGGCTTTGAGTTGAGTCACTGATGTCTATGTGTGTCTGTGTAGGAGGGGGGCTACAGACTATGCATTTAGTCACACTGACACGTTTGTGTATGTGTGTGTATGTTGTGATTTCATTGAGTCACTGGAGTTTGTGTGTGTTTGTGTGGTGTTACAGACTGCATTGAGTCACAGTGAGGCGTGTGTGTGTATGATGGCATAGGCAATTGATTGAGTCACAGTGAGGCATGTGTGTGTGTTCTCATATAGGCTGTGCATTGAATCACAGTGAGACATGTATCTGTGAGTGTGTGTTTGTGTGTGCTAGTATATGGTGTGTATTGAGTCACACTGAGGTGTGTGTGTGTGCGTATGTGTTGTTATAGATTGTGCATTGAGTCAGAGTGCCGTGTCAGTGTGTGTATGCTGGTATAGACTATGCACTGAATCAGGGTGAGGAGTGTGTGTGTCTGTGTGTTCTGGTATAGGCGGACCATTGAGTCACACTGAGGTGTGTGTGTGTGTCTGTGTGTGTGTGTGTGTGCTGGTACAGCCTGTGCATTAATCACAGTCAGTTGTGTGTGTATGTTCACCTACAAGTTGCACTTTGTGTCACAGTGTGTCTGTGTGTGATATTATACGGTATACACTGAGTCAAAGGGAGCTGTGTGGGGGGGCTGATGTGCTCTTATAGACTTTGCATTGAGTCACACTGAGTTGTGTGTTTGAAAGTCTGTGTGTGTGTGTGTGTGTGTGTAGAGGTATACGCTGTGTACTGACTCACAGTGAGCATTGTGTGCTTCTGTGTGTGTGTATGTCTGCTAGCTTAGACTGTGCACAGAGTCCCAGGGAGCCTTGTGTGTGTGTGTGTGTGTGTGTTGGTAAAGACTGTGCATTGGGTCGCAGTGAGCTGTCTTTGTCTGTGTGTGTGACTGCTGGTGTAGGCTGTGCATTGATTCAAGTTGAGCTGTGAGGGTGTGTGTGGTGTTGATATGGACGGTGCACTGTGTCACACTGAGTTGCGTGTGTGTGCTTGTATAATCTGAGCGTTGAGTCACACTGAGGTTTGTGCTTCGTGTCTGAAGGTAGTTGTATGGAATGTGCCTTGGGTCACAATGAATTGTGTATGTGTACGTTTTTGTGTGTACTTGGTGGTGTAGAGTCTGTATTGAGTCACACTAAGTTGTGAGTGTGTGTGTGTGATGGTATAGGATGTGCATTGAGTCACAAAGCCGTGTGTGTGTGTCTGTGCTGGTATAGGCTGTGCATTGATTCACAGTGAGCCTTGTGTATGAGCTAGTACGGATTGTGCATTAGTCAGTGAACCACGTGTGTGCTTTTCTGTGTTTGTCTGGCTGTGAACTGAGTCACAGTGGGCCATGTGTGTTTGTGTCTGATGGTATAGGTGATTCATTGAGTCACAGTGAGCCATGTATGAGTGCGTGTTTGTGTGTGTGTGTGTTGTGCTATAGGGTGAGCATTGAGTCACAGTGTGCTGTGTGTGTGTTGTTGTCTGTGTGTGTAGTATAGTCTGAGCATTCAGTTACAGTGTGATGTGTTGCATGTGTTTCTGCTATTATGAAGTGTACATTGAGTCACAATGAGCCGTCTGTAATTGTGTGTGTGTTTGTGTGTGTTGGTAGAGGCTGTGCATTGAATCAGAATTAGGTGTTTATGTGTGTGCGGTGGTATGAGCTTTGCATTGTGTCATGGAGGTGTGTGTGTGTGTCTGTGTGTGTCTGCTGCTACAGATTTCATTGAGTCACAGTGAGCCTGGTGAGTGTCTGTGTGCTGATAGAGGCTGTGAATTGAGTCACATTTTCTTATATGTGTGTGATTGTGTGCTGGTATACACTGTGCATGGAGTCATAGTGAGCAGGTCTGTGTGTGTCTGTGTGTTTGTGCAGTAGTACAGAAGGAGCATTTAATCAGTTATGTGTGTGTGTGTATGTTCGTTTGGTCTTTGCATTGAGTCACTGTGGTGTACGTGTGTGTGTGTGTGGTGCGATAGATTGTGCATTGAGTCAGAATGAGCCGTGAGTGTGTGTGTATGAGACTGTGTGTGCTGGTGGGATTTTGTTGCACTGGGATGTGTGTGTGTGTGTGTACTGCTACAGACTGCATTGAGTCACAGTGAGACGTGTTTGTGTGTGCTGGTATAGGCGATTGATTCACAGTGATCCATTTGTGTGTGTGTGTTAGTATGCGTGTGTTCTTGTTTGGGCTGTGCATTGAGTCACACTGCGATGTGTGTGTATGCTTGTGTGTTTTGGTATAGATTGTGCATAGAATCACAGTACCATATGTGTGTGTGTGTGCTGGTAAAATCTGAGCATTGAGTCACACTGTCCTGTGTGCTGTGTGTCTATGTACTTGAATGGACTGTGCATTGAGTCACAGTGAGCATGTGTGTGTGTTTGTGTGTGTGTGTGTGCTCATATTGGCTTTGAGTTGAGTCACTGAAGTGTATGTGTGTCTGTTTAGGTGGGGGGCTACAGACTGTGAATTGAGTCACACTGAGTTGTTTGTGTACATGAGTGAGTGTTGTGTATGGGTTTTCATTGAGTCACTGGGTTTTGTGTGTGTGTGTGTGTTTGTAGTGCTACGGACTGCATGGGGTCACAGTGAGCTGTGTGTGTGTGTGCTTGCTGGTGTAGGCTGTGCATTGATTCAAGGTTAGCTGTCAGTGTGTGTGGTGCTGGAATGGAATGTGCACTGAGACACAGTCATCTGTGTGTGTGTGCATACATGTGTGCTGGAATCAGCTGTGCACTGCATCACTGTGAGCCGTGTGTGTGTTTGTGTGTGTGTGCTGAAAATCTGAGCATTGAGTCACACTGAGGTCTGTGCTGTGTGTCTGTATGTAGTGGTATGGCCTGTGCAAGGAATCAGTGAGCTGTGTGTGTGTGTGTTTGTGTATTTGGTGGTGTAGAGTCTGTATTGAGTCTCATGAAGCTGTGTGTGTGTGTGTGTGTGTGTGTGTGATGGTATAGGATGTGCATTGGGTCACAGAACCATATATATGTGTCTGAGCTGGTATAGGCAGTGCATTGACTCACAGTGAGTGTTGTGTATGTGCTACTACAGACTGTGCATTGAGTCAGTGATCAATTTTGTGTGTTTGTGTGATTGTCTGCTCATATAGGCTGTGCACTGTGTCACAGTAACCCATGTGTGTTTGTGGGAGTGTGTTTTTGAGTGATGGTATAAGTGGTTCATTGTGTCACAGTGAGCCATGTATGAGTGCATGTTTGTGTGTGTGTGTGTTCTGGTAGAGGCTAAGCATTGTGTCACAGTGTGCCATGTGTGTGTGTGGTTGTGTGTGTGTTTAGTACAGTCTGCACATTGATTTACAGTGAGATGTTTTACATGTGTTTGTGCTTGTATGAGCTATACGTTGAGTCACAATGAGCCATGCGTGTGTGTGTGTGCTGGTAGAGGCTGAGCATTGAATCACAGTTAGGAGTTTGTTTGTGTGTACTGGTATGGGTTTTGCATTGAGTCACAGAGGTATGTGTGTGTTTGTGTGTGTCTATGTGTGTATGTCTGTGTTGCCACAGACTTCATTGTGTCAGAGTGAGCTTTATGAGTGTCTGTGTGCAGATACAGGCTGTGAATTGAGTCCCAGTGTGTTACGTGTGTGTGTGTGTGTGTGTGCTGGTATAGCCTGTGCATTGAGTCACAGTGAGCTGTGTGTGTGTGTGTTTGTTGGTGTAGGCTGTGCAGTGATTCAAGGTGACCTGTGATTGTGTGTGTTGAACAGGAACGGACTGTGCACTGAGTCACAGTGAGCCATGTGTGAGTGTGTGCATGTGTGTGAGCCAGTTTAGGATGTGCACTGAGTCACGGTGAGCTGTGTGTGTTTGTGTGTGTGTTCTGGTAAAATATGAGCATTGAGTCACACTGAGGGGTGTCCTGTGTGTCTGTATGTACTGGCATGGACTGTGAATGGAATCACAGTGAGCGCTGTGTGTGTGTATTTTGTTGTATAGAGTCTTTATTGAGTCACACTAAGCTGTGTGTGTGTGTGTGTGTGTGTGATGGTATAGGTGGTTCATTGAGTCAGAGTGAGCCAAGTATGAGTGTGTGTGTGTGTGTTTTGGGGTAAAAGCTGAGCATTGCATCACAGGGTGTCATGTGTGTGTCTGTTGTTGTGTGTCTGTGTAGTACAGTCTGAGCATTGAGTTACAGTGAGATGTGTTGCATGTGTTTGTGCTAGTATGAACTGCACATTGAGTCACAACAAGCCATGTGTGTTTGTGTGTGTGTGTGTGTGCTGCTGGAGGCTTATCATTGAATCACAGTTACGTGTTTGGGTGTGTGTGCTGGTATGGGCTTTTCATTGAGTCACGGACTTGTATGTGTGTGTGTGTGCATGTGTGTGTGTTGCTAAGATTTACTTCAGTCACAGTGAGCCTTGTGAGTGTATATGTGCTGATATAGGCTGTGAATTGAGTCACAGTGTGTTATGTGTGAGTGTGTCTGTGTGTGTGCTGGTAAAGACAGTGCATTGAGTCACAATAAGTTGTGTGTGTGTTAATATTCTCATATAGACTGTGCATTGAGTAACAGTGAGCAAGTGTGTGTGAGTTTGTGGGAGTGTATGAGCACTGGTATGGGTGGAGCATTGAATCAGTTAGGTGTGTGTGTGTGTGTGCTCCTCTGGGCTATCTATTCAGCTACTGAGGTGTACATGTGTTTCTGTAGTTTTACCACAGACTGCATTTAATCACAGTGAGCAGGGTGTGTGTGTGTATGTGAGTGTGTGTGCTGGTAGGCTTTCATTGAGTCCCTGGTGTGTGTGTGTGTGTGTGGTGCTACAGACTGCATTGAGTCACAGTGAGACGTGTGTGTGTATGATGGTATAGGCAATTGATTGAGTCACAGTGAGGCATGTGTGTGTGTTCTCATATAGGCTGTGCATTGAATCACAGTGAGCCCTGTATCTGTGAGTGTGTGTTTGTGTGTGCTAGTATAGGGTGTGTATTGAGTCACACTGAGGTGTGTGTGTGTGCATGTGTGTTGTTATAGCTTGTGCATTGAGTCAGAGTGCCATGTCAGTGTGTGCATTCTGGTATAGACTATGCACTGAATCAGAGTGAGGGGGTGTGTGTCTGTGTGTTCTGGTATAGGCAGACCATTGGGTCACACTGAGGTGTGTGTGTGTGTGTTTGTGTGTGTGTGTGCTGATACAGCCTGTGCATTAATCGCAGCCAGTTGTGTGTGTATGTGCACCTACAGGTTGCACTTTGTGTCACAGTGTTTTGTGAGTGTGTGTGATATTATATGGTATACAATGAGTCAAAGGGAGGTGTGTGTGGGGGGGTTCATGTGTCTTATAGGCTATGCATTGAGTCACACTGAGCTGTGTGTTTGAATGTCTGTATGTGTTTGTGTGTGTGTAGAGGTATAGGCTGTGTATTGACTCACAGTGAGCATTGTGTGCTTCTGTGTGTGTTTATGTCTGCTAGCTTAGCCTGTGCACTGAGTCACAGGGAGCCTTGTGTGTGTGTGTGTGTGTGTGTGTGTGTGTGTTGGTAAAGACTGTGCATTGGGTCACAGTGAGCTGTCTTTGTCTTTGTGTGATTGCTGGTGTAGACTGTGCATTGATTCAAGTTGAGCTGTGAGTGTGTGTGTGGTGTTGGTATGGACGGTGCACTGAGTCACACTGAGCTGTGAGTGTGTGTGTACATGCTGGTATAATCTGAGCATTGAGTCACACTGAGGTGTGTGCTTCGTGTCTGTATGTAGTTGTATGGAATGTGCCTTGGGTCAGAATGAATTGTGTATGTGTACGTTTTTGTGTGTACTTGGTGGTGTAGAGTCTGTATTGAGTCACACTAAGCTGTGAGTGTGTGTGTGATAGGATGATAGGTATCCTATACCTGATAGGTATAGGATGTGCATTGAGTCACAAAGCCGTGTGTGTGTGTCTGTGCTGGGATAGGCTGTGCATTGATTCACAGTGAGTCTTGTTTATGTGCTAGTACAGACCGTGCATTGATTCAGTAAACCATGTGTGTGCTTTTCTGTGTTTGTCTGCTGATATAGGCTGTGAACTGAGTCACAGTGGGCCATGTGTGTTTGTGTCTGATGGTATAGGTGATTCATTGAATCACAGTGAGCCATATATGAGTGCGTGTTTGTGTGTGTGTGTGTGTTGTGCTGTAGGGTGAGCATTGAGTCACAGTGTGCCGTGTGTCTGTTGTTGTGTGTGTGTGTAGTACAGTCTGAGCATTCAGTTACAGTGCGATGTGTTGCTTGTGTTTCTGCTATTATGAAGTGTACATTGAGTCACAATGAGCCGTCTGTAATTGTGTGTGTGTGTGTGTGTGTTGGTAGAGGCTGTGAATTGAATCAGAATTAGGTGATTATGTGTGTGTGGTGGTATGAGCTTTGCATTGTGTCATGGAGGTATGTGTGTGTGTGTTGCTACAGACTTCATTGAGTAACAGTGAGCCTGGTGAGTGTCTCTGTGCTGATAGAGGCTGTGAATTGAGTCACAGTTTCTTATGTGTGTGTGATTGTGTGCTGGTATACACTGTGCATTGAGTCATAGTGAGCAGGTCTGTGTGTCTTTGTTTTTCTGCAGTAGTACGGGTGGAGCCTTTAATCAGTTATGTGTGTGTGTGTGTGTTCGTTTGGTCTTTACATTGAGTCACTAAGGTGTATATGTGTGTGTGTGTGGTGTTATAGACTGTGCATTGAGTCAGAGTGAGCCGTGAGTGTGTGTGTATGAGAGTGTGTGTGCTGGTGGGCTTTTGTTGATGCACTGGTGTGTGTGCATGTGTGTCTGTTGTGCTACAGACTGCATGGAGTCACAGTGAGACATGTTTGTGTGTGCTGGTATAGGCGATTGATTGAGTCAGAGTGATCCATTTGTGTGTGCGTGTTAGTATGCGTGTGTTCTTGTTTAGGCTGTGCATTGAGTCACACTGAGGTGTGTGTGTATCCTTGTGTGTGTTGGTATAGATTGTGCATAGAATCACAGTACCATATGTGTGTGTGTGTGCTGGTAAAATCTGAGCATTGAGTCACACTGTCCTGTGTGCTGTGTGTCTATGTACTTGAATGGACTGTGCATTGAGTCACAGTGAGCATGTGTGTGTGTTTGTGTGTGTGTGTGTGCTCATATTGGCTTTGAGTTGAGTCACTGAAGTGTATGTGTGTCTGTTTAGGTGGGGGGCTACAGACTGTGAATTGAGTCACACTGAGTTGTTTGTGTACATGAGTGAGTGTTGTGTATGGGTTTTCATTGAGTCACTGGGTTTTGTGTGTGTGTGTGTGTTTGTAGTGCTACGGACTGCATTGGGTCACAGTGAGCTGTGTGTGTGTGTGCTTGCTGGTGTAGGCTGTGCATTGATTCAAGGTTAGCTGTCAGTGTGTGTGGTGCTGGAATGGAATGTGCACTGAGACACAGTCATCTGTGTGTGTGTGCATACATGTGTGCTGGAATCAGCTGTGCACTGCATCACTGTGAGCCGTGTGTGTGTTTGTGTGTGTGTGCTGAAAAATCTGAGCATTGAGTCACACTGAGGTCTGTGCTGTGTGTCTGTATGTAGTGGTATGGCCTGTGCAAGGAATCAGTGAGCTGTGTGTGTGTGTGTTTGTGTATTTGGTGGTGTAGAGTCTGTATTGAGTCTCATGAAGCTGTGTGTGTGTGTGTGTGTGTGTGTGTGATGGTATAGGATGTGCATTGGGTCACAGAACCATATATATGTGTCTGAGCTGGTATAGGCAGTGCATTGACTCACAGTGAGTGTTGTGTATGTGCTACTACAGACTGTGCATTGAGTCAGTGATCAATTTTGTGTGTTTGTGTGATTGTCTGCTCATATAGGCTGTGCACTGTGTCACAGTAACCCATGTGTGTTTGTGGGAGTGTGTTTTTGAGTGATGGTATAAGTGGTTCATTGTGTCACAGTGAGCCATGTATGAGTGCATGTTTGTGTGTGTGTGTGTTCTGGTAGAGGCTAAGCATTGTGTCACAGTGTGTCATGTGTGTGTGTGGTTGTGTGTGTGTTTAGTACAGTCTGCACATTGATTTACAGTGAGATGTTTTACATGTGTTTGTGCTTGTATGAGCTATACGTTGAGTCACAATGAGCCATGCGTGTGTGTGTGTGCTGGTAGAGGCTGAGCATTGAATCACAGTTAGGAGTTTGTTTGTGTGTACTGGTATGGGTTTTGCATTGAGTCACAGAGGTATGTGTGTGTTTGTGTGTGTCTATGTGTGTATGTCTGTGTTGCCACAGACTTCATTGTGTCAGAGTGAGCTTTATGAGTGTCTGTGTGCAGATACAGGCTGTGAATTGAGTCCCAGTGTGTTACGTGTGTGTGTGTGTGTGTGCTGGTATAGCCTGTGCATTGAGTCACAGTGAGCTGTGTGTGTGTGTGTTTGTTGGTGTAGGCTGTGCAGTGATTCAAGGTGACCTGTGATTGTGTGTGTTGAACAGGAACGGACTGTGCACTGAGTCACAGTGAGCCATGTGTGAGTGTGTGCATGTGTGTGAGCCAGTTTAGGATGTGCACTGAGTCACGGTGAGCTGTGTGTGTTTGTGTGTGTGTTCTGGTAAAATATGAGCATTGAGTCACACTGAGGGGTGTCCTGTGTGTCTGTATGTACTGGCATGGACTGTGAATGGAATCACAGTGAGCGCTGTGTGTGTGTATTTTGTTGTATAGAGTCTTTATTGAGTCACACTAAGCTGTGTGTGTGTGTGTGTGTGTGTGATGGTATAGGTGGTTCATTGAGTCAGAGTGAGCCAAGTATGAGTGTGTGTGTGTGTGTTTTGGGGTAAAAGCTGAGCATTGCATCACAGGGTGTCATGTGTGTGTCTGTTGTTGTGTGTCTGTGTAGTACAGTCTGAGCATTGAGTTACAGTGAGATGTGTTGCATGTGTTTGTGCTAGTATGAACTGCACATTGAGTCACAACAAGCCATGTGTGTTTGTGTGTGTGTGTGTGTGCTGCTGGAGGCTTATCATTGAATCACAGTTACGTGTTTGTGTGTGTGTGCTGGTATGGGCTTTTCATTGAGTCACGGACTTGTATGTGTGTGTGTGTGCATGTGTGTGTGTTGCTAAGATTTACTTCAGTCACAGTGAGCCTTGTGAGTGTATATGTGCTGATATAGGCTGTGAATTGAGTCACAGTGTGTTATGTGTGAGTGTGTCTGTGTGTGTGCTGGTAAAGACAGTGCATTGAGTCACAATAAGTTGTGTGTGTGTTAATATTCTCATATAGACTGTGCATTGAGTAACAGTGAGCAAGTGTGTGTGAGTTTGTGGGAGTGTATGAGCACTGGTATGGGTGGAGCATTGAATCAGTTAGGTGTGTGTGTGTGTGTGCTCCTCTGGGCTATCTATTCAGCTACTGAGGTGTACATGTGTTTCTGTAGTTTTACCACAGACTGCATTTAATCACAGTGAGCAGGGTGTGTGTGTGTATGTGAGTGTGTGTGCTGGTAGGCTTTCATTGAGTCCCTGGTGTGTGTGTGTGTGTGTGGTGCTACAGACTGCATTGAGTCACAGTGAGACGTGTGTGTGTATGATGGTATAGGCAATTGATTGAGTCACAGTGAGGCATGTGTGTGTGTTCTCATATAGGCTGTGCATTGAATCACAGTGAGCCCTGTATCTGTGAGTGTGTGTTTGTGTGTGCTAGTATAGGGTGTGTATTGAGTCACACTGAGGTGTGTGTGTGTGCATGTGTGTTGTTATAGCTTGTGCATTGAGTCAGAGTGCCATGTCAGTGTGTGCATTCTGGTATAGACTATGCACTGAATCAGAGTGAGGGGGTGTGTGTCTGTGTGTTCTGGTATAGGCAGACCATTGGGTCACACTGAGGTGTGTGTGTGTGTGTTTGTGTGTGTGTGTGCTGATACAGCCTGTGCATTAATCGCAGCCAGTTGTGTGTGTATGTGCACCTACAGGTTGCACTTTGTGTCACAGTGTTTTGTGAGTGTGTGTGATATTATATGGTATACAATGAGTCAAAGGGAGGTGTGTGTGGGGGGGTTCATGTGTCTTATAGGCTATGCATTGAGTCACACTGAGCTGTGTGTTTGAATGTCTGTATGTGTTTGTGTGTGTGTAGAGGTATAGGCTGTGTATTGACTCACAGTGAGCATTGTGTGCTTCTGTGTGTGTTTATGTCTGCTAGCTTAGCCTGTGCACTGAGTCACAGGGAGCCTTGTGTGTGTGTGTGTGTGTGTGTGTGTGTGTGTTGGTAAAGACTGTGCATTGGGTCACAGTGAGCTGTCTTTGTCTTTGTGTGATTGCTGGTGTAGACTGTGCATTGATTCAAGTTGAGCTGTGAGTGTGTGTGTGGTGTTGGTATGGACGGTGCACTGAGTCACACTGAGCTGTGAGTGTGTGTGTACATGCTGGTATAATCTGAGCATTGAGTCACACTGAGGTGTGTGCTTCGTGTCTGTATGTAGTTGTATGGAATGTGCCTTGGGTCAGAATGAATTGTGTATGTGTACGTTTTTGTGTGTACTTGGTGGTGTAGAGTCTGTATTGAGTCACACTAAGCTGTGAGTGTGTGTGTGATAGGATGATAGGTATCCTATACCTGATAGGTATAGGATGTGCATTGAGTCACAAAGCCGTGTGTGTGTGTCTGTGCTGGGATAGGCTGTGCATTGATTCACAGTGAGTCTTGTTTATGTGCTAGTACAGACCGTGCATTGATTCAGTAAACCATGTGTGTGCTTTTCTGTGTTTGTCTGCTGATATAGGCTGTGAACTGAGTCACAGTGGGCCATGTGTGTTTGTGTCTGATGGTATAGGTGATTCATTGAATCACAGTGAGCCATATATGAGTGCGTGTTTGTGTGTGTGTGTGTGTTGTGCTGTAGGGTGAGCATTGAGTCACAGTGTGCCGTGTGTCTGTTGTTGTGTGTGTGTGTAGTACAGTCTGAGCATTCAGTTACAGTGCGATGTGTTGCTTGTGTTTCTGCTATTATGAAGTGTACATTGAGTCACAATGAGCCGTCTGTAATTGTGTGTGTGTGTGTGTGTGTTGGTAGAGGCTGTGAATTGAATCAGAATTAGGTGATTATGTGTGTGTGGTGGTATGAGCTTTGCATTGTGTCATGGAGGTATGTGTGTGTGTGTTGCTACAGACTTCATTGAGTAACAGTGAGCCTGGTGAGTGTCTCTGTGCTGATAGAGGCTGTGAATTGAGTCACAGTTTCTTATGTGTGTGTGATTGTGTGCTGGTATACACTGTGCATTGAGTCATAGTGAGCAGGTCTGTGTGTCTTTGTTTTTCTGCAGTAGTACGGGTGGAGCCTTTAATCAGTTATGTGTGTGTGTGTGTGTTCGTTTGGTCTTTACATTGAGTCACTAAGGTGTATATGTGTGTGTGTGTGGTGTTATAGACTGTGCATTGAGTCAGAGTGAGCCGTGAGTGTGTGTGTATGAGAGTGTGTGTGCTGGTGGGCTTTTGTTGATGCACTGGTGTGTGTGCATGTGTGTCTGTTGTGCTACAGACTGCATGGAGTCACAGTGAGACATGTTTGTGTGTGCTGGTATAGGCGATTGATTGAGTCAGAGTGATCCATTTGTGTGTGCGTGTTAGTATGCGTGTGTTCTTGTTTAGGCTGTGCATTGAGTCACACTGAGGTGTGTGTGTATCCTTGTGTGTGTTGGTATAGATTGTGCATAGAATCACAGTACCATATGTGTGTGTGTGTGCTGGTAAAATCTGAGCATTGAGTCACACTGTCCTGTGTGCTGTGTGTCTATGTACTTGAATGGACTGTGCATTGAGTCACAGTGAGCATGTGTGTGTGTTTGTGTGTGTGTGTGTGCTCATATTGGCTTTGAGTTGAGTCACTGAAGTGTATGTGTGTCTGTTTAGGTGGGGGGCTACAGACTGTGAATTGAGTCACACTGAGTTGTTTGTGTACATGAGTGAGTGTTGTGTATGGGTTTTCATTGAGTCACTGGGTTTTGTGTGTGTGTGTGTGTTTGTAGTGCTACGGACTGCATGGGGTCACAGTGAGCTGTGTGTGTGTGTGCTTGCTGGTGTAGGCTGTGCATTGATTCAAGGTTAGCTGTCAGTGTGTGTGGTGCTGGAATGGAATGTGCACTGAGACACAGTCATCTGTGTGTGTGTGCATACATGTGTGCTGGAATCAGCTGTGCACTGCATCACTGTGAGCCGTGTGTGTGTTTGTGTGTGTGTGCTGAAAAATCTGAGCATTGAGTCACACTGAGGTCTGTGCTGTGTGTCTGTATGTAGTGGTATGGCCTGTGCAAGGAATCAGTGAGCTGTGTGTGTGTGTGTTTGTGTATTTGGTGGTGTAGAGTCTGTATTGAGTCTCATGAAGCTGTGTGTGTGTGTGTGTGTGTGTGTGTGTGATGGTATAGGATGTGCATTGGGTCACAGAACCATATATATGTGTCTGAGCTGGTATAGGCAGTGCATTGACTCACAGTGAGTGTTGTGTATGTGCTACTACAGACTGTGCATTGAGTCAGTGATCAATTTTGTGTGTTTGTGTGATTGTCTGCTCATATAGGCTGTGCACTGTGTCACAGTAACCCATGTGTGTTTGTGGGAGTGTGTTTTTGAGTGATGGTATAAGTGGTTCATTGTGTCACAGTGAGCCATGTATGAGTGCATGTTTGTGTGTGTGTGTGTTCTGGTAGAGGCTAAGCATTGTGTCACAGTGTGTCATGTGTGTGTGTGGTTGTGTGTGTGTTTAGTACAGTCTGCACATTGATTTACAGTGAGATGTTTTACATGTGTTTGTGCTTGTATGAGCTATACGTTGAGTCACAATGAGCCATGCGTGTGTGTGTGTGCTGGTAGAGGCTGAGCATTGAATCACAGTTAGGAGTTTGTTTGTGTGTACTGGTATGGGTTTTGCATTGAGTCACAGAGGTATGTGTGTGTTTGTGTGTGTCTATGTGTGTATGTCTGTGTTGCCACAGACTTCATTGTGTCAGAGTGAGCTTTATGAGTGTCTGTGTGCAGATACAGGCTGTGAATTGAGTCCCAGTGTGTTACGTGTGTGTGTGTGTGTGTGCTGGTATAGCCTGTGCATTGAGTCACAGTGAGCTGTGTGTGTGTGTGTTTGCTGGTGTAGGCTGTGCAGTGATTCAAGGTGACCTGTGATTGTGTGTGTTGAACAGGAACGGACTGTGCACTGAGTCACAGTGAGCCATGTGTGAGTGTGTGCATGTGTGTGAGCCAGTTTAGGATGTGCACTGAGTCACGGTGAGCTGTGTGTGTTTGTGTGTGTGTTCTGGTAAAATATGAGCATTGAGTCACACTGAGGGGTGTCCTGTGTGTCTGTATGTACTGGCATGGACTGTGAATGGAATCACAGTGAGCGCTGTGTGTGTGTATTTTGTTGTATAGAGTCTTTATTGAGTCACACTAAGCTGTGTGTGTGTGTGTGTGTGTGTGTGTGATGGTATAGGTGGTTCATTGAGTCAGAGTGAGCCAAGTATGAGTGTGTGTGTGTGTGTTTTGGGGTAAAAGCTGAGCATTGCATCACAGGGTGTCATGTGTGTGTCTGTTGTTGTGTGTCTGTGTAGTACAGTCTGAGCATTGAGTTACAGTGAGATGTGTTGCATGTGTTTGTGCTAGTATGAACTGCACATTGAGTCACAACAAGCCATGTGTGTTTGTGTGTGTGTGTGTGTGCTGCTGGAGGCTTATCATTGAATCACAGTTACGTGTTTGGGTGTGTGTGCTGGTATGGGCTTTTCATTGAGTCACGGACTTGTATGTGTGTGTGTGTGCATGTGTGTGTGTTGCTAAGATTTACTTCAGTCACAGTGAGCCTTGTGAGTGTATATGTGCTGATATAGGCTGTGAATTGAGTCACAGTGTGTTATGTGTGAGTGTGTCTGTGTGTGTGCTGGTAAAGACAGTGCATTGAGTCACAATAAGTTGTGTGTGTGTTAATATTCTCATATAGACTGTGCATTGAGTAACAGTGAGCAAGTGTGTGTGAGTTTGTGGGAGTGTATGAGCACTGGTATGGGTGGAGCATTGAATCAGTTAGGTGTGTGTGTGTGTGTGCTCCTCTGGGCTATCTATTCAGCTACTGAGGTGTACATGTGTTTCTGTAGTTTTACCACAGACTGCATTTAATCACAGTGAGCAGGGTGTGTGTGTGTATGTGAGTGTGTGTGCTGGTAGGCTTTCATTGAGTCCCTGGTGTGTGTGTGTGTGTGTGGTGCTACAGACTGCATTGAGTCACAGTGAGACGTGTGTGTGTATGATGGTATAGGCAATTGATTGAGTCACAGTGAGGCATGTGTGTGTGTTCTCATATAGGCTGTGCATTGAATCACAGTGAGCCCTGTATCTGTGAGTGTGTGTTTGTGTGTGCTAGTATAGGGTGTGTATTGAGTCACACTGAGGTGTGTGTGTGTGCGTGTGTGTTGTTATAGCTTGTGCATTGAGTCAGAGTGCCATGTCAGTGTGTGCATTCTGGTATAGACTATGCACTGAATCAGAGTGAGGGGGGTGTGTGTCTGTGTGTTCTGGTATAGGCGGACCATTGGGTCACACTGAGGTGTGTGTGTGTGTGTTTGTGTGTGTGTGTGCTGATACAGCCTGTGCATTAATCGCAGCCAGTTGTGTGTGTATGTGCACCTACAAGTTGCACTTTGTGTCACAGTGTTTTGTGAGTGTGTGTGATATTATATGGTATACAATGAGTCAAAGGGAGGTGTGTGGGGGGGGGTTCATGTGTCTTATAGGCTATGCATTGAGTCACACTGAGTTGTGTGTTTGAATGTCTGTATGTGTTTGTGTGTGTGTAGAGGTATAGGCTGTGTATTGACTCACAGTGAGCATTGTGTGCTTCTGTGTGTGTTTATGTCTGCTAGCTTAGCCTGTGCACTGAGTCACAGGGAGCCTTGTGTGTGTGTGTGTGTGTGTGTGTGTGTTGGTAAAGACTGTGCATTGGGTCACAGTGAGCTGTCTTTGTCTTTGTGTGATTGCTGGTGTAGACTGTGCATTGATTCAAGTTGAGCTGTGAGTGTGTGTGTGGTGTTGGTATGGACGGTGCACTGAGTCACACTGAGCTGTGAGTGTGTGTGTACATGCTGGTATAATCTGAGCATTGAGTCACACTGAGGTGTGTGCTTCGTGTCTGTATGTAGTTGTATGGAATGTGCCTTGGGTCAGAATGAATTGTGTATGTGTACGTTTTTGTGTGTACTTGGTGGTGTAGAGTCTGTATTGAGTCACACTAAGCTGTGAGTGTGTGTGTGATAGGATGATAGGTATCCTATACCTGATAGGTATAGGATGTGCATTGAGTCACAAAGCCGTGTGTGTGTGTCTGTGCTGGGATAGGCTGTGCATTGATTCACAGTGAGTCTTGTTTATGTGCTAGTACAGACCGTGCATTGATTCAGTAAACCATGTGTGTGCTTTTCTGTGTTTGTCTGCTGATATAGGCTGTGAACTGAGTCACAGTGGGCCATGTGTGTTTGTGTCTGATGGTATAGGTGATTCATTGAATCACAGTGAGCCATATATGAGTGCGTGTTTGTGTGTGTGTGTGTGTTGTGCTGTAGGGTGAGCATTGAGTCACAGTGTGCCGTGTGTCTGTTGTTGTGTGTGTGTGTAGTACAGTCTGAGCATTCAGTTACAGTGCGATGTGTTGCATGTGTTTCTGCTATTATGAAGTGTACATTGAGTCACAATGAGCCGTCTGTAATTGTGTGTGTGTTTGTGTGTGTTGGTAGAGGCTGTGCATTGAATCAGAATTAGGTGTTTATGTGTGTGCGGTGGTATGAGCTTTGCATTGTGTCATGGAGGTGTGAGTGTGTGACTGTGTGTGTCTGCTGCTACAGATTTCATTGAGTCACAGTGAGCCTGGTGAGTGTCTGTGTGCTGATAGAGGCTGTGAATTGAGTCACAGTTTCTTATATGTGTGTGATTGTGTGCTGGTATACACTGTGCATGGAGTCATAGTGAGCAGGTCTGTGTGTGTCTGTGTGTTTGTGCAGTAGTACAGGTGGAGCATTTAATCAGTTATCTGTGTGTGTGTTTGTTCGTTTGGTCTTTGCATTGAGTCACTGAGGTGTACGTGTGTGTGTGTGTGGTGCGATAGATTGTGCATTGAGTCAGAGTGAGCCGTGAGTGTGTGTGTATGAGAATGTGTGTGCTGGTGGGCTTTTGTTGCACTGGGGTGTGTGTGTGTGTGTGTGTAGTGCTACAGACTGCATTGAGTCACAGTGAGACGTGTTTGTGTGTGCTGGTATAGGCGATTGATTCACAGTGATCCATTTGTGTGTGCGTGTTAGTATGCGTGTGTTCTTGTTTAGGCTGTGCATTGAGTCACACTGAGATGTGTGTGTATGCTTGTGTGTTTTGGTATAGATTGTGCATAGAATCACAGTACCATATGTGTGTGTGTGTGCTGGTAAAATCTGAGCATTGAGTCACACTGTCCTGTGTGCTGTGTCTCTATGTACTTGTATGGACTGTGCATTGAGTCACAGTGAGCATGTGTGTGTGTTTGTGTGTGTGTGTGTGCACTGGTATGCTTTGAACCCTGAATCAGCTAGGTGTGTGTGTGTGTGTGCTCATATTGGCTTTGAGTTGAGTCACTGAAGTGTATGTGTGTCTGTTTAGGTGGGGGGCTACAGACTGTGAATTGAGTCACACTGTGTTGTTTGTGTACATGAGTGAGTGTTGTGTATGGGTTTTCATTGAGTCACTGCGTTTTGTGTGTGTGTGTGTGTTTGTAGTGCTACGGACTGCATGGGGTCACAGTGAGCTGTGTGTGTGTGTGCTTGCTTGTGTAGGCTGTGCATTGATTCAAGGTTAGCTGTCAGTGTGTGTGGTGTTGGAATGGAATGTGCACTGAGACACAGTCATCTGTGTATGTGTGTGCATACATGTGTGCTGGAATCAGCTGTGCACTGCATCACTGTGAGCCGTGTGTGTGTTTGTGTGTGTGTGCTGGAAAATCTGAGCATTGAGTCACACTGAGGTCTGTGCTGTGTGTCTGTATGTAGTGGTATGGCCTGTGCAAGGAATCAGTGAGCTGTGTGTGTGTGTGTTTGTGTATTTGGTGGTGTAGAGTCTGTATTGAGTCTCATGAAGCTGTGTGTGTGTGTGTGTGTGTGTGTGATGGTATAGGATGTGCATTGGGTCACAGAACCATATATATGTGTCTGAGCTGGTATAGGCAGTGCATTGACTCACAGTGAGTGTTGTGTATGTGCTACTACAGACTGTGCATTGAGTCAGTGATCAATTTTGTGTGTTTGTGTGATTGTCTGCTCATATAGGCTGTGCACTGTGTCACAGTAACCCATGTGTGTTTGTGGGAGTGTGTTTTTGAGTGATGGTATAAGTGGTTCATTGTGTCACAGTGAGCCATGTATGAGTGCATGTTTGTGTGTGTGTGTGTTCTGGTAGAGGCTAAGCATTGTGTCACAGTGTGTCATGTGTGTGTGTGGTTGTGTGTGTGTTTAGTACAGTCTGCACATTGATTTACAGTGAGATGTTTTACATGTGTTTGTGCTTGTATGAGCTATACGTTGAGTCACAATGAGCCATGCGTGTGTGTGTGTGCTGGTAGAGGCTGAGCATTGAATCACAGTTAGGAGTTTGTTTGTGTGTACTGGTATGGGTTTTGCATTGAGTCACAGAGGTATGTGTGTGTTTGTGTGTGTCTATGTGTGTATGTCTGTGTTGCCACAGACTTCATTGTGTCACAGTGAGCTTTATGAGTGTCTGTGTGCAGATACAGGCTGTGAATTGAGTCCCAGTGTGTTACGTGTGTGTGTGTGTGTGTGCTGGTATAGCCTGTGCATTGAGTCACAGTGAGCTGTGTGTGTGTGTGTTTGCTGGTGTAGGCTGTGCAGTGATTCAAGGTGACCTGTGATTGTGTGTGTTGAACAGGAACGGACTGTGCACTGAGTCACAGTGAGCCATGTGTGAGTGTGTGCATGTGTGTGAGCCAGTTTAGGATGTGCACTGAGTCACGGTGAGCTGTGTGTGTTTGTGTGTGTGTTCTGGTAAAATATGAGCATTGAGTCACACTGAGGGGTGTCCTGTGTGTCTGTATGTACTGGCATGGACTGTGAATGGAATCACAGTGAGCGCTGTGTGTGTGTATTTTGTTGTATAGAGTCTTTATTGAGTCACACTAAGCTCTGTGTGTGTGTGTGTGTGTGATGGTATAGGTGGTTCATTGAGTCAGAGTGAGCCAAGTATGAGTGTGTGTGTGTGTGTTTTGGGGTAAAAGCTGAGCATTGCATCACAGGGTGTCATGTGTGTGTCTGTTGTTGTGTGTCTGTGTAGTACAGTCTGAGCATTGAGTTACAGTGAGATGTGTTGCATGTGTTTGTGCTAGTATGAACTGCACATTGAGTCACAACGAGTCATGTGTGTTTGTGTGTGTGTGTGTGTGCTGCTGGAGGCTGATCATTGAATCACAGTTACGTGTTTGGGTGTGTGTGCTGGTATGGGCTTTTCATTGAGTCACGGACTTGTATGTGTGTGTGTGTGCATGTGTGTGTGTTGCTAAGATTTACTTCAGTCACAGTGAGCCTTGTGAGTGTATATGTGCTGATATAGGCTGTGAATTGAGTCACAGTGTGTTATGTGTGAGTGTGTCTGTGTGTGTGCTGGTAAAGACAGTGCATTGAGTCACAATAAGTTGTGTGTGTGTTAATATTCTCATATAGACTGTGCATTGAGTAACTGAGCAAGTGTGTGTGAGTTTGTGGGAGTGTTTGAGCACTGGTATGGGTGGAGCATTGAATCAGTTAGGTGTGTGTGTGTGTGTGCTCTTATGGGCTATCTATTGAGCTACTGAGGTGTATTTGTGTTTCTGTCGTTTTACCACAGACTGTACATTTAATCACAGTGAGCGGGGTGTGTGTGTGTATGTGAGTGTGTGTGCTGGTAGGCTTTCATTGAGTCCATGGTGTGTGTGTGTGTGTGTGTGTGGTGGTACAGACTGCATTGAGTCACAGTGAGGCGTGTGTGTGTATGATGGTATAGGCAATTGATTGAGTCACAGTGAGGCATGTGTGTGTGTTCTCATATAGGCTGTGCATTGAATCACAGTGAGCCCTGTATCTGTGAGTGTGTGTTTGTGTGTGCTAGTATAGGGTGTGTATTGAGTCACACTGAGGTGTGTGTGTGTGCGTGTGTGTTGTTATAGCTTGTGCATTGAGTCAGAGTGCCATGTCAGTGTGTGCATTCTGGTATAGACTATGCACTGAATCAGAGTGAGGGGGGTGTGTGTCTGTGTGTTCTGGTATAGGCGGACCATTGGGTCACACTGAGGTGTGTGTGTGTGTGTTTGTGTGTGTGTGTGCTGATACAGCCTGTGCATTAATCGCAGCCAGTTGTGTGTGTATGTGCACCTACAGGTTGCACTTTGTGTCACAGTGTTTTGTGAGTGTGTGTGATATTATATGGTATACAATGAGTCAAAGGGAGGTGTGTGTGGGGGGGTTCATGTGTCTTATAGGCTATGCATTGAGTCACACTGAGCTGTGTGTTTGAATGTCTGTATGTGTTTGTGTGTGTGTAGAGGTATAGGCTGTGTATTGACTCACAGTGAGCATTGTGTGCTTCTGTGTGTGTTTATGTCTGCTAGCTTAGCCTGTGCACTGAGTCACAGGGAGCCTTGTGTGTGAGTGTGTGTGTGTGTGTTGGTAAAGACTGTGCATTGGGTCACAGTGAGCTGTCTTTGTCTTTGTGTGATTGCTGGTGTAGACTGTGCATTGATTCAAGTTGAGCTGTGAGTGTGTGTGTGGTGTTGGTATGGACGGTGCACTGAGTCACACTGAGCTGTGAGTGTGTGTGTACATGCTGGTATAATCTGAGCATTGATTCACACTGAGGGGTGTGCTTCGTGTCTGTATGTAGTTGTATGGAATGTGCCTTGGGTCAGAATGAATTGTGTATGTGTACGTTTTTGTGTGTACTTGGTGGTGTAGAGTCTGTATTGAGTCACACTAAGCTGTGAGTGTGTGTGTGATAGGATGATAGGTATCCTATACCTGATAGGTATAGGATGTGCATTGAGTCACAAAGCCATGTGTGTGTGTCTGTGCTGGGATAGGCTGTGCATTGATTCACAGTGAGTCTTGTTTATGTGCTAGTACAGACCGTGCATTGATTCAGTAAACCATGTGTGTGCTTTTCTGTGTTTGTCTGCTGATATAGGCTGTGAACTGAGTCACAGTGGGCCATGTGTGTTTGTGTCTGATGGTATAGGTGATTCATTGAATCACAGTGAGCCATATATGAGTGCGTGTTTGTGTGTGTGTGTGTGTTGTGCTGTAGGGTGAGCATTGAGTCACAGTGTGCCGTGTGTGTGTTGTTGTGTGTGTGTGTAGTACAGTCTGAGCATTCAGTTACAGTACGATGTGTTGCATGTGTTTCTGCTATTATGAAGTGTACATTGAGTCACAATGAGCCGTCTGTAATTGTGTGTGTGTGTGTGTGTGTGTTCGTAGAGGCTGTGAATTGAATCAGAATTAGGTGATTATGTGTGTGTGGTGGTATGAGCTTTGCATTGTGTCATGGAGGTATGTGTGTGTGTGTTGCTACAGACTTCATTGAGTCACAGTGAGCCTGGTGAGTGTCTCTGTGCTGATAGAGGCTGTGAATTGAGTCACAGTTTCTTATGTGTGTGTGATTGTGTGCTGGTATACACTGTGCATTGAGTCATAGTGAGCAGGTCTGTGTGTGTCTTTGTTTTTCTGCAGTAGTACGGGTGGAGGCTTTAATCAGTTATGTGTGTGTGTGTGTGTTCGTTTGGTCTTTACATTGAGTCACTAAGGTGTATATGTGTGTGTGTGGTGTTATAGACTGTGCATTGAGTCAGAGTGAGCCGTGAGTGTGTGTGTACGAGAGTGTGTGTGCTGGTGGGCTTTTGTTGATGCACTGGTGTGTGTGCATGTGTGTCTGTTGTGCTACAGACTGCATTGAGTCACAGTGAGACATGTTTGTGTGTGCTGGTATAGGCGATTGATTGAGTCAGAGTGATCCATTTGTGTGCGCATGTTAGTATGCGTGTGTTCTTGTTTAGGCTGTGCATTGAGTCACACTGAGGTGTGTGTGTATCCTTGTGTGTGTTGGTATAGATTGTGCATAGAATCACAGTACCATATGTGTGTGTGTGTGCTGGTAAAATCAGCATTGAGTCACACTGTCGTGTGTGGTGTGTGTCTGTATGTACTTGTATGGACTGTACATTGAGTCACAGTGAGCATGTGTGTGTGTGTATGTGTGCACTGGTATGCCTTGAACACTGAATCAGCTAGGTGTGTGTGTGTGCTCATATTGGCTTTGAGTTGAGTCACTGAGGACTATGTGTGTCTGTGTAGGTGGGGGGCTACAGACTATGCATTTAGTCACACTGACACGTTTGTGTACGTGAGTGTGTGTTGTGGTATGTGATTTCATTGAGTCACTGGAGTTTGTGTGTGTGTGTGTGTGGTGTTACAGACTGCATTGAGTCACAGTGAGGCGTGTGTTTGTATGATGGCATAGGCAATTGATTGAGTCACAGTGACGCATGTGTGTGTGTTCTCATATAGGCTGTGCATTGAATCACAGTGAGACATGTATCTGTAAGTGTGTGTTTGTGTGTGCTAGTATATGGTGTGTATTGAGTCACACTGAGGTGTGTGTGTGTGTGTATGTGTTGTTATAGATTGTGCATTGAGTCAGAGTGCCGTGTCAGTGTGTGCATGCTGGTATAGACTATGCACTGAATCAGGGTGAGGGGTGTGTGTGTCTGTGTGTTCTGGTATAGGTGGACCATTGAGTCACACTGAGGTGTGTGTGTGTGTCTGTGTGTGTGTGTGTGTGCTGGTACAGCCTGTGCATTAATCACAGTCAGTTGTGTGTGTATGTTCATCTACAAGTTGCACTTTTTGTCACAGTGTGTCTGTGTGTGATATTATACGGTATACACTGAGTCAAAGGGAGCTGTGTGTGTGGGGGGTGCATGTGCTCTTATAGACTTTGCATTGAGTCACACTGAGCTGTTTGTTTGAAAGTCTGTCTGTGTGTGTGTGTGTGTGTAGAGGTATAGGCTGTGTACTGGCTCACAGTGAGCATTGTGTGCTTCTGTGTGTGTGTATGTCTGCTAGCTTAGACTGTGCACAGAGTCCCAGGGAGCCGTGTGTGTCTCTGTGTGTGTGTGTGTTGGTAAAGACTGTGCATTGGGTCGCAGTGAGCTGTCTTTGTCTGTGTGTGTGACTGCTGGTGTAGGCTGTGCATTGATTCAAGTTGAGCTGTGAGGGTGTGTGTGGTGTTGATATGGACGGTGCACTGTGTCACACTGAGTTGCGTGTGCGTGCTGGTATAATTTGAGCGTTGAGTCACACTGAGGTTTGTGCTTCGTGTCTGAAGGTAGTTGTATGGAATGTGCCTTGGGTCACAATGAATTGTGTATGTGTACGTTTTTGTGTGTACTTGGTGGTGTAGAGTCTGTATTGAGTCACACTAAGTTGTGAGTGTGTGTGTGTGATGGTATAGGATGTGCATTGAGTCACAAAGCCGTGTGTGTGTGTCTGTGCTGGTATAGGCTGTGCATTGATTCACAGTGAGCCTTGTGTATGAGCTAGTACGGATTGTGCATTAGTCAGTGAACCACGTGTGTGCTTTTCTGTGTTTGTCTGGCTGTGAACTGAGTCACAGTGGGCCATGTGTGTTTGTGTCTGATGGTATAGGTGATTCATTGAGTCACAGTGAGCCATGTATGAGTGCGTGTTTGTGTGTGTGTGTGTTGTGCTATAGGGTGAGCATTGAGTCACAGTGTGCTGTGTGTGTGTTGTTGTCTGTGTGTGTAGTATAGTCTGAGCATTCAGTTACAGTGTGATGTGTTGCATGTGTTTCTGCTACTATGAAGTGTACATTGAGTCACAATGAGCCCTCTGTAATTGTGTGTGTGTTTGTGTGTGTTGGTAGAGGCTGTGCATTGAATCAGAATTAGGTGTTTATGTGTGTGCGGTGGTATGAGCTTTGCATTGTGTCATGGAGGTGTGTGTGTGTGTCTGTGTGTGTCTGCTGCTACAGATTTCATTGAGTCACAGTGAGCCTGGTGAGTGTCTGTGTGCTGATAGAGGCTGTGAATTGAGTCACATTTTCTTATATGTGTGTGATTGTGTGCTGGTATACACTGTGCATGGAGTCATAGTGAGCAGGTCTGTGTGTGTCTGTGTGTTTGTGCAGTAGTACAGAAGGAGCATTTAATCAGTTATGTGTGTGTGTGTATGTTCGTTTGGTCTTTGCATTGAGTTACTGAGGTGTACGTGTGTGTGTGTGTGGTGCGATAGATTGTGCATTGAGTCAGAATGAGCCGTGAGTGTGTGTGTATGAGAGTGTGTGTGCTGGTGGGATTTTGTTGCACTGGGGTGTGTGTGTGTGTGTACTGCTACAGACTGCATTGAGTCACAGTGAGACGTGTTTGTGTGTGCTGGTATAGGCGATTGATTCACAGTGATCCATTTGTGTGTGTGTGTTAGTATGCGTGTGTTCTTGTTTGGGCTGTGCATTGAGTCACACTGCGATGTGTGTGTATGCTTGTGTGTTTTGGTATAGATTGTGCATAGAATCACAGTACCATATGTGTGTGTGTGTGCTGGTAAAATCTGAGCATTGAGTCACACTGTCCTGTGTGCTGTGTGTCTATGTACTTGTATGGACTGTGCATTGAGTCACAGTGAGCATGTGTGTGTGTTTGTGTGTGTGTGTGTGCTCATATTGGCTTTGAGTTGAGTCACTGAAGTGTATGTGTGTCTGTTTAGGTGGGGGGCTACAGACTGTGAATTGAGTCACACTGAGTTGTTTGTGTACATGAGTGAGTGTTGTGTATGGGTTTTCATTGAGTCACTGGGTTTTGTGTGTGTGTGTGTTTGTAGTGCTACGGACTGCATGGGGTCACAGTGAGCTGTGTGTGTGTGTGCTTGCTGGTGTAGGCTGTGCATTGATTCAAGGTTAGCTGTCAGTGTGTGTGGTGCTGGAATGGAATGTGCACTGAGACACAGTCATCTGTGTGTGTGTGTGCATACATGTGTGCTGGAATCAGCTGTGCACTGCATCACTGTGAGCCGTGTGTGTGTTTGTGTGTGTGTGCTGAAAAATCTGAGCATTGAGTCACACTGAGGTCTGTGCTGTGTGTCTGTATGTAGTGGTATGGCCTGTGCAAGGAATCAGTGAGCTGTGTGTGTGTGTGTTTGTGTATTTGGTGGTGTAGAGTCTGTATTGAGTCTCATGAAGCTGTGTGTGTGTGTGTGTGTGATGGTATAGGATGTGCATTGGGTCACAGAACCATATATATGTGTCTGAGCTGGTATAGGCAGTGCATTGACTCACAGTGAGTGTTGTGTATGTGCTACTACAGACTGTGCATTGAGTCAGTGATCAATTTTGTGTGTTTGTGTGATTGTCTGCTCATATAGGCTGTGCACTGTGTCACAGTAACCCATGTGTGTTTGTGGGAGTGTGTTTTTGAGTGATGGTATAAGTGGTTCATTGTGTCACAGTGAGCCATGTATGAGTGCATGTTTGTGTGTGTGTGTGTTCTGGTAGAGGCTAAGCATTGTGTCACAGTGTGTCGTGTGTGTGTGGTTGTGTGTGTGTTTAGTACAGTCTGCACATTGATTTACAGTGAGATGTTTTACATGTGTTTGTGCTTGTATGAGCTATACGTTGAGTCACAATGAGCCATGCGTGTGTGTGTGTGCTGGTAGAGGCTGAGCATTGAATCACAGTTAGGAGTTTGTTTGTGTGTACTGGTATGGGTTTTGCATTGAGTCACAGAGGTATGTGTGTGTTTGTGTGTGTCTATGTGTGTATGTCTGTGTTGCCACAGACTTCATTGTGTCACAGTGAGCTTTATGAGTGTCTGTGTGCAGATACAGGCTGTGAATTGAGTCCCAGTGTGTTACGTGTGTGTGTGTGTGTGTGCTGGTATAGCCTGTGCATTGAGTCACAGTGAGCTGTGTGTGTGTGTGTTTGTTGGTGTAGGCTGTGCAGTGATTCAAGGTGACCTGTGATTGTGTGTGTTGAACAGGAACGGACTGTGCACTGAGTCACAGTGAGCCATGTGTGAGTGTGTGCATGTGTGTGAGCCAGTTTAGGATGTGCACTGAGTCACGGTGAGCTGTGTGTGTTTGTGTGTGTGTTCTGGTAAAATATGAGCATTGAGTCACACTGAGGGGTGTCCTGTGTGTCTGTATGTACTGGCATGGACTGTGAATGGAATCACAGTGAGCGCTGTGTGTATTTTGTTGTATAGAGTCTTTATTGAGTCACACTAAACTCTGTGTGTGTGTGTGTGTGTGTGATGGTATAGGTGGTTCATTGAGTCAGAGTGAGCCAAGTATGAGTGTGTGTGTGTGTGTTTTTGGGTAAAAGCTGAGCATTGCATCACAGGGTGTCATGTGTGTGTCTGTTGTTGTGTGTCTGTGTAGTACAGTCTGAGCATTGAGTTACAGTGAGATGTGTTGCATGTGTTTGTGCTAGTATGAACTGTACATTGAGTCACAAAGAGCCATGTGTGTTTGTGTGTGTGTGTGTGTGCTGCTGGAGGCTGATCATTGAATCACAGTTACGTGTTTGGGTGTGTGTGCTGGTATGGGCTTTTCATTGAGTCACGGACTTGTATGTGTGTGTGTGTGCATGTGTGTGTGTTGCTAAGATTTAATTCAGTCACAGTGAGCCTTGTGAGTGTATATGTGCTGATATAGGCTGTGAATTGAGTCACAGTGTGTTATGTGTGAGTGTGTCTGTGTGTGTGCTGGTAAAGACAGTGCATTGAGTCACAATAAGTTGTGTGTGTGTTAATATTCTCATATAGACTGTGCATTGAGTAACAGTGAGCAAGTGTGTGTGAGTTTGTGGGAGTGTATGAGCACTGGTATGGGTGGAGCATTGAATCAGTTAGGTGTGTGTGTGTGTGTGCTCTTATGGGCTATCTATTGAGCTACTGAGGTGTACATGTGTTTCTGTAGTTTTACCACAGACTGTGCATTTAATCACAGTGAGCAGGGTGTGTGTGTGTATGTGAGTGTGTGTGCTGGTAGGCTTTCATTGAGTCCCTGGTGTGTGTGTGTGTGTGTGGTGCTACAGACTGCATTGAGTCACAGTGAGACGTGTGTGTGTATGATGGTATAGGCAATTGATTGAGTCACAGTGAGGCATGTGTGTGTGTTCTCATATAGGCTGTGCATTGAATCACAGTGAGCCCTGTATCTGTGAGTGTGTGTTTGTGTGTGCTAGTATAGGGTGTGTATTGAGTCACACTGAGGTGTGTGTGTGTGCGTGTGTGTTGTTATAGCTTGTGCATTGAGTCAGAGTGCCATGTCAGTGTGTGCATTCTGGTATAGACTATGCACTGAATCAGAGTGAGGGGGGTGTGTGTCTGTGTGTTCTGGTATAGGCGGACCATTGGGTCACACTGAGGTGTGTGTGTGTGTTTGTGTGTGTGTGTGCTGATACAGCCTGTGCATTAATCGCAGCCAGTTGTGTGTGTATGTGCACCTACAGGTTGCACTTTGTGTCACAGTGTTTTGTGAGTGTGTGTGATATTATATGGTATACAATGAGTCAAAGGGAGGTGTGTGGGGGGGGGTTCATGTGTCTTATAGGCTATGCATTGAGTCACACTGAGCTGTGTGTTTGAATGTCTGTATGTGTTTGTGTGTGTGTAGAGGTATAGGCTGTGTATTGACTCACAGTGAGCATTGTGTGCTTCTGTGTGTGTTTATGTCTGCTAGCTTAGCCTGTGCACTGAGTCACAGGGAGCCTTGTGTGTGTGTGTGTGTGTGTGTGTTGGTAAAGACTGTGCATTGGGTCACAGTGAGCTGTCTTTGTCTTTGTGTGATTGCTGGTGTAGACTGTGCATTGATTCAAGTTGAGCTGTGAGTGTGTGTGTGGTGTTGGTATGGACGGTGCACTGAGTCACACTGAGCTGTGAGTGTGTGTGTACATGCTGGTATAATCTGAGCGTTGAGTCACACTGAGGTGTGTGCTTTGTGTCTGTATGTAGTTGTATGGAATGTGCCTTGGGTCAGAATGAATTGTGTATGTGTACGTTTTTGTGTGTACTTGGTGGTGTAGAGTCTGTATTGAGTCACACTTAGCTGTGAGTGTGTGTGTGATAGGATGATAGGTATCCTATACCTGATAGGTATAGGATGTGCATTGAGTCACAAAGCCGTGTGTGTGTGTCTGTGCTGGGATAGGCTGTGCATTGATTCACAGTGAGTCTTGTTTATGTGCTAGTACAGACCGTGCATTGATTCAGTAAACCATGTGTGTGCTTTTCTGTGTTTGTCTGCTGATATAGGCTGTGAACTGAGTCACAGTGGGCCATGTGTGTTTGTGTCTGATGGTATAGGTGATTCATTGAATCACAGTGAGCCATATATGAGTGCGTGTTTGTGTGTGTGTGTGTGTTGTGCTGTAGGGTGAGCATTGAGTCACAGTGTGCCGTGTGTCTGTTGTTGTGTGTGTGTGTAGTACAGTCTGAGCATTCAGTTACAGTGCGATGTGTTGCTTGTGTTTCTGCTATTATGAAGTGTACATTGAGTCACAATGAGCCGTCTGTAATTGTGTGTGTGTGTGTGTGTGTTGGTAGAGGCTGTGAATTGAATCAGAATTAGGTGATTATGTGTGTGTGGTGGTATGAGCTTTGCATTGTGTCATGGAGGTATGTGTGTGTGTGTTGCTACAGACTTCATTGAGTAACAGTGAGCCTGGTGAGTGTCTCTGTGCTGATAGAGGCTGTGAATTGAGTCACATTTTCTTATATGTGTGTGATTGTGTGCTGATATGCACTGTGCATGGAGTCATAGTGAGCAGGTCTGTGTGTGTCTGTGTGTTTGTGCAGTAGTACAGAAGGAGCATTTAATCAGTTATGTGTGTGTGTGTATGTTCGTTTGGTCTTTGCATTGAGTCACTGAGGTGTACGTGTGTGTGTGTGTGGTGCGATAGATTGTGCATTGAGTCAGAATGAGCCGTGAGTGTGTGTGTATGAGAGTGTGTGTGCTGGTGGGATTTTGTTGCACTGGGGTGTGTGTGTGTGTGTACTGCTACAGACTGCATTGAGTCACAGTGAGACGTGTTTGTGTGTGCTGGTATAGGCGATTGATTCACAGTGATCCATTTGTGTGTGTGTGTTAGTATGCGTGTGTTCTTGTTTGGGCTGTGCATTGAGTCACACTGCGATGTGTGTGTATGCTTGTGTGTGTTGGTATAGATTGTGCATAGAATCACAGTACCATATGTGTGTGTGTGTGCTGGTAAAATCTGAGCATTGAGTCACACTGTCCTGTGTGCTGTGTGTCTATGTACTTGTATGGACTGTGCATTGAGTCACAGTGAGCATGTGTGTGTGTTTGTGTGTGTGTGTGTGCTCATATTGGCTTTGAGTTGAGTCACTGAAGTGTATGTGTGTCTGTTTAGGTGGGGGGCTACAGACTGTGAATTGAGTCACACTGAGTTGTTTGTGTACATGAGTGAGTGTTGTGTATGGGTTTTCATTGAGTCACTGTGTTTTGTGTGTGTGTGTGTGTTTGTAGTGCTACAGACTGCATGGGGTCACAGTGAGCTGTGTGTGTGTGTGCTTGCTGGTGTAGGCTGTGCATTGATTCAAGGTTAGCTGTCAGTGTGTGTGGTGCTGGAATGGAATGTGCACTGAGACACAGTCATCTGTGTGTGTGTGTGCATACATGTGTGCTGGAATCAGCTGTGCACTGCATCACTGTGAGCCGTGTGTGTGTTTGTGTGTGTGTGCTGAAAAGTCTGAGCATTGAGTCACACTGAGGTCTGTGCTGTGTGTCTGTATGTAGTGGTATGGCCTGTGCAAGGAATCAGTGAGCTGTGTGTGTGTGTGTTTGTGTATTTGGTGGTGTAGAGTCTGTATTGAGTCTCATGAAGCTGTGTGTGTGTGTGTGTGTGTGATGGTATAGGATGTGCATTGGGTCACAGAACCATATATATGTGTCTGAGCTGGTATAGGCAGTGCATTGACTCACAGTGAGTGTTGTGTATGTGCTACTACAGACTGTGCATTGAGTCAGTGATCAATTTTGTGTGTTTGTGTGATTGTCTGCTCATATAGGCTGTGCACTGTGTCACAGTAACCCATGTGTGTTTGTGGGAGTGTGTTTTTGAGTGATGGTATAAGTGGTTCATTGTGTCACAGTGAGCCATGTATGAGTGCATGTTTGTGTGTGTGTGTGTTCTGGTAGAGGCTAAGCATTGTGTCACAGTGTGTCGTGTGTGTGTGGTTGTGTGTGTGTTTAGTACAGTCTGCACATTGATTTACAGTGAGATGTTTTACATGTGTTTGTGCTTGTATGAGCTATACGTTGAGTCACAATGAGCCATGCGTGTGTGTGTGTGTGCTGGTAGAGGCTGAGCATTGAATCACAGTTAGGAGTTTGTTTGTGTGTACTGGTATGGGTTTTGCATTGAGTCACAGAGGTATGTGTGTGTTTGTGTGTGTCTATGTGTGTATGTCTGTGTTGCCACAGACTTCATTGTGTCACAGTGAGCTTTATGAGTGTCTGTGTGCAGATACAGGCTGTGAATTGAGTCCCAGTGTGTTACGTGTGTGTGTGTGTGTGCTGGTGTAGCCTGTGCATTGAGTCACAGTGAGCTGTGTGTGTGTGTGTTTGTTGGTGTAGGCTGTGCAGTGATTCAAGGTGACCTGTGATTGTGTGTGTTGAACAGGAACGGACTGTGCACTGAGTCACAGTGAGCCATGTGTGAGTGTGTGCATGTGTGTGAGCCAGTTTAGGATGTGCACTGAGTCACGGTGAGCTGTGTGTGTTTGTGTGTGTGTTCTGGTAAAATATGAGCATTGAGTCACACTGAGGGGTGTCCTGTGTGTCTGTATGTACTGGCATGGACTGTGAATGGAATCACAGTGAGCGCTGTGTGTATTTTGTTGTATAGAGTCTTTATTGAGTCACACTAAGCTCTGTGTGTGTGTGTGTGTGATGGTATAGGTGGTTCATTGAGTCAGAGTGAGCCAAGTATGAGTGTGTGTGTGTGTGTTTTGGGGTAAAAGCTGAGCATTGCATCACAGGGTGTCATGTGTGTGTCTGTTGTTGTGTGTCTTTGTAGTACAGTCTGAGCATTGAGTTACAGTGAGATGTGTTGCATGTGTTTGTGCTAGTATGAACTGTACATTGAGTCACAACGAGCCATGTGTGTTTGTGTGTGTGTGTGTGTGCTGCTGGAGGCTGATCATTGAATCACAGTTACGTGTTTGTGTGTGTGTGCTGGTATGGGCTTTTCATTGAGTCACGGACTTGTATGTGTGTGTGTGTGCATGTGTGTGTGTTGCTAAGATTTAATTCAGTCACAGTGAGCCTTGTGAGTGTATATGTGCTGATATAGGCTGTGAATTGAGTCACAGTGTGTTATGTGTGAGTGTGTCTGTGTGTGTGCTGGTAAAGACAGTGCATTGAGTCACAATAAGTTGTGTGTGTGTTAATATTCTCATATAGACTGTGCATTGAGTAACAGTGAGCAAGTGTGTGTGAGTTTGTGGGAGTGTATGAGCACTGGTATGGGTGGAGCATTGAATCAGTTAGGTGTGTGTGTGTGTGTGCTCTTATGGGCTATCTATTGAGCTACTGAGGTGTACATGTGTTTCTGTAGTTTTACCACAGACTGTGCATTTAATCACAGTGAGCAGGGTGTGTGTGTGTATGTGAGTGTGTGTGCTGGTAGGCTTTCATTGAGTCCCTGGTGTGTGTGTGTGTGTGTGGTGCTACAGACTGCATTGAGTCACAGTGAGACGTGTGTGTGTATGATGGTATAGGCAATTGATTGAGTCACAGTGAGGCATGTGTGTGTGTTCTCATATAGGCTGTGCATTGAATCACAGTGAGCCCTGTATCTGTGAGTGTGTGTTTGTGTGTGCTAGTATAGGGTGTGTATTGAGTCACACTGAGGTGTGTGTGTGTGCGTGTGTGTTGTTATAGCTTGTGCATTGAGTCAGAGTGCCATGTCAGTGTGTGCATTCTGGTATAGACTATGCACTGAATCAGAGTGAGGGGGGTGTGTGTCTGTGTGTTCTGGTATAGGCGGACCATTGGGTCACACTGAGGTGTGTGTGTGTGTTTGTGTGTGTGTGTGCTGATACAGCCTGTGCATTAATCGCAGCCAGTTGTGTGTGTATGTGCACCTACAGGTTGCACTTTGTGTCACAGTGTTTTGTGAGTGTGTGTGATATTATATGGTATACAATGAGTCAAAGGGAGGTGTGTGTGGGGGGGTTCATGTGTCTTATAGGCTATGCATTGAGTCACACTGAGCTGTGTGTTTGAATGTCTGTATGTGTTTGTGTGTGTGTAGAGGTATAGGCTGTGTATTGACTCACAGTGAGCATTGTGTGCTTCTGTGTGTGTTTATGTCTGCTAGCTTAGCCTGTGCACTGAGTCACAGGGAGCCTTGTGTGTGTGTGTGTGTGTGTGTTGGTAAAGACTGTGCATTGGGTCACAGTGAGCTGTCTTTGTCTTTGTGTGATTGCTGGTGTAGACTGTGCATTGATTCAAGTTGAGCTGTGAGTGTGTGTGTGGTGTTGGTATGGACGGTGCACTGAGTCACACTGAGCTGTGAGTGTGTGTGTACATGCTGGTATAATCTGAGCGTTGAGTCACACTGAGGTGTGTGCTTTGTGTCTGTATGTAGTTGTATGGAATGTGCCTTGGGTCAGAATGAATTGTGTATGTGTACGTTTTTGTGTGTACTTGGTGGTGTAGAGTCTGTATTGAGTCACACTTAGCTGTGAGTGTGTGTGTGATAGGATGATAGGTATCCTATACCTGATAGGTATAGGATGTGCATTGAGTCACAAAGCCGTGTGTGTGTGTCTGTGCTGGGATAGGCTGTGCATTGATTCACAGTGAGTCTTGTTTATGTGCTAGTACAGACCGTGCATTGATTCAGTAAACCATGTGTGTGCTTTTCTGTGTTTGTCTGCTGATATAGGCTGTGAACTGAGTCACAGTGGGCCATGTGTGTTTGTGTCTGATGGTATAGGTGATTCATTGAATCACAGTGAGCCATATATGAGTGCGTGTTTGTGTGTGTGTGTGTGTTGTGCTGTAGGGTGAGCATTGAGTCACAGTGTGCCGTGTGTCTGTTGTTGTGTGTGTGTGTAGTACAGTCTGAGCATTCAGTTACAGTGCGATGTGTTGCTTGTGTTTCTGCTATTATGAAGTGTACATTGAGTCACAATGAGCCGTCTGTAATTGTGTGTGTGTGTGTGTGTGTTGGTAGAGGCTGTGAATTGAATCAGAATTAGGTGATTATGTGTGTGTGGTGGTATGAGCTTTGCATTGTGTCATGGAGGTATGTGTGTGTGTGTTGCTACAGACTTCATTGAGTAACAGTGAGCCTGGTGAGTGTCTCTGTGCTGATAGAGGCTGTGAATTGAGTCACATTTTCTTATATGTGTGTGATTGTGTGCTGATATACACTGTGCATGGAGTCATAGTGAGCAGGTCTGTGTGTGTCTGTGTGTTTGTGCAGTAGTACAGAAGGAGCATTTAATCAGTTATGTGTGTGTGTGTATGTTCGTTTGGTCTTTGCATTGAGTCACTGAGGTGTACGTGTGTGTGTGTGTGGTGCGATAGATTGTGCATTGAGTCAGAATGAGCCGTGAGTGTGTGTGTATGAGAGTGTGTGTGCTGGTGGGATTTTGTTGCACTGGGGTGTGTGTGTGTGTGTACTGCTACAGACTGCATTGAGTCACAGTGAGACGTGTTTGTGTGTGCTGGTATAGGCGATTGATTCACAGTGATCCATTTGTGTGTGTGTGTTAGTATGCGTGTGTTCTTGTTTGGGCTGTGCATTGAGTCACACTGCGATGTGTGTGTATGCTTGTGTGTGTTGGTATAGATTGTGCATAGAATCACAGTACCATATGTGTGTGTGTGTGCTGGTAAAATCTGAGCATTGAGTCACACTGTCCTGTGTGCTGTGTGTCTATGTACTTGTATGGACTGTGCATTGAGTCACAGTGAGCATGTGTGTGTGTTTGTGTGTGTGTGTGTGCTCATATTGGCTTTGAGTTGAGTCACTGAAGTGTATGTGTGTCTGTTTAGGTGGGGGGCTACAGACTGTGAATTGAGTCACACTGAGTTGTTTGTGTACATGAGTGAGTGTTGTGTATGGATTTTCATTGAGTCACTGTGTTTTGTGTGTGTGTGTGTGTTTGTAGTGCTACGGACTGCATGGGGTCACAGTGAGCTGTGTGTGTGTGTGCTTGCTGGTGTAGGCTGTGCATTGATTCAAGGTTAGCTGTCAGTGTGTGTGGTGCTGGAATGGAATGTGCACTGAGACACAGTCATCTGTGTGTGTGTGTGCATACATGTGTGCTGGAATCAGCTGTGCACTACATCACTGTGAGCCGTGTGTGTGTTTGTGTGTGTGTGCTGAAAAATCTGAGCATTGAGTCACACTGAGGTCTGTGCTGTGTGTCTGTATGTAGTGGTATGGCCTGTGCAAGGAATCAGTGAGCTGTGTGTGTGTGTGTTTGTGTATTTGGTGGTGTAGAGTCTGTATTGAGTCTCATGAAGCTGTGTGTGTGTGTGTGTGTGATGGTATAGGATGTGCATTGGGTCACAGAACCATATATATGTGTCTGAGCTGGTATAGGCAGTGCATTGACTCACAGTGAGTGTTGTGTATGTGCTACTACAGACTGTGCATTGAGTCAGTGATCAATTTTGTGTGTTTGTGTGATTGTCTGCTCATATAGGCTGTGCACTGTGTCACAGTAACCCATGTGTGTTTGTGGGAGTGTGTTTTTGAGTGATGGTATAAGTGGTTCATTGTGTCACAGTGAGCCATGTATGAGTGCATGTTTGTGTGTGTGTGTGTTCTGGTAGAGGCTAAGCATTGTGTCACAGTGTGTCATGTGTGTGTGTGGTTGTGTGTGTGTTTAGTACAGTCTGCACATTGATTTACAGTGAGATGTTTTACATGTGTTTGTGCTTGTATGAGCTATACGTTGAGTCACAATGAGCCATGCGTGTGTGTGTGTGCTGGTAGAGGCTGAGCATTGAATCACAGTTAGGAGTTTGTTTGTGTGTACTGGTATGGGTTTTGCATTGAGTCACAGAGGTATGTGTGTGTTTGTGTGTGTCTATGTGTGTATGTCTGTGTTGCCACAGACTTCATTGTGTCACAGTGAGCTTTATGAGTGTCTGTGTGCAGATACAGGCTGTGAATTGAGTCCCAGTGTGTTACGTGTGTGTGTGTGTGTGCTGGTGTAGCCTGTGCATTGAGTCACAGTGAGCTGTGTGTGTGTGTGTTTGTTGGTGTAGGCTGTGCAGTGATTCAAGGTGACCTGTGATTGTGTGTGTTGAACAGGAACGGACTGTGCACTGAGTCACAGTGAGCCATGTGTGAGTGTGTGCATGTGTGTGAGCCAGTTTAGGATGTGCACTGAGTCACGGTGAGCTGTGTGTGTTTGTGTGTGTGTTCTGGTAAAATATGAGCATTGAGTCACACTGAGGGGTGTCCTGTGTGTCTGTATGTACTGGCATGGACTGTGAATGGAATCACAGTGAGCGCTGTGTGTATTTTGTTGTATAGAGTCTTTATTGAGTCACACTAAACTCTGTGTGTGTGTGTGTGTGTGTGATGGTATAGGTGGTTCATTGAGTCAGAGTGAGCCAAGTATGAGTGTGTGTGTGTGTGTTTTTGGGTAAAAGCTGAGCATTGCATCACAGGGTGTCATGTGTGTGTCTGTTGTTGTGTGTCTGTGTAGTACAGTCTGAGCATTGAGTTACAGTGAGATGTGTTGCATGTGTTTGTGCTAGTATGAACTGTACATTGAGTCACAAAGAGCCATGTGTGTTTGTGTGTGTGTGTGTGTGCTGCTGGAGGCTGATCATTGAATCACAGTTACGTGTTTGGGTGTGTGTGCTGGTATGGGCTTTTCATTGAGTCACGGACTTGTATGTGTGTGTGTGTGCATGTGTGTGTGTTGCTAAGATTTAATTCAGTCACAGTGAGCCTTGTGAGTGTATATGTGCTGATATAGGCTGTGAATTGAGTCACAGTGTGTTATGTGTGAGTGTGTCTGTGTGTGTGCTGGTAAAGACAGTGCATTGAGTCACAATAAGTTGTGTGTGTGTTAATATTCTCATATAGACTGTGCATTGAGTAACAGTGAGCAAGTGTGTGTGAGTTTGTGGGAGTGTATGAGCACTGGTATGGGTGGAGCATTGAATCAGTTAGGTGTGTGTGTGTGTGTGCTCTTATGGGCTATCTATTGAGCTACTGAGGTGTACATGTGTTTCTGTAGTTTTACCACAGACTGTGCATTTAATCACAGTGAGCAGGGTGTGTGTGTGTATGTGAGTGTGTGTGCTGGTAGGCTTTCATTGAGTCCCTGGTGTGTGTGTGTGTGTGTGGTGCTACAGACTGCATTGAGTCACAGTGAGACGTGTGTGTGTATGATGGTATAGGCAATTGATTGAGTCACAGTGAGGCATGTGTGTGTGTTCTCATATAGGCTGTGCATTGAATCACAGTGAGCCCTGTATCTGTGAGTGTGTGTTTGTGTGTGCTAGTATAGGGTGTGTATTGAGTCACACTGAGGTGTGTGTGTGTGCGTGTGTGTTGTTATAGCTTGTGCATTGAGTCAGAGTGCCATGTCAGTGTGTGCATTCTGGTATAGACTATGCACTGAATCAGAGTGAGGGGGGTGTGTGTCTGTGTGTTCTGGTATAGGCGGACCATTGGGTCACACTGAGGTGTGTGTGTGTGTTTGTGTGTGTGTGTGCTGATACAGCCTGTGCATTAATCGCAGCCAGTTGTGTGTGTATGTGCACCTACAGGTTGCACTTTGTGTCACAGTGTTTTGTGAGTGTGTGTGATATTATATGGTATACAATGAGTCAAAGGGAGGTGTGTGGGGGGGGGTTCATGTGTCTTATAGGCTATGCATTGAGTCACACTGAGCTGTGTGTTTGAATGTCTGTATGTGTTTGTGTGTGTGTAGAGGTATAGGCTGTGTATTGACTCACAGTGAGCATTGTGTGCTTCTGTGTGTGTTTATGTCTGCTAGCTTAGCCTGTGCACTGAGTCACAGGGAGCCTTGTGTGTGTGTGTGTGTGTGTGTGTTGGTAAAGACTGTGCATTGGGTCACAGTGAGCTGTCTTTGTCTTTGTGTGATTGCTGGTGTAGACTGTGCATTGATTCAAGTTGAGCTGTGAGTGTGTGTGTGGTGTTGGTATGGACGGTGCACTGAGTCACACTGAGCTGTGAGTGTGTGTGTACATGCTGGTATAATCTGAGCGTTGAGTCACACTGAGGTGTGTGCTTTGTGTCTGTATGTAGTTGTATGGAATGTGCCTTGGGTCAGAATGAATTGTGTATGTGTACGTTTTTGTGTGTACTTGGTGGTGTAGAGTCTGTATTGAGTCACACTTAGCTGTGAGTGTGTGTGTGATAGGATGATAGGTATCCTATACCTGATAGGTATAGGATGTGCATTGAGTCACAAAGCCGTGTGTGTGTGTCTGTGCTGGGATAGGCTGTGCATTGATTCACAGTGAGTCTTGTTTATGTGCTAGTACAGACCGTGCATTGATTCAGTAAACCATGTGTGTGCTTTTCTGTGTTTGTCTGCTGATATAGGCTGTGAACTGAGTCACAGTGGGCCATGTGTGTTTGTGTCTGATGGTATAGGTGATTCATTGAATCACAGTGAGCCATATATGAGTGCGTGTTTGTGTGTGTGTGTGTGTTGTGCTGTAGGGTGAGCATTGAGTCACAGTGTGCCGTGTGTCTGTTGTTGTGTGTGTGTGTAGTACAGTCTGAGCATTCAGTTACAGTGCGATGTGTTGCTTGTGTTTCTGCTATTATGAAGTGTACATTGAGTCACAATGAGCCGTCTGTAATTGTGTGTGTGTGTGTGTGTGTTGGTAGAGGCTGTGAATTGAATCAGAATTAGGTGATTATGTGTGTGTGGTGGTATGAGCTTTGCATTGTGTCATGGAGGTATGTGTGTGTGTGTTGCTACAGACTTCATTGAGTAACAGTGAGCCTGGTGAGTGTCTCTGTGCTGATAGAGGCTGTGAATTGAGTCACATTTTCTTATATGTGTGTGATTGTGTGCTGATATGCACTGTGCATGGAGTCATAGTGAGCAGGTCTGTGTGTGTCTGTGTGTTTGTGCAGTAGTACAGAAGGAGCATTTAATCAGTTATGTGTGTGTGTGTATGTTCGTTTGGTCTTTGCATTGAGTCACTGAGGTGTACGTGTGTGTGTGTGTGGTGCGATAGATTGTGCATTGAGTCAGAATGAGCCGTGAGTGTGTGTGTATGAGAGTGTGTGTGCTGGTGGGATTTTGTTGCACTGGGGTGTGTGTGTGTGTGTACTGCTACAGACTGCATTGAGTCACAGTGAGACGTGTTTGTGTGTGCTGGTATAGGCGATTGATTCACAGTGATCCATTTGTGTGTGTGTGTTAGTATGCGTGTGTTCTTGTTTGGGCTGTGCATTGAGTCACACTGCGATGTGTGTGTATGCTTGTGTGTGTTGGTATAGATTGTGCATAGAATCACAGTACCATATGTGTGTGTGTGTGCTGGTAAAATCTGAGCATTGAGTCACACTGTCCTGTGTGCTGTGTGTCTATGTACTTGTATGGACTGTGCATTGAGTCACAGTGAGCATGTGTGTGTGTTTGTGTGTGTGTGTGTGCTCATATTGGCTTTGAGTTGAGTCACTGAAGTGTATGTGTGTCTGTTTAGGTGGGGGGCTACAGACTGTGAATTGAGTCACACTGAGTTGTTTGTGTACATGAGTGAGTGTTGTGTATGGGTTTTCATTGAGTCACTGTGTTTTGTGTGTGTGTGTGTGTTTGTAGTGCTACAGACTGCATGGGGTCACAGTGAGCTGTGTGTGTGTGTGCTTGCTGGTGTAGGCTGTGCATTGATTCAAGGTTAGCTGTCAGTGTGTGTGGTGCTGGAATGGAATGTGCACTGAGACACAGTCATCTGTGTGTGTGTGTGCATACATGTGTGCTGGAATCAGCTGTGCACTGCATCACTGTGAGCCGTGTGTGTGTTTGTGTGTGTGTGCTGAAAAGTCTGAGCATTGAGTCACACTGAGGTCTGTGCTGTGTGTCTGTATGTAGTGGTATGGCCTGTGCAAGGAATCAGTGAGCTGTGTGTGTGTGTGTTTGTGTATTTGGTGGTGTAGAGTCTGTATTGAGTCTCATGAAGCTGTGTGTGTGTGTGTGTGTGTGATGGTATAGGATGTGCATTGGGTCACAGAACCATATATATGTGTCTGAGCTGGTATAGGCAGTGCATTGACTCACAGTGAGTGTTGTGTATGTGCTACTACAGACTGTGCATTGAGTCAGTGATCAATTTTGTGTGTTTGTGTGATTGTCTGCTCATATAGGCTGTGCACTGTGTCACAGTAACCCATGTGTGTTTGTGGGAGTGTGTTTTTGAGTGATGGTATAAGTGGTTCATTGTGTCACAGTGAGCCATGTATGAGTGCATGTTTGTGTGTGTGTGTGTTCTGGTAGAGGCTAAGCATTGTGTCACAGTGTGTCGTGTGTGTGTGGTTGTGTGTGTGTTTAGTACAGTCTGCACATTGATTTACAGTGAGATGTTTTACATGTGTTTGTGCTTGTATGAGCTATACGTTGAGTCACAATGAGCCATGCGTGTGTGTGTGTGCTGGTAGAGGCTGAGCATTGAATCACAGTTAGGAGTTTGTTTGTGTGTACTGGTATGGGTTTTGCATTGAGTCACAGAGGTATGTGTGTGTTTGTGTGTGTCTATGTGTGTATGTCTGTGTTGCCACAGACTTCATTGTGTCACAGTGAGCTTTATGAGTGTCTGTGTGCAGATACAGGCTGTGAATTGAGTCCCAGTGTGTTACGTGTGTGTGTGTGTGTGCTGGTGTAGCCTGTGCATTGAGTCACAGTGAGCTGTGTGTGTGTGTGTTTGCTGGTGTAGGCTGTGCAGTGATTCAAGGTGACCTGTGATTGTGTGTGTTGAACAGGAACGGACTGTGCACTGAGTCACAGTGAGCCATGTGTGAGTGTGTGCATGTGTGTGAGCCAGTTTAGGATGTGCACTGAGTCACGGTGAGCTGTGTGTGTTTGTGTGTGTGTTCTGGTAAAATATGAGCATTGAGTCACACTGAGGGGTGTCCTGTGTGTCTGTATGTACTGGCATGGACTGTGAATGGAATCACAGTGAGCGCTGTGTGTATTTTGTTGTATAGAGTCTTTATTGAGTCACACTAAGCTCTGTGTGTGTGTGTGTGTGATGGTATAGGTGGTTCATTGAGTCAGAGTGAGCCAAGTATGAGTGTGTGTGTGTGTGTTTTGGGGTAAAAGCTGAGCATTGCATCACAGGGTGTCATGTGTGTGTCTGTTGTTGTGTGTCTTTGTAGTACAGTCTGAGCATTGAGTTACAGTGAGATGTGTTGCATGTGTTTGTGCTAGTATGAACTGTACATTGAGTCACAACGAGCCATGTGTGTTTGTGTGTGTGTGTGTGTGCTGCTGGAGGCTGATCATTGAATCACAGTTACGTGTTTGTGTGTGTGTGCTGGTATGGGCTTTTCATTGAGTCACGGACTTGTATGTGTGTGTGTGTGCATGTGTGTGTGTTGCTAAGATTTAATTCAGTCACAGTGAGCCTTGTGAGTGTATATGTGCTGATATAGGCTGTGAATTGAGTCACAGTGTGTTATGTGTGAGTGTGTCTGTGTGTGTGCTGGTAAAGACAGTGCATTGAGTCACAATAAGTTGTGTGTGTGTTAATATTCTCATATAGACTGTGCATTGAGTAACAGTGAGCAAGTGTGTGTGAGTTTGTGGGAGTGTATGAGCACTGGTATGGGTGGAGCATTGAATCAGTTAGGTGTGTGTGTGTGTGTGCTCTTATGGGCTATCTATTGAGCTACTGAGGTGTACATGTGTTTCTGTAGTTTTACCACAGACTGTGCATTTAATCACAGTGAGCAGGGTGTGTGTGTGTATGTGAGTGTGTGTGCTGGTAGGCTTTCATTGAGTCCCTGGTGTGTGTGTGTGTGTGTGGTGCTACAGACTGCATTGAGTCACAGTGAGACGTGTGTGTGTATGATGGTATAGGCAATTGATTGAGTCACAGTGAGGCATGTGTGTGTGTTCTCATATAGGCTGTGCATTGAATCACAGTGAGCCCTGTATCTGTGAGTGTGTGTTTGTGTGTGCTAGTATAGGGTGTGTATTGAGTCACACTGAGGTGTGTGTGTGTGCGTGTGTGTTGTTATAGCTTGTGCATTGAGTCAGAGTGCCATGTCAGTGTGTGCATTCTGGTATAGACTATGCACTGAATCAGAGTGAGGGGGGTGTGTGTCTGTGTGTTCTGGTATAGGCGGACCATTGGGTCACACTGAGGTGTGTGTGTGTGTTTGTGTGTGTGTGTGCTGATACAGCCTGTGCATTAATCGCAGCCAGTTGTGTGTGTATGTGCACCTACAGGTTGCACTTTGTGTCACAGTGTTTTGTGAGTGTGTGTGATATTATATGGTATACAATGAGTCAAAGGGAGGTGTGTGTGGGGGGGTTCATGTGTCTTATAGGCTATGCATTGAGTCACACTGAGCTGTGTGTTTGAATGTCTGTATGTGTTTGTGTGTGTGTAGAGGTATAGGCTGTGTATTGACTCACAGTGAGCATTGTGTGCTTCTGTGTGTGTTTATGTCTGCTAGCTTAGCCTGTGCACTGAGTCACAGGGAGCCTTGTGTGTGTGTGTGTGTGTGTGTTGGTAAAGACTGTGCATTGGGTCACAGTGAGCTGTCTTTGTCTTTGTGTGATTGCTGGTGTAGACTGTGCATTGATTCAAGTTGAGCTGTGAGTGTGTGTGTGGTGTTGGTATGGACGGTGCACTGAGTCACACTGAGCTGTGAGTGTGTGTGTACATGCTGGTATAATCTGAGCGTTGAGTCACACTGAGGTGTGTGCTTTGTGTCTGTATGTAGTTGTATGGAATGTGCCTTGGGTCAGAATGAATTGTGTATGTGTACGTTTTTGTGTGTACTTGGTGGTGTAGAGTCTGTATTGAGTCACACTTAGCTGTGAGTGTGTGTGTGATAGGATGATAGGTATCCTATACCTGATAGGTATAGGATGTGCATTGAGTCACAAAGCCGTGTGTGTGTGTCTGTGCTGGGATAGGCTGTGCATTGATTCACAGTGAGTCTTGTTTATGTGCTAGTACAGACCGTGCATTGATTCAGTAAACCATGTGTGTGCTTTTCTGTGTTTGTCTGCTGATATAGGCTGTGAACTGAGTCACAGTGGGCCATGTGTGTTTGTGTCTGATGGTATAGGTGATTCATTGAATCACAGTGAGCCATATATGAGTGCGTGTTTGTGTGTGTGTGTGTGTTGTGCTGTAGGGTGAGCATTGAGTCACAGTGTGCCGTGTGTCTGTTGTTGTGTGTGTGTGTAGTACAGTCTGAGCATTCAGTTACAGTGCGATGTGTTGCTTGTGTTTCTGCTATTATGAAGTGTACATTGAGTCACAATGAGCCGTCTGTAATTGTGTGTGTGTGTGTGTGTGTTGGTAGAGGCTGTGAATTGAATCAGAATTAGGTGATTATGTGTGTGTGGTGGTATGAGCTTTGCATTGTGTCATGGAGGTATGTGTGTGTGTGTTGCTACAGACTTCATTGAGTAACAGTGAGCCTGGTGAGTGTCTCTGTGCTGATAGAGGCTGTGAATTGAGTCACATTTTCTTATATGTGTGTGATTGTGTGCTGATATACACTGTGCATGGAGTCATAGTGAGCAGGTCTGTGTGTGTCTGTGTGTTTGTGCAGTAGTACAGAAGGAGCATTTAATCAGTTATGTGTGTGTGTGTATGTTCGTTTGGTCTTTGCATTGAGTCACTGAGGTGTACGTGTGTGTGTGTGTGGTGCGATAGATTGTGCATTGAGTCAGAATGAGCCGTGAGTGTGTGTGTATGAGAGTGTGTGTGCTGGTGGGATTTTGTTGCACTGGGGTGTGTGTGTGTGTGTACTGCTACAGACTGCATTGAGTCACAGTGAGACGTGTTTGTGTGTGCTGGTATAGGCGATTGATTCACAGTGATCCATTTGTGTGTGTGTGTTAGTATGCGTGTGTTCTTGTTTGGGCTGTGCATTGAGTCACACTGCGATGTGTGTGTATGCTTGTGTGTGTTGGTATAGATTGTGCATAGAATCACAGTACCATATGTGTGTGTGTGTGCTGGTAAAATCTGAGCATTGAGTCACACTGTCCTGTGTGCTGTGTGTCTATGTACTTGTATGGACTGTGCATTGAGTCACAGTGAGCATGTGTGTGTGTTTGTGTGTGTGTGTGTGCTCATATTGGCTTTGAGTTGAGTCACTGAAGTGTATGTGTGTCTGTTTAGGTGGGGGGCTACAGACTGTGAATTGAGTCACACTGAGTTGTTTGTGTACATGAGTGAGTGTTGTGTATGGATTTTCATTGAGTCACTGTGTTTTGTGTGTGTGTGTGTGTTTGTAGTGCTACGGACTGCATGGGGTCACAGTGAGCTGTGTGTGTGTGTGCTTGCTGGTGTAGGCTGTGCATTGATTCAAGGTTAGCTGTCAGTGTGTGTGGTGCTGGAATGGAATGTGCACTGAGACACAGTCATCTGTGTGTGTGTGTGCATACATGTGTGCTGGAATCAGCTGTGCACTACATCACTGTGAGCCGTGTGTGTGTTTGTGTGTGTGTGCTGAAAAATCTGAGCATTGAGTCACACTGAGGTCTGTGCTGTGTGTCTGTATGTAGTGGTATGGCCTGTGCAAGGAATCAGTGAGCTGTGTGTGTGTGTGTTTGTGTATTTGGTGGTGTAGAGTCTGTATTGAGTCTCATGAAGCTGTGTGTGTGTGTGTGTGTGATGGTATAGGATGTGCATTGGGTCACAGAACCATATATATGTGTCTGAGCTGGTATAGGCAGTGCATTGACTCACAGTGAGTGTTGTGTATGTGCTACTACAGACTGTGCATTGAGTCAGTGATCAATTTTGTGTGTTTGTGTGATTGTCTGCTCATATAGGCTGTGCACTGTGTCACAGTAACCCATGTGTGTTTGTGGGAGTGTGTTTTTGAGTGATGGTATAAGTGGTTCATTGTGTCACAGTGAGCCATGTATGAGTGCATGTTTGTGTGTGTGTGTGTTCTGGTAGAGGCTAAGCATTGTGTCACAGTGTGTCATGTGTGTGTGTGGTTGTGTGTGTGTTTAGTACAGTCTGCACATTGATTTACAGTGAGATGTTTTACATGTGTTTGTGCTTGTATGAGCTATACGTTGAGTCACAATGAGCCATGCGTGTGTGTGTGTGCTGGTAGAGGCTGAGCATTGAATCACAGTTAGGAGTTTGTTTGTGTGTACTGGTATGGGTTTTGCATTGAGTCACAGAGGTATGTGTGTGTTTGTGTGTGTCTATGTGTGTATGTCTGTGTTGCCACAGACTTCATTGTGTCACAGTGAGCTTTATGAGTGTCTGTGTGCAGATACAGGCTGTGAATTGAGTCCCAGTGTGTTACGTGTGTGTGTGTGTGTGCTGGTGTAGCCTGTGCATTGAGTCACAGTGAGCTGTGTGTGTGTGTGTTTGTTGGTGTAGGCTGTGCAGTGATTCAAGGTGACCTGTGATTGTGTGTGTTGAACAGGAACGGACTGTGCACTGAGTCACAGTGAGCCATGTGTGAGTGTGTGCATGTGTGTGAGCCAGTTTAGGATGTGCACTGAGTCACGGTGAGCTGTGTGTGTTTGTGTGTGTGTTCTGGTAAAATATGAGCATTGAGTCACACTGAGGGGTGTCCTGTGTGTCTGTATGTACTGGCATGGACTGTGAATGGAATCACAGTGAGCGCTGTGTGTGTGTATTTTGTTGTATAGAGTCTTTATTGAGTCACACTAAGCTGTGTGTGTGTGTGTGTGTGTGTGTGATGGTATAGGTGGTTCATTGAGTCAGAGTGAGCCAAGTATGAGTGTGTGTGTGTGTTTTTGGGTAAAAGCTGAGCATTGCATCACAGCGTGTCATGTGTGTGTCTGTTGTTGTGTGTCTGTGTAGTACAGTCTGAGCATTGAGTTACAGTGAGATGTGTTGCATGTGTTTGTGCTAGTATGAACTGCACATTGAGTCACAACGAGCCATGTGTGTTTGTGTGTGTGTGTGTGTGCTGCTGGAGGCTGATCATTGAATCACAGTTACGTGTTTGGGTGTGTGTGCTGGTATGGGCTTTTCATTGAGTCACGGACTTGTATGTGTGTGTGTGTGCATGTGTGTGTGTTGCTAAGATTTACTTCAGTCACAGTGAGCCTTGTGAGTGTATAGGCTGTGAATTGAGTCACAGTGTGTTATGTGTGAGTGTGTCTGTGTGTGTGCTGGTAAAGACAGTGCATTGAGTCACAATAAGTTGTGTGTGTGTTAATATTCTCATATAGACTGTGCATTGAGTAACAGTGAGCAAGTGTGTGTGAGTTTGTGGGAGTGTATGAGCACTGGTATGGGTGGAGCATTGAATCAGTTAGGTGTGTGTGTGTCTGTGCTCCTATGGGCTATCTATTGAGCTACTGAGGTGTACATGTGTTTCTGTAGTTTTACCACAGACTGCATTTAATCACAGTGAGCAGGGTGTGTGTGTGTATGTGAGTGTGTGTGCTGGTAGGCTTTCTTTGAGTCCCTGGTGTGTGTGTGTGTGTGTGGTGCTACAGACTGCATTGAGTCACAGTGAGACGTGTGTGTGTATGATGGTATAGGCAATTGATTGAGTCACAGTGAGGCATGTGTGTGTGTTCTCATATAGGCTGTGCATTGAATCACAGTGAGCCCTGTATCTGTGAGTGTGTGTTTGTGTGTGCTAGTATAGGGTGTGTATTGAGTCACACTGAGGTGTGTGTGTGTGCATGTGTGTTGTTATAGCTTGTGCATTGAGTCAGAGTGCCATGTCAGTGTGTGCATTCTGGTATAGACTATGCACTGAATCAGAGTGAGGGGGGTGTGTGTCTGTGTGTTCTGGTATAGGCGGACCATTGGGTCACACTGAGGTGTGTGTGTGTGTGTTTGTGTGTGTGTGTGCTGATACAGCCTGTGCATTAATCGCAGCCAGTTGTGTGTGTATGTGCACCTACAGGTTGCACTTTGTGTCACAGTGTTTTGTGAGTGTGTGTGATATTATATGGTATACAATGAGTCAAAGGGAGGTGTGTGTGGGGGGGTTCATGTGTCTTATAGGCTATGCATTGAGTCACACTGAGCTGTGTGTTTGAATGTCTGTATGTGTTTGTGTGTGTGTAGAGGTATAGGCTGTGTATTGACTCACAGTGAGCATTGTGTGCTTCTGTGTGTGTTTATGTCTGCTAGCTTAGCCTGTGCACTGAGTCACAGGGAGCCTTGTGTGTGTGTGTGTGTGTGTGTGTTGGTAAAGACTGTGCATTGGGTCACAGTGAGCTGTCTTTGTCTTTGTGTGATTGCTGGTGTAGACTGTGCATTGATTCAAGTTGAGCTGTGAGTGTGTGTGTGGTGTTGGTATGGACGGTGCACTGAGTCACACTGAGCTGTGAGTGTGTGTGTACATGCTGGTATAATCTGAGCGTTGAGTCACACTGAGGTGTGTGCTTTGTGTCTGTATGTAGTTGTATGGAATGTGCCTTGGGTCAGAATGAATTGTGTATGTGTACGTTTTTGTGTGTACTTGGTGGTGTAGAGTCTGTATTGAGTCACACTTAGCTGTGAGTGTGTGTGTGATAGGATGATAGGTATCCTATACCTGATAGGTATAGGATGTGCATTGAGTCACAAAGCCGTGTGTGTGTGTCTGTGCTGGGATAGGCTGTGCATTGATTCACAGTGAGTCTTGTTTATGTGCTAGTACAGACCGTGCATTGATTCAGTAAACCATGTGTGTGCTTTTCTGTGTTTGTCTGCTGATATAGGCTGTGAACTGAGTCACAGTGGGCCATGTGTGTTTGTGTCTGATGGTATAGGTGATTCATTGAATCACAGTGAGCCATATATGAGTGCGTGTTTGTGTGTGTGTGTGTGTTGTGCTGTAGGGTGAGCATTGAGTCACAGTGTGCCGTGTGTCTGTTGTTGTGTGTGTGTGTAGTACAGTCTGAGCATTCAGTTACAGTGCGATGTGTTCCTTGTGTTTCTGCTATTATGAAGTGTACATTGAGTCACAATGAGCCCTCTGTAATTGTGTGTGTGTGTGTGTGTGTTGGTAGAGGCTGTGAATTGAATCAGAATTAGGTGATTATGTGTGTGTGGTGGTATGAGCTTTGCATTGTGTCATGGAGGTATGTGTGTGTGTGTTGCTACAGACTTCATTGAGTCACAGTGAGCCTGGTGAGTGTCTCTGTGCTGATAGAGGCTGTGAATTGAGTCACATTTTCTTATATGTGTGTGATTGTGTGCTGATATACACTGTGCATGGAGTCATAGTGAGCAGGTCTGTGTGTGTCTGTGTGTTTGTGCAGTAGTACAGAAGGAGCATTTAATCAGTTATGTGTGTGTGTGTATGTTCGTTTGGTCTTTGCATTGAGTCACTGAGGTGTACGTGTGTGTGTGTGGTGCGATAGATTGTGCATTGAGTCAGAATGAGCCATGAGTGTGTGTGTATGAGAGTGTGTGTGCTGGTGGGATTTTGTTGCACTGGGGTGTGTGTGTGTGTGTACTGCTACAGACTGCATTGAGTCACAGTGAGACGTGTTTGTGTGTGCTGGTATAGGCGATTGATTCACAGTGATCCATTTGTGTGTGTGTGTTAGTATGCGTGTGTTCTTGTTTGGGCTGTGCATTGAGTCACACTGCGATGTGTGTGTATGCTTGTGTGTGTTGGTATAGATTGTGCATAGAATCACAGTACCATATGTGTGTGTGTGTGCTGGTAAAATCTGAGCATTGAGTCACACTGTCCTGTGTGCTGTGTGTCTATGTACTTGTATGGACTGTGCATTGAGTCACAGTGAGCATGTGTGTGTGTTTGTGTGTGTGTGTGTGCTCATATTGGCTTTGAGTTGAGTCACTGAAGTGTATGTGTGTCTGTTTAGGTGGGGGGCTACAGACTGTGAATTGAGTCACACTGAGTTGTTTGTGTACATGAGTGAGTGTTGTGTATGGGTTTTCATTGAGTCACTGTGTTTTGTGTGTGTGTGTGTGTTTGTAGTGCTACAGACTGCATGGGGTCACAGTGAGCTGTGTGTGTGTGTGCTTGCTGGTGTAGGCTGTGCATTGATTCAAGGTTAGCTGTCAGTGTGTGTGGTGCTGGAATGGAATGTGCACTGAGACACAGTCATCTGTGTGTGTGTGTGCATACATGTGTGCTGGAATCAGCTGTGCACTGCATCACTGTGAGCCATGTGTGTGTTTGTGTGTGTGTGCTGAAAAGTCTGAGCATTGAGTCACACTGAGGTCTGTGCTGTGTGTCTGTATGTAGTGGTATGGCCTGTGCAAGGAATCAGTGAGCTGTGTGTGTGTGTGTTTGTGTATTTGGTGGTGTAGAGTCTGTATTGAGTCTCATGAAGCTGTGTGTGTGTGTGTGTGTGTGATGGTATAGGATGTGCATTGGGTCACAGAACCATATATATGTGTCTGAGCTGGTATAGGCAGTGCATTGACTCACAGTGAGTGTTGTGTATGTGCTACTACAGACTGTGCATTGAGTCAGTGATCAATTTTGTGTGTTTGTGTGATTGTCTGCTCATATAGGCTGTGCACTGTGTCACAGTAACCCATGTGTGTTTGTGGGAGTGTGTTTTTGAGTGATGGTATAAGTGGTTCATTGTGTCACAGTGAGCCATGTATGAGTGCATGTTTGTGTGTGTGTGTGTTCTGGTAGAGGCTAAGCATTGTGTCACAGTGTGTCGTGTGTGTGTGGTTGTGTGTGTGTTTAGTACAGTCTGCACATTGATTTACAGTGAGATGTTTTACATGTGTTTGTGCTTGTATGAGCTATACGTTGAGTCACAATGAGCCATGCGTGTGTGTGTGTGCTGGTAGAGGCTGAGCATTGAATCACAGTTAGGAGTTTGTTTGTGTGTACTGGTATGGGTTTTGCATTGAGTCACAGAGGTATGTGTGTGTTTGTGTGTGTCTATGTGTGTATGTCTGTGTTGCCACAGACTTCATTGTGTCACAGTGAGCTTTATGAGTGTCTGTGTGCAGATACAGGCTGTGAATTGAGTCCCAGTGTGTTACGTGTGTGTGTGTGTGTGCTGGTGTAGCCTGTGCATTGAGTCACAGTGAGCTGTGTGTGTGTGTGTTTGTTGGTGTAGGCTGTGCAGTGATTCAAGGTGACCTGTGATTGTGTGTGTTGAACAGGAACGGACTGTGCACTGAGTCACAGTGAGCCATGTGTGAGTGTGTGCATGTGTGTGAGCCAGTTTAGGATGTGCACTGAGTCACGGTGAGCTGTGTGTGTTTGTGTGTGTGTTCTGGTAAAATATGAGCATTGAGTCACACTGAGGGGTGTCCTGTGTGTCTGTATGTACTGGCATGGACTGTGAATGGAATCACAGTGAGCGCTGTGTGTATTTTGTTGTATAGAGTCTTTATTGAGTCACACTAAGCTCTGTGTGTGTGTGTGTGTGTGATGGTATAGGTGGTTCATTGAGTCAGAGTGAGCCAAGTATGAGTGTGTGTGTGTGTGTTTTGGGGTAAAAGCTGAGCATTGCATCACAGGGTGTCATGTGTGTGTCTGTTGTTGTGTGTCTTTGTAGTACAGTCTGAGCATTGAGTTACAGTGAGATGTGTTGCATGTGTTTGTGCTAGTATGAACTGTACATTGAGTCACAACGAGCCATGTGTGTTTGTGTGTGTGTGTGTGTGTGCTGCTGGAGGCTGATCATTGAATCACAGTTACGTGTTTGGGTGTGTGTGCTGGTATGGGCTTTTCATTGAGTCACGGACTTGTATGTGTGTGTGTGTGCATGTGTGTGTGTTGCTAAGATTTAATTCAGTCACAGTGAGCCTTGTGAGTGTATATGTGCTGATATAGGCTGTGAATTGAGTCACAGTGTGTTATGTGTGAGTGTGTCTGTGTGTGTGCTGGTAAAGACAGTGCATTGAGTCACAATAAGTTGTGTGTGTGTTAATATTCTCATATAGACTGTGCATTGAGTAACAGTGAGCAAGTGTGTGTGAGTTTGTGGGAGTGTATGAGCACTGGTATGGGTGGAGCATTGAATCAGTTAGGTGTGTGTGTGTGTGTGCTCTTATGGGCTATCTATTGAGCTACTGAGGTGTACATGTGTTTCTGTAGTTTTACCACAGACTGTGCATTTAATCACAGTGAGCAGGGTGTGTGTGTGTATGTGAGTGTGTGTGCTGGTAGGCTTTCATTGAGTCCCTGGTGTGTGTGTGTGTGTGTGGTGCTACAGACTGCATTGAGTCACAGTGAGACGTGTGTGTGTATGATGGTATAGGCAATTGATTGAGTCACAGTGAGGCATGTGTGTGTGTTCTCATATAGGCTGTGCATTGAATCACAGTGAGCCCTGTATCTGTGAGTGTGTGTTTGTGTGTGCTAGTATAGGGTGTGTATTGAGTCACACTGAGGTGTGTGTGTGTGCGTGTGTGTTGTTATAGCTTGTGCATTGAGTCAGAGTGCCATGTCAGTGTGTGCATTCTGGTATAGACTATGCACTGAATCAGAGTGAGGGGGGTGTGTGTCTGTGTGTTCTGGTATAGGCGGACCATTGGGTCACACTGAGGTGTGTGTGTGTGTTTGTGTGTGTGTGTGCTGATACAGCCTGTGCATTAATCGCAGCCAGTTGTGTGTGTATGTGCACCTACAGGTTGCACTTTGTGTCACAGTGTTTTGTGAGTGTGTGTGATATTATATGGTATACAATGAGTCAAAGGGAGGTGTGTGTGGGGGGGTTCATGTGTCTTATAGGCTATGCATTGAGTCACACTGAGCTGTGTGTTTGAATGTCTGTATGTGTTTGTGTGTGTGTAGAGGTATAGGCTGTGTATTGACTCACAGTGAGCATTGTGTGCTTCTGTGTGTGTTTATGTCTGCTAGCTTAGCCTGTGCACTGAGTCACAGGGAGCCTTGTGTGTGTGTGTGTGTGTGTGTTGGTAAAGACTGTGCATTGGGTCACAGTGAGCTGTCTTTGTCTTTGTGTGATTGCTGGTGTAGACTGTGCATTGATTCAAGTTGAGCTGTGAGTGTGTGTGTGGTGTTGGTATGGACGGTGCACTGAGTCACACTGAGCTGTGAGTGTGTGTGTACATGCTGGTATAATCTGAGCGTTGAGTCACACTGAGGTGTGTGCTTTGTGTCTGTATGTAGTTGTATGGAATGTGCCTTGGGTCAGAATGAATTGTGTATGTGTACGTTTTTGTGTGTACTTGGTGGTGTAGAGTCTGTATTGAGTCACACTTAGCTGTGAGTGTGTGTGTGATAGGATGATAGGTATCCTATACCTGATAGGTATAGGATGTGCATTGAGTCACAAAGCCGTGTGTGTGTGTCTGTGCTGGGATAGGCTGTGCATTGATTCACAGTGAGTCTTGTTTATGTGCTAGTACAGACCGTGCATTGATTCAGTAAACCATGTGTGTGCTTTTCTGTGTTTGTCTGCTGATATAGGCTGTGAACTGAGTCACAGTGGGCCATGTGTGTTTGTGTCTGATGGTATAGGTGATTCATTGAATCACAGTGAGCCATATATGAGTGCGTGTTTGTGTGTGTGTGTGTGTTGTGCTGTAGGGTGAGCATTGAGTCACAGTGTGCCGTGTGTCTGTTGTTGTGTGTGTGTGTAGTACAGTCTGAGCATTCAGTTACAGTGCGATGTGTTGCTTGTGTTTCTGCTATTATGAAGTGTACATTGAGTCACAATGAGCCGTCTGTAATTGTGTGTGTGTGTGTGTGTGTTGGTAGAGGCTGTGAATTGAATCAGAATTAGGTGATTATGTGTGTGTGGTGGTATGAGCTTTGCATTGTGTCATGGAGGTATGTGTGTGTGTGTTGCTACAGACTTCATTGAGTAACAGTGAGCCTGGTGAGTGTCTCTGTGCTGATAGAGGCTGTGAATTGAGTCACATTTTCTTATATGTGTGTGATTGTGTGCTGATATACACTGTGCATGGAGTCATAGTGAGCAGGTCTGTGTGTGTCTGTGTGTTTGTGCAGTAGTACAGAAGGAGCATTTAATCAGTTATGTGTGTGTGTGTATGTTCGTTTGGTCTTTGCATTGAGTCACTGAGGTGTACGTGTGTGTGTGTGTGGTGCGATAGATTGTGCATTGAGTCAGAATGAGCCGTGAGTGTGTGTGTATGAGAGTGTGTGTGCTGGTGGGATTTTGTTGCACTGGGGTGTGTGTGTGTGTGTACTGCTACAGACTGCATTGAGTCACAGTGAGACGTGTTTGTGTGTGCTGGTATAGGCGATTGATTCACAGTGATCCATTTGTGTGTGTGTGTTAGTATGCGTGTGTTCTTGTTTGGGCTGTGCATTGAGTCACACTGCGATGTGTGTGTATGCTTGTGTGTGTTGGTATAGATTGTGCATAGAATCACAGTACCATATGTGTGTGTGTGTGCTGGTAAAATCTGAGCATTGAGTCACACTGTCCTGTGTGCTGTGTGTCTATGTACTTGTATGGACTGTGCATTGAGTCACAGTGAGCATGTGTGTGTGTTTGTGTGTGTGTGTGTGCTCATATTGGCTTTGAGTTGAGTCACTGAAGTGTATGTGTGTCTGTTTAGGTGGGGGGCTACAGACTGTGAATTGAGTCACACTGAGTTGTTTGTGTACATGAGTGAGTGTTGTGTATGGGTTTTCATTGAGTCACTGTGTTTTGTGTGTGTGTGTGTGTTTGTAGTGCTACGGACTGCATGGGGTCACAGTGAGCTGTGTGTGTGTGTGCTTGCTGGTGTAGGCTGTGCATTGATTCAAGGTTAGCTGTCAGTGTGTGTGGTGCTGGAATGGAATGTGCACTGAGACACAGTCATCTGTGTGTGTGTGTGCATACATGTGTGCTGGAATCAGCTGTGCACTACATCACTGTGAGCCGTGTGTGTGTTTGTGTGTGTGTGCTGAAAAATCTGAGCATTGAGTCACACTGAGGTCTGTGCTGTGTGTCTGTATGTAGTGGTATGGCCTGTGCAAGGAATCAGTGAGCTGTGTGTGTGTGTGTTTGTGTATTTGGTGGTGTAGAGTCTGTATTGAGTCTCATGAAGCTGTGTGTGTGTGTGTGTGTGATGGTATAGGATGTGCATTGGGTCACAGAACCATATATATGTGTCTGAGCTGGTATAGGCAGTGCATTGACTCACAGTGAGTGTTGTGTATGTGCTACTACAGACTGTGCATTGAGTCAGTGATCAATTTTGTGTGTTTGTGTGATTGTCTGCTCATATAGGCTGTGCACTGTGTCACAGTAACCCATGTGTGTTTGTGGGAGTGTGTTTTTGAGTGATGGTATAAGTGGTTCATTGTGTCACAGTGAGCCATGTATGAGTGCATGTTTGTGTGTGTGTGTGTTCTGGTAGAGGCTAAGCATTGTGTCACAGTGTGTCATGTGTGTGTGTGGTTGTGTGTGTGTTTAGTACAGTCTGCACATTGATTTACAGTGAGATGTTTTACATGTGTTTGTGCTTGTATGAGCTATACGTTGAGTCACAATGAGCCATGCGTGTGTGTGTGTGCTGGTAGAGGCTGAGCATTGAATCACAGTTAGGAGTTTGTTTGTGTGTACTGGTATGGGTTTTGCATTGAGTCACAGAGGTATGTGTGTGTTTGTGTGTGTCTATGTGTGTATGTCTGTGTTGCCACAGACTTCATTGTGTCACAGTGAGCTTTATGAGTGTCTGTGTGCAGATACAGGCTGTGAATTGAGTCCCAGTGTGTTACGTGTGTGTGTGTGTGTGTGCTGGTATAGCCTGTGCATTGAGTCACAGTGAGCTGTGTGTGTGTGTGTTTGTTGGTGTAGGCTGTGCAGTGATTCAAGGTGACCTGTGATTGTGTGTGTTGAACAGGAACGGACTGTGCACTGAGTCACAGTGAGCCATGTGTGAGTGTGTGCATGTGTGTGAGCCAGTTTAGGATGTGCACTGAGTCACGGTGAGCTGTGTGTGTTTGTGTGTGTGTTCTGGTAAAATATGAGCATTGAGTCACACTGAGGGGTGTCCTGTGTGTCTGTATGTACTGGCATGGACTGTGAATGGAATCACAGTGAGCGCTGTGTGTGTGTATTTTGTTGTATAGAGTCTTTATTGAGTCACACTAAGCTGTGTGTGTGTATGTGTGTGTGTGTGATGGTATAGGTGGTTTATTGAGTCAGAGTGAGCCAAGTATGAGTGTGTGTGTGTGTTTTTGGGTAAAAGCTGAGCATTGCATCACAGGGTGTCATGTGTGTGTCTGTTGTTGTGTGTCTGTGTAGTACAGTCTGAGCATTGAGTTACAGTGAGATGTGTTGCATGTGTTTGTGCTAGTATGAACTGCACATTGAGTCACAACGAGCCATGTGTGTTTGTGTGTGTGTGTGTGTGCTGCTGGAGGCTGATCATTGAATCACAGTTACGTGTTTGGGTGTGTGTGCTGGTATGGGCTTTTCATTGAGTCACGGACTTGTATGTGTGTGTGTGTGCATGTGTGTGTGTTGCTAAGATTTACTTCAGTCACAGTGAGCCTTGTGAGTGTATAGGCTGTGAATTGAGTCACAGTGTGTTATGTGTGAGTGTGTCTGTGTGTGTGCTGGTAAAGACAGTGCATTGAGTCACAATAAGTTGTGTGTGTGTTAATATTCTCATATAGACTGTGCATTGAGTAACAGTGAGCAAGTGTGTGTGAGTTTGTGGGAGTGTATGAGCACTGGTATGGGTGGAGCATTGAATCAGTTAGGTGTGTGTGTGTCTGTGCTCCTATGGGCTATCTATTGAGCTACTGAGGTGTACATGTGTTTCTGTAGTTTTACCACAGACTGCATTTAATCACAGTGAGCAGGGTGTGTGTGTGTATGTGAGTGTGTGTGCTGGTAGGCTTTCTTTGAGTCCCTGGTGTGTGTGTGTGTGTGTGGTGCTACAGACTGCATTGAGTCACAGTGAGACGTGTGTGTGTATGATGGTATAGGCAATTGATTGAGTCACAGTGAGGCATGTGTGTGTGTTCTCATATAGGCTGTGCATTGAATCACAGTGAGCCCTGTATCTGTGAGTGTGTGTTTGTGTGTGCTAGTATAGGGTGTGTATTGAGTCACACTGAGGTGTGTGTGTGTGTGTGTGTTGTTATAGCTTGTGCATTGAGTCAGAGTGCCATGTCAGTGTGTGCATTCTGGTATAGACTATGCACTGAATCAGAGTGAGGGGGGTGTGTGTCTGTGTGTTCTGGTATAGGCGGACCATTGGGTCACACTGAGGTGTGTGTGTGTGTGTTTGTGTGTGTGTGTGCTGATACAGCCTGTGCATTAATCGCAGCCAGTTGTGTGTGTATGTGCACCTACAGGTTGCACTTTGTGTCACAGTGTTTTGTGAGTGTGTGTGATATTATATGGTATACAATGAGTCAAAGGGAGGTGTGTGTGGGGGGGTTCATGTGTCTTATAGGCTATGCATTGAGTCACACTGAGCTGTGTGTTTGAATGTCTGTATGTGTTTGTGTGTGTGTAGAGGTATAGGCTGTGTATTGACTCACAGTGAGCATTGTGTGCTTCTGTGTGTGTTTATGTCTGCTAGCTTAGCCTGTGCACTGAGTCACAGGGAGCCTTGTGTGTGTGTGTGTGTGTGTTGGTAAAGACTGTGCATTGGGTCACAGTGAGCTGTCTTTGTCTTTGTGTGATTGCTGGTGTAGACTGTGCATTGATTCAAGTTGAGCTGTGAGTGTGTGTGTGGTGTTGGTATGGACGGTGCACTGAGTCACACTGAGCTGTGAGTGTGTGTGTACATGCTGGTATAATCTGAGCGTTGAGTCACACTGAGGTGTGTGCTTTGTGTCTGTATGTAGTTGTATGGAATGTGCCTTGGGTCAGAATGAATTGTGTATGTGTACGTTTTTGTGTGTACTTGGTGGTATAGAGTCTGTATTGAGTCACACGTAGCTGTGAGTGTGTGTGTGATAGGATGATAGGTATCCTATACCTGATAGGTATAGGATGTGCATTGAGTCACAAAGCCGTGTGTGTGTGTCTGTGCTGGGATAGGCTGTGCATTGATTCACAGTGAGTCTTGTTTATGTGCTAGTACAGACTGTGCATTGATTCAGTAAACCATGTGTGTGCTTTTCTGTGTTTGTCTGCTGATATAGGCTGTGAACTGAGTCACAGTGGGCCATGTGTGTTTGTGTCTGATGGTATAGGTGATTCATTGAATCACAGTGAGCCATATATGAGTGCGTGTTTGTGTGTGTGTGTGTGTTGTGCTGTAGGGTGAGCATTGAGTCACAGTGTGCCGTGTGTCTGTTGTTGTGTGTGTGTGTAGTACAGTCTGAGCATTCAGTTACAGTGCGATGTGTTCCTTGTGTTTCTGCTATTATGAAGTGTACATTGAGTCACAATGAGCCGTCTGTAATTGTGTGTGTGTGTGTGTGTGTTGGTAGAGGCTGTGAATTGAATCAGAATTAGGTGATTATGTGTGTGTGGTGGTATGAGCTTTGCATTGTGTCATGGAGGTATGTGTGTGTGTGTTGCTACAGACTTCATTGAGTAACAGTGAGCCTGGTGAGTGTCTCTGTGCTGATAGAGGCTGTGAATTGAGTCACATTTTCTTATATGTGTGTGATTGTGTGCTGATATACACTGTGCATGGAGTCATAGTGAGCAGGTCTGTGTGTGTCTGTGTGTTTGTGCAGTAGTACAGAAGGAGCATTTAATCAGTTATGTGTGTGTGTGTATGTTCGTTTGGTCTTTGCATTGAGTCACTGAGGTGTACGTGTGTGTGTGTGTGGTGCGATAGATTGTGCATTGAGTCAGAATGAGCCGTGAGTGTGTGTGTATGAGAGTGTGTGTGCTGGTGGGATTTTGTTGCACTGGGGTGTGTGTGTGTGTGTACTGCTACAGACTGCATTGAGTCACAGTGAGACGTGTTTGTGTGTGCTGGTATAGGCGATTGATTCACAGTGATCCATTTGTGTGTGTGTGTTAGTATGCGTGTGTTCTTGTTTGGGCTGTGCATTGAGTCACACTGCGATGTGTGTGTATGCTTGTGTGTGTTGGTATAGATTGTGCATAGAATCACAATACCATATGTGTGTGTGTGTGCTGGTAAAATCTGAGCATTGAGTCACACTGTCCTGTGTGCTGTGTGTCTATGTACTTGTATGGACTGTGCATTGAGTCACAGTGAGCATGTGTGTGTGTTTGTGTGTGTGTGTGTGCTCATATTGGCTTTGAGTTGAGTCACTGAAGTGTATGTGTGTCTGTTTAGGTGGGGGGCTACAGACTGTGAATTGAGTCACACTGATTTGTTTGTGTACATGAGTGAGTGTTGTGTATGGGTTTTCATTGAGTCACTGGGTTTTGTGTGTGTGTGTGTTTGTAGTGCTACGGACTGCATTGGGTCACAGTGAGCTGTGTGTGTGTGTGCTTGCTGGTGTAGGCTGTGCATTGATTCAAGGTTAGCTGTCAGTGTGTGTGGTGCTGGAATGGAATGTGCACTGAGACACAGTCATCTGTGTGTGTGTGTGCATACATGTGTGCTGGAATCAGCTGTGCACTGCATCACGGTGAGCCATGTGTGTGTTTGTGTGTGTGTGCTGGAAAATCTGAGCATTGAGTTACACTGAGTTCTGTGCTGTGTGTCTGTATGTAGTGGTATGGCCTGTGCAAGGAATCAGTGAGCTGTGTGTGTGTGTGTTTGTGTATTTGGTGGTGTAGAGTCTGTATTGTCTCATGAAGCTGTGTGTGTGTGTGTGTGTGTGATGGTATAGGATGTGCATTGGGTCACAGAGCCGTATATATGTGTCTGAGCTGGTATAGGCAGTGCATTGACTCACAGTGAGTGTTGTGTATGTGCTACTACAGACTGTGCATTGAGTCAGTGATCAATTTTGTGTGTTTGTGTGATTGTCTGCTCATATAGGCTGTGCACTGTGTCACAGTAACCCATGTGTGTTTGTGGGAGTGTGTTTTTGAGTGATGGTATAAGTGGTTCATTGTGTCACAGTGAGCCATGTATGAGTGCATGTTTGTGTGTGTGTGTGTGTTCTGGTAGAGGCTAAGCATTATGTCACAGTGTGCCATGTGTGTGTGTGGTTGTGTGTGTGTGTAGTACAGTCTGAACATTGATTTACAGTGAAATGTCTTGTATGTGTTTGTGCTTGTATGAACTATACGTTGAGTCACAATGAGCCATGCGTGTGTGTGTGTGCTGGTAGAGGCTGAACATTGAATCACAGTTAGGAGTTTGTTTGTGTGTACTGGTATGGGCTTTGCATTGAGTCACAGAGGTATGTGTGTGTTTGTGTGTGTCTATGTGTGTATGTCTGTGTTGCCACAGACTTCATTGTGTCACAGTGAGCTTTATGAGTGTCTGTGTGCAGATACAGGCTGTGAATTGAGTCCCAGTGTGTTACGTGTGTGTGTGTGTGTGTGCTTGTATAGCCTGTGCATTGAGTCACAGTGAGCTGTGTGTGTGTGTGTTTGCTGGTGTAGGCTGTGCAGTGATTCAAGGTGACCTGTGATTGTGTGTGTTGAACAGGAACGGACTGTGCACTGAGTCACAGTGAGCCATGTGTGAGTGTGTGCATGTGTGTGAGCCAGTTTAGGTTGTGCACTGAGTCACGGTGAGCTGTGTGTGTTTGTGTGTGTGTTCTGGTAAAATATGAGCATTGAGTCACACTGAGGGGTGTCCTGTGTGTCTGTATGTACTGGCATGGACTGTGAATGGAATCACAGTGAGCGCTGTGTGTGTGTATTTTGTTGTATAGAGTCTTTATTGAGTCACACTAAGCTGTGTGTGTGTATGTGTGTGTGTGTGATGGTATAGGTGGTTCATTGAGTCAGAGTGAGCCAAGTATGAGTGTGTGTGTGTGTTTTTGGGTAAAAGCTGAGCATTGCATCACAGGGTGTCATGTGTGTGTCTGTTGTTGTGTGTCTGTGTAGTACAGTCTGAGCATTGAGTTACAGTGAGATGTGTTGCATGTGTTTGTGCTAGTATGAACTGCACATTGAGTCACAACGAGCCATGTGTGTTTGTGTGTGTGTGTGTGTGCTGCTGGAGGCTGATCATTGAATCACAGTTACGTGTTTGTGTGTGTGTGCTGGTATGGGCTTTTCATTGAGTCACGGACTTGTATGTGTGTGTGTGTGCATGTGTGTGTGTTGCTAAGATTTACTTCAGTCACAGTGAGCCTTGTGAGTGTATAGGCTGTGAATTGAGTCACAGTGTGTTATGTGTGAGTGTGTCTGTGTGTGTGCTGGTAAAGACAGTGCATTGAGTCACAATAAGTTGTGTGTGTGTTAATATTCTCATATAGACTGTGCATTGAGTAACAGTGAGCAAGTGTGTGTGAGTTTGTGGGAGTGTATGAGCACTGGTATGGGTGGAGCCTTGAATCAGTAAGGTGTGTGTGTGTGTATTCGTTTGGTCTTTGCATTGAGTCACTAAGGTGTATATGTGTGTGTGTGTGGTGTTATAGACTGTGCATTGAGTCAGAGTGAGCCGTGAGTGTGTGTGTACGGGAGTGTGTGTGCTGGTGGGCTTTTGTTGATGCACTGGTGTGTGTGCATGTGTGTCTGTTGTGCTACAGACTGCATTGAGTCACAGTGAGACATGTTTGTGGGTGCTGGTATAGGCGATTGATTGAGTCACAGTGATCCATTTGTGTGTGCGTGTTAGTATGCGTGTGTTCTTGTTTAGGCTGTGCATTGAGTCACACTGAGGTGTGTGTGTATCCTTGAGTGTGTTGGTATAGATTGTGCATAGAATCACAGTACCATATGTGTGTGTGTGTGCTGGTAAAATCTGAGCATTGAGTCACACTGTCGTGTGTGGTGTGTGTCTGTATGTACTTGTATGGACTGTACATTGAGTCACAGTGAGCATGTGTGTGTGTGTGTGTGTGTGCACTGGTATGCCTTGAACACTGAATCAGCTAGCTGTGTGTGTGTGCTCATATTGGCTTTGAGTTGAGTCACTGATGTCTATGTGTGTCTGTGTAGGAGGGGGGCTACAGACTATGCATTTAGTCACACTGACACGTTTGTGTACGTGAGTGTGTGTTGTGGTATGTGATTTCATTGAGTCACTGGAGTTTGTGTGTGTGTGTGGTGTTACAGACTGCATTGAGTCACAGTGAGGCGTGTGTGTGTATGATGGCATAGGCAATTGATTGAGTCACAGTGAGGCATGTGTGTGTGTTCTCATATAGGCTGTGCATTGAATCACAGTGAGACATGTATCTGTGAGTGTGTGTTTGTGTGTGCTAGTATATGGTGTGTATTGAGTCACACTGAGGTGTGTGTGTGTGTGTATGTGTTGTTATAGATTGTGCATTGAGTCAGAGTGCCGTGTCAGTGTGTGCATGCTGGTATAGACTATGCACTGAATCAGGGTGAGGGGTGTGTGTGTCTGTGTGTTCTGGTATAGGCGGACCATTGAGTCACACTGAGGTGTGTGTGTGTGTCTGTGTGTGTGTGTGTGTGTGCTGGTACAGCCTGTACATTAATCACAGTCAGTTGTGTGTGTATGTTCACCTACAAGTTGCACTTTGTGTCACAGTGTGTCTGTGTGTGATATTATACGGTATACACTGAGTCAAAGGGAGCTGTGTGGGGGGGCTGATGTGCTCTTATAGACTTTGCATTGAGTCACACTGAGTTGTGTGTTTGAAAGTCTGTCTGTGTGTGTGTGTGTGTGTGTAGTGGTAAACGCTGTGTACTGACTCACAGTGAGCATTGTGTGCTTCTGTGTGTGTGTATGTCTGCTAGCTTAGACTGTGCACAGTGTCTCAGGGAGCCTTGTGTGTGTGTGTGTGTGTGTGTGTGTTGGTAAAGACTGTGCATTGGGTCGCAGTGAGCTGTCTTTGTCTGTGTGTGTGACTGCTGGTGTAGGCTGTGCATTGATTCAAGTTGAGCTGTGAGGGTGTGTGTGGTGTTGATATGGACGGTGCACTGTGTCACACTGAGTTGCGTGTGTGTGTTTGTATAATCTGAGCGTTGAGTCACACTGAGGTTTGTGCTTCGTGTCTGAAGGTAGTTGTATGGAATGTGCCTTGGGTCACAATGAATTGTGTATGTGTACGGTTTTGTGTGTACTTGGTGGTGTAGAGTCTGTATTGAGTCACACTAAGTTGTGAGTGTGTGTGTGTGATGGTATAGGATGTGCATTGAGTCACAAAGCCGTGTGTGTGTGTCTGTGCTGGTATAGGCTGTGCATTGATTCACAGTGAGCCTTGTGTATGAGCTAGTACGGATTGTGCATTAGTCAGTGAAACACGTGTGTGTTTTTCTGTGTTTGTCTGGCTGTGAACTGAGTCACAGTGGGCCATGTGTGTTTGTGTCTGATGGTATAGGTGATTCATTGAGTCACAGTGAGCCATGTATGAGTGCGTGTTTGTGTGTGTGTGTGTTGTGCTATAGGGTGAGCATTGAGTCACAGTGTGCTGTGTGTGTGTTGTTGTCTTTGTGTGTAGTATAGTCTGAGCATTCAGTTACAGTGTGATGTGTTGCATGTGTTTCTGCTATTATGAAGTGTACATTGAGTCACAATGAGCCCTCTGTAATTGTGTGTATATTTGTGTGTGTTGGTAGAGGCTGTGCATTGAATCAGAATTAGGTGTTTATGTGTGTGCGGTGGTATGAGCTTTGCATTGTGTCATGGAGGTGTGTGTGTGTGTCTGTGTGTGTCTGCTGCTACAGATTTCATTGAGTCACAGTGAGCCTGGTGAGTGTCTGTGTGCTGATAGAGGCTGTGAATTGAGTCACATTTTCTTATATGTGTGTGATTGTGTGCTGGTATGCACTGTGCATGGAGTCATAGTGAGCAGGTCTGTGTGTGTCTGTGTGTTTGTGCAGTAGTACAGAAGGAGCATTTAATCAGTTATGTGTGTGTGTGTATGTTCGTTTGGTCTTTGCATTGAGTCACTGAGGTGTACGTGTGTGTGTGTGTGGTGCGATAGATTGTGCATTGAGTCAGAATGAGCCGTGAGTGTGTGTGTATGAGAGTGTGTGTGCTGGTGGGATTTTGTTGCACTGGGGTGTGTGTGTGTGTGTACTGCTACAGACTGCATTGAGTCACAGTGAGACGTGTTTGTGTGTGCTGGTATAGGCGATTGATTCACAGTGATCCATTTGTGTGTGTGTGTTAGTATGTGTGTGTTTTTGTTTGGGCTGTGCATTGAATCACACTGCGATGTGTGTGTATGCTTGTGTGTTTTGGTATAGATTGTGCATAGAATCACAGTACCATATGTGTGTGTGTGTGCTGGTAAAATCTGAGCATTGAGTCACACTGTCCTGTGTGCTGTGTGTCTATGTACTTGTATGGACTGTGCATTGAGTCACAGTGAGCATGTGTGTGTGTTTGTGTGTGTGTGTGTGCTCATATTGGCTTTGAGTTGAGTCACTGAAGTGTATGTGTGTCTGTTTAGGTGGGGGGCTACAGACTGTGAATTGAGTCACACTGAGTTGTTTGTGTACATGAGTGAGTGTTGTGTATGGGTTTTCATTGAGTCACTGTGTTTTGTGTGTGTGTGTGTGTTTGTAGTGCTACGGACTGCATGGGGTCACAGTGAGCTGTGTGTGTGTGTGCTTGCTGGTGTAGGCTGTGCATTGATTCAAGGTTAGCTGTCAGTGTGTGTGGTGCTGGAATGGAATGTGCACTGAGACACAGTCATCTGTGTGTGTGTGTGCATACATGTGTGCTGGAATCAGCTGTGCACTGCATCACTGTGAGCCGTGTGTGTGTTTGTGTGTGTGTGTTGAAAAATCTGAGCATTGAGTCACACTGAGGTCTGTGCTGTGTGTCTGTATGTAGTGGTATGGCCTGTGCAAGGAATCAGTGAGCTGTGTGTGTGTGTTTGTGTATTTGGTGGTGTAGAGTCTGTATTGAGTCTCATGAAGCTGTGTGTGTGTGTGTGTGTGATGGTATAGGATGTGCATTGGGTCACAGAACCATATATATGTGTCTGAGCTGGTATAGGCAGTGCATTGACTCACAGTGAGTGTTGTGTATGTGCTACTACAGACTGTGCATTGAGTCAGTGATCAATTTTGTGTGTTTGTGTGATTGTCTGCTCATATAGGCTGTGCACTGTGTCACAGTAACCCATGTGTGTTTGTGGGAGTGTGTTTTTGAGTGATGGTATAAGTGGTTCATTGTGTCACAGTGAGCCATGTATGAGTGCATGTTTGTGTGTGTGTGTGTTCTGGTAGAGGCTAAGCATTGTGTCACAGTGTGTCGTGTGTGTGTGGTTGTGTGTGTGTTTAGTACAGTCTGCACATTGATTTACAGTGAGATGTTTTACATGTGTTTGTGCTTGTATGAGCTATACGTTGAGTCACAATGAGCCATGCGTGTGTGTGTGTGCTGGTAGAGGCTGAGCATTGAATCACAGTTAGGAGTTTGTTTGTGTGTACTGGTATGGGTTTTGCATTGAGTCACAGAGGTATGTGTGTGTTTGTGTGTGTCTATGTGTGTATGTCTGTGTTGCCACAGACTTCATTGTGTCAGAGTGAGCTTTATGAGTGTCTGTGTGCAGATACAGGCTGTGAATTGAGTCCCAGTGTGTTACGTGTGTGTGTGTGTGTGCTGGTATAGCCTGTGCATTGAGTCACAGTGAGCTCTGTGTGTGTGTGTTTGTTGGTGTAGGCTGTGCAGTGATTCAAGGTGACCTGTGATTGTGTGTGTTGAACAGGAACGGACTGTGCACTGAGTCACAGTGAGCCATGTGTGAGTGTGTGCATGTGTGTGAGCCAGTTTAGGATGTGCACTGAGTCACGGTGAGCTGTGTGTGTTTGTGTGTGTGTTCTGGTAAAATATGAGCATTGAGTCACACTGAGGGGTGTCCTGTGTGTCTGTATGTACTGGCATGGACTGTGAATGGAATCACAGTGAGCGCTGTGTGTATTTTGTTGTATAGAGTCTTTATTGAGTCACACTAAGCTCTGTGTGTGTGTGTGTGTGTGATGGTATAGGTGGTTCATTGAGTCAGAGTGAGCCAAGTATGAGTGTGTGTGTGTGTGTTTTGGGGTAAAAGCTGAGCATTGCATCACAGGGTGTCATGTGTGTGTCTGTTGTTGTGTGTCTGTGTAGTACAGTCTGAGCATTGAGTTACAGTGAGATGTGTTGCATGTGTTTGTGCTAGTATGAACTGTACATTGAGTCACAACGAGCCATGTGTGTTTGTGTGTGTGTGTGTGTGCTGCTGGAGGCTGATCATTGAGTCACAGTTACGTGTTTGTGTGTGTGTGCTGGTATGGGCTTTTCATTGAGTCACGGACTTGTATGTGTGTGTGTGTGTGCATGTGTGTGTGTTGCTAAGATTTAATTCAGTCACAGTGAGCCTTGTGAGTGTATATGTGCTGATATAGGCTGTGAATTGAGTCACAGTGTGTTATGTGTGAGTGTGTCTGTGTGTGTGCTGGTAAAGACAGTGCATTGAGTCACAATAAGTTGTGTGTGTGTTAATATTCTCATATAGACTGTGCATTGAGTAACTGAGCAAGTGTGTGTGAGTTTGTGGGAGTGTATGAGCACTGGTATGGGTGGAGCATTGAATCAGTTAGGTGTGTGTGTGTCTGTGCTCCTATGGGCTATCTAATGAGCTACTGAGGTGTACATGTGTTTCTGTAGTTTTACCACAGACTGCATTTAATCACAGTGAGCAGGGTGTGTGTGTGTATGTGAGTGTGTGTGCTGGTAGGCTTTCATTGAGTCCCTGGTGTGTGTGTGTGTGTGTGTGGTGCTACAGACTGCATTGAGTCACAGTGAGGCGTGTGTGTGTATGATGGTATAGGCAATTGATTGAGTCACAGTGAGGCATGTGTGTGTGTTCTCATATAGGCTGTGCATTGAATCACAGTGAGCCCTGTATCTGTGAGTGTGTGTTTGTGTGTGCTAGTATAGGGTGTGTATTGAGTCACACTGAGGTGTGTGTGTGTGCGTGTGTGTTGTTATAGCTTGTGCATTGAGTCAGAGTGCCATGTCAGTGTGTGCATTCTGGTATAGACTATGCACTGAATCAGAGTGAGGGGGGTGTGTGTCTGTGTGTTCTGGTATAGGCGGACCATTGGGTCACACTGAGGTGTGTGTGTGTGTGTTTGTGTGTGTGTGTGCTGATACAGCCTGTGCATTAATCGCAGCCAGTTGTGTGTGTATGTGCACCTACAGGTTGCACTTTGTGTCACAGTGTTTTGTGAGTGTGTGTGATATTATATGGTATACAATGAGTCAAAGGGAGGTGTGTGTGGGGGGGTTCATGTGTCTTATAGGCTATGCATTGAGTCACACTGAGCTGTGTGTTTGAATGTCTGTATGTGTTTGTGTGTGTGTAGAGGTATAGGCTGTGTATTGACTCACAGTGAGCATTGTGTGCTTCTGTGTGTGTTTATATCTGCTAGCTTAGCCTGTGCACTGAGTCACAGGGAGCCTTGTGGGTCTGTGTGTGTGTGTGTGGTGGTAAAGACTGTGCATTGGGTCACAGTGAGCTGTCTTTGTCTTTGTGTGATTGCTGGTGTAGACTGTGCATTGATTCAAGTTGAGCTGTGAGTGTGTGTGTGGTGTTGGTATGGACGGTGCACTGAGTCACACTGAGCTGTGAGTGTGTGTGTACATGCTGGTATAATCTGAGCGTTGAGTCACACTGAGGTGTGTGCTTTGTGTCTGTATGTAGTTGTATGGAATGTGCCTTGGGTCAGAATGAATTGTGTATGTGTACGTTTTTGTGTGTACTTGGTGGTATAGAGTCTGTATTGAGTCACACTTAGCTGTGAGTGTGTGTGTGATAGGATGATAGGTATCCTATACCTGATAGGTATAGGATGTGCATTGAGTCACAAAGCCGTGTGTGTGTGTCTGTGCTGGGATAGGCTGTGCATTGATTCACAGTGAGTCTTGTTTATGTGCTAGTACAGACCGTGCATTGATTCAGTAAACCATGTGTGTGCTTTTCTGTGTTTGTCTGCTGATATAGGCTGTGAACTGAGTCACAGTGGGCCATGTGTGTTTGTGTCTGATGGTATAGGTGATTCATTGAATCACAGTGAGCCATATATGAGTGCGTGTTTGTGTGTGTGTGTGTGTTGTGCTGTAGGGTGAGCATTGAGTCACAGTGTGCCGTGTGTCTGTTGTTGTGTGTGTGTGTAGTACAGTCTGAACATTCAGTTACAGTGCGATGTGTTGCTTGTGTTTCTGCTATTATGAAGTGTACATTGAGTCACAATGAGCCGTCTGTAATTGTGTGTGTGTGTGTGTGTTGGTAGAGGCTGTGAATTGAATCAGAATTAGGTGATTATGTGTGTGTGGTGGTATGAGCTTTGCATTGTGTCATGGAGGTATGTGTGTGTGTGTTGCTACAGACTTCATTGAGTAACAGTGAGCCTGGTGAGTGTCTCTGTTTTGATAGAGGCTGTGAATTGAGTCACAGTTTCTTATGTGTGTGTGATTGTGTGCTGGTATACACTGTGCATTGAGTCATAGTGAGCAGGTCTGTGTGTGTCTTTGTTTTTCTGCAGTAGTACGGGTGGAGCCTTTAATCAGTTATGTGTGTGTGTGTGTGTGTGTTCGTTTGGTCTTTACATTGAGTCACTAAGGTGTATATGTGTGTGTGTGTGGTGTTATAGACTGTGCATTGAGTCAGAGTGAGCCGTGAGTGTGTGTGTATGAGAGTGTGTGTGCTGGTGGGCTTTTGTTGATGCACTGGTGTGTGTGCATGTGCGTCTGTTGTACTACAGACTGCATTGAGTCACATTGAGACATGTTTGTGTGTGCTGGTATAGGCGATTGATTGAGTCACAGTGATCCATTTGTGTGTGCGTGTTAGTATGCGTGTGTTCTTGTTTAGGCTGTGCATTGAGTCACACTGAGGTGTGTGTGTATCCTTGTGTGTGTTGGTATAGATTGTGCATAGAATCACAGTACCATATGTGTGTGTGTGTGCTGGTAAAATCTGAGCATTGAGTCACACTGTCGTGTGTGGTGTGTGTCTGTATGTACTTGTATGGACTGTACATTGAGTCACAGTGAGCATGTGTGTGTGTGTGTGTGTGCACTGATATGCCTTGAACACTGAATCAGCTAGGTAAGTGTGAGTGCTCATATTGGCTTTGAGTTGAGTCACTGATGTCTATGTGTGTCTGTGTAGGAGGGGGGCTACAGACTATGCATTTAGTCACACTGACACGTTTGTGTACGTGAGTGTGTGTTGTGATTTCATTGAGTCACTGGAGTTTGTGTGTGTGTGTGTGGTGTTACAGACTGCATTGATTCACAGTGAGGCGTGTGTGTGTATGATGGCATAGGCAATTGATTGAGTCACAGTGAGACATGTGTGTGTGTTCTCATATAGGCTGTGCATTGAATCACAGTGAGACATGTATCTGTGAGTGTGTGTTTGTGTGTGCTAGTATAGGGTGTGTATTGAGTCACACTGAGGTGTGTGTGTGTGCGTATGTGTTGTTATAGATTGTGCATTGAGTCAGAGTGCCGTGTCAGTGTGTGCATGCTGGTATAGACTATGCACTGAATCAGGGTGAGGGGTGTGTGTGTCTGTGTGTTCTGGTATAGGCGGACCATTGAGTCACACTGAGGTGTGTGTGTGTGTCTGTGTGTGTGTGTGTGTGCTGGTACAGCCTGTGCATTAATCACAGTCAGTGGTGTGTGTATGTTCATCTACAAGTTGCACTTTGTGTCACAGTGTGTCTGTGTGTGATATTATACGGTATACACTGAGTCAAAGGGAGCTGTGTGTGTGGGGGGTTGCATGTGCTCTTATAGACTTTGCATTGAGTCACACTGAGCTGTGTGTTTGAAAGTCTGTGTGTGTGTGTGTGTAGAGGTATAGGCTGTGTACTGACTCACAGTGAGCATTGTGTGCTTCTGTGTGTGTTTATGTCTGCTAGCTTAGACTGTGCACAGAGTCCCAGGGAGCCGTGTGTGTCTGTGTGTGTGTGTGTGTGTTGGTAAAGACTGTGCATTGGGTCACAGTGAGCTGTCTTTGTCTGTGTGTGTGACTGCTGGTGTAGGCTGTGCATTGATTCAAGTTGAGCTGTGAGGGTGTGTGTGGTGTTGATATGGACGGTGCACTGTGTCACACTGAGTTGCGTGTGCGTGCTGGTATAATCTGAGCGTTGAGTCACACTGAGGTTTGTGCTTCGTGTCTGAAGGTAGTTGTATGGAATGTGCCTTGGATCACAATGAATTGTTTATGTGTACGTTTTTGTGTGTACTTGGTGGTGTAGAGTCTGTATTGAGTCACACTAAGTTGTGAGTGTGTGTGTGTGATGGTATAGGATGTGCATTGAGTCACAAAGCCATGTGTGTGTGTCTGTGCTGGTATAGGCTGTGCATTGATTCACAGTGAGCCTTGTGTATGAGCTAGTACGGATTGTGCATTAGTCAGTGAACCACGTGTGTGCTTTTCTGTGTTTGTCTGCTGATATAGGCTGTGAACTGAGTCACAGTGGGCCATGTGTGTTTGTGTCTGATGGTATAGGTGATTCATTGAGTCACAGTGAGCCATGTATGAGTGTGTGTTTGTGTGTGTGTGTGTTGTGCTATAGGGTGAGCATTGAGTCACAGTGTGCTGTGTGTGTGTTGTTGTCTGTGTGTGTAGTATATTCTGAGCATTCAGTTACAGTGTGATGTGTTGCATGTGTTTCTGCTATTATGAAGTGTACATTGAGTCACAATGAGCCGTCTGTAATTGTGTGTGTGTTTGTGTGTGTTGGTAGAGGCTGTGCATTGAATCAGAATTAGGTGTTTATGTGTGTGCGGTGGTATGAGCTTTGCATTGTGTCATGGAGGTGTGAGTGTGTGACTGTGTGTGTCTGCTGCTAC